>NC_139651.1:1721542-1944042 GCF_964638095.1 Poromitra crassiceps | reverse complement strand
ATTAAAAACTTTTATATTTACTCTGTACCAGTTCATCATGCCAGCTCATTTCCAAGCGGAATGGATTACCGCTGTAGCGCGGTGATAATCAAGCATTGCCGTCGAGCAGCTAGAGGCCAGAACACACATATATCTTACAGGAAATATGAAATGTGTCCTGAAAAACTTTGGGTCCTTGGCAGCGCGGCCCCTAACTACCCGTAATAATTTGTCTCTTCCGACACTTGTCTACTCCCAGACGGTCCCTAAGCACCGCCGTGCTTTACTTTTGTCAGCTAAAGAACTTAAACACATAAAATCTAAGTCAAACGGCTCAAACCGCCTCATGCATCACGGGCCAGTTCCATTTATCTCCTCCATTAGTCCACAAAGCCCCTTCCTCTCTCCCTGACCTCTGGATCAGCATTTCAAAAGTGGACATCATAGGACATAGTAATGTCTCTGAAATAAGAGCGTATCATAAAGCTAATAGCATGGTACTATCGATTTTATACTCCGTTTCTACAATGTCTACATCTGTATGGTACTCCGGCAAGAAATCTTTCTCGTGCAATTTTGAACTCGATAAGGACCACGTAAATATCCCATATTAATGTTGACACAAACCCAGATAAACAAGGTAATAAAAACAATGAAGGGGTAGGACTTGATAAGTATTTACTTCTTCCTACTCCTTTTCGGGCATGATATTGACTATTTTTGCTTGGCATTTTCTTGCCTATATTTCTTTTATTCTTGATCTTTGTTTTTCCGCCCCCACCATGTTCGAAATAAATCTAATCTAAATCTAATCTAAAACCTAATATGTCACTACAACAAGAAATAAAATCCTTCATCCTAACTTTGAATTGAGTCGGAACGATTTCATTGGTTAAAACAGGAAAACACCCACAAACAGCATGTTGTTGTGATTGGCGGAAACCCATGCCTGTTGCTGTTTGAATGAAGCAACTGCCACATGCCGGGGGTTGCCGGGGCCCCTTTCACAGCGGTGATTGCCTAGGAAACCTCGTCATCCGTTAACATACCGTGAGGCTCAACATCAATAGCACTGAGGCAGGACGTGATGCCGCCTCCTCATCAGCTGATGCAAACGATTTGAGCGAACAATAGCAACAATACCAACGACACGTGCTCCATTGTTGGAGTGAAACCGAGACATAAGGGCTTTTTTTCTCCCCCTGGGGCCTCCTTCAACCTCCCATCTGTCTTTGTAGACAGCATGTGGCTCCAACGGTGTATGACACAATGTCAGCAGCACCGCTGAGGATGTTATGGTTTAAAAAAGTCACTGGCTTATATTCAAACATCTCAACTGTAGAGGGCACCACTGAGGATGTTATGGTTTAAAAAACGTCACTGGCTTGTATTCAAGCATCTAAACTGTCAAGGTTAGACTATTGACTACAGGGTGATGGACATGTCATGTAGGTGGGTGTGAGATACTAGAATGGCCTAGTGGCCACAGGACGACCAAAACTTTACTTTATTCTGTTTACCATAAGCATAGGCCTATACAGTATCACTGGATTAGCGATGTAATCATCTACACCTCCATCTGGTGTTTATAACAACATTAACAATTAACAATATAGTTTCCAATACATTGAAGAAGAAGATTCGGCTTACCCCAAAGCACAGCTAGCAGCTTACATTACTGCAGGCTACTTTAGGCAATGGGCCATACTATTTTATATAGAAATATATAAAAAGCGCATATATATATATATATATATATATATATATATATATATATATGCGCTTTGATTAACGTGGCTGTATGCAACCTTTTATTATTTCTAAGGGTTTGGTCATGGCAGTGCATTTTGGGGCCTTTCCCTTGAGTGTTGCAGCTTGAACATGTTTCAAATTTAGCTACACATAATGTCAATGTTAAACAAAGGGGGAAAATAGCAGCACCTGGAGGGCAGTATATATAAGCAGCCTCTTTTAGTTTGCCGGTGAGCAACCGGTGAGTTTTTGGAATTTGTTTATTTTGCACGGTTGAGTGCTGTAATGCTAAAAATGTCTGTTTTATATCAAGAGGGAGGCAGGATGGTATAGGGCGGCTCTCAGTGAACAACACACTTTTGAAATGGGCCCCAAAACAGCCTCCCTTGTCAGGTAGTGCTGGTACTGTGTCGTTTAAAATACACTATGGCCTGAGTAGGAAGCCACAGAGAGCTCAACCACATCAAGCAGGTGTGTGTGTGTGTGTGTGTGTGTGTGTGTGTGTGTGTGTGTGTGTGTGTGTGCGTGCGTGCGCGCGCGCGTGTGTGTGTGTGTGTGTGTGCGTGTGCGTGTGGGTGTGGGTGAGTGAGTATTATTTTTGTTTAGTTTCACTCCCCCAAAAAACACTGTCAAAATATACGCCATGCACTAAATGTAAATGAATGGAATTGCATAGACCTGGAAAAAGTGTTTGAATGTGTGAAGTTTTGAATGTTTGAAAGTAGATTGTTTGAATCTATCTCACTGATTAGTCTTCATATCATCCATCTTTTTGGTATGGCTATAATGTTTTTATGTCTTCAGTATATTTTGGTGATCGTTTATCTTTTCATTTCTATCAAGTTCAATTCTCACCTGCCTCAAAGTCCCCAATAATATCAATCAGGTGTCTGCACGAGTCACGCGTGTTTCTTCTTCTTCTTCTTCTTCTTCTTCTTCTTCTTCTTCTTCTTCTTCTTCTTCTTCTTCTTCTTCTTCTTCTTCTTCTTCTTAAATAAACCCCTTCTCTCATCCCAAAATGCAGAAGCAATAATGAGTCGCAGCATCAATCCTAGTTTGTGACACTTTACGCTCGAAGAAGAATTTTCATGTCAGGCAATAACCGGCAGTAAGCCTCAGCGGCACGAGCTGTGGGCTTGTGCCTACACCCGCGCCTAATGGGATAGATCAGCCCTTGCATAACGGTAGGCAATCACTCACTCCGTCTACCCTCTGACAGGACTCAGTTATGGCTTCTGGGTAATATCATTTCAGTTATCTTTAGATATCAAATTTCTGTCTTTATTGGCGAAAAGCCTCTAGTAGATGGAAGATGGTTTGCCTGCCTTTGGTAAGCCAGGCGATGAAAAATGAAAGCATTTTTATCCACCTGGCAGACCCTATTAAAGATGGAGGATTCAGGACTGCGCCGGCATCATAAAGTTCCTACAAAGTTTGTTTTTTGTTACAGCGCATGATCCAGGAAGAACAGATGGAGGGTGTATGGCCACACCCTCCACCTGTTCATCTTTTTTTTTTATCCATACTCTAGACCAGGGGTGGGCAACAGGTGGCTTGCGGTCCGCATGCAGCCCCCGACCTCACTCAGTGTGGCCCCCGGGTTTTTATTTTACTGTAGATCCCAGAACATGGTGCTATTGGGCGTTAGCAATGTCCATCCACATAATGTTTAACGTTAGCATTTGAGCTAACGCTATTGTAACAAACTATATCCAGGATGCACATTGCACATGATGCAACATTACTAATCTGATTAATATCACACATTTGGGTGATGTAACCCCATCAAATTAATGTAGCGGGCTGTTTTAAAGCTAGAGCAAATTTTCTGGTGTCATCTGAATGGAAGAATTACTACATTTGAATATGAAAAATATAAATGTTGGTATAATAAACTTTGATTACCAGTCCTTTTCTTCAAATTAGTAGCTGTAATTGGGAGTGATGGTGTTACAGTAGGCTACTGGTGGAAGTGCATGGTCACAATCTGACCCTCTGGTAGCGAGGACTTTTTTGTGTGGCCCTGCCCCTCTCTATCATCAAAGTTGCCCATCCCTGCACTAGACCCTGGGTATATTGCATCATGCATCATGCTTCTCTCCTTGCCATATAATTACATGTTTATAGGTTACAAAATTCATAATTTTATTACCTCACTATCCCAGTATATGTTGTATTTATTGTGAATTTGCCACTCTCGGCAGTGCATTCTATCATTAACAACATGAAGCTATACAGTATGGCTTTCATTGTTACAGTAGTCTTGCTAAATCAGATAGTCACAGTCAGTGGCTATCTGATTGCCTCTGTAGCACGCATTAGAGCACAGAGATTGCTCCTCTGCTGTATTAGATTTACTGGTCTCCTGTACTGGTTTTCATTTTAATTGGCTCTCTGTGTATATTGTACGCAATGAAGAAAGAAAATATCATTTCCTTGGGTAAATATTGTAAAAGCTTGATATTTTCATGTAGCTTTAGTGTGTGTTATAGGCACACACAATTATGCAGGACAATTACAATACAGCAAGGCCTACAATTAGGGGAGGCGTACTGGCAGTTAATTGGGTGGAAGGTTCGGCCCGGTACACTATACCCCCGTTCTTCAACCAGGGTTTCAGGCAGAATCGACACTCTTAAAAAGATTGTGTCATGTCTAACATGTGTGTGTTCTTTAGGACAACACACATTTGTGATACTTTTTCAACTGAGATAACCTCTTGCTGCACTCCAATATCTCTTCAAGGTTGCCGCTGTCCAGTCCTTCTTAAAAGAAACATGGAAAATAAAATAAAACACAGAGCAACCGCTAAATTACCTTTTATTTCGAAGGTCACCGAAATCATTTATTGTTAAATCAATCTTAGATGTATTGAAAGTGACGTCTTTCATCAATCTCAATCTGGTTTCCGCAAGCGCTGCAACAGCCCTCCGATAAATTGCATCCTTATGCTTGCTGATGAGGGTGAAGGTACTATCCAAAATCCACTGACCTCAACAAAGCTGCTATCCTGCATGACTGCCTCGCTGCAGTAAATGATCTGATGGCCCTGTGCCATCAGATCCTGGTGGCTCACCTAGGAGCCACCAGGATCTGAGGAGGAGTACGACATGTAGCACATACATGATGTAGTAGAACATACAAGCGATCTGAGAGTTGATCGGATCTGTTTACTAATCGTAAACAGCGTTCATGTTCTTTGGCATTGCTCAAGCTCTTTCCGTGGGGCTGACAACCCCTTTGATGTCTGCTTGTTATTTAGCCTAAATGCCTTGAACTCCACCAGGGATAAAGAAGTTCTTCCTCGGTCCGTCCCCTGGCAGGCTGCCACAGAGGATAAATTATACAGATGTGGTGCTACTTCCTCTCGTCATAATAATATGGCTTTTCCCCACTTCATCTAGAATCATGGTAATCCCGGCGCGCGTGTGTAATTATCTCTCCTCCAGGCTGATCTCGGTGCTCCTCACCTGCTCAGCCTATATAGTCACATTACCTCCTCACTTTTATCTATGGCTCTTAAAGCTCCTGCCAAGGGCCCTCCTCTTAACTCGCCCCGCAAGTTCTCCCAGTGGGCTTCTCTCTACCACTCTCTCTCTCTCTCCTCTCTCACTCTCTCTCTCTCTCTCTACCACCCTCTCTCTCTCCTCTCTCCCTCTCTCTCCTCTCTCTCACTCTCTCTCTCTCTCTACCACCCTCTCTCTCCTCTCTCCCCCTCTCTCTCTCTCTACCACCCTCTCCTCTCTCTCTCTCTCTCTCACTCTCTCTCTCTCTACCACCCTCTCCTCTCTCTCTCTCTCTCTCTCCTCTCTCTCCCTCTCTCTCTCTCTCTCGCTCTCCCATGCTATCCTTCAAGAGGAATGTCATTAGCATAACTCTTCTTTCTCAGGCACAGAACAAAAAACGAAACAGCGCTTGTCACGGCAAATTTGCATTGCAGGTACATCCCTCATTAATTTCTCCACCATTCTAATAAGTGGAATGAAAAAAATGAAAAAAATGATGGAAATATAATTTGCCAAATTGACAAGGAGTCATTTGGCACCTGGTGGAACGGAGGCTGTTCTTTTCTGTTATACATTATTGTCATGGCACACGTGGCCTATATTCTGTACCCTCTTTAGCTGTGCCGAGCTAACACAATAGACTCGCTCTAACGTTACTGTAGGTTCCCGACAACTCGTGTGTGAAGTAGGATAACAAGCTAATTTTCCCCCCGTCTCTTAGGCCATGTTCAGACTAGGAGGCCAAATCTGATTTGTGAACTTTAATGACCTATTAATGATTCTATCCCAATTGGTTTTATGAGTCTGGAAGCTCCAAGTCTGATTTGTGTCACTTGTCCCAAACCACCACCATGTAGGTCTGGACACACAGATCCGACTTGAACACTTGCCCAAATCAGATTTGTGGCAGTGCGGACACACTCCCAAATCAGATTTGCGAAACCAATCAAGATAATGGTGATTAATGACTTTAGCAGCAAATCGGATTTGCCTGTAGTGTGAACATGGCCTTAGTATGGCTGAACAAACTGACCAACGTCACATAATGCAAACACTGTTTGGATCTCACCTGCAGTTCCCGCTCATCGCCATGCAGTATGTGTGTCGCCAAAGAGAACGAAACGGAAATCTTCAAGACGATCACTTTAAGGAACAACTCCACCTGACCACAAACGATTTCTCCCTGTTTGTCCACATATTTCACCAAATTGCATAGAGAAAATTGCATTTGACCTGGCAGTCATTATGATAGACTTCACCATATTTCATCATGCTCTGTGCAGCCAATGCACAGTAGGATTGGGGGGAAAGCCCTCAGTGATGGCAGGTGAATGTAGGACGACAGGGCGGAGAGGATAGAGAAGAATCTATGCTGTCGACCAGCAGCCCCCTCCGGTAATAATCAGCCTCTGTCAGCCATTGTGGTGGGCAGCCGTGAGATCATCCCTGGTGTGTTGTGGTGTAATAGCTCATAATTTGCTGTGGGATTCCCCCACCTGCCATGAAGCAGCTTGTGGTGACCCAGGATAGATTCCAATGCGAAGCTGGAGTGAAGGAGTAGTAGAGAGAGGTCCACGGGCTCTCTCACATTGGTGAGCGAGTGAAGGAGAAGAGGTCAAGAGGTCATCACTGATGACATCATCACTGAATTTATCGCCTCAGCCAGAGCAATCTCTAGTAAGAGAGTGGCGTCAGCGGAAGAACAAAATGCGTGACTCATTAGCCAATGAGCAGCCAGGAAGGGGTCTCGTGCTACTTTTTGAATGCTAAAATAAAGCTGATAATGTACAATTTTATTTAAAAAAAACTTTCAGAGTACAACACAAACTGTCCATTTTGCTGCAACTCGACAGTGCTGCTTAATCCAGGACGTTACTTCCTGGAACTCGAGAGTAAAAAAAACTGGTCCATTGGAGTGATTGGAGATGTCGCGACTCTTCTATATTACACGGCTCTGACCTCAGCCAGGAAGGATGACATCACTGATGACATCATCACTGATGACGACGACACATGCGTACGTGCAGGTGCCTGCCTGCCTCTGTGTGATTGCATACGCGTGCCTCCCTGCCTGCCTGCCTGCGTGTGTGTGTGTGTGTGTCCATGCGTGCGTGCGTGCGTGTGTGTGTGTGTGTGTGTGTGTGTGTGTGTGTGTAGAAGTGTAACTGTACAGTAGCAATAGTTCCTCGCAGACGTTCACACCACGGTGGTGGTGCACGGGGCAGGTGTCTCCTCAGGGACGACACAAAAGAGCAGAGGTGCTAATTATTCTCCAGATCAGCGGTGTCAGCGCAAGTCTCTCATAGCACCTAATTGTCCCTTTGGGGGTGCTCAGGTCCTCATTAGGATAACACTGTTGGTTGTGCTGCAGTGTTGGATCTATTTTGTTGAAGCACATTGCTATAGCAGTTAGAAAGATTGTCTCGTTCATTTTTTAGGGGATCTCATTCTCCTTATCCTGTATTAATGGTGTATCCTATGACTCCAAGCCTGTACAGGTACCTGCAGAAGGTGTTTTCAAATGCCAATTGCGAGTTGTTGACTGTAATCGTTAACTGATATTGCATATTGGTCCTCGTGTGATGGGAATGACTGAAACAATTAAACAGTCAAGATTTTAGATCTTTCTGGAAAAACTTGTCTCATCCGTTTCTTTCTCGTCACTTTCAGATCGACAGATCGATATGAGCAAACGATCCAGTGTTTTTCCTTGAGAATACAATAGCATTTCCACGTTTAGGATTGACCTCCAAGGAAATCCCCTAAGTCCGTCAAGGTTTTCCCATCAAATAAATGGAGCCCAGCAGGGCGCGTGGCATGCTGGTCAGTGGCGGTACTGCACACGCTCGCGTTGCTGTTTCTGGAGCCTTGCACAACTCAATACTCTAGACTCTAGAGTCTAGAGTAGCAGTTCCCAAACTTTTCCGACTCACTTGAAAATCTCAAAAATGTTCGTGGTCCACATCTGACGGTAAACAATATGGAGGCCAAATAATGCATCTCAGAGCATTTTTTTTTTTTTTTTTTTACGTTAAAAGGAGCTTTCCATCAGTTTGGGAACGCCTGCTGTATAGAGTATGTCATTTGCTACTGTGATTCAGGGAAAATATTTTAATAACTGACTAACACCAACCAAGTGGTTGGGGCGAGAAATTCCATCAGTGAACCAGCCACCGATGAATGAATCGCCATGCAAATTCTAAAAGTGCGAAAAAGAGTGCGATTGATGTGGGCTGGGCACCACCAGGCAAAGCAGAGCCACCATTCACACTACTGGAATTGGCCTTTTAGAAAATGTGCTAAGTTAAAAAGGCGCTAGTTTAAAAGGTGCCAAGCGGAGCTTTATAGTGAAGGTTCGTGCGGGAAGAAGAGTATTCCTGTCGTTTAACATCTCATGCCGCATCCTGCCATTCACATCTATCAGGCAACGCTCACTCAGCATTTCCACGCTGTCATTTCCAATCGCGTCAATTGAGATGATCAGCTGTTCACATCGGCAGGTCACATCCTTCCCATATAGCACCGCCATTGTTATCACCATTGTTTTTTGAAATGTTTCTCTCTCTCTCTCGCCTTCAGTCTGTTCATGTTGCTGTCACGTGCACCCCTCCACCTCCCCTTCAGTCTGTTCATGTTGCTGTCACGTGCACCCCTCCACCTCCCCTTCAGTCTGTTCATGTTGCTGTCACGTGCACCCCTCCACCTCCCCTTCAGTCTGTTCATGTTGCTGTGTCACGTGCACCCCTCCACCTCCCCTTCAGTCTGTTCATGTTGCTGTCACGTGCACCCCTCCACCTCCCCTTCAGTCTGTTCATGTTGCTGTCACGTGCACCCCTCCACCTCCCCCTCTCTCCCCTTCAGTCTGTTCATGTTGCTGTCACGTGCACCCCTCCACCTCCCCCTCTCTCCCCTTCAGTCTGTTCATGTTGCTGTCACGTGCACCCCTCCACCTCCCCCTCTCTCCCCTTCAGTCTGTTCATGTTGCTGTGTCACGTGCACCCCTCCACCTCCCCTTCAGTCTGTTCATGTTGCTGTCACGTGCACCCCTCCACCTCCCCTTCAGTCTGTTCATGTTGCTGTCACGTGCACCCCTCCACCTCCCCTTCAGTCTGTTCATGTTGCTGTCACGTGCACCCCTCCACCTCCCCTTCAGTCTGTTCATGTTGCTGTGTCACGTGCACCCCTCCACCTCCCCTTCAGTCTGTTCATGTTGCTGTCACGTGCACCCCTCCACCTCCCCTTCAGTCTGTTCATGTTGCTGTCACGTGCACCCCTCCACCTCCCCTTCAGTCTGTTCATGTTGCTGTCACGTGCACCCCTCCACCTCCCCTTCAGTCTGTTCATGTTGCTGTGTCACGTGCACCCCTCCACCTCCCCTTCAGTCTGTTCATGTTGCTGTCACGTGCACCCCTCCACCTCCCCTTCAGTCTGTTCATGTTGCTGTCACGTGCACCCCTCCACCTCCCCCTCTCTCCCCTTCAGTCTGTTCATGTTGCTGTCACGTGCACCCCTCCACCTCCCCTTCAGTCTGTTCATGTTGCTGTGTCACGTGCACCCCTCCACCTCCCCTTCAGTCTGTTCATGTTGCTGTCACGTGCACCCCTCCACCTCCCCTTCAGTCTGTTCATGTTGCTGTCACGTGCACCCCTCCACCTCCCCCTCTCTCCCCTTCAGTCTGTTCATGTTGCTGTCACGTGCACCCCTCCACCTCCCCCTCAGTCTGTTCATGTTGCTGTCACGTGCACCCCTCCACCTCCCCTTCAGTCTGTTCATGTTGCTGTCACGTGCACCCCTCCACCTCCCCTTCAGTCTGTTCATGTTGCTGTCACGTGCACCCCTCCACCTCCCCTTCAGTCTGTTCATGTTGCTGTCACGTGCACCCCTCCACCTCCCCTTCAGTCTGTTCATGTTGCTGTCACGTGCACCCCTCCACCTCCCCTTCAGTCTGTTCATGTTGCTGTCACGTGCACCCCTCCACCTCCCCTCCACCTCCCCCTCAGTCTGTTCATGTTGCTGTCACGTGCACCCCTCCACCTCCCCTTCAGTCTGTTCATGTTGCTGTCACGTGCACCCCTCCACCTCCCCCTCAGTCTGTTCATGTTGCTGTGTCACGTGCACCCCTCCACCTCCCCTTCAGTCTGTTCATGTTGCTGTGTCACGTGCACCCCTCCACCTCCCCTTCAGTCTGTTCATGTTGCTGTCACGTGCACCCCTCCACCTCCCCTTCAGTCTGTTCATGTTGCTGTCACGTGCACCCCTCCACCTCCCCCTCTCTCCCCTTCAGTCTGTTCATGTTGCTGTCACGTGCACCCCTCCACCTCCCCCTCTCTCCCCTTCAGTCTGTTCATGTTGCTGTCACGTGCACCCCTCCACCTCCCCCTCTCTCCCCTTCAGTCTGTTCATGTTGCTGTGTCACGTGCACCCCTCCACCTCCCCTTCAGTCTGTTCATGTTGCTGTCACGTGCACCCCTCCACCTCCCCTTCAGTCTGTTCATGTTGCTGTCACGTGCACCCCTCCACCTCCCCTTCAGTCTGTTCATGTTGCTGTCACGTGCACCCCTCCACCTCCCCTTCAGTCTGTTCATGTTGCTGTGTCACGTGCACCCCTCCACCTCCCCTTCAGTCTGTTCATGTTGCTGTCACGTGCACCCCTCCACCTCCCCTTCAGTCTGTTCATGTTGCTGTCACGTGCACCCCTCCACCTCCCCTTCAGTCTGTTCATGTTGCTGTCACGTGCACCCCTCCACCTCCCCTTCAGTCTGTTCATGTTGCTGTCACGTGCACCCCTCCACCTCCCCCTCTCTCCCCTTCAGTCTGTTCATGTTGCTGTCACGTGCACCCCTCCACCTCCCCCTCTCTCCCCTTCAGTCTGTTCATGTTGCTGTCACGTGCACCCCTCCACCTCCCCCTCTCTCCCCTTCAGTCTGTTCATGTTGCTGTCACGTGCACCCCTCCACCTCCCCCTCTCTCCCCTTCAGTCTGTTCATGTTGCTGTCACGTGCACCCCTCCACCTCCCCCTCTCTCCCCTTCAGTCTGTTCATGTTGCTGTCACGTGCACCCCTCCACCTCCCCTTCAGTCTGTTCATGTTGCTGTCACGTGCACCCCTCCACCTCCCCTTCAGTCTGTTCATGTTGCTGTGTCACGTGCACCCCTCCACCTCCCCTTCAGTCTGTTCATGTTGCTGTCACGTGCACCCCTCCACCTCCCCTTCAGTCTGTTCATGTTGCTGTCACGTGCACCCCTCCACCTCCCCGTCACGTCACCGCGCAGTCTTCATCAGTGCCATCACTCATGAGTTTCAGCAGAGTCATCAGAACTTCCACCTCCACCCAGTGTCTGCATGGACTCCACAAGCCCATTTATCTTGCTGCTGCCCCTCCGTTACACATTCTTGTGACTTTCTCGTTGACTTTCTTTGACCAGACTTAATTTGCACTATATCATCTGTTGTAATAATAATAAGCGATCATCTTGACTTCATTCACTCGCCTCTCCTGATTGAACTACTGTAAAACAAACAAGGCCACCACTATAGACCTTATTCGCTAACCCCGGACAGCGCCATATTGTTGACATACCGTCCTGCAGCTGACAACTATAGTAACGGCCTTATTGTCATTTCTGTTCCATTACAAAATAGCGATAGTGATGACAGCAATAAAAACCCCAGAGTCGTTGTTTGTATGCAGCCGTTAATGCCTGTAATAATAAACAAAAGAAAAAAACGAGGTGAACAGACTTTGCTGTGAGGAGCTGTCAGAAAGTTTCACCTGTCTCTCTACCAACTATCCACACATCTCCTGTGCTGCTGACGTATCCTCCGTCTCGCTCCCTTCACGTCTGTGGACGGTAGAGATAGAAACAAACCACGGGGACTTTATTGCTGTCATTACTACAGCCGTGCCTAACGCAGGTCACCATCCGAACACAATTGGAACGATACAGGTAACGCTAACGGCGGCTAGCTTCCTATAAACGCTGCTCTCACATAGGTTGTCACTTAAGAGCTGCTGCGTTATGTCGAGAATATGGCGGCGGTGGGCGTGCCAGTACGTGAGTGACGTCAATCGAATAAGGTCTATAAGAAGACTGTCCGCCTCACTCTAAGGCCTATAAAATAACATTTCAGCCAGAGGTGGAACTCGCTATCTTCGGCCGCTCAGAATCCTCTCTGCTCCTCCCCTACGGCTGTACAACAACAGTCTCTGACGCAGGAGGACGACTGTCGCCAAGAGACTCATTCTGAAGGAGTGGAAGTCCCCCTCTCCACCTTCTTTTCAGCAGTGGCTGACGGACACGGTCTCGGTTATACATAATGGAGAGACTCCGGTTCCTGAGGACCAATTCATTTAGGAAATTCACAATCATCTCCCAGCTGGCACACAACGTCATTAGACGTTGATCTTTGGTTGGATGGAGGTCGTGACGTCCGTGACCATAATCCAATGTCAGTCCAACGTCTAATGTCAACGTCAGGTTGACGGTTAATACTGACGACATCTGACGTTGATATTATGTTGGTTTTAAGTTGTGTTTTTAAATAACCAAAATCCAACGTCTGGTAAACGTTGTAATATTAACATCCACACAACGTTAAATTCTAACATCATCAGACGTTGATATTTAGTCGATTTTAAGTTGTGTTATAAAGTAACTAAAATCCAACGTCTTCTAAACATCCCAATATTAACGTCATTATAACGTAAAATCCCAACATCATTAGACGTTGAGATTATGTTGATTTTAAGTTGTGTTATAAAGTACCTAAAATCCAACGTCTTTTAAACATCCCAATATTAACGTCAATATAACGTAAAATCCCAACATCATTAGACGTTGATATTATGTTGGTTTCAAGTTGTGTTTTTAAATAACCAAAATCCAACGTCTGTTAAACGTTGTAATATTAACATCCACACAACGTCAAATTCTAACATCATCAGACGTTGATATTTAGTCGATTTTAAGTTATGTTATAAAGTAACTAAAATCCAACGTCTTCTAAACATCCCAATATTAACGTCATTATAACGTAAAATCCCAACATCATTAGACGTTGATAATATGTTGGTTTTAAGTTGTGTTTTTAAATAACAAAAATCTAACGTCTGTTAAACGTTGTAATATTAACGTCCCCACAACGTTAAATTCTAACATCATCAGACGTGGATATTTAGTCGATTTTTAGTTATGTTATAAAGTAACTAAAATCCAACGTCTTCTAAACATCCCGATATTAACGTCATTATAACGTAAAATTCCAACATCATTAGACGTTGAGATTATGTTGATTTTAAGTTGTGTTATAAAGTAACTAAAATCCAACGTTTTCTAAACATCCCAATATTAACGTCAATATAACGTAAAATCCCAACATCATTAGACGTTGATATTATGTTGGTTTTAAGTTGTGTTTTTAAATAACAAAAATCTAACGTCTGTTAAACGTTGTAATATTAACGTCCCCACAACGTTAAATTCTAACATCATCAGACGTGGATATTTAGTCGATTTTAAGTTGTGTTTTAAAGAAACTGAAATCCTACGTCTTTAAACGTTCCAATATTAACATCAATATAACGTAAAAACCCAACATCATTAGACGTTTATATTATGTTGGTTTTACGTTGTGTTTTTAAGTAACCAAAATCCAACGTCTGGTAAACGTTGTAATGTTACTGTCCACACAACGTTAAATTCTAACATCATCAGACGTTGACATTTAGTCGATTTTAAGTTGTGTTATAAAGAAACTAAAATCCAACGTCTTCTAAACGTTCCAATATTAACGTCAATATAACGTAAAATCCCAACATCATTAGACGTTGATATTTTATTGGTTTTAAGTTGTGTTTTTAATTAACCAAAATCCAACGTCTGTTAAACATTGTAATATTAACATCCACACAACGTTAAATTCGAACATCATCAGACGTTGATATTTAGTCGATTTTAAGTTGTGTTTTAAAGAAACTAAAATCCAACGTCTTCTAAACGTCCCAATATTAACGTCAATATAACATAAAATCCCAACATCATTAGACGTTGAAATTCTGATGGTTTTAAGTTGTGATTTTAAGTAACCAAAAATCCAACGTCTGTTAAACTTTGTAATATTACCGTCCACACAACGTTAAATTAGAACATCATCAGACGTTGATATTTAGTCGATTTTAAGTTGTGTTATAAAGTAACTAAAATCCAACGTCTTCTAAACATCCCAATATTAATGTCAATATAACGTAAAATCCAAACATCATTAGACGTTGAGATTATGTTGATTTTAAGTTGTGTTTTTAAGTAACCAAAATCCAACGTTTGTTAAACGTTTTAACATTAACGTCCACATAACGTTAAATTCTAACATCATTAGACGTTGATATTTAGTTGATTTTAAGTTGTGTTTTAAAGAAACTAAAATCCAACGTCTTCTAAACGTCCCAGTATTAACGTCAATATAACGTAAAATCCCAACATCATTAGACGTTCATATTTTGTTGGTTTTAAGATATGTTTTTAAGTAACCAAAATCCTACGTTTGTTAAACATTGCAATATTAACGTCCACACAACGTTAAATTCTAACATCATCAGACGTTGATATTTAGTCGATTTTAAGTTGTGTTATAAAGTAACTGAAATCCAACGTCTGTTAAACGTAGTAATATTACCGTCCACACAACGTTAAATTCTAACATCATCAGACGTTGATATTTAGTCGATTTTAAGTTGTGTTATAAAGTAACTAAAATCCAACGTCTTCTAAACATCCCAATATAAATGTCAATATAACGTAAAATCCCAACATCATTAGACGTTGAGATTATGTTGATTTTAAGCTGTGTTGTTAAGTAACCAAAATCCAACGTTTGTTAAATGTTTTAACATTAACGTCCACATAACGTTAAATTCTAACATCATTAGACGTTGATATATAGTTGATTTTAAGTTGTGTTTTAAAGAAACTAAAATCCAACGTCTTCTAAACATCCCAGTATTAACGTCAATATAACGTAAGATCCCAACATCATTAGACGTTTATATTTTGTTGGTTTTAAAATATGTTTTTAAGTAACCACAATCCTACGTCTGTTAAACATTGCAATATTAACGTCCACACAACGTTAAATTCTAACATCATCAGACGTTGATATTTAGTCGATTTTAAGTTGTGTTATAAAATAACTAAAATCCAACGTCTTCTAAACATCCCAATGTTAATGTCAATATGACGTAAAATCCAAACATCATGAGATGTTGAGATTATGTTAATTTTATGTTGTGTTGTTAAGTAACCAAAATCCAACGTTTGTTAAACGTTTTAACATTAACGTCCACACAATGTTAAATTCTAATATCATTAGACATTGATATTTAGTTGATTTTAAGTTGTGTTGTAAAGGCTCTCTGCGTGCGATAGGTCTGCTCTGGGCAAATTGCCGGCGAGACGATGAGGGAGACGGCCGCCCTGTGAAGCATCTGGGGCTCCTGCCTCACCGTCCGCAAAGGCATGTCCTCTGGCTGGCCTGTAAGGGCCAGCTGCTGTGCTGCTGGATGTAGGAGCACGGTCCACTCTGAGCGGTCGTCCATTATGGCGTATGTGTCCAGCCTCTGGTCCCCATGCTGGGTCACCACTTTGCAGACCTTACGGAGGGCATGACGGTTTCCCCATGGAGGTTTCCCAGTGTAGTCGCCCCCCCCCCCCCCCCCCCCCCCCGGTTCCCCCTGGGGGAGCAGGGTGGCTTGATCCGTCAGGGGGAGCCGGGTGGCCGCTTCTTTCTGGGGGAACGGGCTTGGGGCCCGTTCTTGGCTTCCTCTGCTCGGACTTCTTGGCATCCCTAGAGGCCTTGGCTGGAGTTGTCTCCATGAGCCCGGGCAGGGCCAGGAGGTGAATTCCGGGAATAGGTAATCGTGATGGCTGGTCCCGCCCTCTGGGGGGGTCCCAGCTGTCGTGTCCGGCTATCTTGTGGGAATGGTTGACGCCGGCCGGCTGACTGTGCCCCGTGCTGTTGGTCCCAACGTTCGCCATGCCTACCTGAGTGTGGTGTATCCCAGTGGCGGGCTCGGCGGAGCCGTGCCCGTTGCACTCTATTGCATGCTCAGGGTCGGCGACCTTTGTTGGCGGACGTGTCCTGGGTGCGGGTGTTGGTGGCATTGGCAATGGCCGTTGCCCTTGTCTGGGCAGTGGAACCGGGGGTTGCGTAGTTTGGGTCATTGGCTCTGGGGCTGCCGTGCTGACCTGACCCTGGTCGTGGGAGGTGCGAGGCACGGGTGAAATGTTGAGCCGGGGTGCGGGCACCGGTAAAGTGGGTGGCGCCCTCCGGGGTGCTAACCCTGAGGCCGGTACGCACGCCGGCTCGAAGGACCAGTTTGTAAGGAAGTTTATGTGCTTGCCTTGTGTGAAGTGTGAAGTTGCTGGATCTTAGGTAAGGGCTCACGGGCAGTGGTCGATTAGAACCACAGAGATGTCTTTTCAGGCTTTAATGAAATATCAGGCAGATAGGAGCAAGGCAGAAGCCACGTATAGAGCTTACAGATTGCAGAAAGGGGAATAGGACCAAGAAGCATATCATAACAGAACAACACCTTTTTATACCCCCCCACATTCAGGGTATGACACCGTTGGTGATGTCACAACGTCCGGGGAGGTATGACATCATCGGTGACCTCATAAAGTCACGTCTGCCATCACAGTCAGCCTAGACCGTCTGCCATCGCTGATGACCTCACAGGTGAACTCTGACATCATCATCGCTGATGTCACGGCGGTGTCATCATCATTACGTTGTTGGCTCTGGAGCTGCCGTGCTGACCTGACCCCGGTCATGGGAGGTGCGAGGCACGGGTGAAATGTTGAGCCGGGGTGCGGGCACCGGTGAAGTGGGTGGCGCCCTCCGGGGTGCTAACCCTGAGGCCGGGACGCACGCCTGCCTCTGGTCTTGGGAGGCGGGAGGCAAAGGTGGAACTGCCTGCTAGCCTGAGTCGTTTTTGAGATATAAGCTTTTACATATTACATGATAAAGCATGCGCGGTGTACACCAACATATGCAGGGTGAACACGGCTGTTTCTCAAGAGAGGTGAGGGCTAGAAGGCTGATCTTTTGGTATGTTTGTGGCACCCCCTGCTACTCTACGACCACCAAGTGTCAGCCTTCTAGCCCACACACAGCCCGCCCACATGCCACCAGGGCTACTTACTATCTAAATTGATCTCAGAAGGGTGGGGGGTGACGCCCCTTGGCCTCGCCCACTTCCATTTAAGGTTATCATTGTAGTTCAGGACCTCCGGCTGAACAGACGTGCAAAGAATTTAGTCATTCTATCCATCCGTTGCAATGCTATGGCAAATTAGCTGTTCCCCGGCCTTCTGAGCAACCCTGATTGGCTCTCATCTTGGCATGGCTTAACGGAATGAAGCGATATTCGCTACACCAGTTCAGGACCTCCGGCTGAACACACGTGCAAACATTTTAGTCATTCTATCCATCCGCTGCAATGTTATGGCAAATTAGCTGTTCCCCGGCCTTCTGAGCGACCCTGATTGGCTCGCATCTTGGCATGGCTTAACGGAATGAGGCGATATTCGCTACACTAGTTCAGGACCTCCGGCTGAACACACGTGCAAAAAATTTAGTCATTCTATCCATCCGCTGCAATGTTATGGCAAATTAGCTGTTCCCCGGCCTTCTGAGCGACCCTGATTGGCTCTCATCTTGGCATGGCTTAACGGAATGAGGCGATATTCGCTACACTAGTTCAAGACCTCCAGCTGAACACACGTGCAAAAAATTTAGTCATTCTTTCCATCCGCTGCAATGTTATGGCAAATTAGCTGTTCCCCAGCCTTCTGAGCGACCCTGATTGGCTCTCATCTTGGCATGGCTTAACGGAATGAGGCGATATTCGCTACACTAGTTCAGGACCTCCGGCTGAGCACACGTGCAAAAAATTTAGTCATTCTATCCATCCGCTGCAATGTTATTGCAAATTAGCTGTTCCCCGGCCTTCTGAGCGACCCTGATTGGCTCTCATCTTGGCATGGCTTAACGGAATGAGGCGATATTCGCTACACCAGTTCAGGACCTCCGGCTGAACACACGTGCAAAAATTTTAGTCATTCTATCCATCCGCTGCAATGTTATGGCAAATTAGCTGTTCCCCGGCCTTCTGAGCGACCCTGATTGGCTCTCATCTTGGCATGGCTTAACGGAATGAGGCGATATTCGCTACACTAGTTCAGGACCTCCGGCTGAACACACGTGCAAAAAATTTAGTCATACTCTCCATCCGCTGCAATGTTATGGCAAATTAGCTGTTCCCCGGCCTTCTGAGCGACCCTGATTGGCTCTCATCTTGGTATGGCTTAACGGAATGAAGCGATATTCGCTACACCAGTTCAGGACCTCTGGCTGAACACACGTGCAAAAAATGTAGTCATTCTATCCATCCGCTGCAATGTTATGGCAAATTAGCTGTTCCCCGGCCTTCTGAGCGACCCTGATTGGCTCTCATCTTGTCATGGCTTAACGGAATGAGGCGATATTCGCTACACTAGTTCAAGACCTCCAGCTGAACACACGTGCAAAAAATTTAGTCATACTCTCCATCCGCTGCAATGTTATGGCAAATTAGCTGTTCCCCAGCCTTCTGAGCGACCCTGATTGGCTCTCATCTTGGCATGGCTTAACGGAATGAGGCGATATTCTCTACACTAGTTCAGGACCTCCCCCTGAACACACGTGCAAAAAATGTAGTCATTCTATCCATCCGTTGCAATGCTATGGCAAATTAGCTGTTCCCCGGCCTTCTGAGCGACCCTGATTGGATCTCATCTTGGCATGGCTTAACGGAATGAGGCGATATTCGCTACACTAGTTCAGGACCTCCGGCTGAACACACGTGCAAAAAATTTAGTCATTCTTTCCATCCGCTGCAATGTTATGGCAAATTAGCTGTTCCCCAGCCTTCTGAGCGACCCTGATTGGCTCTCATCTTGTGCATCTAGTCTTGTAGCGAAGCTTGTGGGCTTGCCTCGTGAAGTGTGCTGGATCGAAGTTGAGGGCTCACGGGCAGTGGTCGATCAGAACCACAGAGATGTCGGTCCTCGGATGCGGTTGAAGGAATACCACTCGTGACCTGGCTGGTTGTAGGCAGTCGGTCACCAGGGCCTGGCTGGTTGTAAGACAGCCAGGGTTCAGCTCGGGTTCGGATTTGGTCGTGGTAAGGGTAGACATTATGAAGTAGAAAAGAAGTATATAAGAAGTAAGTATACCGGATACAGCGTCACAGAACACCTTGTATATATATGTTATGTCTGACATCGCCGATGACCTCACAGGTGAACTCTATGCTATGACATCATCGGTGACCCCGTAAAGTCCCGTCTGCCATCACAGTCAGCCTAGACCGCCTGACGTCGCCGATGACCTCACAGGTGACCTCTGACGTCATCATTGATGATGTCACGGCAGTGTCATCGTCATTACATCATTGGCGCGCCGGTTCGCGAGCATCGACTGCCCCAAGAACAGGCCTAACGGTGGGCCATTATGGACCCTTTTCTACAAGTCTATTGAGGGTACCGTAAATTCCGGACTATAAGACGCACCGGTGTATAAGCCGCGGGACCAAAATTGACTATTTTTTTCTTCTATAAGCCGCACCGGACTATAAGCCGCGGGTGTTTTGATGTTTAATTACCATGTGAAAGGGTTCGTGCACAGAGAGGAATGTCGGGAAAGAGATCGCTGTTTGGGGAAGCTCCCATTTATTAACATTTCAACAAAACAAAACAAAAGTCAGGTCACTAATCCCCAGACAAAATCACACAACAATAGGCTACCGTATATGTGCAGCAAACCTGTAACCAGAGAAGTCAAGTCACTAATCCTCGTCTTCCTCTTCTTCCTGCGTACTGAAACCACCAAAGTCCTCATCTTCAGTGTCGGAAACGAACAGGTTCAGGGTGGCTTCGTCAACCACTCTCCTCTCTCCTTCATTGTCACTCAAAACCAACGAACTCCTCTTCATCAGTGTCGGCATCGAACAGCCTCTGAAGCCTCTGACGGCCCTCAGCGCCAGCTGTGGCGGCGTCATCCTTTTCATCCCGCAGCAGTCCAGCGTTTTGGAATCCGTTGGTGATTGTGGATGTTTTCACACTCCTATAATATTCCGTGATCTTCCTTTGTGTGAATTCGCCGAAGTTTGTGATTTTCTCCTGGTAGTCGGGAGGGAGTTGTTCAGTAGTTCTTCCCCGGACGGACAGTCCCTTTCGTCTCATGAATCGGTAGCACCAAGATGGCCCACCTCTGAAATGTTCAATTTTCATCTCGGTGGCGATTGTTTTGGCCTTCAGTCGGATCTGCACCGTGGAAACGTCTCGGCCGTCTCCTCTCTGGGTCAACACCCAGTCCTCAAGGGAATCTTCAAGTTCCGGCCATCTGCTTTTGTGGCCTCTGAAGGACTTTTTTGTCTTATTACACTGAGACAGTTCCTGCTGCTGCTGCTTCCAACGTCTCACCATTGACTCATCGATGCCCAGGATACGCGCTGCTGCTCTGTTTGTTTCTTTTAGTGCGAGTTCGACTGCTTTCAGCTTGAAAGCTGCGTCGTGTGACTTTCTGCGTACCTTCCCCATGGTAAGTGAGAGAGAGACTGCTTGTCTTGTTGTGATTCCGGGCTGATGAACTTTGCTTACCGTAATTACCATATGTAAGGGTTCACGCACAGAGGGGATTGTTGGCTGTTTGAGGAAGCTCCCATTTACCGTATTACCGTAACATTTCAACAAAACAACATAACACAACACCTTTGTTTATTTCGACAGTGCACACAGTGTCCGCGGTGTGGTGAAAAGAGGGCAAGAGAGGAAATTAAAACAGAAGTGGATTTATAGTTAGAAAGAGTGCTAAAAAAGAGAGATTTTTTTTTTTTTTTTTTTTTTTCTGAAAAAATCCATAGATAAGACGCACCGTTATATAAGCCGCAGGGGCCAAAAAACGGGAAAAAAGCCGCGGCTTATAGTCCGGAATTTACGGTAATCTTCAGCCACATCAATCACATGGTTTCCTCCCGGTGTGCAGGGACCATATTTTCCATTGGGTAATGTGGGACGTGCACACGGTGACCTTGGAACTTTGACCCCACATGCCTGTCACTCTACTGAGGGATGGTACGCTCATGTGTATATTACAAGTCTTTGGTGTCTAAACATGATTATGAAACAATAAACTCCCCAAGTCCTTCAGGAAAAAAAGTTCCTTTGATCAACCTCTGCCCTGGGGGCCTGACAGCCCTTATGCCGCTGAGTCCAATGTTAGCAAAACGTTCTCTGAACATGGTAGCACTCCAATCTTTTAATATGTTGTATATGGGTCCCATATGAGTAGATTTGTGTTGTTTGGTGCCAATCGCTTTTCTCGTTTCAAGATTGCGGGCGCTGGAACATACACAGTCGTGCCAAAATGAAATGGCCGCCATTCAACCAAAAATGGATGAAACGACTTGAAACTTGACATAACACCTCATTTCTATGGGTGAAGTAAACCGCAGGACAACACACTGCGGCCCCCACGGACCCCGCCCGCAGCAAAGCACCCCCGACGTTCACTTCACATCAAAGATGCCTTGCCACAAGCAGAAACCGCAGGAGCTACGACATGCCGCCCCCACGGCGGTATTCCTTGGTGAGAGTGTGGCCAGAGCACTCACACCGTTGGAAACCCTTCTACATCCTCAGCAGGTATCTCAGGGTCACCAGCGTTTCGCCCCCCCCCAGCCTGTACGCCTCGCCTGAGTGGGGCTGCGAAGATTAATCTTCGTCTGTAGAAGGGCTCCAACTGCGAGCTCTAGTCAGCCACACCCATCTTGCACCCCTTCTTCTTGTGCTCTGAGCAGGTTGAGCAAAGAGGTCCAGGGCACTGTGGTTTAACTCCTGACCCCGGTCCTCCGCCGACTAACAAGCAGTACTAATAAACCCAGAGATAACTCTCTGGATAGTATCAGGTGCTTTGCGTTGCTGTAGCTGCTCTTTGCACTTGGTCTTGTACTTGTAGCTAGCTTGCGCAGTGCCTCAGGGTGCCAGCCCTAACACTGTTGCGTGCCGTCTTTCCGAGCTGTCATCCGTTCTTTCACAGATGTCCGTGGGTCTTCCCCCACCGCCAATCTATACATATATTATGAATATATACTATAGTCAGATTTACATTCAAACATAAGTTGCTGCTATTTGGGCTACTTGGTGTTGGTGTGTGCTGTCTGGGCTACTTAATAATATATAATAATAATCATAAAAAAGGTATTCTGAACAAAGTAGCGCTCCGCCCTTTTAACCCACATTTTTTCTTCAAACGACACGAAACGTCAGCATCTGCATCGTTAGACTGTCCTACACAAAAGTATCAAACAGCTTTTCGATTGGTCAAAAATTGAGCCCACAGTGCATCAAAATGCACTGCCTAAACAGCATCTTAATTAACCTAATTACCTAGGGTAATTAGGTTGTATTTGTGATGTCATCAGTCACTCGAGCAATTGTGATGCCATCAGTGATGTCACTCGAGCAATTGTGATGTCATAAATCCTTCCTGGCTCACCCTATATAAGTGGAAGCAGTGTGTCCATCCTGGCTCACCCTATATAAGTGGAAGCAATGTGTGTTTTTACATGCAAGCATCCAGTCCCATAAAACACCACTATTATGTTTAGGTAGAGGCTAAATAATCACACCATGTTGCTTGTTTCATGCTCTTTACTTCCCTGCCGTAAACCCACGCTTTTACAACAATGCCGTACATCGGGTGCAGTAACTCTTAAAGGCACAGTAACATGTACCTAAGTTAACAAGGCCAACCAGGCCGTAACATAACGTTATCAGACAACATTTTCTCCCCCCACCCCCCTTTTAAAGAACATAACATTCAGTCCACAACCCCCTGTGTCCCTTATCACCCAGTCACATAGTCTCCATGCCAGGCGGGCGGGACCCTCACTCTGAGGGCGCGCAGGCTGGGGAACAGCCTCTGGCTGTGGCGGTAGGTTACCCCCCACCCGATTTGCTCCTGGTCTGGGCTGCCAGCCGAGCGCCGTCGCTGCAGATAGGGGTGGTGCAGGTGCTGTTGGAGCTGCGACTCTGTGCAGGCGGTTTGCGTGCCAGCGGCTCCCGTTGTCCAGTCTGTACGTGGCCGGACCCAGCTGCTGAGTCACCTGGAGGGGTTCAGACCAGAATGACTTCAGCTTGTTCTGGCGGTGGGGATGTTTAATCCTGACCCAGTCCCCTGCAGACAGTGTGGGGGTCTGTACTCTGCGAGAGGCATCAAACCTCCTTTTCATCTGGGCCTGTGAACCTTGGACCCGGGCTCTGACTTTCTGGAGCCCTGGCCTCTCTTGTGCAGGAGCTGGCTCAGCTCTCAAACAGTCCAGTGGTTGCTTTAGCTCGCGCCCGATCATGAGCAGTGCAGGTGACACCCCCGTGGTGGAGTGCTTGGATGCCCGGATGGTCAGGAGAGTTTGGTTGAGTGCGGCACTGAAGGTTTTCCCTTCCTCCAGGCAGGCTCGGATTCCATTTTTGAGGGTTTTATTTAGTCTTTCCACCCCCCCATTACACTCCGGGTGATACACTGCTGTCCTGATGTGTCTGATGGACCGCAGTGCCAGGAACTCTGATAACTCTGCTGATGCAAATTGGGGCCCATTGTCCGTTGTGATGACACTGGGTAGGCCCCATCGCCCAAACAGGTTGGTGAGGCGGTCGATGACTGTGTGTGTGGTGATGGAGCTCAGTTCGACAGCCTCCGGCCACTTCAAATGCAGGTCATGCACCACCAGCAGGTAGCGCGCATGTGCGGGCGCCCCATGGAGCTCCCCACAGAGGTCAACCTGGATATGTTCCCATGGTGCAGATGGCCAAGGGATTGGAGTGAGGGGTGCTGTAGCCGGCTGGCCTGTCTTCCCGCTCAGAAGGCAGCAGGCGCAGTTACGCACCAGCTCCTCTATGTCAGAGTCTATATGGGGCCACCACACTGTATCTCTGCAACGTTGCTTCACCTTGACCACCCCCAGATGCCCCTCGTGCGCCATGTGCAGTATTCCGGCCCTCAGAGTCTCCGGTACAATGGTGCGGTGGCCGTGAGCGAGGCACACAGCCCCCCAGCAGGAGAGCTCATCACGGACCCGGTGGTAGGGAAGCAGATTGTCGTCCACCGTGGCAGGCCAGCCATCTTGGACATAAGCCCGGAGGGTTTTGAGAGTCTCGTCTTCAGCTGAGGCCTGCTGCAGCTCTGCCAGGGTGACTACCGTGCTGAGGGGCCCATGCAGAATGTTGACCCAGTCTTCGTCGTCCTCCAAATCGGGTGTCACCCCACCCGTCTCCTTCGTCACGGAGACCGCTCTGGATAGGAGGTCAGCCGCTGTATTAGCACGCCCCGGCACAAACTTAAGGCTGAAGTTGTACTGATTCAGCCTATCAGCCCACCTCAGCAGTCTGATGGGCCTGTGCCCCGAGCCCCGGGTTGCCAGCAGTGCCGTCAGCGCCTGATGGTCCGTGCGGATGGTGAAGGTACAGGGCGTTCCACCCCCTCCTGGACCTGGGAGAGCACCGCACCAAGCGCCACCCCAGAAGCATCACAGGTGACCAAGGTGGGCGCGCTCAGACTGAAATGCGTCAATGTGGGTGGGGACGTAAGCTGCTGCTTGATGGCATGCACGGCCTCATGGCAGGCAGGGGTCCACTCCCACACAGCATCCTTTCTGAGCAGCTGGCGCAGGGGGGCAGTTGAGTCAGAGTAGTGTGGTATGAACCGCAGATAGTAGGTGGCCATCCCCAGGAAAGAGGAGAGATGGGATGGCGACTGCGGGTCTGGCAGGGACAGAATGGCTTCAGTGTGGGACATGATCGGGGCAATACCGTCCTTGGAGAGCCTGAAGCCGAGGAACTCGACCTCCGCAACTCCAAACACGCACTTTTCAGCATTAAGTGTGACCCCCTGCTGTTCAAAACGTTGAAAAACCTGCTCCAGGCGAGCATCGTGCAGCGCGGTGGAGGGTGCGTGTACCACTACGTCGTCCAGGTAGATGGAGACCCCCTGGATTCCGGCCAGGATGAGTGACATCTTCTGAAAGCAACTTGGGGCCGATGACAGTCCAAACGCCATGCGTTTATATCTGAAAACCCCCACGTGCGTGACAAACGCTGTGAGGCTCATGCTGGCAGGTGCCAGGCGAGTCTGCAGGTAGCCGTGACGTAAATCCATCTTACTGAAGACAATGGAGCCGTGGAAATGACTAGTAAGCTCCTCTGCCGTGGGTAGAGGGTACTTATCCGGGATGATGGCTTTGTTTACATCCGTCAGGTCGACACAGAGGCGCAGCCCGCCCCCCCGTTTCTTGGCTATCACCAAGTTGGACACCCACGGTGATGCGTTGATTGGTTCAATGACATCCCCCTCCACCAGGCAGCGTAGCTCCGCCTCCACTGCATCACGGAGGGCGAGGGGAATGCACAGCAGAGGCTGGATAACGGGGCGGACAGACAGGTCAACAGTAGGCCGGTGAACAAATCCAGACATGCAGCCCAGCCCTTTAAACAGATGTGGGAAACGGTCGGGCCAGGAAATGGCGACCTGCAGGACATGCAGGCCCCTCGCATCAGTCATAGTAAAGCCCAGGGCGAGGAACAGATCAAGACCCATGATGTTGGCTCCCCTCTGTGTGATGTAGAACTTGGTGTCAGGGGCAAATTGTTGGTCATATCTAACAGGAAGGTGGGCCACACCCAAAGTGGAGATGGGGGAGTGGCCATAACCCGACAGAGCGTTACCTGCTGCTTCCAAAGGCACGTGTTTGAAGAGTCAATCATACGTGCATTTGTTCAGTATTGACACTTTTGCCCCCGTGTCCACCAGGAGCGGTACGCTTGCTCCACCCACACGACATGTGCAATGCTTGAGTGAGGTCTGTGGGCTCTGTATTGTGTTGATTGGAACAACAGCTGTATCTGAGTGGGCAGGAGGGGAGCGACAGCAGCGTGCAAAATGATTCATCATGTTGCAGTTACGACAGCGCTTGCCCACAGCAGGGCATGACTGATCTCTGGTTGCATGTCTAGAGGAGCCACAGTTATTACAGCACTTGGGCCCGCCCTCTCTAAGGCCTCTGTCCACTCTCTGTACATCCCAACTGTCACTCACCACGTCTGCAGCAGCGGTCCCTGCCGTCTCCTGAGCCACAGTCTGAACTGACGGGGCGAATGACGTCACAGGCTCGTGCACAGCGCGGCCCAACTTGCGCACCTCCGATAGAGCCGTTTCCAACTGCTTCCCAATCACTAACGCATCCGCCAGTGTCATGGAGTCTGGCTCCAGTAACAGCCTCTCTCTCAGCTGGTTACAGGACGTTTTCTCTATCAGTTGGTCCACTATAAGTCCATTCTCTAAAACCCCAAAGTCACAAAGCCTAGCCAGCTCGCGCAAGGCAGACACAAAGTGCGCGACCATCTCACCCGGCTTCTGAGCCCTCTGACGAAACTCAAAGCGGTGCATGCGTCGGCTCCTTCCCGTGCTGAAGTGAGACTTTAGGGCCGCGGTAGCTGTAGCATACGAGCCATCCGTTAACGTGAGTGTGGCGAAGATCCGCTGTCCCTCCTGGCCGAGGCAGTGGCGGAGGAGCGCGCACTTCCTATCCTCTTCCAAATCGAGTGCCCCAAAGCCAGCAAATAATCCTCAAACGACCTCTGCCATCGATCCCAGGGAACAGCTGGGTCACTGGGGACGGGTAAAAAAGGTGGCGGCGGCGGCAAAATCAAGTCAGCCATCCTCGCTAAATAGGCTAAATAATCACACCATGTTGCTTGTTTCATGCTCTTTACTTCCCTGCCGTAAACCCACGCTTTTACAACAATGCCATACATCGGGTGCAGTAACTCTTAAAGGCACAGTAACATGTACCTAAGTTAACAAGGCCAACCAGGCCGTAACATAACGTTATCAGACATAACAACCACCACCAAGCATCCAGTCAGCAATGGGTCGTGCCCGGCCACAACCCATTGCTGCGCAGCAGCTATAATTTTAATTATATTTTATTGGGGATACTGTAATCCTTTAAGGGACCACTCTCATTTGTTTTGAAACCATGCAGTAGCTATAGTAAAGATAAATTAAAATGTGCAATGTGTATACAGTGTTCCTGGCCATGGCATAAGGGGTTATCATACCAGTTTTTTATAAAGCAGGCTCTGGTAATGTTATACCTTCAAGGATTTTAGTAACCACATACTACTACTGATGTTGTAGAGGTTTTAAAGGCAGCCGTGGGGGACCAGTTCCCACCATCAGCTGTCTCTCTCAAGGGCCTGGCTCAGGTCTTGAAGCTTGCGTTGACACGGGTGTGTCTGCCAGGACACGGTCTAATAATCTCTGAGTACTTCTAATTATCCCGTCCTGTTCCGGACTGCTATTGGCTTCGTCTCCTGAATCACTCTGCATGGGGCGTGGTGTTCGTGGCATAGTTAAGAAGAGCTCATTCTACTTGATGTCATACATCGTCGGCAGGGGCATCACATCTGTCATGCTGTCACAGGGCAGCATTGTGATGTCATGGATGGACTCAGGGATGTCATGTGATGGACTCAGAAGGAAATCCAAAAGTAGCAAAATGCGAGCACACTCGGAGAGTGAAGAAAGAGGTCCGGTGCACGGCACGGGTACAAATTAAACAAGGAAAAGCCAGCACTCAACAAAGTCCTTTTGAATATTTAATTTACCTCAGTCAGGATAGCACGGCACATACATGTTTCGGCCTGACGGCCTTCTTCAGTGTGGACTCAGAAGGCCCAGAATGTGCCCTGGGAGCTGGCCGGCCCCTGGTGTTGATGCGAAGTCTCCGAAACAACTGACATAATTATTGTTATTGTTATTATTATTGTTATTATTATTGTTATGATTGCTATTATTGTGATTACTATTATTATTATTATTAGTATTATTATTATTATTAGTATAATAATAATAATAATAATAATAATAATAATAATAATAAAGTCTGACATTTAGTCATTTCTGGTCATATCAAAATCAAGACTGAGCAATTACAACATTTTGATCAAACACAAATATAAGTAAAATGAATAACAAAAAAGAAGTCAGAGGTCTAATCATAAATCAAAATCTGATTGATTGTCTGTACTACCAACAGGAAAGACAGATCCTCAAGAACAGATTGGAGAGCAATCGAATCAAGCTGGAGTTAAAATAAATATTGCAGTTGAATTCAGGGAATGTGGGGTATAGGGATATATATTTTTTTAGAGGAAACTGGACGAAATAGAAGAATATAGTCAGGATAGTGTTTTAGAAGTCCGTTCTGATCCACACTCCATTTCAGAAGGTGGCGGTAATGCACCATAAGTTGTTTGCCAACCGCCATAAAACACTACTAGAAGAAGAAGAAGCTGGCCTGAGTTTGAAGTTCCTGCGCGGGTTAAAGCATGAAGATGTTCACTTTTTGGCTCTCATCGGATGGTCTCATGGGATTAGCAGTATATTCAACTAAAGTAAGCAGGAAAGGTAAGTCCACTACTAGTAACAAATGAGGTTAGACCAGCCAAATCTGTGTTTTTAAGTCGCGCAAAGTGACGCTAATGGCGTTAGCATTAACGTTAGCATTGAGCTAACGCTAATGTTATGGGCTACGATTGCAACTCCCCAGCAAGCTGTTGTTACTCTTAGCCTACATTACTAACGTGATTATAGGTACAGGACACACTGGGCTGATGTACCACAGCCTGCCAGTTAACTTTCAGACCATGTCCGGCTAATTTGAATGAGTTTAGACTTATTTTAGTTTAAAGTGTGTTGTTACTAGTTAGCTTGCTAGCTAGGAGTTCTCTTCACAATGCATGGCTTGCAGAAATGGAAATTCTGGGCCAAACTCAATTTATTTGGTGCAGGGTAATGGATAGCACAACTTAGTTGTGTCTTCTGATTTACTTCTCAACATGTGCTCATTAGCTCAGTGTCTATCAAAGTGTTTGTATGCAAAATGAGAATGTAGTGGGTAGCTTCAGCAGCACACATTGCTGTGTATTAATGTGTAAATGTATTCTTGTTAAGTTAGCTAAGAAAGCAGTATGATGAAACAGTATGAGATTTTGGTTGATTAAATTGATTGAGGACAAGGATGTTTGTACTCTATAGACCAGGAAATAACTGGGAGCCTGTAAGATGTTTCCCACCTGCTGCTGCAGTGTCCTCCCTGAAATCCATCCACAGCTTTCCCCCACCTGGATTTCATCTGTCTCCCTCTGCCTCTATGCTTCAGGTAAAATCTATTAGACTTCTGAGTACAAACTTGCTTGAATGATTCATAATTCACTGTATGAGAGAGTGACTGAGACGCTTTTATAGAAATGTCAGAGAAACCTGTATGTAAGTCATGCCTTTGCATATCTTTGCCAACAGCTACAGTGTGTCTAGCCACATATGTTCCGCTGTTCTCTGTTCCTCTGTGATCCACTCTGAACTCGCGTCACACAGCATAGCATAAGGAAATTGGGGAGTCAAGTGTTCAAAACTCTCTGCTACCAGTCTCCGACGTCCAATCACAGATCCAAAGATATAATAATATGCCTATGGAAGCCAGTAGTTTAGGCGGCGGTTTTAATGATATTCCTGCATGAAACAACCTTTAAAAAGCAGTCTTTCCACAGCCTGTGCTGAATTTACAGCAGGGTGTTTGATCTCACTATCATGGTGCATGCGTCTGAGCAAACATACAACATTGCAGTCACACGGATACGGCAGCACATTGATCAAATCATCAAATCAAGTGTTGAACTTGAATGATTTGTGTCTTGTAAGGACATACAGGCTAGGCACCACAAATATGGTGCATGACAGAAATAAAACTGATCTATCTAGTATCTATCCAGTGCACCTGGGAAGTAAAACTTCATGAAATATTATTATATCTTTGGATCCGCGATTGGACGTCGGAGACGGGTAGGAGAGCGTTTTGAACACTCTACTTCCCCAATTTCCTTATGCTACGCTGTGTGATGCTAGTTGAGAGTGGACCACAGAGGAACGGAGAACAGTCAGGCTGGGGACCTTCAACCTGCCTCTCGTCTCAACATGATGGAGCCCAGCAGATACAGGTAGAGCTGTTGTGTGGTGTGTTTCATTTCATGTTCACATGGATGACCAACAGAAGTTTGATGACCACTATTGACAAAGGCGCATTATCTCACAACACTACTATAGACGGTTTTCACAGAATGGCCAGTCCTCCACTTTAATGATTTTTTTAATGCAACAGGAAGTGAGCTGGGGTTCAATTTAGAATGTTTTTGTTGTCAAGTTAAAACCATTTATAATAAGGCATTATGACTGCATACAACCACACATAACATTACACTGCGTCATTGTATGGTAACACACTTGTCTGCTATCTTGTCTCTTGTGTCTGCTTCCAGGGCCAACCAAGTGATGCATCTGCCTCCCCCTCTGTCCAGCCAATGGACACGTCCACTGCCATCCACTCCAACTCCTCACACCTCTTCTGCCCAGTCTGAGGACAACAGCCCATGCTGGACCCAAGTAAGAAAACATCTGCATCTCACACTGGATATGCAGTACAAGCAACTTAAAAAAAAAATCTACTCCAAATTACAGGATTATTATTAACTTGTTGGATTAAATGTGGATGCAGGGGAATGTGATTGGCTCATTGTTGTTATACAATCTCTTTACTTCCACGGTGATAGACAGCTTGAAGTCTGGCATTGTAAGCGTGTATCTAACTTCTGTATCATGATGTACTTACTGCCGGGCACATTATAGAGAGCCAAAGTGAACGTCACTTCCTGCCTTTCTCTCGGTACGAGCATCTGGAAAAATATGAATGGGGGTGAATGGTGAGAGACAATACTTTTTTGATCCCGTTTGAATTCTGCCACGGGGTACACATGTACATTTGTCAATTTAAAAGATAACTTTGCAAGTCAAGAAAGTCGCAGTTTGTTCTGAAACTGAAACGTAAGGTTTAGTTTTGTCAATCAACTACATCTCTCGTGTCTCACAATACGTGAGACACGAGAGATGTCTCACGAGAGATGTCCAACCCAGCCCGCAGGCGGGCTGGGTTGGCAAATTATGAAAATATCGCGGGTGCGGGCGGGGCAGGCTCAGAACGTGACAAAGCAACATTATTAAATAATTTAGAGCAATGAAACACGCAGAGTAATTAACCTTAAAGACGTTAACTCTCTCTCGCATGTAGGTACACACAATCAGACAGACTCCTGCTGCACTCTCTATAGCCTACATGGAGTAAAGAAACGCTTCAATGAGGTAGCCTATGTGCTCTCAAAACAAACACTTTGGAAGGATTATTCGCTGTAATTATTATTTGAAGTGTCCATATAATGCCACCGCAGATTTTCTGTTGTGGACTCGACTGTGATCTATTTGTCAACTTTACTGCAACGTGAGTAGGCTGTGAACAATTGAGTGCGCATGAGGTAATTAAAAGAAATCAGACAGCGAGTCTGGCCGTATCTGCAAGCCGTGTGCGCTCCTGCTGCACTACTACGTTTAGCCTACTACTGCAACAATTGAGAGCGCATGAGGTAATTAAAAGAAATGGGGAAGAATAAGAACTGTTTCTGTAGCCTGCCTAGTGCCTACCTCTATACCTGCTACCTCCATTTGAAACACTGCGCGGTCACGCCATCCGCACTTTGGGGAAGCGTAGTCGGTCGTGCTATCTGAAGACCATGGATTAATTGAAGAAAGACCGACATGAAAGCAGCAGTGCAACTCATCCAGAGCAGGCCTAGGCTACAACTGTTGTCGCGCAGGGCAGCATGTGAGTGTCTGTGTGTGTGTGTGTGTCTGTGTGAGAGAGAGAGAGGGGGGAGAGAGACAGAGTTATTAGCTGCTTTGCACACCTTGGAAGCTCTGCTGTGCTCCTCCTGCGTCCGGAGACATATTACATTAAATTGGCCGTTGCGGGCTGCTGGGTTGGGCTGGGTTCGGAATTTTCAGATATTTTAACGGGGCGGGCGGGGCGGGCTGGCTCCGATGACGGGTTGGGTTGGGGCGGGCCTTAAAAAAACCTGACCCGCGCATCACTAGAAAGTAGACATCATTATTGTAGTAAGCTAAATTATTCCATTTTCGATTTGGGTCTTTTGAGAGGGGGGTGGGTCGTTCTCGCGTGGGATCCTTACGTCACCTGACAACTTGGTTTTCACTTTGAAAAACATGTCAAAGAAGCTGTCTGAGAGAGCCAAGTCATTAAAAAAATCGATCCTAACCCCTAAACTAAAAAGATTATTGCTCCTAAGGGACCCTAAAGCTGCGTTCACACCGACCTATTAAAGTTTTTCGCTGGCATCGAAAATACGCTCTCCGCCCGGGATGAAATATCCCAGCTCGAGCTAAATTACGCTGGCATCAGTCGCTCCCTGTTCAACGCTGATTGGCTGCCGTGTGAGAGTGTGTCAAATATCACACTGGCTTGGAACAAACCGCTGGTTATTGTGTGGCAACAAACCGCATTGACAGCTGACATGAAGGCTACGTTCACACAGCCAGCCTTAGTGCTTGAATCTAATCTTTTCCCACCTAAGTGACTCAGGTCAGTCTTTTTTATGACTGTGTGAACAGTACAAGTCACATTGAAAGTTACTTTTTTAAAGACGACCTGGGCTACTTTCAAATGTGGAAAAACATCAGATTCGAATCTGATGTTTTGGAATGTGACTCCGGTGTGAACAGACATCTTGCCCATATCTGACTTAATGCTTCAATGTGACTTTTACGTCATTCCAGAGCGACATTCGTCACTATTCTGCACTGGCGGGAGGAGGGAGGACCAGATTGTGATTACAAACATGGAGGACAGCTGCGAGGGAGGTAATCAGTGGAGGAACAGTGAGGTTTTAGACCTCATAAGTATTAGCAAGAAGTAGCAGCTATTGCTCCACAGAAAGCCATTATTAAAAAAAAATCTAAAGGCTCTCTTTCTCCTCTTCCTCGCTATCATCTGCACCTATATGACGGCACGGTGGCTCAGTGGTTAACACTGTTGCCTCACAGCAAGAAGGTCCCGGGTTCGAACCCCGGTCCGTCCCAGGTCCTTTCTGTGTGGAGTTTGCATGTTCTCCCCGTGTCCGTGTGGGTTTTCTCCGGGTGCTCCGGTTTCCTCCCACCATCAAAGAAAGACATGTATGTTAGGGTTAATACTCCTGGCTGTCAGTGCCCCTGACCAAGGTACTGGCAAAATAACTGGAGTTGGTCCCCGGGCGCTGCACAGTGGCTGCCCACTGCTCCTAGTTCTAGGAAGGTTCCTAGTAGAGGATGGGTCAAATGCAGAGGATGGATTTCCCCAAGGGGATAAATAAAGGATAACTTAACTTAACTTAACTATATTCCCTGTCTTCCACTGCACAATAACTTGTAAATTGAACCGTAAACAACAGATGAAACAACATCGTCAGCTACCGCCATGTTTACTGCTGTCTTCTTCTGGGTTTATGTAGAACAGCAGTGTGCTGCACATGCGGGTCACTTCAGGTCCGCGACCTGTTCACACTGGAGTCTGATATGGGCCACTTTTAAAAAGTCTGTGTGAACAGCCACACAAAAAATCAGATGTGAGCAACAAGTCAGATTCAAGCACTAATGTTTGCTGTGTGAACATAGCCGAAATGAAGTCTGTACTAGCTCACGTTAGGAGCACGCTGATAGGCTTAGCTTGTAAACAACTACAGTGGCTCGTAGTGGACAAATATCATGACATTGCGTAACGTTATAGCCCCCAGATGTCCGTCAATTATTGTGCCTGTTGACGAGCGATTTAAACAGAGCGACAGAGTGATTCCATAGGGTTGAATCAAGCGACAGAGAGAAAAATAAATATCTCGGTGTGAACACAGCTTTAGGAGCAAGAAATAAATGAGCACAGAATGATTAAAAAATAAGGAGGCTCTAGTTAGTCTCAAGAGATCAGAATGAGCAACAGATTTTTTTGCTATGGTTAGATGGATAACAGTGAAACTATGATCAATATACGGTAGTATTTTTTCTATGTTCTCCAATTGTGTTAACTATTAACTACTACTAACTTAACTACTTTATTCAGAATTGACATCACAACATACGTTTACTTGCATTTCACTTATGGTTATCCGCTTGTGTAAAGTAAAGTAAAGGTAAAGTCCCACTGATTGTCACACACCTGAGTGTGCGAAATTTGTTCTCCGCATTTGACCCATCCCCTGGGGGAGCGGTGAGCGGCAGCAGCACCGCGCTCGGGAATCATATGGTGATCTAACCCCCCAATTCCAACGCTTTGATGCTGAGTGCCAAGCAGGCAGGCAAATGGGTCCCATTTTTATAGTCTTTGGTATGACTCGGCCGGGGATCGAACTCACAACCTCCCAGTCTCAGGGCGGACACTCAAACCACAAGGCCACTGAGCTGGTGTAAGCACACAAATTGAAATATATCATGAAACGACAATGGTTTAAGCAAGTGTACTCAAACTTTTGACTGAGTAATGGCTAACTTAAGTTCTGGCCAAGGGACAACAGTTGGAAATTAGCCATCTGGCTAACACTGTCACATTGACAGTGATGTTATGTGCACTGTAGTGCGAAAGCATGTGAACTAAGCACAAGGCCAAAACACATGCTGTGTGGCACTAAAAATCATTTTCCAAGGTTGGCAGGTCTGCTGTAGCAAGAGTGAGCAAAATCTCAGAACACTGGCAATTGTACAGGAAAGAGGAAATGTCACAATTAAAAAAAAAAAAGATAGTGGAATATCCTCAACTGTTATGTACACAAGGCTGAATTAATTCAGTGATAAGCTCAGTGTCTTCTTGCCCCTAACTGTAACTTCTGTTCCAGCTACTAATGTTGGAGAAGACTTGCTGCACTCACTCTCCCGGGATGAAATCAACAATCTTTTTCCCGGTCCTGAAAACTTCCTGAGGCTGTATGGCACCTTGTGATGTGAGACAAAAGGGTCAGTGCAGGGAGCACGTCAGTGCAACACCAGCCCCCTGCAGGAAGCACCAGCACCCCAGTGCAACACCAAGATCACAGTGATAACATGTATGTGGTATTGCATTTAATATACTGTATGCATCTGTGAGTCTTTGGATGAAAACGTTAGGCCACGCAACAGCTTTAGTGTCTGTCCAGGGATCTTAGTATTCCATTCATTTGTAAGTGTTTGGAAACCTAATATTTCCCAATACTTTTTTCTTCTGATGTAACCTGCAGCCAGCACCCAAGTGCCATGCCGATCTGAAACCAGCAATGCCAGTCACCTGCAATGAGCACCGCAGAGCAACGCCAGGATAGCAGTGATGAAACATGTATGTATTTTTTAATACTCTGTATGCAATATTGCAACAATACATTAGCCCACAGTCCACATACCTTTTGTTTTTGGGTCATGGTTTCACTACGCATTTTATGCATAAGGAGAAAAAAATGCTTCCATTTCTAAAATGGAAGCATGGAAAATGGAAATGCTTATTAGCAAAAAATCTATTTCTGGTCTATAATATGAAAGTATAAAAAAACACTTGCAAATGTAAAAGTGCTTCTTAGTAGGGCTGAACGATTTGGGTAAAAAATCTAATTGCGATTTTTCTGACCGATATTGCGATTTCGATTTAATTTCGATTTTTTTTTAAATCAAGTTTCAGTGCAATATTAACTGTAATAAATGTAAAACACAATGGAGCATTTGCCTACCACATTCAAACATCACAATCAACAAACTGCTCTATATTATAATGCAAGGATGAGAACTTGGATAAGAATTCCTTCCAGCAACATTTATTTGCTTTTAAACAACAGCTGCAATTCTCTCTGTGTCTCAGTCTTTAACAATACAAACAAAACAAAAAGCACCAGCATCGCTGCAGCTCTTGAAGTAACTGCCCAAGGATCGCTTGGCCTTTTTTGCAGCCGATGGCCTGGCTCCTTCCTGTGCTGCACTTTGAGGCACAGCAGCAGCATCTGGGGGTGATGGCAGCCCTCTTCTCCTGCAAAACACAGACACAACTGTTAAGTTTCACATTAATGCAATTCACAGCACACACATTCATTCACACATCAAATACGGGGCACAGGGCAGGCTATATACACAAGCAGTGTTTCAGTGAAGCCCTATTTTGCAAGGAAAGCCAGGGGAGAGAGGGGGAGGATAAGGAGAGAGGAGTGGGAGAGGAGAGAATTAATGCAAGTTACCTTTAGTGCCACCTGCACTTGTTCCATCTCTCTCTTCACCCGGGCCTTGATTTGTGGGACATTCTCTGCACTTATGTAGCTTGTTCGCAACTTTTCTGAAAAACAAAATAATTAACCAAATTATTCTATAAGTACTACATGGCTGTATTGCATTTTTAAGATTGGAACTAATTATAGATGATGTAGGAGGGAGAGAAAGTAGGGAGGAGAGATGGGGAGGGAGAGAGCAGAACGCTGGGAGAGAGGACATTAGCTACTACAGAATCATTCCATTTCCCAGACTGACAATATATTGGCTATATAATATATTGGGGGAGGTGAAGAGGGGCATTTAGACATTACTGTAGGCTTACCAAGCTAACGTTACAATACAAGTAGCCTACTGCATTCAGGCAGAGTCAGACTGATAATGTTAAGTGAGAGGGGAAGAGGACATGTAACGTGAGCTAGCCAGTTAGGGCTAGCAAGCTAACTTTACTAGCTAAATGAGCTATCTCCTTAGGGAGAGAGCTAGCGTTAGTAAAGTTAACTTGCTACGTTGCTAGCCCTAGCTGCTAGGCTAAATAACGTACCGATGGCGAGGTGTAGTCTGTGGTGAAGCACTGGAGTCTGGTCCATCTGTTGATTTCCATAGCTTTTATGACGTTTGAAGCGTTGTCGGCACCGCGCTTGCTTAACACTGTCTAACTAACCGATGCTCTAAATCCAAAGTAGTTCCAGCCTTTCTTCGGTGCTAAATCATCCGGCGGCCGCTTCTTGTTCTTGTTCGGCTGAAGCTATTACACTTCCGAGTCTTGTTAGATAGCTGCCCTTCCATTGTAGAGAATCCAGTCAGTGGCGCACTATTAAAAATCCAGTCAGAGTGAATAATGTGTCAACTTTTGTAAAGTTCGCTAATCGGCTCGCTAGCTATATTCTGCAGACTGCTGCAGCCATGGGGCTGCAGCTAGGTTTCTCCTCCTCCATCCAGGCACGTTTGATGCTGGTGCTGCTGCGTAAACATACGTCCGTCTACTACGGCGTGCTGCTGCTGCGTAACGACGTCACGTAACGTGTACCTACATGCAGTCATGTCACATGTTAAATCGAAGCCTTTGCGATTAATCTAATTGCGTTGTTTCAAATCTCGGTTTCGATTTAAATTCGATTAATCGTTCAGCCCTACTTCTTAGCCATGACTACTTGTAGGATAACCTAGGTAATAACATTACGAGACATTGTACATTTTATTTTCGAAGCAAATAGATAGCCGGAGCTACTTTCCTGATAAAACAGGAAATGTCAGGAAAGTAGTCTCTTATGGGGTTGTGTTTCTGTGGCTTTCTCTTTAAAGCTGGAGTGAGTACATTTACAATTGCTGGAGTGAGTACATTTACAATTTGTTTATATAAACAAATGTCCATTACGTTCAAGGCATTGCCAAACAAGTTCCCACAATGCTGTATTTCTCAATATACCAGAGTTTTCAATCCGACACAGTCGTGCCCGACAGGTAGAATACTCAGGTATACTGAGAAATGCACAGAGAGAGTTATGTGGTGCAGATAGGCTTAATCAGCATTGTGTGAAGTCGTTTTGCAATAGCTGAATATGTGCATAACATAAACATTCGTTTATGTTATGCACTCCAGCTTTAAGCAGCGAGGCCCAGTTCCATGTCTTTACGGTGAGACTTGTGCAGTATATTGGATACTGCATGCCTACATTATGTTTTGTACTTTGTCATTTTCACAATGACATAAGGAGAAGTGTTCACACTGTGATTTTTGTTTTAAGAGTCGCTTTATTGAAACTTGGTTTCAGTATCTGGTCAGCAAAAAAATTATACAAAATCTTTTTCTCCGATTTGATGTATAATGATTGTTTTAACTGTGATGGTTTTTCTAATTGGTAGTTTTCTAATCTTTTACATTGACTTTTGTCATCTAGGTTTCAGAAGACCCAAACGGTTTCCTGCGCCAACAACCTCTATCATCTCCAGTTGTGGTCATCAGTGAGGAAAACTGCATGATCGCCATGGGAGCATGCCAGTGGCGACCTTCGAAAGAGATCGGTTGAAAGAGGGACTTGTCTACCCGATGGCATATTATTATGTCCTACACCTCACTTACTCCAAGTGTGACTCAACAGTGCTCTCAGTACTGCAAGCTGAGATCCACCATGATGCCATCCGTGATGGACATTCAACCCCTTCCTACAAAAAGCCTATGGCGAATGGAAGGCCTTCATGAGTGAGGTGAGTGTGAGAGAGTGAGGGACAGGCAAATGGAAGGCCTTCATGAGTGTTCTTTTTTTGGAGGAAAAATATATATTGGTCTGCCATCACTGTAGAAATGTCTTAAAACCTTGTCAATTGTTGTCTGAGCTTCAGTTCTGTATTGTAACAGTCATGTTCTGCCATTTCACATTCAAGACCTTTTAAATGTGTTATTTTTTCGATGTGAATATATATGTTCTCAATCATGATGTTCATTTACGCTGAGTTAAAAATAATTTGCGTGCTTTTAAAAGAAATAATTTTATGTTACATGCATGTGACATTGTGTCCATGTGGGGGTGTGCGAAGAGTGCTCCAAGTGGTGCTCTGCTTTAACTCCCTGTCGTGGGCGTCCCCCCCCCTCCTCTCTTTCACTCATTCAGAGCTTCAACACAACAAACATGGCTGCTGTGAGCACATACGGTCTTGTCTTGGACATGGACAGAGCGAAATATGGGATTATTTTGCTTACGTTACATTGCTGACAGTGACAGGGACTGACACTACATAGCCCGTCAGTAAACAATGTTTAAAAGTGCGGAGGCGAACTGGCGAAGGGAGCTGACCAAACGCCGACAAACATCCCGACTTAAAAGAGCAACAGGTTAGCGAATGTGATCGATAACCTAATTACATTCCCTCAAATAAGTTTTTTATTTTGTGACGAGCAAACATTTTTCACCGTCAGTTTGACGAGGAAATGTGCTCAGTACGAGCGACCCTCTGCCAAGTAACATTATTGAGTCATGACGCTGTTTATTTAATAGGGTGATCTGGTTGTAAAAATAAAACATTTACATCAGAAAGACATTGAAAGCAGTGATTGATAAATGAAATCCAATGTTTTTCTACAAATTGCATCATTGGGAGGTTGATTCTGGCACTCAATATTAAGGGTGGGCAATATATCGATTTTATATCAATATTGTGATATGAGACTATACATGGCAAGGCTGTCCAAACCCTTTTGAATGGGGGCCAGATTTGATAATGTGAAAATACCTGGGGGCCAGCTACTTTCTGTTGTATCTGAATTCTGTTGAATTGATACAGTACATAGAAGTTATGGCAAACTTAGTCTCGACGCCAGACCCATGAGAGTTCTTACGCTGATACACTAGGTTACTGCATGCTGCAGAGCTCTCTCTGGGTCTGGGACACTTTCCCTCAGAGGGCTGGTTATGGGAGGGAACCGTTCACTTGGCCAGTCATATGCCAGTGATGGCTTCAGTCCTCTCCAATCAGTAACGACTTTGCGATCAGACAACACGGGAGGCGCAGCCCATTTGCTCTCTCATCGGTGCTACGACCTGTCACTCATTCAATTTCAACCCGCCTTCAAAACCAGCAGTGGCTGTTAACTGGCACAGACTCACTTATGTAGTATACGGAGCGCAGCGATTCAACGTAATATTTGAGTCTGGGGAGAGACTATGGCAAACTAAGACAGATGGAATTGAATGCTTATGGGAGAGGAGAGTGACTGCTGTGAGGAAGATGTTGAAGATGATGATGGCTAAGACACATCCTTGTTTTACTCCTACTTTGACGTAGAAGGGTCAGACTGTTGTCCACTTATTTGAACGTGGGCTTGCATGCCGTCATGAAATAGCTTTAGAATGGAGAGGAATTTGGGTGGGACTCCAAATCGACTGAGTAGGTCCCAGAGTAGCTTTTGATTTACTGTGTCGAATGCCTTCGAGAGATCATTGAAAGCCATATACAGGTCTTGCTTATGTTCTCTGCACTTCTCCTGGATCCAGGCAGTGGTGGCCGATACAAATTGGCACTGACCTCAAACTATCCAATCAGACAAAAGTTGACATTTTCTCGGAAACGGAAGGTCAGATCGAGATGCCTATAAAGGACTATAATATATTTTCTCACCCCAAATCCATCCATGAGTCTCTACGAGTTACAGTTGCAGAGATACGTCCGCCCTGCATGCAGGACTACAGGAGAGACATAGAGGACAGCGAAGTTGGGGGTTTAAGTCACTGATCAAACACTCGATTTCAGTGATTGCTGTCAGAATATAGAGCCATTTAACACTTATTTTAACACAAAAACATTGCTGAATGTACCTTTAATGTGATAATCTAATTTCTTACGTTCTGAAAATAAATCCTGTTTTCTAAAATTCTGTATTCAATGTTGATTTTTTTCTTTTTGTGATACGAAAGTTTTGACATCAACCAGATTTAAATTTCTACCCATGTCTAGCCAACATTGGAGGCTGATGCCTAGCCAACGTTGGAGGCTGATGTCTAGCCAACGTTGGGTTTTGATGTCAACCCCAACCAAAATTCTGTGTCTATATAACGTTGGAGGCTGATGCCTAGCCAACGTTGGAGGTTGATGTCTACTCAACATGGGGTTTTGACGTCAACCCCAACCAAAATTCTATGTCTATCCAATGTTTGAGGCTGTCTATCCAACGTTGGAGGCTGATGTCTAGCCAACGTTGGAGGCTGATGTCAGCCCAAAGTTGGGTTTTGACATCAACCCAATTTTCATTCTCAACCAAACTTCTACATCTATCCAACGTTGGAGGCTGATGTTTATACAACGTTGGGGGCTGATGTCTGCCCAACGTTGGGATTTGATGTCAACCCGATTTTAATTTCCAACCAAAATTCTACATCTATCCAATGTTGGATGCTGATGTCTAACCAACGTCAGAGGCTGATGTCTATCCAACGTTGGAGGCTGATGTCTTGCAAACGTTAGGTTTTGACGTCAACCAGATTTTCATTCTCAACCAAAATTCTACATCTATCCAACGTTGGAGGCTGATGTCTATACAACGTTGGGGGCTGATGTCAGCCCAACGTTGGGATTTGATGTCAACCCGATTTTCATTTCCAACCAAAATTCTACATATATCCAACGTTGGATGCTGATGTCTAACCAACGTCAGAGGCTGATGTCTATCCAACGTTGGAGGCTGATGTCTTGCCAACGTTGGGTTTTGACGTCAACCAGATTTTCATTCTCAACCAAAATTCTACATCTATCCAACGTTGGAGGCTGACGTCTATACAACGTTGGGGGCTGATGTCTGCCCAACGTTGGGATTTGATGTCAACCCGATTTTCATTTCCAACCAAAATTCTACATATATCCAACGTTGGATGCTGATGTCTAACCAACGTCAGAGGCTGATGTCTATCCAACGTTGGAGGCTGATGTCTTGCCAACGTTGGGTTTTGACGTCAACCAGATTTTCATTCTAAACCAAAATCCTACATCTATCCAACGTTGGAGACTGACGTCTATACAACGTTGGGGGCTGATGTCTGCCCAACGTTGGGATTTGATGTCAACCCGATTTTCATTCCCAACCAAAATTCCACATCTATCCAATGTTGGATGCTGATGTCTAACCAACGTCAGAGGCTGATGTCTATCTAACGTTGGACGCTGATGTCTTGCCAACGTTGTGTTTTGACGTCAACCCGATTTTCATTCTCAACCAAAATCCAACGTCAGTTCAACGTTGGAGTCCAACGTCGATATGACGTTAAACTGACGTCCCGTGCCAGCTGGGCTGGGATCCATTTCTAGCCTACTTAGATGAGGTTAAGAAGAGCGACAAGCAACTTGCTCAGCTGACTTCTCATGGAGCCCTTGCACGGGATTCCACGCACATTTCTTATTGTGCCCTTTATCCAAGTGGAATGCAGATCTGTAACCATCTGTATACAGACTGAACAGTGTTCCATTTATAAATGCTGACATTATTTAGTCCATGCTGGGTTCAAATGAAGCAGCTATAGTATTGTCACTTTGGTACAGTAGGTCGCTGCTGAGGTGTTGCGGTGGCCGTGCCGTGTCCAATTTTGTGGTTTTGGGATTTTAAATTGAGACTTTAAATACCAGGCTTGGCTCACAAAGAACTGCACTTACTTCATTTGAACGAAAGTTGAAAATATGACTGGGACAAAGACGGCGTCATTTCTCTTGTTGAATGGAAAAGGAAAGTAAAGGAGGAGAAGGGGTGGAAGAGGGAAAGGACATAGAGACGGTCATATTATTGGGAAAGTGTTGTCATTTAAATTTTCATAATGACTGGTTTCACAATTGAAAATGTGTATTTTTTTACGACGATGTTATTCAAAGCATGACTCAGATTACAGAACCACTTTTGTTCTTCAGTTAACATTCAATATCTGCAATTTGTTTCTATTAATTTCTGAATTTGTTGTGCCAATTTCTTACAATTAAAAGCAGGATGGCAAATATCAATAACATTCTACACTGCCTCTTTTTTTTCTTTCCCCCCCTGCAGACACATGTAATTTTATTGGTATAGCGTAAATGTACACCATCATCACCACCATCATCGGTGATGTCACTCAACTGTGAGGTCATCAATGATGTCACTGCAACTATGAGTTCATCGATGATGTCACTGCAACTGTGAGGTCATCGATGATGTCATAAGTGATGTCATAAGTGCAGTTGTGATGTCATGTCATACATGCCAAGACATAAATAAGCGTTATTTTTCTGTGGGAAAGCCATCCGAGAGAATCTGCCGATAAAAAGCAGTTTGCTCCAGCAGCAGAGGAGAAACGCCGTTGTAACGTGTGCTGTGGCCGGAAGCCGTCATCATTGCGTCGGAGTGCAGGTGCCGTGGCAGCCCTGAGGGGGCGCAGGAGGATAGTGCCAACGGGGAGGGGCTGGGCGATGGGGCGGTCCGGGCTTTGGCCAGGGACCCCAAGGGTTTGTGGAGCCCCAACATTGAGCAGAGCTTTCAGGAGGCTCTGGCCCTCTACCCACCCTGCGGCAACAAGAGGATCATACTTTCACACAAGATGTACGGTCGCAACGAGCTGATAGCTCACTACATCAAGCTACGCACGGGGAAGATACGCACACGCAAACAGGTGTCTAGTCACATGCAGGTGCTGGCGTGCAGGAGGGTACGAGAAGTCCAGGTGGGCGTCAAGGTCAAGGACCAGGCCCTGGGCATGGCCCTGCAGAGAGTAGGACACCTCTCTTCCACTCAGAGGGTCTCTGCTAGCGCCATGAAACCCCAGACCCCCTTCCCTCCTCCTCCGCCAGCCAGGTTTTTGGCTTGCCCAATGCCAGGACAGACTGGACCTTCTCAGGACATCAAGAAGCCCTTTGCACAGCCGCTGGGCACCACACTACCAGCCCGTGTCCCCATGCCCATCAGTCATGAGCCCCTGCCGACCTCCCGCCCTGCAGCCATAACAGCTCAACACAGAGGCATCGCCTCGAAGAAACTACAGCTCCTGGAGTATTCTGCTTTCACGGAGAGCCGGAGAGACACAGAGACGTACAAACACCTTTTTGTACACATCGGCCAGTCGAATCCAGGCTACAGCGACCCTGCGTTGGAGTCGGTAGACGTGCGGCAGATCTACGACAAGTTCCCTGAGAAGAAGGGAGGCCTGAAGGAGCTCTACGAAAAAGGGCCGCACGACGCCTTCTTCCTCGTCAAGTTCTCGGTGGACCCGAGCAGTGACGTCGAGGAGGGTTCAGGTGCGTTCTACGGTGTGAGCAGCCAGTACAGTGCGACAGAGAATATCACCATCAGTGTCTCCACCAAGGTCTGCTCCTTTGGCAAGCAGGTGGTGGAGAAGATCGAGACAGAATATGCCCGTATGGAAGGGGGGAAGTGTGTGTTCCGTATCCACCGTTCACCCATGTGTGAATACATGATCGAGTTCATCGACACACTGAGACACCTGCCAGAGAAGTACATGATGAACAGTGTACTCGAGAACTTCACCATCCTACAGGTGGTGTCCAACAGAGAAACTCGGGAGACTCTGCTGTGCATTGCCTTTGTGTTTGAGGTGTCCACCACTGAACATGGAGCACAGTACCATGTTTACCGGCTGGTCGAGGACTAGCAGCGCACTCCCTACTGCGTTGTGTACATGCAGAGACTCTCTCCACAGTCTTTTCATGCATTTAAAACACTATCTCCAGCTCACACACACAGATTCCCATCCCCTAATAATGACGAGTTCCGTTTTTTTGCTGCCTGCAGCCTGGACCTTGTTTTCGTCTTGGTTTGTGTTGTGTTGGTCGCCCAGGGCGGAGGTTTCTGCGGGTGGTTTTAATCAAATTTGTTTCCTTCAATGTTTTAATTATAAAATAATAACCATGCATTGCTCATTAAATGGCAAGTTTAGCTATGCTAATAATCCAGACCTGTCTTATCAAATTTGTTTGGCTGAACCTCTCAAATTTTAATTGAATATCATTTATCTGCATCCTGCCGTATGTAGAGAGCAGTCTCCTATCTATTTTAAACCAATGGCAGTGTGTGTAATGTGGTTATACTCAATGCTAATTCTTCAGGTCTGAAATAAATGTAGCCTTATAGTAAGTAGGCTAAACACTGTGTTTGTCCCGATATAAACTTAACACTCCATCTTCCACAAGATGTAACTACTGTAACATCCATTTTTACCAGAGTTTTCAGACCAGTGTCCTACTTTCCTTAGACTAGTGTCATACAGACTGGGCTTAGCAGTCAACATGAATGAGTCTGCATGAGTCTGGACATCTAGAAGTATATTTAACTTCAGAGAGATATACCTGCCCAAGTATGATTTAAATCGTCCATCTGTTTAAACTGATCTTACTACTACAATCAGATAAGCCAAAAGTCATGTGTAAACTATAGCTGCCTTTCTGAAGTCATGCCCTGCCTCTGTTATGTGCTGTGCTCTAGCCATGCCATGTGCCATTGTATATTGTTGTTATTGTATGTTTTGTTTGTGCTCCATACCATGGTCATGAGTCACATTAAATAAATGATTGATTGATTGATTGATTGATTGATTGATTGATTGATTGATTGCTTGATTGATTGATTGAGAACCACCTTGACAAGAGTCATAGCTGTATTTATCTTATCTAAAATTGAGTAAGTGCGTTCTCTGTCTGTTTCATTTTTTTGTCCCACTGATTATGACATCACTGATGATGTCATAGGCACGGATGATGTCATAGGCATTGTGACATCATCAGTGTACATTTTTTGTCCCACTGATGATGTCATACTTAGACATTGTGACATCATCAGTGGGACAAAAAATGTGCACTGATGATGTCACTGATGATGTCATCAGTGACATCAGTGAGATCCGCCCACCCCGACGGACTACAGCCAGACTACTATACGCCTCGACGGATTGTGTCTAAGGGGCACTTTACACGAGGACGGTTTCCTATGGAAACGGGCAATTATTTTATCGTTTGTGCCTCCCGTTAAGACGGCGACGGCAAATTCGCGCTTAGGAAACGACACATTTTGAAACCACCCTCTAGAGTGGAAGTGTTGGTGACGCTTCCCGCTGAGCGCTCCATGTAATCGGTTAGAAACGATAGTCTTCCCAGAAACTCTGACGTGCCTGCACACGCAACACACGCTTGGCAACATTGCTACACTGCGGCCGACTTCAGTTACATGTTCATAGCGTTACTGCTGCTGCGAGGAGCCGATGGCTGTACCCGGTCGGATTTAACGTTAGGCAAGCACATCGACAGTGTTTTCTCACTGCAGCCTACACAGTAGACAGTGTCAGCACAGCCAGCGCTCCCGATCCTCGCTGCTCGTTAAAAGATTTCCAAATAGGCTTATTCTGATAAACTGGTGGTCACATCTATGTAACGTTCTCACCCGAAGAATATTACAACTTTAAAACAGTTTGGTTTTTTTTAGCTTGAAAACAGCTTTTTGGCAAGTCTAAAAATTACTACGGTAGCCGTAATCTACTTCCGTGTCTAAAACCCAGAAAGACGATTACGAAATGACGCCATGCAGAAGTGTCCGTGGAGCGACAAGCAACGCCCCGTTGACCATCACAATGCCACCTAGCGACCTGGCATGTACATTACGGCGTTTTAAAAATTCAACAGCGCTCATGTAAACGGGGAGAAGGTGTGAAGGAAAAGGTGTGAAGGAAACGCTATTGTGTCGTTTCTTCCAGAGACTGTCCTCGTGTAAAGGGCCCCTAAATTCGGCCTCATGACGTCATAGGCACTGATTTGTCATAGGCATTGTGATGTCATAGGCATTGTGACATCATCAGTGACAGTGATGTCATCATTGATGCGAGCCGGGCCGGGCAAGCCTAGGGTTTCAATACCCTAGTCTATAAAAAGTGCCTAGCTTGGGGGTGAGCATCTCTTCACTGTTTTTTGTTTGTTTGTTTGTTTGTTTTCACATCCGTGATTTGGGACATCGGACCTTCTTGGCAAATGACGAGGAAAAGTTGGACAAACTGGAATAAACAAGGATAAGGAGTTGTCATTTCTGAAAGTGATTTCATCTCATATTTATTTGACTTGTCTCAAGATCAATGCGATATTGTACACAGTACACCTATAAAAATGACTTTCAGTTTCAGGGCATGTTGGGAAATCATGCCCCCAAACCAATCAAACAAAGTTCACATTCACTCATTTGCTGCAGCCAAACCAAACGCGCCTCCCTCGCCTACTGTCAGGGTTGATCTCTTAGTTCTTCATGCTGATGATTTGAATGTTTTAGTTTTGGATTTTTGCCCAAAAATCATGTGAATTTGAAAACCATATTCCTTTTCTTTTACCTAAAAATCCGCTCATCTACATTTAATGATCCGGCCTTTGGCCTATATAGAGCTGGTTAGTCACGTGGTTACAGTGGTTAGTCACATGATCTGACCCATGCGTGTGTTGTGTTGCCACCTGTCCACCTTCATATAGTTTATTGCAGCCAATCTGTATCAAGTGGGCGTATCCCCCTCCACAAGGTGAAGCAAGGCTCCATTATGGGATTGCTGTCATCAGTGACTGTGGATGGTTCAATCTCTGTGTTGAAAAAGAAGCTTTTCTGTTAGCAGACACATGCTTCCATGGCACGTGCTACAATAAGCCGCCTACCCGTTAGCCTCGCTAACTAAATCACACCATCAGTGCCAATTTGGCATGGTAGCTAACTCTGTGTTCCATACAGGTTGAAAGAATTTTCATCTTACGTGTGAGTCTCATGCACCATTCTTTATTGGGGAATCTGTAAAAATCCGAATTTTCAATTCGGACACAATTCCATTTCAAGGAGAGCCGGCCCCAGCTGATTGAAAATGACGCTGCAGCAGGCAAACCATAGTCGGACTGGCCATAGGGAGCACCGGGACAAATCCCCGTGGGCCAGTGGGCTGGTGGGCTGCTTGGCAAAAAAGAAAAAAAAAGGCCCACTTTGGGAATGCACCAGCCCCAGTGGATTACTCCTGTGGAAATAGGCCATTCACTTGCTCTTAAAATAGCTCTGTATTAGTGTTACATTAGCCTACACCAGGGGTGCCCACACTTTTTCAGCTTGCGAGCTACTTTTAAAATGACCAAGTCAAAGTGAGCTACCAAGCATATTTATTTATATATATATACACTGAGTATACAGTGGAAAACAGTGGAACAGTGGAAAAACAGTGGAAAAACAGTGGAAAAACAGTGGAAACAGTGGAAAAACAGTGGAAAAACAGTGGAAACAGTGGAAAAACAGTGGAAAAACAGTGGAAACAGTGGAAAAACAGTAAAAAAAAATTTTTTTTTTTTTTTTTTTTTTTTTTTTCCCTTCCTCAATGCCATGCGATCGACCACACTACCTTCGCGATCGACCGGTCGATCGCGATCGACGTATTGGGCACCCCTGGCCTACACTATCCATCCATTTAGGCGTATAAGTGGTGGTGTTAAGGGCTCTTAATTGTGTTTGTGCGTCGATGGGGCAGGGTTGCGTTGAGGTGGACTGGTCTGGGTAGTCCCAGTCCGCCCCTGATGCAAACCGAGCTAACACAGTCTTATACCTATTATGTTGTTGTTGCTGTTGTTTATGTTGTTGTTTAAGTTGTTGTTGAGGTTGTTGTTGTTGTCAGAAATAGGATTACCATGTGACTAGCCCAGCTCTATGACCCAGCCTGACCCATTTATTCTCCACCGTCAAACCTACCCACCTACCCACACCCTGAAGGTGGGCAGAGAACCTACCCACCTACCCACACCCTGAAGGTGGGCAGAGAACCTACCCACCTACCCACACCCTGAAGGTGGGCAGAGAACCTACCCACCTACCCACACCCTGAAGGTGGGCAGAGAACCTACCCACCTACCCACACCCTGAAGGTGGGCAGAGAACCTACCCACCTACCCACACCCTGAAGGTGGGCAGAGAAAACCCAAAGAATGACCCAGCAAAGAGTGGAAGCGTTCAAATTGGACATGTACAGACTGTCTGCTCCGATATTTATTTGTGTCAGGAAGTCAGCCTTCCACAGAAGTCCACTGTCAAGTACTATAAAGCTAAGTCAGGCGTTATTAATAAGCAGCCCAGGAGCCCAGGAGACATGAAAGTGCAGCCAGTAGAAAGGAAGGAACATGGCAATAAACACTTACAATAAGGCCATCAGACTTGTAAAGCCACAGTTAGACGAGCAGACTGGAGAGTGGGGGTTTGTCGACGATTATGTCGCGCATGGCCAATTTGCTCACCACACGAGCTAGAAGAAAAGAGCTTTTCCCTCGTCGGTGCAGGTCAACGTCCTTTGTTACGCCGGTGTCACAAGTCACGTGTTCACAAAATGTTTCAAGATTCAAGACAACTTCATTAACCCACCGAAAAGGGCAATTGCATAATGACGGCTCGCAGCAGCAACGCCTGACAATCCACTCACAACAATACACGCATGTACATAACAACAACAACAACCACCACAGACGGAGTGACGGAGAAACCCGTCTTTATTTGTCACACAGTAACACAATCAGGGGCGGACTGGGATCATAATTCAGGCCGGGCATTAGATACCAAGCAGGCCAGGCGAAAAATTTGGAGCGTTTGAAGCTCAATTTGGGCCGTTTGAAGCCCAATTTGGGCCGTTTGAAGCCAGATTTGGGTCGTTTAAAGCCAGATTTGGGCTGTTTGAAGCCCAATTTGGGCCGTTTGAAGCCCAAGTACAATTTTACAATGAGATGCACCCACTTTAAACCTGAATAAAGTAATACAACCACTAGTAAACCAGTAGGCGGCGCCTGGCCTGCTGTTCAGTGAGTGGCCTGGCCTGCATTTTTTTTTTTTTTTTGGCAGGCCAGGCCAGGCCAGGCCACCGGGCATTTGCCCGACGTGCCCGATTATGCAGTCCGCCACTGAACACAATAGTAATACAACCTTGACCCCCCCATGACCCCATGACCCCATGAATGCTATTTTGGGAGTGGGTCCGAGTGCTCTGAAGCTCTCTCTCTGTGGCCCAGACGGACGTGGTGGCCTTCATATCCCTCTTGGCTAGACGCCTCATCCTGCTCAAGTGGAGGAAGTCGGTTACCCCTCCTACACATAAACAATGGGGTGGAGAGGTGACGGCTCGTTTAAAACTTGAAAAGTTTAAATATTCAATCCGAGCGTCTGTGCAAAAGTTTTTTAAAGTCTGGCGACCGTTTTTAGATTATTTTGAGTCTCACTATGCTGCAATAGAGTAAAATGATATTTTCCGCACACACACACACACACACACACACACACACACACACACACACACACACACACACACACACATGCTGACGGTGGCTGGTGAAATACAGTCTCTGCTTGTTTAACCCAGACAAGGCACGTCCTTTCCTCCGGGGGGCAGCCAGGCGCAGTGGGCAGCTTTCAGCGTACAGCGCCAGCGTCCGGGGACCATCTTCTGTCATCGTCGCTGGTCAGGCCAGGCGGCGATGTTCTTGCATGATTTTAATGGGGGATTCATACTGTAGTATATGGCAGAACCCCCAGGGGAGCACGGGGAGAACATGCAAACTCCACACAGACACCGAAGACATGAGGGGGACACGCCCCCTGCACCACGGCGTCCCAGGTGGGAATCGAACCTAGGACCTTCTCGCTGTGATGCGACAGCACTACCACTGCGCTACCGTGCCCCCGACATAGAGTAAAAAAGGGGGAAGCTGTATGTGAGACCTAGCTCTGTTAATAAATAAAAATAGACCACAAATAAATGTAATACACACAAACAAAAAAGTGCTATTAGCTATTGAGCAGCCGGACAGCAGAGGGGATAAAGGACTTGGAAAAGCAAGTGATTTTACAAGCAGGTAAGTCAAGGCGTACCGAGGCCCTGAAGGCAACAGTGAAAATTAGCATGCCAAGATGTGCTCTGAAAAGACCTGTTTTCCTCCAAATATGTCGGTCACAAAAAGAGCCCTCTCTCTCTCTGCTTAGATCCAATCAACTCTGAGCAGATTTTCACAGTGTGATTCAGCCTGTTAACATGTTCTTTTATCTGCTGGTTCAATTGCCTCTCAGAGACAGAAACAGTCTGAATAATGTTGTGAGGAAAAAGCTCTGAGAAGAAGATCTGCTTTATTCATTGTCTATACGGACAAAGGGGAAAGAGGATGATGAGCTTTACGAAGATGCCAAGAAATGTTGGCAAGCTTGTTTGTGCTGTTAGCTTTACCAAGACACAGGAAACATTGCACATTTTATGTAGGCTATGCAGTCTTAATGAATCAGGGACTGCTTATAGAAGATACTGTATTAGGACCACATGGCTATCCATGAAATAGATATACTCTTACTGATCAACATCATTATTCTGCAGTCATGAAAACAGTTGGAAGAGGAGAGGCAGTTCAACGATTTTGTTGTTATCCATTAGTGAATTGAGAAATATATGAAGAGTTCATTTGCAAAAACAGGTAAACGCCATTCTTAAAATGAACAAACAACACATGTTTGATACTCCCTGGAGTGCACATAGAAAACATTATTGAGGTGATTTATGTGAAAATTATCAGATGAATATGTTTTAGTTATGATTGATAATAAAAATTTCGCCAAAATAAATGAATTACAGTATAAATACATCAATATATAAAATAAAATGATAAAAAATCCAAACGGAGATACCTGTTTTTGCAAATGAACTCTTCATATATAGGCTAATGCCAAAGAGGGTGGAACTGGTGGTGCTAAGATGTTGTATTCTTACTGTATTATGTTTGTGCTTTTAGCTCCAATCTCCAATCCAGCATTTTTCTAATCGTTTTAAGGTGCAACTTCAGCTACAGTCAAAATGCAATGGTCATATTTCAAGCAACGCTAAATGTAACACGGAGGCATAATGCATAAAGCTAAAGAAAACCATAGCCAATCAACACTAGAAATTAACATAATATGAACTTTGCATGCAGCTCGGACTTCGCTATAGCTGCAAGGAATATGAAATGCCAAGTTCATTGCTTGTGATCTGTCTGCTGAGAAGAACAGCCTCATTGAAGTTATATTTGACAATAAACAAACGGAATTCATTAAAAAAGTATTTTGGCGTTTTCAAAGTCAGCGATTCCATATTCTGTTAGTGTTCAGAGGCTGCTGGTGCAAGCCTTCTGTAATATAGCCAAGCAATCTATTATTGAGCACTCAAAGTTAACAGAACATTTGATCTACTTTAACTTCGGCATTTCAAAGTAACATTGAGCAGTGTCTGATAGGCTATTAACTGCATTAACAGCGCAATCCCACAAGGTCAGAAGTGTATAAGCAGGAAGAAGTCATGGCACTTTGTGTTTATTAAATACAATAAGCTTGTGTAAGCCGTGTGTGTTCCACCGGTGCACACAGTTAACTTGTTGCATGAACTCGTCAAAAGGGCCTTTCTGTGTGGAGTTTGCATGTTCGATCTCCCCGTGGCCCCCTTGGGGGTTTCCTTCATATAGGAACCCCTTCACCAAAAACATGCAATATCCTGGTCGCTGAAGTGGTGCCTCCTCTGGTCGTTCGGGGGGCGCCTGTTCGGAGGGAGGGGAACTGGTTGGAATAGCGTGATCCTCCCACGTGCTATGTCCCTACCGGTGAAGCTTCCCCTGTCAGGTGAAAAGAAGCGGCTGGCTACTGTCTCGGAGGAAGCATGGAGCCAGTTTCGGCTCTCCCCAGATCGGCAGAGGGTGGAGCAGCAACCAGGATAAACAAATTAAAGTGTGCACGAATGGGGGATAAAAATGGGATAAAAAAAATCTGGAGAAATTCTTAAATGCTTTAAAATGTTTGACAAAAGTAAACTGTAGCCCTCTACTTTCTAAATATAGCCATATGTTTCCATAATAACATTTTATGTGTACAAGATCCATCAACACAATGTAATGGTCCTAAGAGACAGAACAGACTCTCTTGCAGATAGTCATCCTGATCATAACGGCTAGCTGTCAGTCGGATTGGTGCCTTGTTTTCGCAAGTACTGCTGTTCTGTGTTACAGAGTTCACTGACTGTGTTAAACGCAGCAGTTAACTAGTATGAGTTGTGCCAACCAAACGTTAATATCTCAAAAACTATACATCACATTGATCGCTTATATGTCGACATTCTGAGTGAGAGCAGAAGTAGCTCAAGAGTTTGATGTATAATCTATGCATGTCGTGTTAGAGTTGTGTGAACTGTCGCCGTTTTTTAAATGTAAACAGGGTCAGCCGGCTAGAGTCAGACGCTCAAACTCAGGCTCCGTTCCTTTGCCAGTGCCAACCCAGTGACGCGGTTTGTTCACCAAAATGCTGCTCGGCGGATCCCTCATATAAACAGTGTTAGACATCATTAGTTTCTCTAAACTTTAGACTTTGCTTTAGAAAAGCAATGTCCCGTAAGTTCGGGCCTTCGGCCGGGAGTACCGACTGAAGATTGCTGCTGCTACATGCTCTTTCTGTTTTGTGTTTGACAAACTTCTTCCCTCTCCAGTCATTACACGGTATCCATCACTCTTGCTTAAATCCCGTCCATTCCCATGTAAAAGAAAGAGAAAGGAACATTCGTTCTTTTTATCTTATAGCGCCATCAAATATGCCATGTGTGCAGATCCTTAAATTTGACAAAACATCATGTCAGGTGTGACACTTTACTTAAAAAAATATATTCCATTCAGATAAAAGGACGTGGGTAATAGTACACAAAAAGTGGCTGACAGAAACAGAATTTTGTTATTGCAATTTGTCAACGGCGCAACACTCTATCAATCGACTTGTCAAAAATAATTATTTTGCTGCCATCGTTTTCTGAGTCTAACAAACACGGGTTCTTACTCTAAATTACTGACAGGCTATTTTTCCTGTTTCAGCAACACTGCGTTAGGCTGCTGGCTTAGTCACCATATTTTTGTCTTGATGCACATCTATACAGTTTCAAAGGCATTCTTCTCAAACCATGCATTTGACAGAAGCGGTTATTAAAATGTATGATTGCTCGCTGTGTCCTGCGCTGAAATTAGTCTCATTGCTCATCCGAGATAGTAAACGTCGGGATAATTTGAAAAGTAAACATCAACAGCCTCTTGATCTATTCCAGCAAAGGACAAGCGTGCACACATTTAAAATAAAGCTCGCTAACAGCACACAAAGTGTTACAGTCCCGTTTCCATAGCTCATAGGTGGAAAGCATGCTGTGAATCTGTATGAACTGTATTTATTTATATATGTATTTAAAAATTGATTAAAGACCATCCCTTACAGAAAAACCACATGAACTTCACATGTGCAAAATCACATGTGATTGCATGTGATCACATGTGATTTCTGCACATGTGCGATTTAACATGTGAAAACATGTTAAATTTCACGTTCCACATGTGGAACACATGTGAAACATGTGCTTTGCCCGTGGGAAGCGTGTGGTTTTGGAACGTTTTCACATGTGAAATGTGTGAAAAACCCATGTAAATTCCCATGTGATTACATGTGAAACCTATGTGAGTACATGTGAAACCCATGTAAATGTTGTTTTCCACATGTGGAAAACATGTTGCTATACAACATGTGGCAAAATGTTCCAAAACCACACGCTTCCCATGGGTTTCACATGTGTTCCACATGTTTTCACATGTGGAATTTCACATGTGGACAACCTCATGTGTTTTGTCTGTAATCCACAGACTCTAACAGAAACACTAAAGTCTACTGGGTCCGGTTTCAACTGGATATGAGCCAATATCTTCCATCTGAGGGTTGGCCGGTGATGTGTTTTACAGTAAATCGCCTATTGATCGTTGTCACTCTATGAAGGCAATCCAGTGATGACTAGAATCAGCCTGACCCCAGATGGTTGAGTGAGATGAAAACATAGGTAATCCTGTTGTGCAGAGCGCAATCCATCTGTCGTAGCCGCTTCCCCCCTTCGTGCCTCTAACTTTGACATAGATGTTAGAAATATTGACTAACTGATCAAATCGTCACCACTATGAACAAGAAGACAAAGGAGGGAGAGCAGAAAGAGCAGAAAGAGGAAAATACTCATTTGGATTGTGTGCGATGCACTCGTGTGAATCACAGCGATGGACCCAGAGTGGCATCTTTTACAAACGGTGTTTGTTCTGAAAATGACAATTGAATGAATGCAAAAGTGAGTCGGCTGGCAATTATACAATTCTCTCTGCTGGTAATTTGCCAACGTTGAAAGAGCAGTGCACTAGTTGCACCTGTATGCCTTTCTTAATACTATCTGACTCAGCTGCACTGGAACTATTATTAAGTTAGTAGGGGGTGCGGGCAGCGTCAAAGAAAATTCAACATTTTCATCCATATTTAGAAGAATATTTAATTTTAAATTAACATTAGGATTATACTGTTGTGATGTCATTATTCAGTATCTTCTCCTTTTCCTCACTCACTTTCATGTAAGCACCTGCTCTCCCTTTAGTCGTTTTACACTACAGCAGACAGCAACACAGGCATAAACACTGAACTTATTATTATTATTATTATTATGGAAAACCAGATTATGATGAAAATCAAACACTTTTGAAGAGAGCGCGTATGAAATAAGATTAGAGCTGGGAAGCACAAACTGTTTTTTTAATGCATTTTGTTGGTGGTATAAACACAAGACAGCCAAATCCAACAATTTGCCACCAGGGGGTGCTGCAGCACCCTCAGCACCCACCTTCCCGCTCCCTTGACTCGCTTGTGTAGCCATAGATCGAAATGAAAAAAGAACCTGGGGTGTCTGTTGTATGTCCTCCATCAATCCACAATGCCTTGTTATGTTGCGACACTCTGCGACTATGTGTGCGTGCGCATTTGAGTGTGTATGCATGTGTATACTGTATTTGTGTGCATATACAGATACAAGTTACATTTTATTGACTTTGGCATCACTTTTCCATGATCTTCTGACAGGTGAGCCTTTCTCAGATTCCCCTCTATAAGCTTGAGAGTCATCAAGGTATAATAACCAAGTGGAACAGCTGCTGTCAGCTGATGACACACACATGCAGCATCAGTGCCATCATGACACCTACTGACTTCTACTCAGACTAGCCTTATTAAATCAATGTGCTTTTCTGCTTACATTAACCCCTGATGGTTCTACAGCACTATATTAGGAGGCTATATATTCCACTATCCTGAGCAACAAAAAAAAGTCTACACTCTAACTCAGTGGTTCTCAAATGGGGGTCCGGGGACCCCCAGGGGTCCGTGGTGGCACTTTGCCAGGGGGTCCGCAAAAAGTTTTCAGGAAAATGAAAATAAAAACTTTTTTTTTGCAAAAGCTTCATAGTTCAACGAAAATAGTTTATGCTTTAAATCTAAAATGGTTCTTGGGTTACATGCTAATCTAACAAACCTATCAATTTAAAAGTCAAGCACGTTACTGTGGAAACAATTAAGCTTAGCCCAAAATCATAAATCAGAATGAGGGGGTCCCCAGTATATTTTCTATCTTGTGAGGGCTCCTTGGCTGAAAAACATTTGAGAACCTCTGCTCTAACTCCAGGCCATCCTGAAGGCAACCCAGGGGCCTTTGATATTATCCCTGTGATGGAGTGAAGGTATCATCTGAGAAGATGCACGAATAACATTGTTTAGAGATTGTTTCAGGGCTATAAATGCGTTTGTTGAAAAGAAAAAAGTCTGCACTCTGGAGCATACTTGAAGACTTGGAGTTTATTAACGTTTCGGTTCAACAACCTTGTTGTTGAACCGAAACAGTGGTGATTCTGATGAAGGTTGTTGAACCGAAACGTTAATAAACTCCAAGTCTTCAAGTATGCTCCAGAGTGCAGACTTTTTTCTTTTCAACGTATAGCTTTGTTAGTCTAGCACCTGGTTTGCATAGTGGATGTGCAGACGCTTCTCTCTACTATAAATGCGTTTGAACATCATCATCAAGGTGAAATGCTGTATTTTTTTTTCATTTGTATGTACAGTGAGATATAATCCTTGATTCAGCAAGTTGAATTTTTTATTTTGCTATTGCCGATTATGCACTAATGAAGAATGCCGGATGGATCCTCTGCTGATATCCAACACAGACATCATCATATTATATGGGTCATGATTTGAAAAATCTGGGCAAAAACATCTCTGGATTCTGGGGTGTTTTGCGCAGTGGAGGTCATGGCATACCCAAAAAAGAAAAATTAATCTGTGATTTTTAGTTCTCAAAGGAAATTGTGGCAGAGTGAAGATGGTCCTGATGCTGTGCTGTCCCTTTGTGTGGTCCAATTTTCATTTCTGCCTTACCTCCCATCATATATCCTCCTTTAAGAAGATTCTCTTTCCATTACGAAACCTCTCCCAATCACTTAACATATCCTCCATCTCAATCTTCTCTGCAGCAAGCGAACCCCTCTTCCACACATAGAGAAGCATCCACAAAGAAGAGAACAGAAACCCCCCCAAGAAAACCACTGTCAACCACTCTCTTCCTGTCACACCCCTTTGAAACATCTCTCTCATCTGTCTGCTCGGGAAAATAAGCTGTCAGAAAGGAGAGAGCCTCTTGTATAAGCAGTCATATTTATGTAAGAGTTGTGTCTTCCTTCCAATTCCACACAGACGCAACATCGTTCACCCCCACACACACTCTAGGAAATTCATGTCTATTCTCCATGTGATGGTAAATTGTTCCTACTACACTCCACCCGCCTCAGTCGCACTTCTGCTGCCACTGCTGGATCGTGTCCTGACAAGAATTGCATTTCCGCGGATATGCATTGCTGATCACCTATGACTATGAATAGTTGATGCTGCAATATTGTTCTGTTTGAGGGCGTAGATCTTATAATGATATATACTGAGGCATTCATTCACCCACCTCAGCTATTTTATTTACAAAGACAGCCTATGGGGGTTCAGATCATGGATGTATTAAAAGAACTGGATAGGGGACGAGCCACGCCCACCCATGCATTCGGACGGAGGCTGCTCACTGGCGCATGAAGCCATCATGGGGGGGTTTTTCTTCCTGGTTTTACTTCCTGACCATGCGGCCCAAGGCGAAGTGCGCATGGGTGCCATGACGTATTCCATGACGTCTCCCACCCCTCCCACCCATGGATGTATTAAAAGAAGAAAATACACCCGTATACGGCTCTTAGTGGCTTCTGAAGAAAAAATGCCCCTTAAAAAATGATTTGATCATTAAAAGAGTCGTTTTATACTTTGAGTGACACCCGGAAAAAATTCCCCTAGGTTTATTAACAGCTGCCGGGGTCCCCATGCAAGTGGATGGGAATTTTCCTTTCTGGGCTGCATGGCGTCACGTGACTTGCAATACAGAGCTTCGCCACCATGTTCAAATGGCTTCACAGCCCAGCGCTATTCCTGGGGGCTTGGTTCAGATGGATAAGGCAGCAAGGAGGAAGAGTGTTGGGATGACAGATCCTGCAAAGTTCTATTACTTGGTCGGCTTGTTTGATTAAATAACCTCTGCTGTGACTCCCGCAGCCAATGGGAGGAGGATGCTGGTGGAATGTAGAGGAACATTTCTGAGAGAGGTCACCTCACTCCAGTGGAGTGTGGTGATCACTGAGGAGAGGTCAGCTCACTCCAAGGCTGCTGCTGTGCATTTCTGGCCTCCAAGGACTCGTATTAAAGGCCACTGTTTGAAATCTTCTCTCTGCCGTGCATGATGATGCAGAAGAAGATGAATCAACACATTACAGTGCAGTGGTTCTCAAATGGGGATCCGGGGGGGACCCCCAGGGGGTCCGTGGCACTTTACTAGGGGGTCCGCGAAAGGTTTTCAGGAAAATAAAAATAGAAACGTTTTTTTGTTGTTGCAAAAGCTTCATAGTTCAACGGAAATATTGTATGCTTTAAATCTAAAATGCTTCATGAATTACATTCTAATCTAACAAACCTATCAATTTAAAACCAAAAGACATGTATGTTGGGGTTAATACTCCTGTCAGTGCCCCTGACCAAGGCACTGGCAAAAGAACTGGAGTTGGTCCCCGGGTGCTGCACTGCGGCTGCCCACTGCTCCTAGTTCTTCTAGAAAGGTTCCTAGTAGAGGATGGGTCAAATGCAGGGGATGAATTTCCCAATGGGGATAAATAAAGGATAACTTCACTTCACTTCACTTAAAAGTCAAGCACGTTACCGTGGAAACAATTAAAGCAGCTACGAGCAAGATTTTTGATTGTTATTAAACAGTATAATTACAATATTGATGCATCACATCTTACCTATAATAGTAGCTGAGACCAAAGTGAAGTGAAACCCGGAAGTGAAACGCAGCTGCCTGCCTTCCCCCATTGCTCTGCCTAGCAACAGACCATAAACAAGGAGAACCCAATGCATACTCTCGCAAACATCTCTCGTTATATTCTAACAGGTTTTTTGGAAGTTATTTTGTGGTTATGGCCGAAGTGGCTGCTGCAAACCGTTTCATTTCGCTTCCTGATCTGCCCTGGCCACAGACAGACTAACACTGGCCGATTCACTCGGGGTTCAAGCGAGACTACTCTGCGTTGGTATCGTCTACTATTACAGGTAAGATGTGATGCATCGATATTAAATTTAGACTGTTTAATAACAATCGAAAATCTTGCTCGTAGCTGCTTTAAGCTTAACCCAAAATCACAAATCAGAATGAGCGGGTCCCCGGTATATTTTCTGTCTTGTAAGGGGGCTCCTTGGCTGAAAAACATTTGAGAACCTCTTGCTACAGTACCTCCATGTTGGATTCAACATGTTCAATCAGTCTTGATGTTTTTTACTCTCGTTATGCATGCAAATCGGCATCTTTCCTCGACGATCGCTTATTCATATTATCAGCGTGACAAGTTCTCACACACACGGCCTCGGGTACTTAAACAGGCGTATTGTTGGATTTAGCCGTGGTGACAGGTGTGTGTTGCAGAGGGCTTGTACAGGATGCTTCTTGAGTTTGTCACCTTCACGCCCAATTAGTTCCTGTATCATGTGTGGAATATGTGACAGTGGCGGCTGCTGGAGAGAGACAGACAGGTGGCGCCTCCCTGGAGGGGAAGCATCGTGTAGACGAGGGACACAAATACGCTTGCTTATATAGTGCGCTGTAAATCAAAGGTAATTCAGCTCTTAAGTTGTATACGGCGGGTGCGTTCGTTGCTTTTCAGTGATCGAGCTTTTCATGAAAATGAAAATATTTGCGGCGATACGTAGCCTACAGTAAGCCCGGACCATTGTATTTTCTATCAATGGTGTACAAACATCTTTTGAATTCCTCATGTGCTTTTTCATGAATCAACATAACGATCATGATGAGCCCTGCTTTCTGGTAACAGTGGGGCAATTTCCTAACAGAATAGGCTTCTGTGCTGCCTGCTGAGCTGAAGAATGCCTTTCTGGGTAGCTGCGCTCGCACGGAATGAAATGTTCTCCATACGTCTGCTGCAGCTATTTTATGATGTGATTGAGCAGAGAGCGGTCTTTCGTCAGGAAGACGAATGATAACGAGATGAAAGAGTGCCTTGCACAAAATGAGTGATTAACTCTTTCCCCGCCAGAGTAAAAGACCAGTATTTTTGATCAGATTCGCTAATCTTTCAAGACCCCCAGAATATTTTTGTTCTAAAGGTAAGGTAAGGTAGGTAAGGTAGGTAAGGTACTTTATTGTGTCCGTAGGGAAACTCATTTGCAGTGAGATTAATTTCACGACATGGCAAAAAAACAGGACAAGACATCACACCCAAATGTGTGACCAGCAGAGGGCACTGATGTACATGTTTTGCAAATGTTGGTGTAACGCCGGACAGTATCTGCCCTCCGAGACAATGGATTTGCCAACACGAGGGTCGTAGGTTCGAACCCCGTGTTGTTACCTCCAGCTTGGTCGGGCGTCCATACAGACACAATTGGCCATGTTTGCGGGTGGCATTAGGGGTATGTCTCTGTTCGGTCGAGGCGCCTGTTCGGGGGGGGGGGGACCTGGGGGAATAGCTCCCACAAGTTATGTCATGCTGGTGAAACTCCTCGCTGTCAGGTGAAAAGAAGCGGCTGGTTGACTGCATGTGTCACAACCACCCAGCCAGCAGCCGGTCCTGCAGGCACGAGAGCTGTCTGAGGTGCTGAACAACAACGGCACCTCAGATCCAGATGGAGTCCGGTCCGCCGCTGTCCGAGGCACTCACCGGGTTTCCCCAGGCACCCATCGTGTCTCCTCCTGACGGTGTGCTGGCTTGCCGCCGGAGGGAACCGGTGAGGTGACCAATAGGAGGCTAGTTTCTCCCGGCTCATAATTATCTATGATTCCTCGCACCTGTTGTGCGGCCCATTTAACCTGCTTATGTCTTACAGACTGACAGCAGTGCTGAGTCTTGTTATCTGCTCCGCCAAGTCAACAACACCCTGATTCCCAGTATGCTGCCAGAGCCCTGTCTCCTGAGAGAGGAACCCGTCTGTCTTGTGGGAGCTATTCCCCCACACACCCCCCGCCCCCCCCCCCCGAACAGGCGCCTTGACCAACCAGAGGAGGCGCTATAGTGCAGCGACCAGCGCACATCCCGTTATGTTGAAGAGTTAAAGAGCTCTGTCACAACATCAGGTACTGTATGAAGTGATGTCGTTCGGCAGCGTTCCAAAAGTTCAGGTTATAAAGTTAACCGTTTTCTTTTTACTCAACGCTGAAAAGAGCAGTGAGTGGAACACATCATATTATTTTCTTGGTGACCCCGTCGCAAATAACAAACGACTCTCCGAGACAATAATGAAGAATCCCATTACCTCGGAATATTTATAACGAGCTGTGCAACAGCAGAAACCTGTGATGTTGGGAAGTGCAGTATTGTTGCCGGAACAAAATGTATGCATGCGCGCGCGCGCGTGTGTGCGTGTGCGCGTCCATGCATGTGTGTGTGTGTGTGTGTGTGTGTGTGTGTGTGTTTGTGTGTGTGTTTGTGTGTAAGCAAACCACAAGGTCACGAGAGTAACTGCTCCGCTACCTGACTTTGATGTAGTGTTTTGTCAGTCTTCGTTTCATCTCTCCTCCCCTCCCGCCCTCCCTCCGTTTTGCTGTGTGTGAGAGGACGTAAATAGCTGTCTCTGTATCAAAGCCCTTCTGCGTGACACTCTGCTGTCAGCTGGGACCCCAAAAGCCTAAGCTGCTTTGAATAGTGCAGAGAGAACAGAGAGAGGACGGTGGAGACGTGGTGCCGCTTATCATGCTGCTTGTAACGCATGTCGGTGCGCGGCACGACCGTGCAGAGACCCCTAAGGCTCATTTATGCTGAGCGTTTATTTTCATACGGAAATAAATGCGTCCGTTTTCAAACGGTGTAATCGTCACTGCCCACATACCTTCATGTGTCTTTCACGTCGGTATCATGTTAAGCAATACATCCACCAGTGGGCAGTAGACAGTCAAATTTGTCAGCGTGTGTGTGGTTCTGCTGCGTTTCATCATGCTTATCCGTAAGGATACGCATGATGAGGACGGACAGAAAAACGCACGAAATGAACGCAGAGTACGGACAGAAGGGTCTGTCCGTCTCCGTCTTTAACATAGAGTATAATTGGGCCTTTAGAGGGGCAGGGGCTCAAAAGTGTTTAAAAAAGGGCACAACACCGCGGTGCTGGGCAGTTTCACTGTTGCTGACCCGCCAGTCAGTCGGAGCTCAGCAGCTGGGCAGTCGGCAGGATGACCCGCCCATCTCTGCATCTGATTGGCACAGGAGACGAGGAGAGACGCAGGATAGGATGGCCAAGCGAATGTGATTGGATCAACAACGTTTGACGCTAGGCCAATCAGAGGCAGAGAACGGCGGGTCATGCCTTCGCCATCCTGGGGAAAAACATTGCGCACGTCACAGAGACGCGGACGAATACTTAATAGTAACCAGGTCATGATTTCTGGAAAGAGACATTGCTGTTGAGATTATCAAATGTATTTATTTGGCACTTTGAGCACCACAAGCCAAGTGCCATCCAGTTCCATTTCATTGTATTGGAGAGAAAGCAGAAACTCTGCGGCCGATATCTCCAAAACCCAGGCAAATAACACAAAACGATATAGATGGATAAATAGCACTGCAGGTGAGAGGGAAAATGTATATTTTGAATTTTAGGGTGAGCTGTCCCTTTAAGTTTATTTGTCAGCGACCATGTGCAAAAGATAACATTGATCTCAAAGAGAAAAGATGCGTTGCACCAGATTATAGCAATTTGCTAGTTTCCATCTGCAGTGCAGGGCAGGTTGCCATAAAACGTTGTGTTGTCCCTGAGCTGATTGATTCACATGTGTAAAAATTGTGTTAAAATTGATCAAATAAATTATGTGTTGTTTTTAACACATGATGTATTATTTTGACATCCTGCAAAACGGTTTATGAATCCGTGAGTATGGATTTCATGGATTTCAATGTCCCCCCCCCCCCCCCCCTCCATGTGACCCCAGGGGGCTCTGTATATTCCTGGTTCAGTGGAAGCAGGTTGCTGAAGATATTTTTTCCTTTGAGCTGTAAAAGAGCAGTTTGAATCAGTGGCACCAGCTGATTAAGGACTACAAGGGACATGCTTTAATGGTGTACATAACTCAAATAATAAGCCTAGTCCTCTATTTCTCCTCTCGTTTTCTAACAAAAGCAACCTCAGAAACTTTGATCATGTAGTAAATTTCAAAAATAATTGTACAGCCATATTCATAATTTATAGAAGGGCAGCGATATGAAACATGCCGGTTTGTTGGAGCTTATACGAAATAATTTTCTATTTTCCTCACACTTTCGCTCCACTTCATGGCATTTAGTAATTAATAATTAATGTACTTATTTTTGCCCTTTTCTATGTAAGAGTCAAGTAAAACCTTTAAGCATATAGTTTCACACTGCTGTAACACAGTCCGAGTTGTACTGGATGTTATACACACAGGCACAACTCCTGCGGAGTAAATCATGGTCCTCCTAAGAACTCCCAACATCTACTGTGTGCATTGTCTGGCCTTGACACCGCTGTGACACGGGACATGAGGCAGTGCGGGATAGAGACAAGCCCAAGTGGGGGAGACAGACAGAGGCCAGGAGACACAGATTAGAAAGAGGACAGCAGAGATGGTGGTGATGGTGGGGAGGGGAGGGGGGTTAATCCTGTCTGTGAGTGAGTGATCATGTCCATCCACCCAGCTGTGGCACCATCGAGGGCCACCGGGCTCGCTGGAAGTCTGATGAGGCGTCACAGCCGTCTGCTGGCTGCTGCTGCTGCCGGGGGAGCTCTCTCACTCGGGCAGCTCCTGTCAGCGAGTAGGACAGCCAACCAGGTAGAGAGAGAGAGAGAGAGAGAGAGAGAGGGAGAGAGAGAGAGAGAGAGAGAGAGACAAGAGAGAGAGAGAGAGAGACGAGAGAGAGAGAGAGAGAGAGAGAGAGAGAGGGAGAGAGAGGCAGAGAGAGAGACGAGAGAGAGAGAGGGAGAGAGAGAGAGAGAGAGAGAGAGAGAGAGGCAGGCAGAGAGACAAGAGAGAGAGAGATAGAGAGAGGCAGGCAGAGAGACAAGAGAGATGACAGAGAGGCAGAGAGAGAGAGGCAGGCATATAGAGACAAGAGAGAGAGAGGCAGAGAGAGAGATAGAGAGAGGCAGGCAGAGAGACAAGAGAGATGACAGAGAGGCAGAGAGAGAGAGGCAGGCATATAGAGACAAGAGAGAGAGAGGCAGAGAGAGAGATAGAGAGAGGCAGGCAGAGAGACAAGAGAGAGAGAGAGAGAGAGAGAGGCAGGCAGAGAGAGAGACGAGAGAGTTAGAGGGAAACATTTTTTTAGAGTATATCTGTTGGGATTACATTTTCCTTCACCTTCCCTGTCTCTCTCTCTCTCTCTCTCTCTCTGTGTCTCTCTCCCTCCCTCTCTCTCTCTCTCTGTCTCTCTGTCTCTCTCTCTCGTCTCTCTCTCTCTCTCTCTCTCTCTCGTCTCTCTCTCTCTCTCTCTCTCTCTCTCTCTGTCTCTCTGTCAAGCGCAGCATGAGGGAGGGTGACTTGGCTTTCATAATGAGATAATTAAGGCATGGTGTGATTAATTGCAATATGAGGTTATCTGCAAGGTCCCACCAGAGGCATTAATGAGCGCGTGTCCCAGCAGGACATCATAACCATGTCACCTTCCACCTGCCCAGTAGAGGGAGGGAGAGAAGCAGCAGTCCTTGGAAATGCCTTTAAAATGCATGGAGCCCGATCCATTAGAAATGTTTCATCAGAAGCAAATATTATTGATATGTTAATTCTTTCAATAATTTTCATTGAACACGGATAAAGGATAAGTTTGGTGATTTTGGACCGATATAATTTGTCTGGACTGTCAGTTGGATTGGCGAGATCCACTGCTCGGCCTCTTGCTGCTACATGTGACTAATGAGTCCAAATAGGGTTTGTCAAAAATATCTCTAAAAAGCAAAATGATATGGCAACAAACCAAGCAACGTATTATTTACTGTATATCCACAGCCCGCACCACTTCGACTCAGTGGATCGTCTTCTACCCAACTCTACCTGGCTCCATGTGCTACTGTTTACAATCTGACCTGACTGTCCACACACCTAGATCACACGAACCAGTAACGTGCTTTCTTCACCCACAGCTAGTCTGCGCTGCACTGATGTTGTTCTTAAATGAATAGCACAACTGCACGTTATTGCTTTGATCTGCTCTTTTATTATTTTACTATTTTATTATTTTATCTTTTTATCTTTTAATTGTGCACTGTGCAGACATGCTACCCTGGCATGGTTCCTAGAGAACAGCACAAAGCACTTTATTCATATGCCCTTCTTATTTTGCCTTTTAAAAATCATTATTTTTGTATATACTTTTTATTCATTTACAACCATGCACTGTGCCGACATGCTGAATGTATCCATGTCTTACCCTGTGTAATGTTTTGTTGTGTGCTCTCTGTTTTTTGTACTCTCTTTTGTGGAGGTGTGGCTTGTGTACAAGAATTCCAATGCATTTTAATGCGAAATTTTAATGCAAATGCAAATAAACTTGAACTTGAACTTGGTACTGTGATTTCCTGATTCGTGAAAGTGTGTTTACTGGTGGAATTGTGCCATGAAACCAGACTTAATTTGCACATGATAATTATCTCAACTCCACTGTGGAGCTCACTTGGCTTATTGACATACAGTATGTAAATATTACTGTTGTAACCACAGTACACTGGTATGTACTTATACTGTAATTGCACTATGTCTTGTAATGGAGCCCCTCGCATAAGAATTTCAAACATGTACTTGTCTGGAGTGACAACAAATATCTTGAATTTTGAACCTTGAATGTACAATTATTTTTCTTTTTGGAGATATTTGGACAAACTCGGTTTGACGGGGAGCTGGCCGTTTCAACTGTCAGCTGACTTGAAACTTAATCAATAGGCTGTGGGTGCAGGTATAAGGTGAGAGAGAATATAGGTCCAAAATCACACGATTAAAGACAGCAGCGTATGGATTTTTTTTCCAGAACTAAGTATAAAGTTGCATGGAAAAGATGGATTGTAATGTCTGCACTGCTTCCCTGTGCTCTCCTTGTCTGTCCAATGATGTATCCATCATCTCTCCCTGAAACCTTTAGAGAGCTCCACTTCTGTCTGTACCTGAACATCTTTCTGCCTGGGTTCCTTAACGCAGCCTGAAAACATACACATAAATGCCATCAGTGCACCACACGCAGGCAGATTGCCCCTGTCAAGCTAACACATTCAGCCCAGACATTCTCGCTTACGAGATGTGAAGCAGGCTTGAAACGTTTTCGAGGACATCGAAACCCATATAAAGAGACGTTCATGAAATCTTAAAGGCAAAAATGTGTTATATAGTCTTCTTGGCGATGACAGCATTTATCGGAGCGTTGAAAGCCACTGTATTTTTCAGTGTGCACTGTTATACACAAAGGAATACATCAACATCAAACTTTCCATTTAGGCAGATTCTTTGCCCGCTTGAGATAGACTTGTCAATGTCAAGAGCGACGCGTTTCTTTTTTTCCCTTTTCTTTTTGCACGTAAATAAATGAACAAACAAATACAGAAAGCTGTGCCTATTGCTGCTGGGGGAGAAGGGAAGCCCGGAGTTCTCTCCCACGAGTAGATCATAGATCTATCTAGCATCTCTACATCTATGAGGCTAAGATCTCGATAATATGAAAACTACGGCTTCACCACATGAGTAACAACTCGAGGAAAACACTATGAGCATTGCAAACAGCATAGACAATTATTATTATTATCATTATCATTATCATTATCATTATCATTATCATCATTATCATTATTATTATTATAAGGGGCCCCTGGTTGGCAGGTTTTGCTGAATATTGCTTGCTAGATTATTCACCTTATGTTCATACGCGGGGGTGGGCCAAATTCTTCCGGGTCGTGTTAACACTTCCGGCGGTCACGGCGCGAAATACAAAAGAACGTCATGAAGAAGAGAGTTGTTTTTGTAGCAGGGGGTAAAACAAAGAACGTAGCCTACAACTTTGAGCTCGGTACACAGCAAGCAAGCGGAGTATCCACTGTTAGCCAGGTCAGATAACGTTATCGTCGACAATGACGAGCACTTTCTTGTAAAACATACCTGGACTCCAACAAAGAAAGCTTCAAATGGTTTTCTCGTCTATAAGACCCGCAGACGTTAACGTAATTCCCTGGAATGCGAGACTTAACGAGCCAGTTACATGGCATTGCATTCTTAGACATTGCCGTTTGCTTTTATTTGGTATGTTACATACAATTGGCTAAATTATTAGTTAATTCAGAGTTAGATGATATTGGAGCAGCCGGCCTTTTTCCTTTTCTTTTTTTTAGCCGGAAGTCGTCACACAACCGGGTCAAATGGGCGTGGCTCACCTTTGTCAATTGGGCCAATCAATCAATCCTCCCTCTGGAGACTAGTAGTCAGAACTACATATATCCCACATTTATTAAACCACTAATACAATACAAACCACTTATTCAACATAATCTGCATAAATAGATCATTCCCTGGCCTCTCCCTCATGTTCTCCCCTCATCTCTTCCGTTCCAGATCAGAGAGAGAGGGGGGCCACCACCCCAAACAGCCGCCTCTCGCTCATTAATTAGGCTTGATGGCTCCTTTCTCCACGGGATCAATCAGTGTGTCTAATATGGTCGTTGACCTCTGACCTTCTCAAACTGTGCCCCCCTTTGTCTCTCCAACAGTCCCCCACAAACAGGGACCATGTCAGCCTGTCAGAAACACTCAAGCACCAACCTTTCCACTGGGACAGGACATTATATTGGCACGTACCAATAGCATCAGAGCAATTTAGAGAGAGAGTGGCATCAGCGGAGGACCAAAATGCGTGACTCATTAGCCAATGAACAGCCAGGAAAGGGGTCTCGCGCTACTTTTGAATGCTAAAATAAAGCTGATAATGTACAATTTGATTCTAAAAACAACAACAACAACAACCTTTCAAAGTACAACACAAACTGTCCATTTTGCTGCAACTCGACAGTGCTGCTTAATCCAGGACCTTACTTCCTGGAACTCTTGAGAGTAAAAAAAACGGGTCCATTGGAGTGAATGGAGATGTCGCGACTCTTCTATATACACGGCTCTGGGTAGCATCAAGGAGGGTTAGACTGCATTCCAACTCCTCCAGCTAACTTTGTCAGTTGTGTTTGTGGAGCTGTTAGGCAGCACAGTTTAACGATGTGTTTTCATCGTTTATTATTATTGGGGCTATGGCTCAATCATTATTCTCTCATCTAAGCTCATTATTGTGTTTGCTTCACACTTTAAATGGCATCTTTACATATTTCCTCCAGCTCTCTGCTCTCTCTTCCTAAAAATAGTTTAACTCCACCGGGCCACACATTGCAAGACGCCTTTCTCTCCCAACAGTCTGCTGGCCTTAATGGTCAGTTCTCCATCGTTGCTCAAAGCGGTGGACCTCGCCATCTGCTCGCTCTTAGCTACATCCTGCTTTAGGAAATGACTCCATGACTCCACTTTACTCACATTCTTTCCATCTAAATATATCCCTCCATGGAACATCTAGCTATCCACCATCCATCTGTCCAGCCATCTATCATCTGTCTATCCATCTATCCATCTGTCTATCTATCTGTCTATCCATACCGGTAGGAAAGTGAACTGAATGTTAACTGAAAGCTGTCTTGTTACTCCGCCAGCTGCACTGCTGCTTCTTTGAGATTCACAACCCATGAAAAGTTGTTATGAACAATTTCTCTCTAGGTTCCTGTCTAGGTTCCTGATCAATACCCATTGTGGAGGACAAAGGAAGCTGATATGAGGGCAAGCTGTGATATTCCATGAAAGGGGTATCATGTTCCTGTCTAGGTTCCTGTCTAGGTTTGGATACAGATTGTGGAGGAGAAAAGAATCGGATATAAGGGCCGTGATATTCCATGAAAATAATCTGATATGAGGACATAAACTGTGATATTCCAGAGGAGAAAATAATCCGATATGAGGGCATACGCTGTGATACGCCATGAAAAGGGTATCATGTTTCTGCCAACAAACGAATAATGTATTCCGCTTCCCGTCCTACCACCGTTACGCACTGATTCCTATTTTCTACCCGTGTCACCCATTAGTTTCTCCTCTAATTAAATTATGTCGATCAAAATAACGACATAGTAATAACATCCATCAGCTGTATAGGTGTTGGACGATCCCCTTCAGTGATGCTCCGCATTATAGATTTCACCGATTTCAACTATTTACAATGAAATACAGTGTACACAATAGTGCATAATAGTTCTATAAAATACATTTATTTCTTTAAAATACATTTATTTCTTTAAAATACATTTATTTCTTTAAAAACACATTCGGCCACATTTGAAATGCTCCTTCCTTCTTTCCTTCTCTCTTTTTGCTTACGATGACCCCCCACCCTCTCTCTTTTGTCTCTCTGTTCTTCTCTACCCTGCATCTCTCTCATCCTCTCCTCCTCATGCACAACTGACATAGCCAAGTGGACATGTTGAGTTATTGTGCTGGAGGCAATAGCACTCTGCTGTGCTTCACAGATGATCATTTCCCCATCCCACAGCTGAGGAGCACCAGGCCCTGCAGTAATTGCTGCAATGCATCCAGCAGCCAGTCCTTATCTGATACTGTGACAAGAATAGGGCCCCCCACTTTATTGGTCTCACACTCTGTGTAATTCAGTAGAGCTCGCATCATCTCCTGAAGAGGAGGACGATGACCACCACGGTGGTGGTGTGTGTCACCCCTGGAGGTGCTTGATGCTGATTGGACACACAATGTGGCCCCGAGCAAATAAATCACCTCTGCCTCTATTCAGAGTAGAAACACAAGAAGCCCCCTATGGGTGATGGGTGACCAACACACACTGTGTCATCAGAGACACACACACACAGGCACGCACAACAACAAGCGCGTGCGTGCATGCGCACACACACACACACACACACACACACACGCACGCATGCACGCACACAAACACTCACACACACACTCTCTCTCTCTCTCTCTCTCTCTCTCTCATCTCTCTCTCTCTCTCTGTCTTCCCTCAGCACAAACAATTATGGGCTTGATTCCCGAAGCACTAATTGGAGCGCACGAGGCACATGCCGGCGTATTAACGGTGTCCCAGAAGGGAAAAACTCTGTGACTGTAAATATATACAGTATACCGCTAGAACTCCAAACCACCACAACACCACAGTGTTATGTTATTATGCTATGCTAATACACAGAATCCAAAGCCACAATAATTTCCTCCTGCTTTCACTCTATTGTGAGGAGGTTACCAGCCATGGAGTCATAAATGCAAAGGACAAACTGCAATATAGCATGAATTTGACTGGAACAGTTGCAGGATTCCGCACACACAGACACACACGCACACACACACACACACACACACACACACACACACACACACACACACACACACACACACACACACACACACACACACACAATGATACGCTGTGTTGATTCTTTATTTTGCAGTGTCCTAGAAATGCATGGTTATTGTTGTGTTTGTTTTCGTCTGCTAGCCTAGCAGCAACCTCTACTGGGTACTTCTGGGTTGTGCCCTTTCCAGAGCAGAAGGTCTGTTGTTGCTTTCACACTTTGGATCACGCATTGACCCAGTGCGCATGTCCCTACAAAAGCTGTTCACACCTGACAATAGTTCGACTCTACAGGTAGATGTTGTCATTGAGGGGCACCAGGCCTGAGCAGCAGCTCAGAGGAATCCTCCCGTGGGGTCCAGACACATGGTGGTGCTGGTCCAGATGACTGGCTGATTAATCTGCTGACACTGACAGGCTGGGTGAGCCTGATTGGGCGGTGCTGAAGGGGAGGTATGGGCGGGTGCGCGTAAGAGCAGCATAAATGGACTAAAGCAGAGAGAGAAACATCTATATATATATATATATATATATATATATATACTGTATATATATATAAAAGGGGCCAGTGGGCAATCTTTGTCTGTCTGTTCTCTGTTCTCTGTTCTCTGTTTCAATTTTTGTCCCACTGATGATGTCATGGTGATGTCATAAGAGCAATTTCATCTTATGACATCACTGATGATGTCATAGGCACTGTTGATGTCATAGGCGCATGCCAATAGGGCAGGTGCCATGCAGCCGAGCTGTGGGCTGCGTATGCCAGCTGCAGGCCTAGCTCGGCGAGCTGCAGGGCTACGAATCGAGCATGCGTGTGGAGGTACTGCAGGTGTTTTTGTGTGCTCCCCTCACTAAGTGCTGTGTTTCAGAGGCTGTTTACATCTGAGAGTTCACATCATGACACAGCAGTAGGGGAGAGTGGGGTGAGTTGTGCCACTTTTTACTTGAGGTGTCTTTAAAGTGAGGGCATGACAGTAATGCCTCCAACTACAATATGTAAATATATTTCAGGATGTTGTGCACCACTGGGAACACTCCCTTTGGATCTTAAATAAACTGTTAAAAAAATATGGCTATTCTTAAAAAAGTGGTCTCTTGGCACAACTTGCCCCCGGTGCGGGGTAAGTTGTGCCTTTGGAGAGAATACGTTGGGGTAAATTGTGCCATTGATTACTGAAGTAAAACAGAACATTTTCATCTCATATACTGTAATGCTATATCAAAGCAAGACAAAATAAAGATAACACTAAAGTCCAGTGTACTATAACAGGGTTAAACAAGGCTAAACGGTAGCAGCAGTTGACCTACATATTTAACATTTTCAGAAATAAAAATTATGTTCAAAATGAACAAAATCAACTATCACAGAGCCAGGCTACACTTGCCAATACTGCAATATTCTTCAACAAGGTCTATTTAAACATTTAAGAACAAAATGAAATAAAATTTCACTAAATCAACTGCAACTGCACTGGCACAACTTAACCCAGGTCTTTTGGCACAAATCACCCCATCCCCACCATTTTAACAAACTTGTATCATATAGCTGGTTTGGAGCTAACATCATGCTAACAGTATAGCCTCATATTGTAGCTTACTAAAACACTAACACATGTGTGAAATGTTTTCAAGCTTGTCTATAATTGTTCAGACACAACAATCAATAAACCTTGATCATAAAAAATTTACTTTGAGAGGCAAAAAACAGTTTTTTGAACTTAAATGTGCTTAGCTCTTAGGCCATCTGCCTCCCTTCTTTGCAGAGTGAGTAAAATGGATGCCTCTTCAAAAATGTGTGGTCAGATGACCAATTTCTTCTATGGTTTTGTAGATACAAGGGGTGGCACAACTTCCCCACTGGCACAACTCACCCCACTCTCCCCTACTGTGTTTCAGAGGCTGTTTACATCTGTGAGTTCACATCATGACACAGCAGTACTGTGTTTCAGAGGCTGTTTACATCTGTGAGTTCACATCATGACACAGCAGTACTGTGTTTCAGAGGCTGTGTTTACATCTGTGAGTTCACATCATGACACAGCAGTACTGTGTTTCAGAGGCTGTTTACATCTGAGAGTTCACATCATGACACAGCAGTACTGTGTTTCAGAGGCTGTTTACATCTGAGAGTTCACATCACGACACAGCAGTACTGTGTTTCAGAGGCTGTTTACATCTGAGAGTTCACATCATGACACAGCAGTACTGTGTTTCAGAGGCTGTTTACATCTGTGAGTTTACATCATGACACAGCAGTACTGTGTTTCAGAGGCTGTGTTTACATCTGTGAGTTCACATCACGACACAGCAGTACTGTGTTTCAGAGGCTGTGTTTACATCTGTGAGTTCACATCATGACACAGCAGTGCTGTGTTTCAGAGGCTGTTTACATCTGTGAGTTTACATCATGACACAGCAGTACTGTGTTTCAGAGGCTGTGTTTACATCTGTGAATTCACATCATGACACAGCAGTACTGTGTTTCAGAGGCTGTGTTTACATCTGTGAGTTCACATCATGACACAGCAGTACTGTGTTTCAGAGGCTGTTTACATCGTGAGTTCACATCATGACACAGCAGTACTGTGTTTCAGAGGCTGTTTACATCTGTGAGTTCACATCATGACACAGCAGTACTGTGTTTCAGAGGCTGTGTTTACATTTGTGAGTTCACATCATGACACAGCAGTACTGTGTTTCAGAGGCTGTGTTTACATCTGTGAGTTCACATCATGACACAGCAGTACTGTGTTTACATCTGTGAGTTCACATCATGACACGGCAGTACTGTGTTTCAGAGGCTGTGTTTACATCTGTGAGTTCACATCATGACACAGCAGTACTGTGTTTACATCTGTGAGTTCACATCATGACACGGCAGTACTGTGTTTCAGAGGCTGTGTTTACATCTGTGAGTTCACATCATGACACAGCAGTACTGTGTTTCAGAGGCTGTTTACATCTGTGAGTTCACATCACGACACAGCAGTACTGTGTTTCAGAGGCTGTGTTTACATCTGTGAGTTCACATCATGACACAGCAGTACTGTGTTTCAGAGGCTGTTTACATCTGTGAGTTCACATCACGACACAGCAGTACTGTGTTTCAGAGGCTGTGTTTACATCTGTGAGTTCACATCATGACACAGCAGTACTGTGTTTCAGAGGCTGTTTACATCTGTGAGTTCACATCATGACACAGCAGTACTGTGTTTCAGAGGCTGTGTTTACATCTGTGAGTTCACATCATGACACAGCAGTACTGTGTTTCAGAGGCTGTGTTTACATCTGTGAGTTCACATCATGACACAGCAGTACTGTGTTTCAGAGGCTGTGTTTACATCTGTGAGTTCACATCATGACACAGCAGTACTGTGTTTCAGAGGCTGTTTACATCTGTGAGTTCACATCATGACACAGCAGTACTGTGTTTCAGAGGCTGTGTTTACATCTGTGAGTTCACATCATGACACAGCAGTACTGTGTTTCAGAGGCTGTTTACATCTGTGAGTTCACATCATGACACAGCAGTACTGTGTTTCAGAGGCTGTGTTTACATCTGAGAGTTCACATCATGACACAGCAGTACTGTGTTTCAGAGGCTGTTTACATCTGTGAGTTCACATCATGACACAGCAGTACTGTGTTTCAGAGGCTGTTTACACCTGTGAGTTCACATCATGACACAGCAGTAGGCTACTGTGTTTCAGAGGCTGTGTTTACATCTGTGAGTTCACATCATGACACAGCAGTGCTGTGTTTCAGAGGCTGTTTACATCTGTGAGTTCACATCATGACACAGCAGTACTGTGTTTCAGAGGCTGTGTTTACATCTGTGAGTTCACATCATGACACAGCAGTGCTGTGTTTCAGAGGCTGTGTTTACATCTGTGAGTTCACATCATGACACAGCAGTACTGTGTTTCAGAGGCTGTTTACATCTGTGAGTTCACATCATGACACAGCAGTGCTGTGTTTCAGAGGCTGTGTTTACATCTGTGAGTTCACATCATGACACAGCAGTGCTGTGTTTCAGAGGCTGTGTTTACATCTGTGAGTTCACATCATGACACAGCAGTACTGTGTTTCAGAGGCTGTTTACATCTGTGAGTTCACATCATGACACAGCAGTGCTGTGTTTCAGAGGCTGTGTTTACATCTGTGAGTTCACATCATGACACAGCAGTGCTGTGTTTCAGAGGCTGTGTTTACATCTGTGAGTTCACATCACGACACCGGGTAAACAAGCGAAGGCAAGAAACAAAAGAGACGTGTAATTAGTGCAGGACGGAGCGCTGGTGAACGATCAGAAGATAAAGAGACGACATGAAGGCTAAACACTGCGGAGGTCACAATCCACTGCCTCTCTATTAGTATCTGCCACGTTATGGTCCTTAGTGAATAAACAGCACTCCTGAAGAACACCGTGTCAACACCATCACACACAGAGAGAGAGAGAGCAAAGACAGCTCTGTACTGTAAATTGATATGAAGGTTACGCTTCCTGAGTTGTACACATGCACACAGTGTGTATGTGAGAGAGAGAGAGAGAGAGGGAGAGAGAGAGAGAGGGAGAGGGAGAGAGAGAGAGAGAGAGAGAGAGAGAGAGAGAGAGAGAGAGAGAGGTGTGTGTGGCAGAGTTGAACGTCTGCCCAAGACGCCTACAGGATTAGCTTGCTCTCTTTTGATCCTTCTCTCACCACATGGCGATGTTAAAATATCGTTTTTTTTAAATCGCTTTAGATTTGATCTGTGAGTGGTGCTTGTTGGCTCTTTTCTTCCTTCATCTGATAGGAAAAAAACATAATCCCTGTATCTGAAAGGCTTATTGAAAATGGCTAAAAACAAAACAAAAATGCCAAATCAAAAATAAATCGCATAACAAGATATGAACATGCAATTACTGTTTGTGTTTATAATAACTGCAATACTGTGTAGAGTCTACAGTATTTCAGAGACAGTGAGATTAAATTGGGGGATTTTATTTTATCTATTATTTCTCCAGTGCTGCATAGCATTTTTGGTGTTTTGGAGAGCTATGCTGCTTTCACAGCTTGGACATATTATGTATTAAAATTTAATAAGATGCAACAGAACAATAATGTATTTTTTTCCTTCTTAGAATATGATCAACATGGTTTACATTGATCTCCCGTGCGTATGTAATGCATGAGGCAATTCTAGTCGCCAAAGATATTTCATTTTTCACCATATCCTTTCATTGTTCAGACTCTCAGACGATGCAGTAGGCCTAAATTTAATAAAATGTACTTTTCTTGAAAGGGTAAAGACTCAAAGAAACACCGAAGCATGGTGTGTTTTTTAAAACAAACGTACTGATTTCCCTGTCTCAGCGGGTCTCCTAACTGTGACGGTGTTGTGAGAGGAAAACTCACGGTACCTACAGTTGTTTGTGCATATGGTATCTACAGGAACAGCAGTGCACAGTAATCAGCCTTCTTACAGAACGTGGGTGGGGGAGCAGAAGGCTCCGCAGAAGGAGTCCCACCGGGGGGAGGCTTCAGCGCTCACGTTGGCAATGGCCGCGATCTGGAGGCGGGTGATCGGGAGGAACGCGGCCTTCCTGATCTGAAGCCGAGCGCTGTGTTCTTATTGGACCGAACCCGACGAGCGCTGTGTTCTTATTGGACCGAACCGACGAGCGCTGTGTTCTTATTGGACCGAACCGATGCCGCACTCAATGAGGAGGTGCTTAAGTTCAAGTTCAAATTTCGTGTATTTACAGTACGAAGCCCTTTATCACCAAGCATGTACGGAGAATGAGCCTAACTAGATCTAACTGATCAACAATCAATAGAACAGTAATATTATAATAATAGTAGTTAATTAATTAATTCATAATATTAATTAATATTAATAATAATACAATAATATTAGGAAAAACGTCAGGAAGAGCAAGACACCCAAAAGCAGATTTGAGCAAGGCATAATATCCTACATATTGTACATTGGCTAATCTACTCTGCACTGCACTCTGTCTACTCTGTCCTATAGACCCCCATGGAAACAAGGAAGAGCCAAGAAACAAAACCTTGTTAGGAAAAATAAATAAAATGGAGGAAACCGTGGGTAAGTTACAGAGGGATCCCCCGCCGGGGACAGCTGAGTGTGCACTGCTGTAGACGCCGGGGAAAATAATGACAAGAGCATGCATGGGCAATGACAATGACAGGAGGAAAAGAGGAAAACAGAGAAACAGATGATGGCAGAGAACAGAGAAACAGATGAGGGGGGGAGAGAGAGGCGACATGCGGCTGAGAGCGATGGGGTCACGATCAGCACTAATATGGGGCAACGATCAGCTGCTAAACACAATTGTATAGACCAGAGGACCTTGGCCCAAAAGTCAACGACCCGACTGTGACCAGAGAGGCCACACATTCTGGACACTCGGTGTCAAGAGAGGCGGGGCTGATGCTGTCATCGGATCGGTATCTGGTGCTGCTGAGATGGAACAGATGGCGGAGGAGGCTGCCAGACACGGCCTGCCGTACCCAAAGTGAAAGCGAGGATTATCGCGGGGCACGACTCTTTGCGGAACGAGCTCACCTCTCACCTCCAAGTAGTCTCACGTGGTCAGAGCCCCTCGCACGGCACGGTCTGAATAACAAGTCAGCATTTCTGGCGTTTTGCCGCAGGAAACGCTGCAGCAAAGTCTCTGATTGGCTGGACTGTTAACTGACGTCCGGGCTCTCTGCATTAGTCTGGGCACCTTTCACCCCGCTTTTTGTCATGAGGCGTAAACCACGGAACCAGAATGAACACCGGAAGGCAGTGCGCCAAAAAACATCTTTGTTGCTGTTAGCTTGACGTCTCTTTCCTTGATTAATTGTCTGATTCAAAGCTTCTGTATTGGCTTAAAAGATGTGAGATTGTGAATCCGCAATGTTTCTAAAATAACTTATTCAAAAACTTTGTTCGGTACGTCCATCTTTTGTTTTGTTGTTTGCCGTTCTGATACTTGTGTCAAATTGTCAAGTTAACGTAAAAGTTGACGAGCTAGAAACGCTGCCCTTCCCGTCTAGGGTGGGCTCTAGGCCGGAACCAGGTAGGGTGACAAAATCAATTGTGAACGGAAGCCAGGCTCTTTCTCGCCGAGAAGAGCCTGGTGACGCGAGGTTACTCTGCGTGCATCGTTCAAAATGTACTGCCCCCACGAGTTGCATCGCACAAATATTGTGAACAGAGTTGAACTAAAAAAAACAACCAAACAGCTAAAACAGGTCAGGTCAGGGAACGTTTTTTTTGTGTGTGTGGTCATCTTAATTAAGAACAAAAAAAGAGCTAAACTCACAGTGAAAACCTTTTGCTAAGGAATGTGGAGCAGGTAGCAGGTCATTGAAACAGGTTCGCTGAAGTTGAAGGCGAGTACCCACCGTCTTGATCTCCCAGCTTGATTTGAGATCATATTATGGTGTGTTTTATTTCCAAATCTCAAAATACTGATTGTTTCTAGTCACGCCTCATTCAACCTTTCAGGGTGGGAGAACATTGTCTTTCACTTTCCATGCACAGAGCGCATATTTCCATTTTTGCAAAGATAGCTTTCATTTCATGACAACGATGTAACTGTCCTACTTTCATTCCAGGATATCAAGCTATCAAATTCTTAGCAACTCTTTTTTTTCCCCTTCCCTTCTTTTTAAGAAAAGAGACCTGCCAGTTCAAATAGCAGGATAATACTCAACAACATATTTCAAATGTGCCAAGAACCAACAAAACGACAAGACGAAACACTCAACTAAACAAGATGACAGCTGCTGCCGATGGCAGTTCAAGTGTCTACCTGAGACCCTTGTTGTTGCTTGATATCTGCGCTGTTCTTGTAAAGATCTAACCAAGATCTTAGATCTCCCCAAGAGAGATCTGCTGCCTAACCTGTAACACTCTCTGCCAAACTCGACATGTGGCCATGATGACAGTGTTGTCACTAGAAACACTTTCATGCTCATGGTGTGCTCAGCAAATTGTAGAATGGATAACACAGTAGGTTAAGGGTTATTTCAGTAGAAAGCTACAACTCTCTGACTTGAACAAAACGAAGTGTAATTTGCGAATGCTCGATGAATTTGCTGCCAAAATGTTCTGCATAATCAGAATACTTCGACATTCTGTTTTTGAACTAAATCGTTTCACAGCCATTCCCCTCATTTGGAAAACCAATGTCTTGGATAAGATACTGTGAAGATGTCAATATGATATGGACTGAGGCATTTGCTCAGTATCTATTGAGGTAACTTTCCTCTTAACGAGCTAACATTGACAGTGTTTTGTCTGCAGCCACAGCTTGTTATTTTTCACGGCCAATCAGAATATACGATACACGTTTGAAATGAGAAGCAACAGAGTTTTTTTCTGATTTTTTTCCATGAAGAATATGAGCATGATTTAAAGACAACATTTAAAGAGCCAATCAGCATTAACTCATGTTTTATGAGCTGTACATGTGGTGCTCTATTGCCGTGGTTCCCAAAGTGGGGGTCGGGGGGTGGGGGTCGCCGGACACCCCTGAGTGGGTCGCGAGATGCTTTCCAGAATGTGTGAAATTGGCCTAAAGAATGTGTGAAAATACAGAATGTGTGAAATATCATTGAATAAAAACGATTAAAAAGATCACATTTTAACCATAATTCTTACATTTTGTTCGTTTTGTTGACCAAATTCTCCTCATGTGCGCACAAACGTGTGCATGCTTGAACCACCTCCGGGGTTTAACGGGGGTCGTGAGCGTCTGGTAGGCTACCGTTATTTTGGGGGTCGAACTTTGCGAACCCCTCGATCAATTGTACAGTGGACAGCATTGACTCTGTACTTTAGGGACACAGACATGTTGTCGCATTGCTCTCCATGGTGCTGAACCTTTCACGGTGCACTTCTGTCCCTCAATCATCTCCAGGCCAGCGTATTTCTCCTTTGGCAGCATCAAACACAATGCAATCAGAAAATTGTTGCTGCTCCCAAAGAGAGACGGGCTGAACCGTTATCACAGGCAGACGCCTCTTCGCTCTCGCTCATCCCCCCCCCCCCCCCCCCCCCCCTCATGTTGTACACGTGAAGACCTCTAGTTGGCAGTCAAACCCGCCTTTCTCGTGACGAGGGACGTTACCGTATTCACTTATTTGATGAGCGTCGTACTGTTGTGTGGTTCACCAAGAGTTAAGTGCCAGAAAATTCATTGCTTCATGGTCATTCTGAACTGGTCAGTTTATCTTTAATCGCTTAGATGTTAATAATTTCACAGTAGATTTGTGGTTTGCTACTTGACCACAGAGAGGGGTCAGGAAAGAGAGAGAGAGGCGAGATGAACAGAGACTGAGATGTTGAATGGAGGATGGATCAGTGGAGAGAGTTATGGGATGTACTCCAGCACACAGCAGTCATGACAGATGATGACAGATGACAGAGACAGTTTTTGTCTCTTCAGGTTGCTTTTAGGATACTGTATTACACATTTATACCACACCACTTAATGGCATGGCATTGTTTTGGTAGCACGGTGGCTCAGTGGTTAGCAGCACTGTTTGCCTCACAGCAAGAAGGTCCCGGGGTTCGAACCCCCGGTCCGTCCCAGGTCCTTTCTGTGTGGAGTTTGCATGTTCTCCCTGTCACGGCTCCTGACCAAGGCACTGGCAAAAAGAACTGGAGTTGGTCCCCGGGCGCTGCACTGTGGCTGCACACTGCTCCTAGTTCTAGAAAGGTTCCTAGTAGAGGATGGGTCAAATGCAGAGGATGCATTTCCCCATGGGGATAAATAAAGGATAACTTAAATTACATAAACTTGAGTCTTGTCCTGGTAAAATAACAAATAAAACATATTTCAATTGAAAAGAGAGGGAGAAGGACAAAGACAGAGATCGAAATAGGTTACTGATCATTTTCACCGCAGATATGTTCATTATTGAGCACAAAAAGCTGCATATGTGCGTGAATCAAAAAGGAAAGGAGACAGGGGGAGAGAATAATGATGTGTGTGTGTGTGTGTGTGTGTGTGTGTGTGTGTGTATCAGAGAGAGAGAGAGAGAGAGAGAGAGAGAGAGGATGGAATACAATTGGGATGGGTAAAGCCTACAAGGAAACAGGAGATGGAGCATCAGGGTGAACAGTGTTCTCAGTCATCAGTCTGACATCACTGAGCTAATGTCCTCCAGTCTCCTCCATCAGTAGCTCCCGGGATGTGCGTCTCCTGTATCCTATCATCCCCTTCACGGAGACGGAGGGAGAATAGTGCGAATGTGTGTAAGAGAAAAATGAGGAGAGAGAAACTGGCGTACACACGCGCACCCGCGTAAACACAAGCGTGCGTGTGCGTGCGTGTGCGTGCGTGTGCGTGCGCGCGCACACACACACACACACACACACACACACACACACACACACATACATACAAGGCAGAGAAATCTGTATATGGAACAAAACTGAGGGAGAGACCAGATACTATGTAAATAAAATAAAATAAAATAAAATAAAATAAAATAAAATAAAGGAGAGGTGAAGGGGCGTTACTTTGTAACGCGTTACCCCAACACTGCTGGTTGGTACAGTATAAACTAGCGTGCAGGCATGGTGTTGTGGACTGTGATGTACAAACTGCATATAGACAGAACAGTACATTTAGAAACATACAGTTTCCCCTGCCAATATAAAAAAAAAACTGACCTCCATCAAGGGAGGTATCTAAAGCCTGTGAGTGGCTGAGATGTGGCCTTATTCCCAGTTCAAGCCAGCTCAGGGAGAGTGTGATCTCTCCAGGTGGCCCGGGCAAATCTGCTCTCCCACTGGGTTTGATCACTCTCTTTCTGCCCCTGTCTCCACCACCCCCTGCAGGGCACACGGAGGTATTCAGCACAGTTTTGCCATTTTCCATCATGTTTACCCCAGTAGGTTTCTGTGTAGCGGGGGGTCGCGAGATTGTCAGTATCACACAGAAAGAAAATAGCTTTGATAGAGGGAGTCGCATAGCGGTATTCATCCGTCTGCGGATGAGGGGTCTTTCATCCATATTTGAGCAGATAGGGTATATATGCCAACAGAACTCTGAATATGCATTGGAAAATGGTCCATATTCTCTAGAGACATCTGGGAACCCACATCTGAGAATATTATTTGTATATATGATTTTGTCCAGAATTCCATGAGTGGCTGTTATTGTAGGTAGAAAGATAACAGAGAAAATATGATCATAATGTCGTTAAAAAATGACCGAATAACGAAGCTTAATAATTCATCAATTTGCTGGGGGACCCCCTGGAATGCCCCCAAGGACCCCTGGTGCTCCGCGGGCCCCATGTTGAGAACCACTGCTCTCCAGAATCCAGAGTAATGCTAGGACTTTGAGTCAACCAGTATTATAGAAAAGATTTTGAGCTTTGATATTTCCAGATTTGACCAGATATGGTGCATATGAACAAAACGCATTATGCATAAGAAATAAGAAATAAGAAAGAAATTCTCTAGAGAATCTCAGAGATATGCTCTCGCAATATTTTTTGATTCTGGCCCTTTTCACCCGGTGATGTTTTCATATGGGTTCCTATGACTCCCTCTGCGCGCTATAGGGACAGTTATATTTATGGAAAATGTGATGGTTGATGGGCACTTTCAAAAAGGGAATTCACAATAGAAATGGTTTTATGTTGGTCCCATGCTGACTGAAATGACTTGTGTTGCTTTTTCAAGCTCCACTTCTGACGTGCCGCCTGTCGCTTGTGCTTTGATCAATGATTTAGAGAGAAGAAAACATCTTCAAACGGTCATTTGTGGAACAAAGTCAGGTAGAAGAGGCAACAGACAAAACGGTTTGCCTTTTCACATCTTCCGTTTTCCCTTTTAATCTCTCAAAAAGAAGCGTGTAATAATAGATAACGGATCAAGTTTAACACAAAGAAACTGCATGAAACACAATGTGCATCAACCGTTTATGAAAAGGGAGTGACCTCGAGACTTCAAAATGGAGTTTTGAGAATATTGTAACGGATCGCGTATCCGCCAAGGAACGGAGAGTTGTAGTTGGTACAAGGTTCTTTATTCACAGGCTCATTCAGCTCTACACACGACACCCGCTCTCGCTCACTCGCAGAGCTAGACTGACATCCGGCACGCGGCCGCTGGTCCCATATACCCCCTCCCCCCTAGGAACACACCCACACATATCAGTAGGTAAGCACGGAAACACCCCCATACTAGCGATTACCTGATTCGCTACAATATGAAGTTTCTTTCCAGAAACAAGCCAGCCAAGATTCAGATCTGTTGACCAGAAATGGACATTTGTGCGGCTGTAGATATAATTTTACAAAAGCTAACTTGGGTGTTAAAATACTCTCAGGTATTCTGTAAGTCCACAAAAGTCATTCTTCCATTGTCAATGGCCCAACTGTGTCTCGTGATGACTTACTTGGAGTTTTGGTGATGATGAATGATGAATACAATTTTAAAAAGAAAAAGGGGATTTTTTTTTTTTTATTAATTCTTGTTTTATTCTTTGAGTTTGGTCAGTTCAGATATCTGATTCAGTGCTAATAGTGAAAAGACTAGTGTACAGAGTATAAGGAGCAGATCTCATCTGTTTGAATAAGGCTGCTGGTACAAAGCTCACAGTCTCATATATCTCCAATACCTTCCCAGAGAGGAGGCACATAGATAAAAATGACACACCTTTTAAGTTCCCCTAGGATAAATGCTTGGTTAAATGCTCTTTCAACCAGTATATTGTTGGCTGGTGAGGCAGATTTGTTTGAAATAGAAAACAATTGATAAGTGCTCCTCTAGCAAGATGGGGAAGCCTACTCACTATTATCAATTTGTTTTGATCAAATTACAACCCCTGCCTATTTCGAACGGAGAGGAAAAGAACAGCACAACGTATTTCCCCTGTTTTCTGTTACATCTGATGACATGGTATGACATGGTCTGATTATATATATATATATATATATATATATATATATATATATATATATATATATATATATATATATATATAATTATATATTATAAATTATATTATATTTATAAATTATAATAATTATAAAAATATAAATATATTATTATTTATAAATAAATAATATATATATTATTTTTTTATAATAATATATATATATATATATATATATATATATATATATATATATATATATATATATATATATGCATCAGATGGCAGGATGCGTTATTTGGGCAGAACATGTATGGCAGACTGTGTGTTCATGGTCCAGGAGAGAAAGGTGCAGGCGTCCAACACTGCAGTGAGAGGCTTTAGCATGGAGTCTATGGAGCAGCCGGTGCGTCATCACACTGTATACTGATGCAGAATATAGTGCTGTTAGCGACGCCAAGGGATTTGACAAAGAGGGGCAACATAGGACAAGTCGGCAATGAGAACGGGTCGAATATTCTGTCCTTAACCCCCTCCTCCTCTCTGTCACCGTGTCTGGGATTAGCACAGCGATGTCAGCAATAGCCAGCGGATGTTAATTGGGAAAACAAACAAATTAATCAGCTCAGGAGGGATGCACGCGCGGGTGTGTGTGTGTGTGTGTGTGGGGTGGGGGGGGGGGGGGGAGGGAGCGGTTGTCTATCGGCGAGGCCTTTGCTGTAAATGTTGGCTTGGACAAGATAAGTCCCCATGGCAACAAACTGGAGAAGGGCCATGATGGAAGAGCAGATGGCTACCCCCTTACTCTTCTCCTCGCTGGCAGACAGACGATGCTACAGGTGTGACAAGATGTCCAGGCTGGAACCAGGCCCAGTCCCAGGTGTTCCTCTCTCTCCTCACTGGCTCCTCAGTGGATTGTTGCTTATTTCACCACTTCCTCCCTCCCATTCTCACTCCCTTTCACTCTCCCCCCCCTCCCTCCCCCAAACCTGCTTACCTCGAGCCAGAGATCAGCTGGCTATATTCACAGGCCCGGTGAGGGGAAGTCAACTGCAGCCAAGGAGAAAGCTGACATATCTGTTAGCCTAAGGGGCCTGTCCAGGTGCCTGCTCCAACAGGTAACAGCCAGTTGCTGACAGCAAGCATGGCAAGTCAGGGAGACATGATGTGGGCTGTGTGATGTAGGCTGTATATCCAAGCCAGCATGAAAACCTCCCCGAAAGCAAGGCTGTTGCTCCCCTAAAGCATTAAGGCTGCAAATTGCTTGATGGACTTATGGACATTCTCCACTGGTTTTGTGTTTCCTTTCCTTGGAGACAGAAATGAGATGTGTTGCAAAGTCAAACAAGCACTTGTCTCAGATATTACATATTGCTACAGAGGTTATTACCAGACTAATTACCCGTGCGGACAAGTCGTCACCATGTACCACTTATGTGAACAGACTGACTATGCCGTTGCCACCCCTCACGTAGAGGAAAGCGAGGAATTCTGAAAATTGCCAACGAAAGTGATATGGTCAAGCAGTTTGTGGGAGCAGAGGCTGATGTTGCAAACAGCAACGTTTTATTGACGTAAGCTTATTAAGTAAGCCAGAATTCTTAAAAGCACACAGGAAAGCAGTGTGAATGGGTGAGGCAATTGGGATGCAAAGCAGAAAAGGAAATAAAATTAGAAATAGTAAGAAAGGAGGCGGTTGCTAGGAGGCTGGAAAGGGGCGTTGGGGGTAATGGTTGCAAGGGGTTTTACTTCGCTTCATCTCGAGCTCTCACTAATGATGTCTTGGACTATTTTCAATAATGAAGACTACTTAGCAGCTAACGCCCAGTTCAGGTCATATATTTCTTTGAGGTTGTATAACCCATTCATTGTTAGGCTCGCCCCCCTTCTCTGATGCTGTCTCCTCACCCATTCACAGTTTACCACACATGTGGCAATAACCAATCAGCCCAAGCTATTCCTCTCCAGCTGATCCCCATCACCTAATGAGCGTAGTATATCAGGGTCCATGTTTTACTCTGTTTGCTATGTGCTGTGTATGTGCCATGTGTCATTCTCAGTTGCTGATCATCATCGCTGAAGCAGTTGTTTTCGCCCCACCTCCTCCCCTGACCACCACCATCGGTCATGACTCCTGATTGAAGAATTCCCTATGGCGGGATTTCCTATCCTATTCTTCACTGACGATGCCCTCTCATCATCTCAGGAGAGCGTCATCATATCATGGAGTCATACGCCAAAATTAATTTGTTGTATCATGAAAGCTTGTTAAACTTTCTACTAGTCTCTCATGATTGAAATGCTTTAGCACGGATATAGTGCACAAACTTGAACGCTTTTATTCCATATAAAAGTGAACCTGTCGAACCACTCAGGTGACATGAAGGCGACGTGGAACCCCTCATTCGCACCTGAAGGCAGCACCTGGCCGATCCCCGTCTGTGATTGGACGTGACCGTCAGCCATTTTGTGAGCGGCCCGCCAGACAGGAGCCGCGTTCGAAATCGTTCACTCATTCACTCACTCACTCACTCACTATTCCCATATAGTGTTTATCATCTAGTGAAGTGGAGTTTATAAACGAAGGTTCAGACAGGATGATCTTGATCCTCACCGGTTCCACAGTCACTGCACTTCTCCTGCTTGCTCACCTGGTAACCTGTCAGCTTCCTGGTGATAATTGAATAATCAATGGTTGCCTCCTACTTTCCCATAAACCAATAGCATAGCAACACATCACCTTATACACCTTTGCTCACCTGCACTTTTAGCCTATCACATTGTGGCACTCCCCTTTAGGCAGCCTATCACATGGTTGATGTGTGCATAAATATGCTTTTCTGTGTCTCATTCAGTCTCTCTCATCCTGCTGGCTGACACACACCCACCACCTCCCCGTCTCCGCCAAATCCCTGATCCATCAGTCACCAAGAGGTTCACCAGCACCAGTATCCTGACTCCACTGGGGGGTATATATGGCCGTGCTGCTCGAGCTGATCCAGCTCGATCTCGATATCTCCCAGTGGTGTCAAGCTCCAAAGACTAACTAACTTTCTCATCATAATATTCTGTAACATTCATTCATTGTAATAAATCATTGTTTATCCATCAAGTCTCCTGATTGAACTATATGGGGAATGATCTCAATGAGTTTCGGACACTACACGGATTCGGTAAAGACAACCGCATTGCATTGTGGTATACCGGCGAAAATGTAGGGTACATTCGTTGTTCACTAGAAGTCGCTGTGCATTGTGGGTATTTTATAGTGGACTAAATAGTGAATCAAATTAACAGTTGAGAATTCGGACACTATAAAAAAAAATGGCGACACACTAAATAGTCCACTGTTTCTGTCATAGGGACCGATTCCGAACAGGGCTAGGGAAACCATGGATGTATTAAAAGAACGAGGGAATCCATGAGGGAAACCCATGCGGGAAACCCCACTTCTGCCTCATTCAACATGGAAGCTAGACAGTCCCCCGTGTTACGGAGGAGCGGACTGGGAGTCCTCGGCTCGCCCCGGACGACGAACTCTGTCTGCGTCAGCTAAGTAGTATTTTATACACGTGTTAGACCGGTCTTTGCATGCTCGCTCTCCTTTTCATTGCTTTGTTTGAACAGACGAGGGACGTTACAGACACGGAGGATGAAAATGGTGAAATTACTCAAATTAGTGTGGAGGATGCTCCCTCAACTTACAAATGGATCGCAAAAGAATATTGTTAAAATATCGTATCGTTACCGTGAACCCAATATCGTGTATCGTATCGTATCGTGAACTGAGTGTATCGTGACACCCCTATTAGATAGCGTTTACGTGTTGGTCTGCTAAGCTAACCTCACGTGAGATTGACTTCATCTCCGCTTGCATAGTTTAGCTCCAACAACACAACAAACCCCATTGCTTTACAGTACAATATTAACTTGCAGAAAACTGCTACTAAAAACTTTCAAACTTCAGCGGTGCATGTCAAAGAAAAGAGAGTCCACCACTAGTTACACAGAATGTAGAAGTTGTGTGTGTCTGTCTGCATGTGCAAGCAGAGAGAAAGAGTGAGAGAAAAGGAGCAAACATATCCTGCAGGAGGGATTCCAAAGCATTGTGAAGCCACTGTAATGTGTTCCATGGGGAAGTTGAATAATTGATGGAAATTGTATGAGTTTATGGTATTAACAGCACTGTGTGCTAATCGACTGCGGTAACGTGAGCCGCCAAGTGGGGAACCGTGGTAAAGCCAGCCGCTGTCTGAATTTCATTGCGCCTTGTATATTGTAATTACGGTTAGGACGGTCTCTGGCCGAGGCCAAGTTCCTGAAAGATACATAAAACAAAGCGTCTTCTTTCATCGTCTGTCTGTGGTTTTATCAACACAATGGGGGCACGGTGGCGCAGTCGGTAGCGCTGTCGCTTCACAGCTAGAAGGTCCTGGGTTCGATTCCCACCTGGGACGCTGTGGGCGCTGGAGTTGTGTGACCCACCCATATCTTCAGTGCCTACTGCCCAGGTGGGCTATCTCGTCGAAAGGGCCTTTCTGTGTGGAGTTTGCATGTGTTCTCCCCGTACCCCCCAGGGGGTTCCTCCGTACATAACCCCCCACTAAAAACATGCAGAAGATCGTCATCCGACCAGTGACGACAACATCTGAAGTTGGTCCAATGATGGTCCAATGATGGTCCCCGGGCGCTGGAAAGAAAAAGCGACCACTGCTCCTGGCCTGCCCCCTGGAGGAAAGGACAAGCCTGGATGGGTCAAATGCAGAGGACATATTTCACCGGCCACCGTCAGCATGAGTGTGTGTTGTGGCCGCATGCATGTGTTGTAGTGTCCAAGTGACAATAAAGACGGGCTTCCGTCTGAAATCGTGTTTTTTTTTTGGACAATGCTGACATAGTTTTGCATTGTACTTTTTCCTCGTGTTTGTCCTGTTGTTATTATTATTATTATTATTATTATTATTATTATTATTATTATTATTATTGTTGTTGTTGTTGTTGTTGTTGTTGTTGTTGTTGTTGTTGTTATTATTATTTGCACTTGTTCTCTCTCCCTCCTAAAAGCAAACTGCCAGAGAGGAAGTTGCTTTCATTGCATGCCTCTTGCCAGCAATAAGCCCTTGTGTCTGACGCTTGACATGGCACCTGCATGGCACCTGCCTGCATGACCCACAGGGCGAGCAGCAGTGTCCACTGCCTGTTCATCAGGCTGGTGTACTCTGGAGATTAGGCAAATGGCGACAAGTGACTTTTCATCTCCAGCCGGCTAATGTTTAAATAGCACCTAATGGTCACACAGCAGGTGGTTGAAAGCCTGTTAGCTCTTGAGAGGAAACAGAAAAGGAGCAGAGAACTTAAGATCCAGCTAAGACACTGAGTGGCAATTCAAATATGACAACTAGCGCTAACAAGGCAGAGCAATGTTAACACCAGAGGATCCTCAACGGAGTGCAGTTCATAAACCAATGAATTATGTCAAGATTTGACGGGCTGCGGTAGAGGCTGTCTGAAAAAAAGGATTAACCACATAGCTATTAAAGAGGGGGGAATTTCAATACATCACGATATGTCTTCCATCAAAATTACAGTTACTTCCCTAAAGCAGCATAATGGCACATAGGCCTATATTATTATTGGGCTGACATACACATTAAGCTAATTAGATAAAACGGAGAATAAAAATAAAATAGATGGAAAATAAATGTTGGAAAAAAAGAAGACAAAAAACTCTCGATGTGTTTAATGTGCTATACTGGAGAAAAATCCTCCAATGTCTGCGATTACATTTACATGCACAGAGTCACCCAGCTACTGGTCATACTTGGGTTAAGCTGTTTATGAACCTTTGATACCTTGCAATTGAATATTCCCGTTGCATGAGTAAACAGCTTAATAGAATATGCCTCTCCACTTGCAGTCTCCTGTCCGCAAACAGAACAATCCACCAGCAAAAAGGGTATGAAAAAGATGCAGCTGCCAGCTAACGCTCCTTGACTGAGCAATATGTTACTTCTAATGCAGTGGAAAGAAATGATGGCCAAATAGTGATATTAATAGAAAAGACGACTCAAGAGCGTAAAGCAAAAATAAAGGGAGTAGCCTACTGTAAATACCACGGTAACTTATTTAATATTGGAGTAACCCAGGCATCTAAACCGGGGTTGGGGTTTCTCATAATTGGACTTCAAGCTTAAACGTATGCCATTTACATGCAATGACCCAAAGCCAGGTTACTTAATAATGGTATCTCTTTAATCTAACAATATTCAAGGACATTTCATAACATTTGCTAGGCTAAATGCTATTGGTTGGTATAAGTAAAGAAAAAATCTAATTGGTGAGTGGTAATGTTAATGTTAGTAAAGTAAACAGCCATAAGTGCAGTTATTGCAGAAATAGACTCAATAAGAACAATTAAACAAGACGATGCACTAGCGGAGTTTCTGAGTGGAAGGAAGGAGTTGTCAGTCAAGGCAAATTGCAGTAGTCCCGCCCACTGAAATCCATGTGGGCAGCTCCCGTAGAAGTCCAGACTGAACCGTAGAGCGAAACAGGATGTGACAGTTCTGCATAACCCTCTTTACCCATTCTTCAGAGTGCAAAATTACTATCAAAAAACCTCTTGGAGGTTTCTGGGTTTGTGTGGAAGGATAGACTCCCATTTAGAAAAAGATTAGAATATTTGGCAGAGCCAAAATGTCCTATCTCCTTCTTCAACTTCGTTGTAAAACATTTAGCAGCATCCAGCATTTGCAAGCCAGGCACTCACCACAGCACTATCAACAGCACTGACTGCTCTGACGTAACTACTCACTAGGCTTACTTACATCACCTCCAGTCACAGCAAAGGGGCTTTGATCATCAACCTGATGCTGGTGAGGTGACCTCTGAACTCAACACATTGCTGCTGGCAGGGAGCAGATCATGGTGAAAGTGGACAGGCATGCGTCTTGATCTCAAATCTAAGGTTACGCGACTTAATGAGGAACACAAGGCGGCGCTATAGAGCCCTGCAGCACGCTCGGGTGGCGACTTCACTCTGACACAGCAGCACAGTATGGGTTAAAGTGCGAGGCAAGCATGGGCAGGGAGAGATGTGCCAAATTAGTTTGTAAGGTAACCATGGCACTGAGGGGTCAGCAGACAGTGTGCAGCAGATCAACATACACTTTAAGCCAAAAAAAGAGCCAAAAGCACAGCAGAATATTAAAATAAAATATGCAGGCCCAAATCCCAAAGAAGCCACAGAAGGGACACTTATTTTGCCATTGGCATGCATCTTTGAATAAAATATGTGAGCAGGGGTTGTGCCGGCCCCCAGCAATTTCCCATCAAAACATGACCTGCCAAAGACACTTTATAGTGATCATGGGAAGAGGCGTGGTCAAAAAGGGGATGGGACCTTGCCTGAGGTAGCCTACATTATGAAGTACTTATTAACTCAATAGAGGGTATGCATGTGATGTCACAGAGGCAGAAGTCACTGTGGGGTCACGCCCACTGAGTCACAGCAAGACTGGGCTTGAATGCAGTAATCAGCCTAGATAACTGACACCTGCTGCTCAGGGAGGAATCTGACACTCATTTTGACACTCATTCCTGATTGAGGGGGCGTGTTCCAGTGGGTGTGCATACCCTCTATTCACCTTATGCCTACCCCACACTACAGGATAATTTGCAAGATTATGGCCAAGATTCCCCCCTCCCGATTTTCTCGGGGGTGCTCCCGATTTGAAGCGCGTCGGGCAGATAATCTTCCCAAATGATCCTGTAGTGTGTGGGGTTCAAAGATTCACAATCGGGAAGACTGCCTCTTCCCGATTGTGAATCGGGCATATCTAACATGTTAGATATTTACAACCCGACAGGCGATTGCATCTTGAGCAGAGAGCCAGTAGTAGCTGCGTTTCCATTACAGTTTTTCGCAAAATAATCTGGTCCGCGTCCGCTCGCAGCCCCGCACAGAAACAAAGAACGAGGAAATTGTCATCGAGGTGAAATACCCGTGCGTCTTTGAACGGGACAGAAAACTAAATGCTATACTGCAAAGCATGTAGCCTACAACAAGCGCTTAGGTCTCAGCTTCCCGCATCGGCGAGTGTCCGCACGGAAAAGTGAGTCAAATCAGCAGACGCGCCCCTCCACAAGACACCTGTGCAGACGGTTTTCGCCTGGCCGTGCACAGTAGGCCTACACCCCGAATGGACGCGGCTGTCCGCGCAAATATTAGTTAAACAAATCCTTTCAGTGCAAATGCATTATAAAAACAAAAAATAAAATTTGTTTAGAAAACGAAATGACACTACTACACCCGGTGCGCACACTGAATAGGCATTTTAAAAGTTAACGTCGAGCCCTGCTTCCAAGGTGAATCTTCTGCATAATCTTCTAGTGTGTGGGGTTGTGTTTGAACAGACGCGATTGTGTGTGTGTCCCAAGATTGAAATGTTAAAAAATCGTCTCTCTCTGTCCTGTAGTGTGTGGGCTCTCAAGATTTTTATAATCTTCAAGGATTTGAAAATCCTGTAGTGTGGGGTAGGCATTATTCTTTGCCCACACATGGACGCTTCCGCATTATGTCATTTTGTAATAGTATTTCCGTTTTGACTTGCCAAAAACTCCGCAGGCAAGATGGCTGCGCACACTCCACTCCTAAAGTGACAAAATTACTCCCCCATAAACTAACATATCTTGGCCAATACGTATGTAACATACAAAATAAAACAACCCGTAATATCTTAATTTTATGTAGAATGCAGAGGACATGTAACTGTTTAGTTAAACTTGCATTCCAGGAATATTGTGCTCTTAAGATGACGTTAGTGGAGTCGAGGCTGTTGCGTCCTGAAACCCACTAGCGTAACCTATGTGCGATTCGAAATAACGCATCCGAGATAGAAACGTTATGAATATAGCCACGTTATAAACAACAAACTAACGCTGGTGATCCGTATGGAAACAGTGTTACTCGAAATGGTTAAAAGTTATTATCAATTTGGTCATTCAGTGGCATTTTACTGCCATATAACATAACTAACTAGTGGCTAACCACAGAAGCCACAGAAGGCAACAGCGCTGAACCGGAAGAACAAATACGTTTGCGTTGAACGCGGAAGAGAGAAAAAGTGGGCGTGGTGAATAAGGTGAATAGGCAAGATTGATCCACACCCCAATAATGTAGTATTGCTCACAATGAGTCTGACTGAAAGGGAACACCTCATGTGATACAGTTTTATTATCACAGCAATCCATAACATTGATTATCCATTGAGTTGTCAGTGTGATAGGGAAAAACAAATGAATCATCCATTTAAGATTTAAATTTATTTTACTCTGTACTCTGAAGCGATTTAAAATACAAAGTTAGTACATTACTTTAAAATTTACTTAGGTAAAAGTAAAATTACTGGTTTAAACATATAACTCAAAAAAGTACAAGTACAAAAAAAAGCTACTCAATTACAGTAATTCGAGTAGCCTACTTGTAATTAGTTACTTCCACCTCTGGGGAAGAATGGGCTTATTTCACAGCAACCTTTTGTGGTGGGAAAGCAGGAAGTAACGCAGGTGTGATCATTAGCATTAATGAGGGCACCTGCCACTGGAAACACCTAAACAGAATGGAAGCATAATTAATGGTATTAGTTACAGCTGCTTTACTTCCTGCTTTTACCACCTCAAAACGGTTGCTGTGAAATGGGTCCATAGTGTTTCATCCACCTGTAGACGGGGACACTAGGACCCAGGACACCTCTTATTAGTTACATGCCCTGGGTCCTAGGGTCGCCGTACTGCACACCATTGATACAGTCGTGTGGGAACGCCCACAAAATGTTACTACGGCTGGCGCGCGAGTGGGGTAAAAAAAACAAAACATCTCAATGGGCTGACTCACCAAAGGACGGTGCTGCGGCTCTACACTACAGGATTGGGGATTCTAGAGCAGGTACATAGACATCTGTTCAGATGTGCGTTTACTGCGGTGGTTGAATCATCGATCATGTCTGCCTGGGCTGGGTTAGCAGCTAACTATATGCTGAATGGGGAGAACCCCACCCTGACCACGCCCCCAGCCAGCTACACCCCAGATCGTCTATGACGAGCGAGGACTCTATCTCCTAAAAAAACATGGTACAAAAAAACGGCCATGCGGGCACATGGGAAGCTATTCCTCCTGCTAGACTAAGATGGTAGAGCAGCGTGTGGGAAAGCGCATTACAAAGAGTCTAAACCCTGCAAACTACTTCCATTTCAAAAAGTAATTAGAAGGGTTTGACATCCATTTATAAATGAAAAGAATAGAGTAAGAAGGGAAAACAAAGCACAGACGTGTCACATCAAACCATGCCTGATGATTGGAGCTATTTATAGCTGACATGCAATGTTCCATGATTTACACCGTCAAGACTTTGAGCTGACATGGACGACACGGAGGTAATTAAATTGGATTTCAGGGAATTCTTATGATTATGTTTGTTGAATGCGAAGAAAGAGAAGCTCTCAAGAAGAAGCTCACCCCAGAAATGTTATACAGTAGTCGTGGTACATCTTCTTTCTTTTCTTTTACTGAGCCAGTACATTTTAAATATGAAAACATAAAAGAACATAGAGGGATGACATTTCAGAGCGTTGTGGGGGAATCAAAGTTGGTTCACAATAATAATAAGCCCCCGACTTGGTGTCTTACAGCAACGCGCGGCGGCTGGCGCTTCCCAACTTGGCCTGGCCTTCGACCTTGGCGTGTTAACGTCTCAACTTGGCCTGGCCTTCGACCTTGGCGTGTTAACGTCTCAACTTGGCGCTTCTCAACTTGGCCTCCTTGGCCCCCGAATTGGCGGCTCCCAACTTGGCCCCAACACCTGGCGCTTCTCCTTTTCAACTTGGCGCTTCCCGACTTCCCCAACTCCCCCTCCCTCCCCCTTCCCCAAAAGGATTGAGATCTATTCGTATGAAATATGAAATTTAGGCCCACATTCGCTGGCCGTGTTTTTTACGGCTTCCTGCTTCTTACTGCAGTGAAATTGTGAAATTTGAGCCCACATTCGCAGGGCGCAGTGAAATTTAGAACCACCCCGACTTTTTTTTGTTTATTTATTTATTTATTTATTTATTTGTTTATTTGTTTGTTTATTTATTTGTTTATTTGTTTATTTATTTGTTTATTTATTTATTTATTTAACAACAAAAATGCCGAAAAGTGAGACTTCATCGCTGGCTACATCTATTTAAAAAGTGTAATTAAAAATGCAGCCTGCAGGGGCAAAGCAGGTACACAAAGAGGCAGATGTTTGTTTGTGTGAAGACCTTTGATTGCCACATTATACCTGGCTGAACAAATGGCCGCGTCCATGAAAGAAGAAAGCACAAAAACTGGGAACTAAGCTCCCTCTATGATTGAACTCCTTTCTTGCATGCAATCACATAGACACACACACACACACACACACGCACGCACACACGCACACACACACACACACACACACTCACGCACGCACGCACGCACACACACACCTACACCCACACCCACACCCACACCCACACCCACACACACACACACACCCACCCACACACACACACACGCACACACACACCTACACCCACACACACACGCACACGCACACGCACACGCACACGCACACGCACACGCACACGCACACGCACACCTACACCACACACACACACACACACACACACACACACACACACACACACACACACACACACACACACACACACACACACACACACAGCCTACTAATGTGTCCCTGGCTCAAATGAGAGCAGACACAGATATTGGCCTTAGATTCATTATGTAGTGCAGGAGCCTTCCAGGGGACAGAGGGACAATTACAGCTCCCCCTAATGGAATATTCATAGAACTGACGTCAGTGTGTGTGTGTGTGTGTGTCCTTGGGCAAGCCTTCCCACACTGTCCATATGGTCATACTCTCATTCTCTTTCTTTATCTCTCTCTCATACACACACACACACGCACACACACACACACACGCACACACGCACACACACACACACGCACACACACACACACACACACACACACATGCACGCACGCACACACAAAAACACACAGATACAGAAAGGATAGACATACAATTGCAGCAGAAGATAAACAAACCAAGAGTAGATTTTACGAATGGACTAGATAATACGTTGGAATACGGGCTACACCGTGCATACCAGAGCCGTGTATATCTAAGTCGCGACAGTTTTTTACTCTCAAGAGTTCCAGGAAGTAAGGTCCTGGATTAAGCAGCACTGTCGAGTTGCAGCAAAATGGACAGTGTGTGTTGTACTTTGAACGTTTTTTTTTTTTTTTTAGAATCAAATTGTACATTATCAGCTTTATTTTAGCAATCAAAAGTAGCGCGAGACCCCTTCCTGGCTGTTCATTGGCTAATGAGTCATGCATTTTGGTCCTCCGCTGACGCCACTCTCTCTCTAAATTGCTCTGGTGCATACCTATAATTATAAAACACAGACTCAACGAACACGTAGAAATCGACCAATCGTTGGTCTCGTCTGGTCTCTGAAACGTCACCCACTGGGATTTCAGCATTTACGTTTTGCAGCTCTTCACTCCCGTTTGGGGCGGATTGGATGCAATGGTTCCGCTGAACAAACAGCAGATAGTATTTGACATTTATTCAGGGGCATCGCAGTGTGAAGGTTATCTGTGGATTTTTTAGGCCTGTTCCATATCTGATGACTTTCTTTCTAGTAAGCCTTCCATTCAAGTTGAAAGGGGCACGTTGCTGCAGGTTGCTCCTTGTAGTTGGATATCAGCTTATTTCTGTGTGACTAGACTGACTTAATGGCCGTAAGGCTGTAGACAATAATATATCTCACCTAGCAACATTACAGTTAGTGTTTCCCCTAGAACAATTTTCAGGCCTGGAGGGGTTTCGAAACATACCCCAACCACAACGGTGGGGGCCCTCGCTGGCGACGCTAAACTTTTAGCTAACCTGTTTGCATCTATGTTCGCAATGGCATCCCAAGTATCATCGTACTATTATGGGATGCGATGCGAACAGTTGTATTATGGGATGTGCGTTTCCCAGGCAACGACACACGTCGAGACATTTTGGAACAGCGCCACACGCTGGCACGATGCTCCTAAAAGCGAGATGCTTATTGTTTTGAATGATTTGGCATCTTCTATTACTGTCATCAACACTAGTATTGTTGTATTGTAATAATATGCCATAAAGGTTTATTGAAATTTTGGGGAGAGCAGGGGGATTTCTTTTTCTTTTTTTCATTTCTTTGTCTGGCCTGGCGGGGGCGTCGTTGGCCTGGCGGGCCCGCCAGGCCTGTAGAATGGTAGGGGAAACACTGTACTGTGTTTACTGTTATTTATATTTTAAGTATGTGTTTTGTGAAAATGGGATACATACATGTAGGTGGTTTTATTAGCTTGGTGCGAGCGCTGGTTTTATTTTCTTGTATGGTTTTGTTATTCCCTAGGTGGCTAGATATATAGCAATCACAGCTGTTGCACTAATTATGAGTTATCACCTTCCTCCCTTGATGCATTGTCTATTCAGAGCAGTGTTTGCAAGGCTGACAAAACTCTTGTCCCTGCGCAGCAACTGGTCAGGATTTGGGTTGAATAAAATGATAACAATGTTAGTCATATGGCATGGCTTTCTTAATAAACAGTAACGCTGAGGAAAGCCTGTGAGGCTGAAACGCGTCCGTTATGCTGCTGCTGTGCGCATTGAAAGTTTGAACTTTAGACTTCTGTGAGTGCTGTTTTTGATTTAATTATTTTTGAGATTTTTGGATCGGCACCCAGTGACTTTCCTTAAAACGTTTGGTTGAGCACGCCAGTTCGTTGATTAGTTTCTTAATAAACAGAAAATCCTTGATAGTGTTGTTGATGTGTGCGCTGCTGTGCACTGATAACCCCGGGCTGAACCAGGTGAGGGAAAGAGAATTTCCGTGTTCATCCTTTGAAGTGATGACGTTATCCTGCTGAACACTGGTTTGCATTTGAATAAGCCAGCGTTAACCACAGACCTCATTTGAAGCATCGCGCCAAAAACCCATTCAAAAATCCCATAGGCAGAAACAGTGAAGAACCCGGAAGTGTTTGCATCGATGTTGCATCGGACTCGTTCCTGCGCCTCTCTATTGGATAGAGAAATGCATTACTATCCTTCACGGATGTCAGAATAATTCAGATCGGTTATTTGGGCAACGTCTGTGATGAATACATGCAGCTGTAATAGGAGCTTAATTCATGAAAACAGGCACTTGGGGATGGTTCAAGTGTGTCTTTATTCTCTAATTAGATCCAGAAATCAAACGTGTGGAAGTGTTCATTCTTCAGACCTTCTGCCTGGAACGATAAGTGGAGTGGAGGATATGCTAAGAACAATGGCACACAAAACACCATGATATCAAATGACAGTGCAAGACAATACAATGTAATATGTCAGTCTGCTCACAATGGAAAAACATCAGGGGCAAACTGACAACGGTCCAGTTTTATGGATGTTATGGATTGCATTCCTCATATTAACTCCACATCATTTAAATAATTTAAATGCATATATACATGTGTCTATACTGTAGCGATCCGGGGTTTTGACGTGTAATGTGGTGTTTCCGTGTTTAGCTAGGAACTGATGTGTGGGGGTGGTTCCTGGGGGGAACGGTGTGTAAGTGGGCTTCCTGTCTCGTGGGGAGTCAGTCTGTATAGACCAAATCAGCGGGATGTTTACATTTACTTCCGGGTACCCCTGAGGTCCACACATTATAATGGCGGTGGACGGCACAAACTGACATGTTGAAGACAAAAACAGACAAAGAAGACAAAAATGGTTCGTCCGTGTTGTGTTGTTGTTTAATATCATTCATAACAACACTTTCACTAACGTTAGTGGAGACCAGACTAGCTAATTTACCTGTTGGACCAGACTAGAGTAGACTTGAAGCTAAATTAAATTGACCTGGCGTCAGTAGCTCTGTCTGTACCAGGCTCTTTCTCGCCGAGAAGAGCCTGGTGACGCGAGGTTACTCTGTCTGTAACGTAAAAAAACAGCGAGTTTGACAGACAAACAAACTTTATTAGCTAGCTAACACTACATAAAACAAACACAGAAGAAAGGCTAGATACGTCGGACAAGCATGTTTACCAACCGTTTAACCATTTAAATTGAAAGTAGTCGGCCGAAAACAACGAGAGGGTTTGACAGCATTTATATGACAACACGCACATTTAAACCTGCCGCCTTTCCCAAGTGGTACCCGGAAGTAAATTTGTTTACATGGTGACGTCACGGTGATTTGGTCTATATGGAAGAGAGCTGGCTGGACGTGTGGAGAGCTAGCAGCGAAGCTACCGCTAGGAGCTGTGTGTGAAGCCAAGAATAAAAGCCTGTACCAACGATAAGTCTCCTGGTTCCTTGGACGAATACCTGATTCGTTACAATACATTAAAAATATATAATAATAATCTTATAATAAGAATGAGAAGTGTCCTGTGTGTGTGTGTGTGTGTGTGTGTGTGTGTGTGTGTGTGTGTGTGTGTGTGTGTGTGTGTGTGTGAGTGTGAGTGAGAGCGAGAGCAGAATTTTGGCCGGCCACAGCTATGCCGTTTTCCGTGCGATCGGGCTGAAATAATGATGGAGACGGCGACGACATTTTGTTTCCTCCTCTCACCCCACCAACTCTGACTTGTTATCCTCCAGTGGAGGAAAGGAAACAACGTGGATTATTTGACTGATCTTCTGCTCAGTCATCTATGAGTTCATGCTCAGTGGTGACCTCCACCCACAATCAGTTCCTGGCAAAAAACCCTCCTTCAATCTTTTCAGATGTCAGTCTTTTGAGACAGTGTGCCGCGGATGCTTTGATCTTTTTCTTTTCTCCTCAAAGGTTTTTGGTTATTGGTTAGTATTTCATGAATGAGAGGTTACATAAGAAAAGCATAAGAAATGGCTTATGAAAGGATTCTATGCCAGTCTAAACCTTTGCACACATTTCTGGATGTGCAAATTAAATACGGACGGTACTGACATTTTTATTTATTACAGTAATGGGCGCATTGAGATGTTGTATGTTGTTGTTGAGGGGGTCCTACAATACACAAGAGTTGCACATCATTGTCCAGTCAACAAAATTCAGGTGGTTCATCATCCCTGGATCATGGAAAAAAATACAAAGAATTAAAAGCATGAGCAAGTCATTTTCACATAAAAAAAACATATAAAGATTGATTGTACATGAGAAGGTAAATCATTCCAGTCTGATGGTGGCTTTAATGAAACGGCAAATAAAAATTGATCACAATGTCTTAATGGGTATTGTAACTAACCGCCTACCTCCTATTGTTGTTTGATTTTGTTTTCTTTTTGTGATTTGTTTGTAACCAGTGTACTCTCTGAGCAGTCTTTTAAAGAAAGAAATAAAGTCATTCAGACAGGTGTGACTGTGATTAGAATAACTACGCCTCTCAGTTATTGTCCATTTGCGCCCTCTGGTGGCGTAATTTAGAGAAGGAAGGGGGCATGAATGACGTGGTTTTCCCCATAGATATATATATAAATATATCTATGGTTTTCCCAGCATTCTTCCTTTTCCAATTCAGACAGACATGAGACACGCGCGCCCAACAGTAGCTTCAGACCAGCCATTAGCTCTTGTGCAGAGAGTTTGAACACTCTATCACTTGATTAAACTAGAAAACGAGAGAAAAGATAAATAGGAGAGATCCTTTGAAGCTGAAATAGAACTTACACAACAGTCACGGAGCTGTCGGCCGTCCAGAACGGCCATTTGTATCGGACATTCCGGTGAGTTAGCAGCTAACTGTTAGCTGCTAAGCTAATAGGCTAAAAACAGTATTAGCGCTGTGCTTGTTGCTAACCTCCATGATTGCTGCTTGATATGTGTTGGTGTTAAAACCAGTTGAGCTACTAACCTGATGAAGCTATCATTTAGAGAGCAATGTAAGATAGTGGTTGTTAATTTAGCTCCATGAAGAAACATTGAATGTTTTGGTCTATACATTTTTCTTTCTTTTTGTTGTGACTGTATGTTTTAGTAAGTTAGTCCATTAAGTTGGACAGATACAAGTTGGAGTTTAAAGTTGAGCTGCTGAACCCAAAAATGACTTTTCTTTTCTTTTAGTTCAAATACCTGCGTATGCAGTGCACCTATTTGATAATGTATGCAAACAAAATCACAACAATCTAATTTCTTTAGTTTTTCACACTTTTTCACATCAAAAGTTCATTTTTCAAGATTTCATTGATAACAGTAATGTACAGTTTGCTGACGTCACCCAGTACTATCAAATTTCTACCCCATTTCAACCAATGATATCAAGACATGCAGCTGTCAATCAAATCTTCATTTCTGGATAATTTTCTCTTCCAAATGAAGTAGAAAATGGCGCCTAGTGCCTGTCATCTGGCAGAATTCCTATCCCATAAACTAACTACTAACTTGGCCAATTGTTAGAAACATGAACAAAAAACAAAAACTATAATCTCTAAGAATGCAAAGAAATGTAACTGGCTCGTTAAAACGCGCATTCCAGGGATATCGTATCGTTACAGCAGCGATAATGGCGCGCGCATCCAAGAGCTTGGTTGTCAGGGGTCGCACTTCGGAGATTCCAGGCCGACGTGCTGCACTCTCCGCTCGGCTGAGCTCCACTCCTCCCGTCAAAAGGCTCTTCCCGAGGGGAGCGCCACAACACACTGAATCCCACTCGATTTGGAGGCGGAACACGCCAGGATTGGCCAAAGCCCAATCCAGTCCCCAGAATTGTCAAATCAAATCATCGACATGATACTATGACCCGCTTCTCAACCTGTCATCTTAGACAAACTATGTTTTCAGTCTGAAACGGACTCATTATGCACGTGACGAACAGGTTCAGTTCGACTTTAAGCTAAAATGTGCCAAGTAAATGTTGAAATAAGCTATAGTTATTGAGATATTTGTAAGAATGTAATGTATTTAATGTCCTGGGAAGAACCACAAGTGAAATGTTGATATAGACAACTGAGTGATTATTCTGCACCTTTTGTGCAGGCTGGTTTTTTGATGAGACTAGACTACAGACTGAACTGTGCTGCCCAAGTCACCATCATCCCACTGCCTCCTGGACTCCATTGCCATCTTCACCGTCGCCATCATCATCTTCAGTCCTCGCCTCCACTACAGAATCCAGGATGGACAGTTTTCCTTGTGAACAATGGTGGTAGGAACTTGAGTGGACTCAGACAGACAAACTAAGACTCTTATTTTTGAGATCTCATTTTATTTCATTCCTTTCATTCCTTTTGTTTGGTTGAGCTCAACAACATTGTATTTCAATTAGCCTACTCTGGGTCTGAACCAAATTGCCTAGCTAAACCTTTAGTTGTATAGTGAACAAATTAGTAAGCCATATTTGGGATTCAGTGACAAATATTATAAACTAGTGAACACTAGCACTTTTATTTATTTTTAGGTTGTAATTAGTATTGAAATGCAGGTGCATTTTTGAATCATGCCCAGAGATACTACTTTCAATGATTCCTGTTAAGAAAAGAAAAATTGGTTGTGTATTATTGTGTACGAAAGGTAATATGGAATGTTATTGTTCTAACTGAAAGGAAATAAGACAAAAGTACAAAAAAGACAAAATAAGAAAAAAGAGAAACAATAATACTAAAGTTAAATCAAAAAGCTATACTGTTGTTGATGTGAGTTATTGAATTTGGAAAGGAATTAGTAATTTTATGGAAATGTAACCACTTCATGATATACCAGTCTCCTCTTAGAACCTAGAAATTAGATCTACCTGCAAACTAGGCGATCACTCGCGCTAGGTGGGTTACATGTACATTCCCTTTATAAAGAGTTATTTTGTTACTTAAGTAGTTTTTATTTGGACCAGTGGTTGAACTTTGAACAACTCGACTGCATATTTACCTGTGGTTTCCCCAAGATGGCAGACATTGTGGGTCTATTGCCCATGCAGAGGGGACAAGGAAACCCCATTTTCTATAGGCCTACATCACCACCTGTTTTGGGTGGCCTCATTAGCGTGGTGATGGCAAAAAGAGAGCACATGTGGGATCTCTTATGCTGAAGCGGTTAAAAGAGTGGAGAGAAATGATCAAATGGAGGAAGTCGAAAGGGAACCAGAGCAGAAACGGAAGGGAATTGAACAAAACGTGTGGACAAAAGAGGATTTCTGACGTTCATGGCCATGGTGATCAATTGTGCAGAACAGGTCAAAGGAAAAAAGGAAAAGATTACGATGATGATTGACGCGACGAGAAGGTTTCTGAATATTGTTGACATTTCCGGAGAGGAGATTGAGAAAGAGCTGAGGGACGAACTTCCACAGACTCAGACAAGTGCGTCTGGGTCATGGAATGGTCATAAAAAAAAAAAAAAAAAAAAAAAACACGGTTCAATAGATTGCACTATGTTGAATTTCCCCATGGGATAAATGAAGGATAACTTAATAACTTAATCTAACTATGGAGAAGACCTCAAAGTCCAGTAGGTGGCAGTAATGCACCATTTGGATGCCAACCGCCAATCAAATCCGAAGAAGAAGAAGAGAACACATGTAAGAGTTTGAGAGACTGCAACATACTGTAGGCTACTAGAAGGAAGATGAAAGAAACAAAATGTAAACCCTTTGAGGAATGTATAGTATAGCCTAATCGCCTTCATTTTTGTTGTGTTGCAGTTGAGTTGTTGGTTCAAGCGGTAACATTTTCTCTGCGTGATTTGTTTGTATTTGTCAGTGTACCCGATACCCGAGACACATCTGCAAAGCCTTGTTTTAACACCCTTGGTGAGCGGAATGAGGTACGCAAAATTATTTGTTCCCACTATCAGCAGGCAACAATGTGTTCTTTGCATTGTCTAAATGTGAATGGTTTTTCTTTGTTTTAGCAAAGTGATTCAGTGAGTGATTGATTGGCATGTATTAAGGATGTAGTTGGCTGACTGTCTTTAATTCTTGTAGTAAATTTGATAATGGTGTAGTTTGGCTAACTTTGTAGACAATTTATGGAATGATGTCAATATGTAAACCTAGCTATGCCTATTGGATGCTTGCACTTTTAATTGCTAAAGTATCTTATTTGTTAATTTGCTAAATCAATTGTGTATTTTGATAGTTATTTTAACTAGTTTAATAAATTGTTGTACAGTTTTAATTCGATGTGGAAACTATGTATTGATTTTTGTATTATGTTTTGTAGTTTTCACGGTGTCTACTACGGTGTCTGAAGTGATCCAATAAACCGTGGAGCATCAGTTTGAGACTCTCTGCCTCCTGTTCACACAAGCCAAGGGCCAGTTACAGGTATGCTGAATTATAGGATTCTATTCTAATAACTATTTTAAGTAACATGCATTTAAAATGCATTTAAATATAAGTAAGGGCCAATGAAAGTGTCTTGGAATGTAAGTACCGTAAGTTAAGTTCCCTGTACAACTCGCAGCGATGGGTTTGGAAAGGATAATTGTAGTCATAGTCGTACATAAAAAAAACAGATTTCAAACAACTATCTGCTGCCATTGCTATCTCAAAGTAGCAATATATAGCAATATATAATTGTCAAATTAATTAATTAATGCCGTGATATAATTAATGTACAGAAAGGAAACGGTTAGTATTATCACATGCCATTTCTCAAAATGACCAAATGTCATTGCTTCCTGTCACAAAGAGGATGTTGGTTCTTCCGTCAAAGATTTTTGTCTTTAGCTTTAATGAAGAGGATAAACATGTTGGAAGTATTTTTCTATGGGCCTTTCAGTCGTTCATCTCCCATTGCAAAAAAAAACAACAACTTTAAAAGCTTTAGCTCCATTTGCTCTGAAAGAATAAGCATCGCTTAAAGCAATCCATCAGATTTCCTTTGAATTCCAACCTGGCAGAGAACAATGTAAAATGCGGTGTAGGCGCTGCAACGGCTGCCAGTCGTCTTTGGTCTTCTTATTTACAGAAATTAGACTTAATGTCTCCAAATTAATGTGGTAATGATCTATTACCTCTGCCAACAGAGTTGTTTTCCCCACATTCCATCAGTCATTCTGCTTTGTTTGTTTGTTTGTTTGTTAGCAGGAACTGGCATATTATGACAATTGCATATAGCGTTGGTGGAGGTGTGAGCCGTACTGAGTGTCAGTGCATGATTATATAAAGCATCTGCAGTAGTTTTAAATGCATTGGTAGTACACAAACTCTATGTTAAGTGACATAAAGGCGTCATTAAACAGTTCATCATATTATCTCATTTTTTCTCTCTCTCCAAATGTCAATATTTCAATTCAAAATAATTAGTACCTAAAGATGTTAGATCAGACCTGGGCATCATGAAGAGAGAAAAAAAGTCTCATTACAATGTGGGTGGCACTGGCAGTCTGCACTTAATTGGGTGCTTTGGCTTCGCTATAGGATGTGATTTCTTACAGCAGCACACAGGCTGTGAATTATATGTACTATGTAAAGTGGAATTTATGCTCGGACATGAAAATGGCGTCGATGTTTCGCCATGGGTAGCGCCGCGGCCACGAAGGAGGCGGAGCCTGCCGGCGAGGCTTTCGTGCAGCTCTCCAAAAACGTTTCAGAGCGTCTGACGTGAACAGCGCAAGATTCTGATTGGCCGTTGACTTGGGCCGTGTAGAGATTGGACAGTCTGCCTATAATTATGTAGACCTTTTGGTTCTAAAACCTTTTCGTGTCAAGGACCCCAAATACTAGATCAGGAACCCACATTTGGTATGACTTTGTCTAATGGACCCCATCTAAGAAGGAATTTGTCGTCCATATGATTAGCAGAGTTCATAACTGCCTGGTATAGACGGTTTTCACCAGAGCGCAACCCCACAGCACTTCCTTTTTCTCAGCATTCGGCAAACTGCAGAAATATTCACTTGACATCGTTACTTTTGTTTTCGCCGCTCAGCTGTATAGACTGTTTTCACGGAATGGTCAGTCCTGCACTTGAATGTTTTTTTTTCTTTTATGTCCATAGCAAACACTGCAACAGGAAGTGAGCGGGAGTTCAATTTAGAATGTTTTTGTTGTCAAGTTAAAACCGTCTATAGTGCTGTGGGAGCTCCCACACTTTTTCTCCAAGGGTTTGTTTTTACAATAGTCAAATAGGGGGTGGGGGGTTGTTCCTCATATGTGCACTCCCCCAGTTCTCCAGATAGCACTACACTTAATAATGTAGAGATAACAGGAGAGAGTGGAAGCTGAGACCAGTATGCACTAGATTCTCTCCTTGGCCTAACATTGAAATCCTGGTGAAATCACAGCAATGACTCATTTTGCTGGGGGGCTCCCCTGGCTCAACTGACTCTCACTGGAAAGTCCGAGCTGAGCTGCAGCTGCAGACGACGTCCCCAAAGCCAGCAGGCTCACATTGAAGCATATATCTAAATAATAAATGTCACATTTATTAGTCACAGATCTTGATATTAATAAGAAAAAAGTTGGATGCTCTTGAGGAAAAAAACTGAAATGTTCCGTTGTTAAAAGTCAGGTGATTATTTATCGAGACAGAACCACCGTCCAATCACACGCTGTAGAAACTGTTCGTTTTTATGTTCATTTCTGATTGGATGTGAGTTGGTCTTTTATGTTATTTTGCATGTAGAGCTGCTCCCGGGAATAGGTCAGATCTGATTGAATACACTGGTAGATGTTTGGATTTCAGTTGGGGCCATGTCTCTCTTGGGGGTAATTCAAAGGACAGCGAAGGTAAAAACCGACTTGACACATGAAACATCGCCTCTGCTTTACGAGTCCGGTCCTACAATCCCTCCACACTGTTTTCTTTCTTTCTTTCTCTTTTCTTGTCTCCTGTTAACATGCCTAAGCCTCTGAAGCCTTGCTGTTTTGTTACATCAGCCAGCCTGGTCCAAGCATCTCCTTTTCACTCACACCATGGACAGAGCACATAGTGGACATTGGAAGCTAGGATGGAAGAATGGTAACTGGACGTATAGTGCTTTTATCAACTACTCAAAGTGCTTTATAATCAATACCTCACAACCCATTCACACTTACAAAATAATGCTGAATGGACTGCATTTATACAGCGCTTTTATTCACCTTAGAGACAGTCTGGCTTGAGAGACTAACAGGAAGTGTGTGGAGAAAAAAGAAAGCTTGCGCACACTGCAAGGCTCCGAGTTGAGTGTATTTATTTGACACCGGTGGTGGTAACGTTTCGGGCAGCACCCTGCCCTTCCTCAGAACAGACTAACAGGAAGTGTAAACACAATCAGAAGTTCTGAGTGTGTTTACACTTCCTGTGACTCATAAACCTAGTCTGACTCATATGTTGAGTCAAACTAGGTTTGACCAGGTGAGTCAGACTAGTTTGAGCAGGTAAAACAGCCGGCGTTTTGAACAGGAAGTTGTGACACGATGGGTCGAGTGGGCGGGGCTACATATAAGGTGAATCCAAAGCGCTTTACAATGTGCCTACATTCACCCATTCACACACCGATGTCGGCAAGCTAGCACGCGGGGTGCTGGCGCAACCTCGGGGGGGGGTCAATTTGGTGTTCAGTATCTTGTCCAAGAACACAACAGAGTGCGTTACATAGGCTATATGTCAGGTACAGCTCATTGGCTGTTTGTGTCACATGATTGTAATCACCTGTTAATTGATTACAATCACCTGTTCTTTTCCTACCAAGATGGCCGTGTGGTGATGTGACAGAATACTATCACACAACACAACAGTATGTCATCGTAATGACGCCGATATAAGGAGACATTTGATTCCAGTCTATTTTAATATCAAATAGTGCTTAGAGGGAATTAATTTCACTGGACGTTATGAGCAGAGAGATTTAAATGTGTCTTTAACTGATTTTACCAATAGAAACATTAGCAGCTAATGGAAACCTTGGCTCTTTCTCTCTATTCCATTCACAATTCTTTTTTCTTCTAAGTCACTTGTCCCTCCCCTCTCTCTCTCTCTATCTCTCTCCTCTCTCCCTCTCTCTCTCTCTCTCTCCCTCTCTCTCTCTCTCTCTCTCTCCTCTCTCTCTCTCTCTCTCTCTCTCTCTCTCTCTCTCTCCCTCTCTCTCTCTCTCTCTCCTCTCGCCCACGGGGAAAAACCAGTCCGGCGCGTGTCCCGTTTTGCACAGCATGTCGGTTAATTTGAACGACGTTCCGAGTCTTGCAGTTTTACCAAAAGCTCACTGTGAAGACGGAAGAGAGAGCGATCTCCGCCGACAGCGGTTTATCCGATAAATGAGTGAATGATTATAGGAACATTTGTGTGTCTGGGCCTCACTCAGAACGATATACTACATGAGCCCCAACTCTGTGTGTGTGTGTGTGTGGGGGGGGGGGGGGGTAGTGACACTCAGTCCCACAACCCTGCGGCTAACCGCCACACTGCCGGAATTGGTATGAACACACGCTTAGAGTTTTGCCCCAGGGAAGAAGAGGGAATTGGATGTCAGTTGGGACCGTGTCTCTCTGGGGGGTATTTTCAAAGGACATTGGCGGTAAAAGCGACTGACACATGAAATATTACAGGTGCCGTCCTACCATCCCTCTTTATACGTTTTTTTTTTGTCTGTTAACATGCATGGTGGAAAGCCTTGCTGCTTTGTTACATCAGCCAGTCTGCTCCAGCCTTAATAAATCCTCTCCCGCAGTGGCAGCAATCCGCCTGCCAGAACTTTGTTACAACATAAGGGACATTTTGCTTTAGAGCAGTGGTTCCCAAAACTGGCCTACATGGAGGTACTGTAATAACAGGGGGTGCTTGAGAGAAAGAGGAGAATGCACAAATGTAAAGTCGTGAAAATTAATTCAAATAAATTTGCCAAGGAGGAGGCACTATAATTGCAACTCTTTCAACTGCATTTCTTATTATTTATTTTGTAATGTTATTGTTAATGTTCTTCAAAATTTGAAGAATGGTTCAATTCATTCATTGCATCGTATGCAATCGTTTTCTCTTGTAGTTTTCTAAGCAAGATGTTCTAGTCGGCTAAAGGGGGTACGTTGATTCAGATATCAGGGAAAGGGTGTACTGAAGCCAAAAAAAGATTGAGAACCACTGCTTTAGAAAAATTAACATCTCCCTCTATAGGACGAATCAGCGTGACGTCATTTGCCACCCAGAAATGCGGAACCCCGCGGCAGTTATTAGTATGAGTTGTGCCAAACAAACGTTAATATCTCAGAAACTATACATCACATCGCTTATATTTTGACATTCTGAGTGAGAGCAGAAGTAGCTCAAGAGTTTGATGTATAATATATGCATGTCGTGTTAAAGTTGTGTGAACTGTCGCAGTTTTTAAAATGTAAACGGAGTCAGCCGACTAGAGTCAGACACTCAAGCCTCCCAAAAGCTCACGCTCCATAGGGTTCCATTGCCGTTGCCACCCAGTGACACCGTTTGTTTACCAAAATGCTGCTTGGCTGATCCCTCGTATATTGTTTAAGTTGGTTGTCTCCCCTTCTCTGAGGCAACCTGTCTAAAGTGCCACATGATCGAAGAAAAATTACCATTTCAGTTTTCAACAACACTTTTATGTTGCAACAACACTTTATTGGACAACCAGCTGGGCGGTGGGTTAAAAAGCTTGTTTTGTGGGGAAAATATTACTTTTCCTTTCAGTCCTTTGCCAATTTTGCATTGATATGAACAAGCCCCCGGCACCCAGCCCCCCCCCCCCCCCGTACACTATTTCTAATCTGACTGGTTTCCCATGACGCCATTTTGCTTTGAAGTTGACAGAAAAGAGGTCTTTGCCATAAAAAGACAAAAGCTTGCTATTAAAAACTGATTTTGATGTGCACACTGACTGCCCTTGTGTTTAATATAGAGACTACTTATATTATAATTGAGAGACAGTTATGCAATATACAGTGTGCTGTCAGGACACCACTGTGGTTGCTCCAGTTTGTAACTGCAACCATCAATCCACATTTACTTTCAAAGTCCATGAACTAAGGCCATGTTCACATTACAGGCAAATCCGATTTGCTGCTAAAGTCATGAATCATCATTATATCTTGATTGGTTTCCCAGATCTGATTCGGGAGTGTGTCCGCACTGCCACAAATCTGATTTGGGTGATCAGCGCGTCCACACTGAAGTCACATCAGTCGAAAGCAGTTTGGAAACTACCCCCATATGTGGTTTGGGACAAGTGACACAAATCAGACTTGGAGCGTCCAGACTCATAAAACCAATCTGGATAGAATCATTAATAGGTCATTAAAGTTCACAAATCAGATTTGGCCTCCTAGTCTGAACATGGCCTAAGTGATTGGTTATAGTTGTGTATTATTGTGCTATAAAATCCAAACTCCAACTAGCAACCGCTACTTCCAATTAGAGCTGTCTTGTATATAGGCTATATTGCTAGTGCCTCATTTGTATATCATTACTGTTCAGATGTGACCTAGATACAGATGACACTTTTTTCTTTTTTTTTACAAATTATGTATAGTATGAATTATTTGTTGATAATTAAAAAATAATGCTTACAACCATAATAAATTATTTGTGAATGTTAAATTGTTGCACTGGACTGTACTCATGTTTTACTCATGCATCATTCGTGAGTACATCTGTTAAACAGTTGTACAGGTTTGTGCAGCCCCCTAGACTTGAAACTGCTACGGTATTTCCGACACTTTTTTCAAGTTATCGTTAACTGCAAAATGTTTTATTGACTAGCATGAATACATTTACAGCACATTCATAAATTATTACAAATACTTACAGTACTGTAGGTCTGGAAAGGCTTAATAGGCTACTCTTATATGTTTGTAGTACATGACAGTTTCAGCTTTAGATTAGGCTCTGTGAAAACCAGTACGATCGTATGACGGTATTTAACAAATGTACTAACAAATGGTTTATCATGAGTAAAACATGAGTACAGTAAAATGCAACAAATTAAAATGAATAAATAATTCATTATAATTAATAATTCCAGCTTTATTTGTTAATGATTAATGTAACTATACCAAAATCTATCCAAAATGCCTCTAAAGGTAAAATACCCCCCCCCCCCCCCCCCCCCCCCACCAACCAGATTCATTCCAGACCCCTGAAAAGTGTTTTGGCAAATTTTAGAGGCGAAGCGGAGCAACGGTGCACGTTGAAACTCTACAGACAGACAGCTCTGCAATTATAGTAGTAGACTCAATATTGTCTGTCAAGTTGAATGTATGAATAATAACCATCAAATAAATTACAAAGGCCCAGTAGATTTGAGCAAACTGGATATCAATAGGGCAGCACAATTGTTCAATTGCACTATTGGCTCACAGCAAGTATCCGGGTTTCATTCCCGACCCCCAGTCCTTTTCTCGTGTTCACAGAGGTGTCCTCTGGGTATTCCTCCCACTTTCCAAAGACATGCAAACGAGGTGGATTGGAAAATCTAAATTTCCCACAGGTACGAATCTGAGTGATTGTCTGTCTATCTGTTGGCCCTGTGATAGACCGGTGTTTCCTTTCCAGCCAAAGTACACCGGGACAAGTTACAGTCCCACTGTGCCCCCTGAATACACCGCAACTACAGCACTTTCTGACCCAAACAGCTGATACGCGCTGTAACACCGTACAGTGCGCGGCATGCATAGGAATACACGTTCTACAGTCGAGAAGATGTGGTGCTAAAGGGGCTGTCTTGACAGCAAGGTAAAGCGCTGAAAATACTCTAAATATTAGGGCTGTGAATCTTCACTGGCCTCACAATTCGATTCGATTACGATTCAGAGGGCTACGATTCGATTCGATTACGATTATCGATGCGTCTCGATGCATCTTAAATCGATGCATCACTTTTTTCCACAATACATGATTTATTTTTTCTCACTTTCTTTTTTCTCACTGTGTGGCTACTTTTAAAATAAAAGTGCATTTGGAATTGCATTGTATTATGATCCATAATTAAAATAAACAACCATGTACTTCCATTATATTTTATTTGATTATAAAAATAAAAATAATTAAATAATCGATTTTTTGACATTTGTGAATCGATGCAGAATCGTGCACGTCCGCATCGCGATGCATCTTATAATCGATTATTTTTGACACCCCTACTAAATTTATCATGGTGGTTCTAGCTGTGTTATGTATGGCACACATGCATTGCCAGACGCACACAGGCTGCTGTGTGACAGTTGTGTGTATGCTGGTTTTACGTGAGGGGACTGCTTTAGGGCACGGATGCGTTGCGAGTGTGGATGGCATAATGGAAGTAAAGCAGTGCGGTTGAAGCACGGTGCACTGGCGCAGTGTGGACCTCAATTCATTCATATTCTGTTAAGAACACAATACTACATTCAATGTAGAAATGCAGGCGAGGAGAAGAAGCCACTCTTAATATCAATATTCATCGGACATGATGAAGGTCGTCCCGACTGTCTGTAACATCACGGTTTTAAGGAAATAGAAATGTTTTTTTGGCATTGAGAGAGTGTTGTGCCCTTGTACCCTAAAGAACAATATCTTGCCAACTGCTTTGGCCTGTACTTTGTACTTTGGTGATGCTGCACTTGCAGCAGGCCCTCCTAGCTGTACCAGCAAGCCAACCATTTTGTACATTGCCCAGAGTACCAAATATGAACACTCACATAATCCTACCGAAGCTGTGAGAGAGAACTCACAAGAGGCTGGTACTTCAGTACCAAGACTAGTCAGAAGTAGACATCTTGAATTGCTGGCCGATCCTTGACAGCTAGGGCCCATCCAGATCAGTGGCAGAATGTATATATATATATATATATATATATATATATATATAGATATATATATATATATATATATATATAGATATATATGTAGCCCTTGTAAAAATCTATTTAGACATCAGGATGTAAATAGTTTAAAAAACCAAGTTAATATGCATAAATACAGTTTAAATATGTATGCATGGATAAAAGAAAGAAATAAGTATAAAAATGTACATGGATGAATGCACTTTCTAAGTAAAAAGGGACTTGATATTTATCTGACTGCTTGTATTAATTGATGAAAAGTAGCCATGTGCAGTAAAAATATAGAAAATTGAGGATTTGATACTTGGAGCTGCCATATTTTGAGCTGTATTGAGATGCATCGTGATGTATCATCGAATCGTTGACAGATTAATCGTAATCGAATCGTGAGGCCAGTGAAGATAGTTACAGCTGCTGTAACTATCGTTAGATAAAAAGCCTGGGAGATAACACTAGCCCGGTCATCTTACAAAAATGTCGGTGCAAACAACACGTAGGCTGTATCTTGATAAAACAACTCAACAACGACATTGCCACTGAGAATTATGGCATTTCATAACCATGTTAGCAATAGCGTTATGGCTTGACCGCACCAGCACGGCTACTGACTATCGATAACAACAATTGTGTTAGGCTCCGAAACAGAAATCCATAAAATGACATTTAAACTAAGATAATACAATGGTTATCGTAATTTCTACATCTCTATTAACAAGGAAATACTTAACATTTGTAGGGCTGCTTTTTTCCTCCTTTCGCCACCATCGTCCATCTGGATGGATCTAGCTGATGACACGCAATGGATTCTGGGATCGCACTCACTGCCAAGGGTGGTCCTGGAAAATCTTAAAACTGAGGGCCATACAGCCCTTAAACTCCACCCTTAACTTAACACTCTGAGAATTGGGATAGCACTAGCACTTCGTGGGAGCGCGTATTTTTGACACTGAGGGTTAAGATTGAGGGTTTAAGAGGTTTTCAGCTTAGTCAACGAAATGACTAGCAGCGCCCTACCAGAGGATCTCAGCCTGCTTCTTGGCTCATAGGGAAGCTAGGAGGTCGCAGATGTAGGGAGGAGCCAGCCCAAACCTGGCCTTAAAACTAATGCAAAATCAATGGTAAAATGAGCAGGCAGCCAGTGCAGGCCAGGGATGAGCAGGCAGCCAGTGCAGGCCAGGGATGAGCAGGCAGCCAGTGCAGGCCAGGGATGCTGAAACCTTTCTTGGTTTGAGTTAAAAAGCCGAGCTGCGTCATTTTTGAACTAACTGTAGGTGGGTGGATTGATTTCTGACTAAGACAGGTATAGAGGGAATTACAATCATCGCGGTGGGAGGAAATAAACATCATGGATGAGTTTCTCCAGGTCTGTGGCTGAAATGAAAGATTGATAAAGCTGTGTTCACACCGAGATATTTATTTTTTGCTCTGTCGCTTGATTCAACCCTTTGGAATCGCTCTGTCGCTCTGTTTAAATCGCTCATCAACAGGCACACGAATTGACGGACATGTGGGGGCTATAACATTATGCAATGTCATGATGTTTGTCCACTACGAGCCCCCGTCGTTGTTTACAAGCTAAGCCTATCAGCGTGCTCCTAACGTGAGCTCCATACCGGTAGTACAGACTTCACTTCATGTCAGCTGTCAGCCTGTCAATCAGCCTGTCAATGCGGTTTGTTGCCAACAATAAACCAGCGGTTTGTTCCAAGCCAGTGTGATCCTTGACTCGCTCTCACACGGCAGCCGATCAGCGTTGAACAGCGAGCGACTGATGCCAGCGTATTTTCGCTCGAGTTGGGATATTTCATCTCGGGCGACGAGCGTATTTTCTCCCTATCGCTCTGTCTCTGCCGCTCGGACGCCCAGCGATTTTTCTCCCGGGCGAATATACGCTCAATCGCTCGTTTGCATTGACTTTGTATGTAAACTCGATGCCAGCAAAAAACTTTAATAGGTCGGTGTGAACGCAGCTTTAGACTTGTATATGGATGGAGGTTGAGTTATTGCACTGACAAGCTTTAATCGTGTCTATTACACCCAATCCATTGTTTGTTGTCAAAGCCCAGGTAGATGCTGTAATAGCAACGACACCAGCTAGTAGCCGTAGTGTAGATGGTACTCTTCAGAGAAGCAACACCAGCTAGTAGCCGTAGTGTAGATGGTACTCTTCAGAGAAGCAACACCAGCTAGTAGCCGTAGTGTAGATGGTACTCTTCAGAGAAGCAACACCAGCTAGTAGCCGTAGTGTAGATGGTACTCTTCAGAGAAGCAACACCAGCTAGTAACCGTAGTGTAGATGGTACTCTTCAGAGAAGCAACACCAGCTAGTAGCCGTAGTGTAGATGGTACTCTTCAGAGAAGCCACACCAGCTAGTAACCGTAGTGTAGATGGTACTCTTCAGAGAAGCAACACCAGCTAGTAACCGTAGTGTAGATGGTACTCTTCAGAGAAGCAACACCAGCTAGTAGCCGTAGTGTAGATGGTACTCTTCAGAGAAGCAACACCAGCTAGTAACCGTAGTGTAGATGGTACTCTTCAGAGAAGCAACACCAGCTAGTAGCCGTAGTGTAGATGGTACTCTTCAGAGAAGCAACACCAGCTAGTAGCCGTAGTGTAGATGGTACTCTTCAGAGAAGCAACACCAGCTAGTAGCCGTAGTGTAGATGGTACTCTTCAGAGAAGCAACACCAGCTAGTAGCCGTAGTGTAGATGGTACTCTTCAGAGAAGCCAAAGTGGCAAAATAGGGACATTGAGATGAGTCACACACATTCCTATTATCAGTTGCCATGGTGAGCAGAGAACACAGCTTTCTGTGGTGAGCAGAGAACACAGCTTTCTGTGTGTCTCAAAAGCAACCCCGTCAGTAGTGCAAACTAAAGAGTGTCCCTCGCTGTTCAACACACTTTCAACCCTTTACACAGGGATGACGTTCCAGTGTGTCTTGTGTGTAAACCATGTCAGGGTACATATACAGAGTGACCTTCGACCTCTTGAGAGTGGAATTGGTTCAGGAGTGAACCAACGGCGCATGTAAATCACCTACCCTTTTAAAAGTGCCGTGAGCAGGGGAGTCTTGTGGGGAAGGAAACCAGACCCAGTACATCCAGAGTTTCCTACAGGGTGTGATGCAGCAGCACAGCACCCAGGACACTTTCATGCATTAGTATGAATCTGGGTTCGATTCCCACCTGGGTTCGATTCCCACCTGGGACGCTGCGAGCGCTGAAGGAGTGCGTGCCCGTCCGCATGTCCTCGAGTGCCCGCCGCCCGGGTGGGGTCGTCAAAAGGGCCTTTCTGTGTGGAGTTTGCATGTTCTCCCCGTGCCCCCTGGGGGTTTCCTTCATATAGGAACCCCTTCACCAAAACATGCAATATCCTGGTCGCTGATGTGGTGCCTCCTCTGGTCGTTCGGGGCGCCTGTTCGGAGGGAGGGGAACTGGTTGGAATAGCGTGATCCTCCCACGTGCTATGTCCTACCGGTGAAGCTTCCCCTGTCAGGTGAAAAGAAGCGGCTGGCTAACTGCCCATGTCTCGGAGGAAGCATGGAGCCAGTTTTCGGCTCTCCCCAGATTGGCAGAGGGTGGAGCAGCAACCAGGATAAATAAATTCAAATTAGCACTAATGGGGGATAAAAATGGGATAAAAAATCAGTAAAAAAAAAAAAAATCAGCTGTGCGTCCGCTATCTTGTTGTTTTTCTACGTGGGGGAAAACGGTGCCTGCCAACTATGTGGTAGCGCTACCCGTGGCGTCGCGCACCGCTCGATCTTGCCACCGTGCGCTGAGGTCAAAGTTCAAATTGCATCTGTCAAATCATCAAATCCTCCTTCCTTCCACCTCCACAATATTGCCAAGACCTCACACACCCTGCCACTAAAACACTCATCCACGCCTTCATGTCCTTCCTTTTTTGGTTCACTACCCCTTTTCCCTGATTTCCCGAATCAAAGTACCCCCTTTACTCTACTACAACATTTTGCTTAGAAAACTGCAAGAGAAATAGCATAATGTAATGAATGAATGATAACCCACCTTTTGAGGAATATAGCATTACCAAATAAGAGATTGCAGTGAAAGAGTTGCGATTAGGGCCTCCTGAGCAGATTTATGTTTTATTTATTTTCATGATTTATCATTCCATTTTTCCATTGCCAAGTAGCCTACCCTAGTACCTCCACGTACCCTATTGGCAGTTAGACAATAATGGCACTATCACCCTTTTGTAAGTGTTAATTAATTTAACTCTGAAGGTGTAAAAATGTATACTAAGACTACACTCATCAGTGTTAATTTAATGCCTTTAAATAGTTTTGAATATTCACCCCACCAGAGCCTATATCAGCTCTGAGTGAAAAAACAACAACTTTCCAATTAACACTTGCCAACTCCAAATAGTTGGCACTGAAATCAAAGTTCTCAAAACCGCTTCTGTGGTAGTTCCCGATATAGGTGTCTCTCAGGACGACATTTTGCCATGATCACACACACACACACACACACACACACACACACACACACACACACAGACACAGAGAGTACAGTGCACGCCTGATTGCAAAGCTGACTCCATTTCAGCACACCATGTTTGATTTCTCCTTCAGAATCATGTTAGAATTATATATCGCTACATAAAATATGAGTGCAATAATGGCATGTGGATCGCATGAGGGGGCACAGGATCTCCTGAGCGGGAAAAAAAAAAAAATGTAATAAAAAAAGGCCCTATCACTAATCAGGCTTTCCAACGATATAAAATACAATGCCAATTGGTATTATTAAAGGGGAGAAATAATCAACCTAAAATAACGTTTCCAAACTTTCTTTGAGGAGTTTATATATCGGTGATCGGTAATCAGTGATCGGTCGATGATCGGTTGGGCAGATATTCCCCATAGGCAATCGGTGATCGGTGGCAAAATTGGACTTGGACATGCCCTGAAGAACACACTTGCGCCATGCACTTAGACCAGTGGTTTCTCAAACTTTTTCACATCAAGGAGCCCGAAACGGACACAAATTAGACCACAGACAGTTTGATAAGATTTTGTCCCGGGGTCCCATCTGATAATATTTTTGCTTTCAGATGTCAGAAAGTGTATGAAACCCATGACCAAAATAGAAACCCCTCCAGAACCCCCTGCTGAGTCCCAGCAGGACCTCACTTTGAGAACCACCGGCTTAGACCGTGCACTACATCTAAAAAGCACCCGGCTCTGTCTCTCCAGGCATGGACTAGTAAGTAAGCATAGCATCAATGGCGTACAGTAGATCGTAGTCTCTCAATGGTTATCAAAAGGCGGCTTTGAATCATCTCTCTTCATGACTAGGTTGGAGGACGAAGAACTAAACGCTGCGAATAAGGAATGACAAAAACTTCCTGAAGGAGGAGGTGGGACACAAAAGGGAGAAATGAGCTCCAAGGACGCCCCATTATGAGCTGGTCCGAATGGGTCCAGAGAATAATTGCTTATCATCTCACATGACTGCATTCAAGAATCAGGGTGGCAATTATGAAAATAAAAGGCATATTATAAATCTCAATCATAATAACCTAATAGCTGAAATAATAAGAATGGATATAAATGCCTTTGCATTTGTAAGGCTCTTTCAATTCATTTATCCAAAGGAGCTAATTAGACTCCTAGCAGTTATACAGCATGCTAGTGGTGTGCGAGTATAAATGCACTAATGTGAAATTACCACAAACATGATAGTATTTCAAAATCAGTCCAAACAAACCTTGGAGCCGTGTTCTTCTGGTGCATTGCTGCTTTCTTAAACCCTGACATAACCTATGTACCCGCCCGGGGAAAGAACACCAGGGGGCGCAAACAAAAATTTGGATATTTACTCTGTAGCTTTAATGAAAAGTTCAAAGGTCACAGATGAAGGTGGTCTGTATTCTGAATATCCTGGTCTGTTCTCTTTGTACGATGAAGGTGATTCGTCTGTATTCTGAATATCCTGGTCTGTTCTTTTTGTACGATGAAGGTGATTCGTCTGTATTCTGAATAACCTGGTCTGTTCTTTTTGTAGGCTAACAAGTGCATCAATACCTCATGATTCATCTGGAGTAAAGTAGCTATGGCAACATCCCAAAAGCCATCCAACACTAAATACACCCTGGTTATATCCATGCAGCGGTTTCGACCTTGTTTGCACAGGGGGGTTGCCACAGACAGGGCTTGAGGCCTTTCCACTAGAGACCTGCAATGGAGTGCCAAAGTCACACCCTCTTCCGGGTTAGGTATACGAACCAAGGGATTTATCCCCATTCATTTCTCCATAGACATTTTGTAAAAACGCTTATAAAAAATAGTTTTATTTGGCCAAACCAAGCGATTCGGCTATATTTAGAATCGGGAGAGAGAAAATCCCTTTCGTTCGTATGCCTAACAGGAAAAGGGCGTGACTTTGGCACTCAATGCCAATGGAAGGCTGGCCATTGGTGTGGGATCACCCTAACAGGCTGCTGCAGGTCTGACTGAAGCCGTTTGATTGGTTGCTGGGTTCCTGTAATGTTGTCGGTTGCGTTTTGCATTGGCGTAACCACTCGTTCTTGCCCCAGAAGAAGCCACGGCAGTGACGCCTTGAGCTGTTGAGGCCTCACCAGCCTGGCAAAACAGTTCAGTCTCTCATGTACTGAACATGGACATTTGTATATAGACAATAAACATATAGGACGAATCAACGCAACATCACGACACCCCGGATATGCCACCCGGAACCGCCGCAGTTGGGCCAAACAAACGTTAATATCTCAAAAACTATACATCACATCGCTTATATTTTGACATTCTGAGTGAGAGCAGAAGTAGCTCAAGAGTTTGATGTATAATATATGCACGTTGTGTTAAAGTTGTGTGAACTGTCGCAGTTTTTAAAATGACGTGAATTTAGTCAAAAGCACAGCCTGCTAGGCTAGCGCGAGACACTCAAGGCTGGCTCCATAGGGTCCCATTGTAAGCTGCCCTGTGTTTACCAACGCTGATCCCTCGTATAGGCCTACACGTTTTATATTTGTGTGTCAAGGCTCTGTTTCCTATCACTCTTCTGCAAAGCATTATCCAAACGTGAGAACCGGGCATAAACAGAGGCCCGTAACTGGTGATATCAACACACAAGCTCAGCTGAACATCAGCTTCCTGTTTCCTGTCCTGCCACGATCAAAACATCTACTGCCATAATTCTGCTTTGCCACATCCTGTAGTCCCTCGCCGCCTATACGCCTATCTCTTTTTGCAAGTGAAAAATCCAAACTTAAAAGGCACTACTTTTTACAAAGCCCCAGGAAAAAAAGAGACGCTGCATGTACGTGTTGCACCCCAGCAACCTGTCATTTTGAGAGTGAGAATTGTTGGGAACGGTACCGTGTTCTCGAGGGAGTTCAGTGACGGAGTTCACCGTGCGTCACTGTGACGCACGGTGGAGTGAGAATTTTAGAATGTCCTGGAAGACTCGTTTCAAAAGCCCCTTTTAAACTAAATTGCACTTTTGGCTGATTTGTTTTTTTGGATATACCGTATCAGCTTTTCTCATGTCCCCAGCAGAGTCCGCTTTGGATTTGGACCAGCTGCTTTGTGCCACGCGGCATGCAATACAGTTTTGATAGTGGGAAAACACCAGGCCGCAGTGGGACTCCAGATGTAACGCCAAGTCAGGACTCAGCAGTGAACATGTAGAGAGTCCATGGGCCTGATGCAGCCAGTTCACCCCAGGACATAACTGTCCGTCCCCAGTAGCCTGTGGATTTGCCTTGTATCAACTTGGAAGCTGTGCAGAATAGCACAGTGAGTTATTACAAGTTGGTGTATCTATTTTGTAAGAGCCTGCTGCCGGTTGCGCAAGTTGTAGTCAACGTAGCCACATTGGATGAGGCGTGCGTCATGTCCCGGTACGTGTTTGTGTGTCCTATGATTGCACCTACGTGCTTTTTCTTTGTTTTAATGATTAAGGTTTTTCAACAACAAAAAATAATTACGAAATGAATAATCTAACTGGAGGAGAGGAAGTTTGACAAAGTGTGAATGTGTTAATGGTTATGATTGATTTGGAGTAGCCAGTCAGTGTTGAGCTCACTGGCAATTTTCCCCACCAGACGAGCTTGTTTTGTTTTCGCAAGTGTGTCGACATGCTTAGAAATGCTCCAACTATAGAGCGCCAAAGTGAACGTGACTTCCTGCTTTTCTCCCTGTACCAGCGTCTGAAAAATGTGAATGATGGTGAACGGAGCCATGATACGCTACCTTTTTGATCCTGTTTGAATTGTGCCACGGGAGTAACACACGTCATGTTTGTCGATGTCAAAGAAAACTCTGCAAGTCGAGAACGTCGCAGTTTGTGGTCAAACTGAGGCACTATAAGTCATAAATCGGAAAGACTGCACACAACAAGGCGCGTAAGTGACGTCTATCTCCCGCCAGTCCATTGTTGTTGATGGTGTGACGTATAATGTGCGACACGAGATGTAGTCGATTGACAAAAGTAAACCTTACGTTTCAGTTTCACGACAAACTGCGACTTTCTTGACATGCATAGTTATCTTTTAAATGGACCAAATTTAATGTGGCACAATTCAACAGGGATCAAGAAAGTAACGTCTGTCTCCGTTTACCACCGTCTTCTCTGGTACAGGGAGAGAGGCAGGAAGTGAAGTTCACTTTGGCTCTCTATAAACATTGACCAATTTGAAATTCTAATTCAGTTCCATATGGCTAAACGCTTTAAACTTTAAAGATATCGTTCGAATGAATGATTGATATGTGATCATACCTTAGATTATACATCATCATATAATACCAATACGGAAAATAATGTCAACCGCCTTGAAGTCAGTGTAAACAATCCAAAATTCTAAATGTTATTTGCCTTTGCTATTGTCATCTATAGTGGTTATTTCCTAAAATACAGACTTGATTAGGAAATGATTGTATCTTTTTTAAATATGTGCTTTGAATTAATAAAATGTAACTCAATTTGTAACTTGAGTTACTTGACAAAGTAACTGGTATAGGCTAATATGACTGAAATCCTATAAGTAATACGTTATATTACTGAGTTACTGCTAAAAGTAATATATTACATGTAATATGTTACTTTTGTAATGAATTACCCCCAACACTGTATAATAGAAAATAGCTTGTATTCACAGGGCTTTGAAATGTCACATGCATGGATAGATGAACTTGTAGTTGATGTTCACTATGTGATTTCTTATATATTTTTTGGTGCAGTGAACTGGACTAGTAGGAGGTCATTCTGACATGGATGAGGAGCTCCGGTGTGAAGGCCTGTGCGGGGGCTGATGTTGTTCACCAGAGTGTCCATACAAGCTCCTTGTCCATCTTCACAGCCTTCATCCTGATTCACACGGACACTTTTGACTGTGCTGTTTTCATTGTTTTAATGACTATGGACCAGTAATTGAAACAGTTTGCTGATTTTGTTTTTCCAACAATTGGACATTTGTGAAAGCGAGGCAGGAAGGCACGGCAGGGGGGGTGTATGAGCAAGTAGGGGTGAAAAGATTAATGGGCTTGGCGGTGGGCAAGAAAATGGACAAAAGGGTGTAAGAAAAATGCCATTTATCACCAACAACTCAACAAATACGCGATTTGCTGCTGCTTGGAAAGCGGTGAAGCGCCAAAGTAATCAACCCCAGTCACTGGTCATTTTCATCCCGTTTCTGGATGACCTTTGACCTTACAGCATTTGGAGAAGTGTAGGAAATAATTAGACGTGCAGTTGAGCACAGACCGCAGGGAGAAGAAGGCAGCAACAGACAAGTCAGTGAAGCAGTTAGGAGAAGGGAGAAGAACGCTGAATGGGGGAAAAAGAGAGCCAGGGAAAATGTAAAAATGACCACTGACACGTCTGGAAAATAAACGGCCAACGGAATGCATCGTTTGCTCTTCGAGTGCTACGAACAGAACACTCACGAGGATAATACCGCTTTTCATTCTGATGGTGTTAAATGTTGAGCGACCCACACACCACACCCTGCTGTTCAGTGGACACACTGTTGAGGCTGGACTGTTCAGTGGTCGGTTTGTGAGAGCTGTGACAATTTGCCGTCCTGCAGGTAGCTAATAGCAACCTCAAGCAAATGATGTGACTAAAATCCGATAAGACAGAAATGGGAATTGTGTTTCCCCTCGAAAAAATGTCAGGCCTGGAGGGATTTCAAAACGTACCCCGACCACAACGGTGGGGGCCCTCGCTGGCGATGCTAAACTTTTAGCTAACCTAAATTAATTAGGTTCATTTTGTCTTCTTTTTAATTATGTTTTTAGTTTTCTTATTTCTTATTTTCAGATGACAGCTCTGAAGAAGGCTGTAGTTACAGCCGAAACCGTCGGCAGGTAAAATAACACCTACTCTAATTTGTCTGAATATAAGAAAACTAAAAACATAATTTTAGCTAACCTGTTCGCATCTATATTGGCAATGGCATCCCAAGTATCATCATACTATTATGGGATGTGCGTTTCCCAGGCAACGACACACGTCGACACGTTTTGGAACAGCACGCTGGCACGATGCTCCTAAAAGCAAAATGCTTATTGTTTTGAATGATTTGGCATCTTCTATTAGGGTGGAGGTGGGTTTAGTGGAGATGTAGAGCTGTGTATCGTCGGCGTAACAGTGGAATTGAACACCATGGTGACGGAGGATTGTGCCCAGGGGAAGGAGGTAAGTGATGAATAGCACTGGGCCCAACACTGACCCCTGGGGGACACCCAGTGAGACAGCAGAACACCCAGACCTGTGATTCCCAAGTTGTACAAACTGATGTCTGTCTGTGAGGTATGAAGAAAACCATGAGAGTGCAGTGCCGGTGATCCCAATGTCAGCTAGTCGTTGCAGGAGTAGTGGGTGGGAGATGGTGTCGAAGGCGGCGGTGAGATCAAGAAGGATGAGTATGGTGAGTAATCCAGAGTCAGCTGCACGGAGGAGGTCATTCGTGATTTTGACAAGGGCTGTTTCGGTGCTATGTTTAGCGCGGAAACCGGACTGAAAGGGTTCATGGAGGTGGTTTGAGTCAAGGTGGGACTGTAGTTGTGCGGCAACCACCCTCTCAAGTGTTTTGGATATGAAGGGAAGGTTGGAGATGGGGCGGTGGTGGTTCATGTCAGATGGGTCGAGACCGGGTTTTTTGAGGGTGGGTGTGATTGCGGCCATTTTGAGCTGGGGGGGGACGCCTCGAAATAAAATGTATTATTATTATTATTATTACTGTCAACACCAGTATTGTTGTATTGCCATAAAGGTTTATTGAAATTTTGGGGAGAGCAGGGGAAAAAATCTAATAAAAAGAAAAAAGTAAAATTGCGCCTGGCAGGGGCGTCGTGTAGAATGGCAGGGGTACGCTTAGCTGCAAACAACCTCGACAGGTATTCACAGGCTAACGGATGACTGCCCACCAGTACAGCGACAGCAGGGCCGGCGCGCAGTACAGCGACCGTCCACAAGATGATCCAGAGTGAATGTGAGTCACCGTTTATGAGTAGAGGTCGTTAACACTTTCAGTGCCACGGCCCTTGGGCAAAAGGTTGCTTGCTGTGCCACATAGGCCGCAATGCATTTTAAAACAGTCATATAATTTTTTTAATAATTACTATGTAAACACTGAACACGCACAAATAACGATGAGACTCTCTTCTATCACCTGCAAAAAAAAGTTTATTGATCCCATTTTCCGTTCTTTAGTTATGAGCCGGAGAAGATAGCTCGATTGAACGAAAAACATACCTTTTTTTCTACGAGCTGAGATAATGAGCCTTTTGTGAAATTAAACATTTCAAGCACATCTCTGACTCTGAAGCGAATTTTCTGATGTCTGGGTCTGTCTGGGTGAAGTGTATGCTGCTCTGCTGCTCTCCGTGCTCCCCCCCCCCCCCCCTCAACTGCACACGCCTCCTGGGTGTGTCTTATGTGTCTGGTGGCTCTCAGTCTCTGCTGAGTTTGCTGCGCACACACAGTGAATGGTGCGCGACATTCAGCTTTTTGGTTCCGCGTGTGTTTGTCACGGGCTGGCATGCTTCCAGTTCGGAATAATAATGCTGATTATGTGAATGTGCTGTTGCAGCGTACATGGAAGTGCTCAGTTGTGACAGCGGATGCTGCTGCTGGGGGCACAGCTGGCGTTGTGCTCGTTTATGGAGGCACGTCGATGCATACGGACGGATGCGATGCGATTTCCTCATTTTGCCCAGTGACTATTTCTGTGTGTTTGGCTCCTTTTTCTCTGATCAGGAGAGTGCTGTCGCCACCTAATGGGTTTGTAAAATAGGTTATCGACCTCCAATAGCTACAATATTGTTAGAGGCGACGTAAGAAGCTTAGATCGACACCCCCCCGTCAAAAAAACAATTTGGAGTTATGACGCCATTTGGCGTCGCTGGCACTGTACGGTAAATTTCTAATGACGCCATATGGCGTCGCTGGCACTGAACGTGTTAATGTGTGTTTGCGGGTGTTAGCGGTTAGCTTAGCACAAATTGAACACCAAACTTGGTGCAGTCCGTAAAGGTGTTGATGTGCTCAAGTTCATAGGCCACTGTGAAGTGGACTTCTGATAGAATTTGGTCAAAATATCAAGTACCGGTAACTCCACCATTTTGTCTTAGCCAAACGTTAAACCAAATGACAACTTTGTTCAGGCATATGTCGATCAAAGGTTTTTCAAAATGTCCAAGATGGCGGACAATCTACCCACATGGACCTTATGGGTCCCAATAGCAAATTTGTTCGGGATACAAAAGGACAGCTAAATGACCAAGTTTCAAGTGTCTAGGTCAAACAGGGCGGCCGGGAGGAGCGTTTAAGTTTCACTGCATCTTATAGCCTCCCCCTGTGGCCGAGACGTGACAAAACCTCTTGGAGACGGGGCTTACCGGGGGTGAGCCGTGTGTGCCAGAAATGGACCAATCAGACACTGAGCTAGCGCATTCATTTACAATCAGTTCATAATAAGAATCTGACCAAAATAATAAACAGAAAGAGAAGAGACACACAAAGGGTGTTCAATTTAGCCTTGTGTAATTGAGCGACATCAAACCGATAACAATTATTTTTGGCATTGGAACAATCTATTTTGAATTCATTCCGTCTCTCTTGTCATCTGGCCGACATTTGGCTCCTCTAATGTGAGCGGGAGTGGAGAATTAGGATAAGAAACAAGAGGGCGAAGAGGACTTGGAAGTGTCTCAGCTGAAAGTTTTTTCATCAACTCTGACTCCTGCAGTCTTGGGAATTGTTGTCAGCTTTGCCCCGAACTCCAGATCGCTTTTCCTCTGATTGGAAAGAACGCCGTTACAAGCCATCCATTGCTCTCGCGTGGCAGCCGTCCTTTCAGCCGCTGCCCAGAAAATGCCATGTTTACAGATGGAGGGCACTCCACACGCAGGGCACGTTCACCACCCAGCCATTACTGAGAGGAGGGAGGAGAGGAGAGGAGAGGAGAGGAGGGAGAGCTAGAGACAGATGAGAAGAGATAGACAGATCAGAGGGGGGGGAGGGAATGAAAGGGACCAGATAGAATAGAAGGATGAAATGCGGGCGAGGCGGGTCGCAGAAAGACAAGAAGTGTGTATGAGAAACAGTGTTGGGGGTAACTCATTACAAAAGTAACATATTACATGTAATATATTACTTTTAGCAGTAACTCAGTAATATAACTTATTGCTTATGGGATTTCAGTAATATTATACCAAGTAACTCAAGTTACAAATTGAGTTACTTTATTTTTATTTTTATCAAAGCACATTATTTACAAAAAAATACAATCATTTCCTAATCAAATTGTGTGTTTTTATGCAAATAACCACTATAGATGACAATAACAAAGGAAAAGAATAACATTTCGAATTTTGGATTGTTTACACTGCGACTTGAATTATTTTTCGGGATGGTTCCGGGGCGGCGATGTCATTTTTTGCTGCTGCTGTTATTTTGGTAAAAGTAATGCAAAAGTAGTGTAATAAAGTAACGAGTTACTCCACACAGACGGTAATATTGGAAAGTAACTTATTACTTTCAAATGAAAGTAACTCGTAATATGTAGTATATTACATTTTGAAAGTCACTTGCCCAACACTGATGAGAACGGGTAGAAGTTGGAAGAGTGGAAGAAAGTGTGTTCTTCCAATCTGCTCTCTTGGCAATTTGGGAGGCAGTGAGACAGAACTCCGAGCTGTTCTCTCTTTCTAAAGGAGTCTTTAGCTGCGTTCCTCCATCAGAGTCTGCAGTTAGTCTCAATCACTCTACATTAATCAACACCTTGCAGGAAAAAAAATCTTGCAATCAGTCTCCATCTCTCTCTCTCTCCATCTCTCTCTCGCTTTCTCCGTGTTCCCCCTTTCATTTACGTCAATGTGTTTCCATTACTCTCGTAAGACTTAAACATGTGCTCAATTAGGAGCTAGCGGTACTTAGCCTGTCGGTACATATCATTTAGGAACAAATTAAATCTCAACTCCCATGTATTCATGTCGTATAAGTCCATTGCGGGAAAACAACCACATGCAGCCCAGACAGAAAATCTTTTCATATGAATAATGTCAAGTTTGCCCGCTTATTAATAAACTCTAAATTGGACTCCCGGAAGAGCTCTTTGGACAGATTTCCGCCTTTCAGTGTCTAACCATCACCACCATCCTAAAGGGAAACGTCTCCTAATGAAAAATCTTGCTCTGTGGTCCCAGTGTGTCTCGCTTTGAAAGAGGTGTTTTTAATTTGTGAAGAAATGTGCTTCTTTTTGCTTCAGTGAGTCACTCCAAAACTGTCATCCATCCTCATAGATCCTCCGGTTTGGTGCCAACGCTCAAATTGGAATGGCCACAAACTTGTCATACTCTCTCTCGTGTGTGTGTGTGTGCGTGTGTGTGTGTGTGTGTGTGTGTGTGTGTGTGTGCGCGCGCGCGATGCAGTGATAGACGCAGCAGCCTCTGTTGTTCATTAGTCCCTCTGGCTGACATTCATAGGGACAGAAATCAAAGTTAAAGCGAGCAAAAAAAAAAAGTTTGAAAAACTGTTCAATCAGCCAACTGATCAATCACAATTAGTGCAAGTTCCAATTTGTGGTCATTTATGTCAACGTGAACCGACCGTCATCGTGAGCGTCAGGAATGTCTAGTGTAAAAGTGCATAATATTCCATGTGGTCACGTTTATAACCTATCCACCTTATTTCTAGCTGCCATGATGCCTATGGGTGCTTCTTCCGGTGTAATAGACGGTTTTAACTTGACAAAAAAAAACGTCTATGAAGGTTTTACAGCAGAGCCATTCTGCTCTACAGCCGTAAAGGTTAATATGTCACTTTTATAAGTTTAGAAAAAAATTTAGACGGTCAAAGTAACCATTTAGATTACTCTTGTGTGCTCAGTTGATCAAATAACGATAAATAACGGCTATTTAGAAATCTGGTTTTCGTTTTCCGCTTTATTTTATGCATTAAATGTCGTTCGGGTGTTTTTATTTCTACCGTCCCTCCCTCGTTGGTTGTCAGCTCAGCTGCTGCTTGGCCTCGCCCGCTCAACTTGCAGAGCGCAGTTGAGCCATTGTGGGTCGTCGCTGCGCCAACTTTTGCCCAATTACATTAGTAAGATTAAGACTAATGAATATACAATTACCATTTAAAAACTCATCCTGTGCAATCCACATGTAAATAAATGGGTAGCCTCCCCCATCATAACACTAAACCCCACAATTCAAGAGATTTGAATGGATGAATGAATGAATTGTGGCTGTAATGTTGCTGTATCCCTGCATGTCTCAGCATCGCCCGCCCGGGCCACCTACCATTCCCTGTTACAATTTTACAAATTGACAACTGAATATATACAGAGGTGTCATTCAGCTGATGGAAATATCTGTATCTAACAGATAAGCCTCCAAATCCCCTAGGAAATCCAGCAACCACATCATGTGTTTTTAATCAACTTACAGCAACCCAGAGGTTTCCATGAATTTGCATCAGACACATTATACGAGTGTTATTTAGTTGTAGTTACAGTTGTTGAAATGGGAGGCTAAAAAAGGAAAATGTGATACTGTAGCAACGGAGGAGAAAGCTTTGTTTGTTGGTTTAGTTTTCTCTGATTTTATATATAGAAGATCAAGTCGTGAACAGTGTGCAGAGAGTGTGCAGGTTTTTCACTGATTATCACACCTTCAACCAGAAAGGAGGAGGGGCCTAATCGGTGAAATCAGCAGGTGTAATCTTTGTCTAAAATCAAAACCTGCATGTCGTTTTGCCACTCCACGGCACACGGTTGCCTTTCCCTGTACTAGGCGGTAGTTTATATCTTCGGTATTGCTTTTCTGACACAAAATGAAAAAAGAACTACCAGTCGAGTGCAGGGACAAAGCCGTTTGGTAGCGGGCTGATGCTCAAAGCACTGTCGATCCAACCACTCGTTCAGGCGTTTCTGTGTATTGTGACAGCCACGCACTGCACAATGTGTTCCAGAATAACCCATTGTTAATAACGTCTGCTAACGTTAGTGTAGCTGATGTTATCGATCGTTGTAAAAAAAAGTTTGGATATTTCGGCTGCTGCCTTCTGATGCGCTCGCTGCTGTGGACGCAATGTGGACTGAAACGGAAGCCGGGGACACGAAAGGCTGTTTTGGCGCCACCCTAGGAACGGCCCAGGAAACTCGTCTGTAGGTAGTATAACTTATAGGTCCTATAACCTAACCCAAATCCATTTTAAAGGGCCCAATCGAAACCAGGCTGTCTGGTGAGGTCCTGTGATGAGCCAAAGTGTGTCTCTAGGAAATTCAGTAGGATTTAATTTTTATTTAATTTTTGCGGGGCAGAAACCAAGAGAACAAACACATATCACTAACTTAATCAGAATCACTTTTATTGCCACAATATGCAATATTACACAAGATGAATTTGTCTTAGTGAAATATGCAGCGTTAGCGGTCATCTTAATATTCAGAGATAAAAAGGAAATAGATATTTAGATAGCATATAGTATGGTTTAATCTTAATCTTACATATACAGTAAATGGTACATTTGAATAAGAACGGGCATTAAAATGGTCAAGTAACAAACACAGCTGATGATGAATAACGAGATCAGGCTTTTCAGATTTTTCTCCATAATGCAATTCTTAACCGTCTTCATTCCCGCATACTCGTTTAATCTAATCTGTTATATCAATCAGTCTCCTCCCATGTGTGTTCCCCTCATCTCCAGCGTGGCGTCACCTCCCCCTCCTTGTGGGAGCACGCACAGGTTCAGCGACTCTCATTTCGCTGATAACAGCCATAAATCCAACGCGTCGTTGCCCCCGAAGACCCGGCGTTCCCACCCCTCCGCCCTCTCCCTCCCACCCTTCCGCCCTCTCCCTCCCACCCTTCCGCCCTCTCCCTCCCTGGAACACATGTCATAATAAACCAACATGCTAATATGATCAAGTGAAGAATGTTGATGAGGACTAGAAAGCTGAAGGCGGCATTTCTGTTGAGATAATCCCCCCCAAACAAACAAGGCTCTTTTTCCAATCTGTTGTACAAACCGCATTGATGGATTCACCTCCAGTTACGTACAGTAGACGGCACAATTGTTTTATGGGTTTCAATCAAATGGCTCAACTAACGATTATTTTTATAATCGATTAATCTGTCGATTATTTTCTCGATTAATCGATCAGTTGTTTGGTCTATAAAATGTCAGAAAATGGTAGCAAATGACGATCAGTGTTTCCCAAAGCCCAAGATGACGCCCTCAAATGTCTTGTTTTGTCCACAACTCAAAGATAATATCAGTTTGCTGTCATACAGGAGTAAAGAAACCAGAAAATATTCACATTTAAGAAGCTGGAATCAGAGAATTTAGACCTTTTCTCTTAAAATTGTACTCAAAACGATGAATCGATTATCAAAATAGTTGTCGATTAATTTTCTGTCGATCGATTAATCATTGCAGCTCTAAAGATTTGCTATAATACAAATCACAGATAGGTTAAAGGTGAAGGAATAGGAGCGGTTTATTTAGTAACCAAAGTAAGAATTCTTTTGAGTGTTGGTGATTACTATAAGAGATCAATTATGACTAACTATTTGACGTGAAATGAATTACAATATTTGCAATAGTTATTGTTGCACCACATACAGTATAGCACAGTACTGTACAGTATCACATTGACCTTGGTCACAGCACAACATTCATTCACTCTCAACATGTGCTCTTGCAGTGTGGAAGTTTATATCAGAATTTGTGTTTTCAAGAGTATAGGTACAGTCGGTCTGTGTGGGAACGCCCACAAAATGTTATACGGCTGGCACGCGGGTGGGGTAAAACCCCCCCTGAGGGGCCCCCCATATATCCCATTGGGCTGACTCACCGAAGGACGGTGCTGCGGCTCTACACTACAGGATCGGGGATTCTAGAGCAGGTACATAGACGTCTGTTCAGATGCGCGTTTACTGCGGTGGTCGAATCCCTGATCGTGTCTGCCTGCAGGCTGAGCTTGCAGCTAAATGCTAACTATGCTGAATGGGGGAGAACGGGAGGATTTACCCCACCCCGACGACGCCCCCAGCCAGCTACCCCAGCGTCTATGACGAGACACAAGACTGTCTCTATATAGAAAGAACAGGAATGTGTGTGCCATGCCCATGTGTGTTCTGTGTCTGTGTGTGTGTGCTCTGTATGTGTGTGTGTCGGCTTTGCTAACATTTCTGTTCAAGGCTATGATTGCATATCGAGGTAGACGTGTAGAGATCTCTGCAGGGAGTGCGATGAAGCTCCTTGATCAGAAGTTATCCTGAGGAGCAGGTTTCAAACTCCCCCACCCCCCCGGGGTTAGTACACAGCGTCGGCCAGACTCTCACCTCTCGCCCTGCCATCATAATATGGTATGGATATATGTATATGAGATGACCCGCGGTGATCCCTCGTGTCTCACCGCGCCGCTGGTGTTAGCATAAATGCTTGTCTGCTGTATACAGAACAGCGATTAAAACGCTAATCGCATTCCTCGCTGTTGGATAGTAATAACTTATTCAGTAAAAGGTTACAGTAATATATATATATTTTGTGTCAGTAATGAACACTGCCACAATTTGCTGCTTTAATTTGAGCGACACACGCACACACACACACACACACACACACACACACACACACACACACACGGCTGATAGATTATGCATGTATTTTTGGAGTGATTTCCTGAATTCCATTCCTTTTAGTTTTGAGCACTGTGTGGTTATATTCAGGGTCAAACGGTCACTCCACTCTTAATAATTAGCATCATTTGCTAACATGCTCGTTGTGCTCAAACCAATAACAGAAACTCTTGTCAATTCATTTTTATTTTTTTTCATCAAGGTGCTGTCTTTGAGCTGGAACACAAATACATGATTGATTAATATACGCTAACTTGATGGTGACAATAGTGAATACCTGCTGGATCCGAGTCATTCGTTTAGCATTTTGATGCCTTTGTAAGTTGCATGACTCATCAGTGGATAGATATATATATATACACTGGGCTGTCCACTCCGTTTGCTAGCCAAAGACATATCAAGATTTTCTTCCTGGAGTTGTTCTGTTATCCCAATCAAAAATCAATGGGGATATTTTTGGGAACCTACTCCATGGTGAAAATAGCCAAGAGGCAGGCAAACTCTGAACAACTTGCTGAACCAAATGCCTCCGATCGATAGCTTAATGAATTATGCATGGTTTGGTAGCCACTAAAACTCCACATGAACTCTTGTGCTGCTCACGCCTTTATGGCAGTGTTGTTACATGATATGCACATCCAGTATGGGTCTAAATCAGCCATGTGATTGGCTGAGGAGGGAAGGCAGGAAGCACAACACGGCACCCCCCCCCCCCACCCAAAACATGCATCAGTCAGGGCCAAATTAACATAGTGTGGTGCCCTAGTGTGACCTCACACACACATGCTCTCTAACATACATACATACATACATACATACATACATACATATACACATACATACATACATACATACATACATGCATACATATACATACATACATGCATACATGCATACATACATACATACATACATACATACATACACATACATACATACATACATACATGCATACATACATACATACATATACAATACATACATACCCCCCTCCGTCCATTTGACATGCAGAAAAAGTGAAATTTACTATGCAAATGTATATCAGATGTAACTGTAGCAAACAATCACTTCAGGTGCGTTGATGTGACAGATTCCAACATGAGTCGAGTGCTTTCAACTTACCCGGTTACAAAGTTTGCACCTTGACAAAAAGTGACCATTTGAAATTCGTATTACGCAAATTTTTGCATCGTTAAGTTAGTCCGAGTGGTGTGAAATTTGGCCCTTGTGTGGATTTTGGGGTGGGGAAAAAGTGACGCTCATCACGTTAGAGGACATTTTCTGTCACCCCGTAAAAAAAGAATCCCCTTCTTCATTTTAGAGCAGCGTTTCTCAACTGGTGGGTCGCGACCCAAAGGTGGGTCGCGGGGCCGTTTTGATTGGGTCGCGGACATTAGCCAATTTTTTTTTTTTTTTTTTTTTCCATATTTCATTTAAGTTAAATTCAGATTATTGAAACTGGATTGACCTGACCAGTTTTACTTGTTCAACAAGCTGAAGCATATGCTCTGCCTGTAATTCAACAGAAGTCTGCCTTTCCATTTCATATTTAATTTTAGTTCAATTCAGATGATTGAAACTGGATTAGCATGGCCCCAGTTTAATTAAAAGTTATGACCAGTTTAACTAAAAAGCATATAGCCTGACTGTGATTCCTTTTTATGTCATATTAGTTAAATTCAGACTATTGAAACTGGATTAGCATGACCAGGTTAACTTGTTTTATTATTATTATTATTAACTTGTTTAAAAACATTATAGGCATGTAATTCAAGATAAATCTGCCTTTTTTTTCATATTTCATACAGTTCAAATAAGACTTTCTGAGCATGACCAGTTTGACTTTGAATTTAAAAACATATAGGCCTGTAATTCAAGTCTGCCTTATTTCAATTGGTTTTTAGCCCTAGTTGCACTTCTGTTGCACTTTTTTGTTCATTTGAGGTTTATAACAGTGCATGAAGGCATTGTGTATTAAATTAATGCGCTATTTTTTGTGCAATAAATTTGAGTGGTTTAAAAAAAAATCTGAAATTTGGGTCGCGACTTCATGACAAGGAAAATAGTGGGTCCAGTTGAGAACCTCTGTTTTAGAGGACAAAATGTCTCCCCCAGCTATTTTAACATAGATCATGCATTGCACAAAAAGCATGCTCTCATCCTGGACCAGAGACCACGAGAGACCTGGCAGTTGTCTTCCTCAGAGTGGTTTTGACTCGTCGGAAGACATTTGTAGTGTCGAAACGTCAAGTTCAAGTTTATTCATATGTCCCAGAAGGGCACTTTGGGTTGCAGCAGAGCAAAAACACAAAACAGTCATAAAATCACACAAGACTCGAGATAAAAACATGAAAACAAAGTGCAGACACAAATAGACCGTAAAACCATAAAAACCATAAAACCATAAAAACAAAATGGAGACACAATAGACCACAACGTAGTACAAAGTAGCAGTTCAGTTCAAAAGTGCCAGTGTAGTTTGTCAGTCTCCGTTTGCACCGGAATACATTGTTGAATTTGACAGTGTGTTCCAGATCTCATCTTTCATCACTCACATAGTCCCTGGGTCTGAGAGGCAGCGGTTTGTACGGTTCTGTTCCTCTGTGTTGTTCATGAAAACTCTGTATTCATCCTGGAGTCGAGGCTTCAAATTAGTAGTTTGGACTGTGGTTTAGTCATTTCCAGCATTTCCCCATGTTTGGCATCGGGGGATCAATGTCATGCAGTTTACATGAAGTGTAAACATGAGGTGGAAATGGTAGAATGCATTACCGGTACTTATTTATTTTTGCACAAATGGCTGGAGGTTAAAAACAGTTTTATTTCAGGCATTTTATATGCTTCTAATGGGGATTTTTGTTTTTGTTCAATCTGACACTGTACAAAAAGTAAAAATGGATCAAAATCAATGTTGCTGCCACTCTTCTATCTATCCAAAGCTCTGATATCAGCGGAGGACCAAAATGCGTGACTCATTAGCCAATGAACAGCCAGGAAGGGGTCTCGCGCTACTTTTGAATGCTAAAATAAAGCTGATAATGTACAATTTGATTAAAAAGCCCTTTCAAAGTACAACACAAACTGTCAATTTTGCTGCAACTCGACAGCGCTGCTTAATCCAGGACCTTACTTCCTGGAACTCTTGAGAGAAAGAAACTGGTCCATTGGAGTGAATGGAGATGTCATAACTCTTCTATATACACGGCTCTGTTATGTTGTCTAAGATTAAAGTGGGTGGAGTTTTCTGGGCTCATATCTTGTCTTAAAAAAAAAAAAACACGGTAGTGTTGAGCACTCACAGCACATTGGCAAACTGCTTTCACTTCTCAGTTCACATGTAACAAAATATTCTTAATTGCACTAATTGAAAACTAATTTGAAAGGAAGAAAATAATAATAATAATAGTTTGTAAATCAGTATGCAGGATGTAATGTTATGTAACTGCTTTTGCAGTGTTCCTTTTCACTCTTTCTGTTTAAGTTGCATTCAAGTAAATCTTTCCTTTATGGTCTAGATCAATATAAATGGTCTCCTCAGTGTACATTTGTTCTACAGTCCATTTAATCTGAGAGCTCAGAGAATTAATTGACGTTGAGATAAGAGAGTTCCAACAACAACTGTGAACACTGGGGTCAAAGTGCAATCCAATTTAAGTCTGCAACCACAACCATCACATGAGCGACAGATCAGCTGTCGCTGGAAGTACAAACAACAATTATGGCTGTTATAAGCATCACAAAGCACACATCCAGTTGAAAGAGTGAACCTTTCCACATCAAGCATCAACTCCACTTCGTTCTTCACTCTTGAGTTGTGAAAAATGTGTCTCACCTTAACAGCGATAACAGGCAGGTTAAGAAAAGCCTGACTGTGGCGAAAACACTTGGGGAGAAGTACTTTTCAGCGTATACCATTTTCTGAGCAGTTGTTTTCTCTAAACCGCACAAAATGCTTGAACTGGACAAATTCATTGTGGGGAAAAAAATAAAAAAATAAAAGATCTGCATGATTCACATTTTTAGGTTGTAAAATCTAGACTTCCTGAGCCGTAAGCAGGAACAGTTAAATAGATGGTATGACAGAGAACATGTCAGAATACAGTGTCGTCTGCTGGAGACAGCTAATTAGATCACACTCTAGGGCCTTTTCTTTGACTCTCTTCCCTCCCTCCCTCCCCCCCCCTCCCCCCCCTCCCTCCCTCCCTCTCCCTCCCTCTCTCTCTCCCTCCCTCCCTCCCTCCCTCCCTCTCCCCCCTCCCTCCCTCCCCCTCCCTCCCATCTCTTTCTCAGGGTAATTTCCCCCTCCTGCCTGCTTGAACGTAACACCAGCTCACGGAACAGATAAGACAGCACAACACAATTATGAATATATTTGCATTCTGCCTTTTAATTAGAACTTTTGGAATTGCGGCGGCAGGCAGCTAACCTATTTGGGTGGTGACAATTTCAAAAGTTAAATCAATTTGAACAAGCGTGAAAGTGGAAGGGAAGAAACAGCCGTGGCTGAATAAATAAATGGAATAGAGCCACTTGAGTTTTAATTATAAAAGGCATCACCATGTGTCTTTGTTTGAAATGAACGCCGTTCACAGATCGCTGTGATGGCGGGCGGCACGTCCACGCGGCCTCGCTCTCCCTTGACTGATGAGACCAGACAGGCTTTTAAGGGCTACTGCGTTGTGTGTGTCTGTGTGTGTGTGTGTGTGTGTGTGTGTGTGTCTGTGTGTGTGTCTGTCTGTCTGTGTCTGTGTGTGTGTGGGTGTGTCTGTCTGTGTCTGTGTGTGTGTGTGTGTGTGTGTGTGTCTGTGTGTGTGTGTGTGTGTGTGTGTGTGTCTGTGTATCTGTGTCTGTGTGTCTGTCTGTCTGTCTGTCTGTCTGTGTGTGTGTGTGTGTGTGTGTGTGTGTGTGTGTGTGTGTGTGTGTGTGTGTGTGTGTGTGTGTGTGTGTGTGTGTGTGTGTGTGTGTGTGTCAGTGTCAGTGAAACCGTTCGAGCCCAGTTACTGAAAACCCATCTGCACACACAATCAGAATCAGAATTGTTTCTATTTGCCAAGGTATGTTTTCACATACTAGGACTTTGTCTTGGTGTGGTTGGTGCTCGTTAACATTGATAAGAACAAGACATAAACAAATAAGATATAAAGGATCTAAAGAGATTATAAAATATTATAAAGGGATTCAGATTTTAACAGATATAGATAGTATTAACCAGAGGTGTAGTGCTATCTGGAGAAGTGGGGGAACGCACCTATAGCTCTATGGGGAACACTCCCCTCCCCTGGCACACGCACAGGTCCCAACAACCCCCCCCCCCCCCTTCCCCGCACGCAAATACGCGTTATTATGGAACCCACACCGCGGTTCCGGCAAAACCATGCCCTGTGCCCGCCTACGTGGCAGTCAAGCTCCGGGATTGGCCAGGAGCGAGTATTTTATTCCCTTTTGACAGCTCTGCCTCTTGACAGCTCGGATCTCCAACATCACAAACACTGCGCCCAGCCCGGCGATTTCATTAACGGTGCCCCAAACAAAATTATTTTCGCTTGTGAAACAAATGTTCAGTGTCAAAATCATAGGCAGCGTGAGGGCATCACGCATGGGACAAAAGCACATAAACAGCTCGACTTGCACTATTATGAGATAAGAAAGGCCACATCTGGCCATGAAATAAAATAATACATTATGATGCATATGCTAAAAATTATTATAATTATCACTGGTATGGCCAAATTGAGATAATTTTCCATTCCTTCACAAAGAAGCAATGCTCACCTCTATTCGATTAAGGCAGCCGTGCAAGTCTCCATGCACTGCGCATTCCACAACAAAAAAACATCGCCAGCTCAGATTGTTCATTTGTTTTGTTTTCGCCAGATAGTCCCGTATTCTGGTTTAACACGCTTTCTCTAAATTGGCCCAGTTGGCGTTGTGGGCGCTGGTAGATGCGTTCCATAACACACAGTCAGAATGTAGGCTATTCTGTTGCACACTGAATGTATTCTGTTACACACTGTTAATGCGTTAATTGTAGCAATATAAGTTCATATCAGCTTGTAGCCTACGAATCGGGAGCTGTAACAGCGATCAAAGCGGCTGGATCAGGTGAGCTGGCGCTGCCCAATTACGCACAGGGAGGAGACCACGGCTTCAATGCGCAGATGAAATATCATCAAAGTTGCCAATTGATTTGTACTGCCGCCACCCACAAACGGGCATTTCTGCACTCCTCCAGTTTGCCCATGACATTATTCAGGTGTTTGTTGTTTTTCTTCCTTGGGAAGAACCGTGGTGGGTCCCATAATAACGCATCGCAGTCGCACTCTTCTTCATGCTGTCGTAAATAATAACGCAGAAAACACCCCTTGGAGAAGTGTGGGAACGCCGTTCCCCCGCGTTACATTAGCACTACACCTATTGTATTAACTGATATAAACAGTATTAAGAGTATAAACAGACTTGGCAGCTAGCACAACTTGGAAACCACCACAAAATATACCCGCCAGCATTCATTTCTTTATTTTTTTTACAGTAGATTGATTGCATTTCAAAAATGAATGCTATTTTTTATTACTTTTTTTGATTGATTGCATTGCATTTACATTACATTACATTACGTCATTTGGCAGACGCTTTTATCCAAAGCGACTTACAATAACACATTTTTGTCAGCAATAGAGCAATCAACTATGCAACACAGTCTATGACACCTACAACTTCTGAAGGAATAGTGGTTAAGTTAGTAAGTACCGGTAGTTAGTACGTGTTTTGTTTTTTGTTTTGTTTTTAAGAGAGAAAGAAGTTAGTTCAAGAAGGGCCCAGATGGAGCATGAAAAGGTGTTTTTTTTTAATTTAGCAAAAAATAATGTTTTTTTTAATTGATTGCAAAAAATAAATATTTGAAATGAGTACGCAGCTCCAATCAGAAATATTCTTTTTTGAGTCGTGAATGAAGACTAGGGATTCAAACGGTCTCAAGTGTCCTCCATAATAAACTAGTGTAGTCCCCAGTGTACTTTAGCCACTCGCACGCACGCACGTCATTTTCATCATTTTATCCTTGATTTGATCTTTTTAAATTCGAATTTCAACGGTAATAAAAATGTAGGACTTCCTGGTTTTCCCAACCTGGTCCAATTCACGATGATGCCGTCGGAGTGAATAAAGCACGTTTTCACAGTCACAGTAGACTCACTTAACATCAGAATCAGAAAAATGTTATTGATCCCCGAGCGGAAATTGAATAATGCTATAGTTGCTCACATTCAGGTAGGGGAAATTATAAACGCAGAGACATTATTAGAAGAATGGGAATAGACAATACAGCAATAAAATAGTTGGTAATGATTTTTAATCTATTATTTTTATGTTTATGTGTATCCTATTTCATGCATTTTAACTCATCACACACTGTAAATTGTGTGATCTCTCTCATTCTCATCTCTCTTTCTCTCTGTCTCCCCCTCCCTCTTCTTAAAGGGCCTATACTGTACTGGCTTCAAATCAGCTGTCTTAGATGCAACAAAGGAACAGACGAGAGAGGAAGTGCTTACCCTGTGTTAAGCCTCCTGAACAGAAATCGTTGCGCACGCACACTCTCTCCATCGATCCCATTCAAACAGTGTAAAATGTGATTTTCCGCACAAATTGGTGATCCTCTTTAATCTCTTATGGATCGTTTGAACACGCGCCTCGCTTTAGTGTGTGGCCAAGGCAGGGGTAGGGCTGGGGGGGGGCAAATGAATGGGACGTTACATTACTGGGTTACACCTGGGGGAAGGCATCAGTAGACATCAATATGTGGTGGGGGAGGTAAATGTAAGGAAGTGATTAAGGGTGGAGTCTGATGGGTCATGAGGGGATTGAGAGCTAATGCTGATCCGTATTTATCAAACTAACGCCACTCTCTCTCAGGAGCAATCTGACAGGAGGATGTTCCTCGCACCTTTTACACTAATGGGTCATTGAGAGGTTCTGGGTTGTTTCAGCAGGTTGAATCGTTTTGGGTTGTTTCCACATTGATTGCTCTCGATAGACCTTATTCGACTGACGTAACTCCTCACGTACGGGCACGCCCACCGCCGCCATATTGTTGACGTTCTGCAGCGCGCTGTTTAAAAGTGACTGACGGCTGTCATAGCTTAGGACGCTAGCCAGCGTTACTTACTAGCCTATTTAATGCCGTTCTTACTGCGTCAGGAGCTATTTCACAACAGCGATAGTGTGCTGTGTAATAATACACGGCTGTAGTAATAGCAGCAATAAAAGCCCGGGTGTTTTAGCTACTGTGCACAAACGTGAAGAGAAAGAGACTAGAGGCTAACGTTAGTAGTAGCAAACATTGGGCTCATGCAAGCAAGCGTCAGATCAAACAAACATTTAACGTTTAAGGTTATTTACCTTTGCTGTCACGACAATGTTTGATGATGATGTCGTTGGTGGCACAAAAGTAAAAATGTCAGACCAATTGCCACAGATTAAATAGTTATAACCCTAGGACTCAAGGGATTTGAAAGCCTTCAGCTCCTGAGACGTGTACGCCAATACTGTATTCACAAGGTAGTTATAAATGTCCGGTAGGCCTACGTTATACCTGGCAATATAATGAGTTATCTTTTCCTCTTGTCAGTTTTTTATAGGGGTCCGCACCTCCGACCAAATGTATTTTTTCATCACTTCTCTTTGACAAAGCCATAACTGTTGCTATATGCTCGGCCAGACTACGTTACGGCTGCGGTTTGTCAACAATATGGCGCCGACCGTGGTTATCGAATAAGGTCTATAGTGAAGGGAGATGGAGGTTGTGGCTGGGCTCGTTTGAAGTACATCTTGTGAGAGACACAGTGCCAATGTCTTGTGTAATCTAATACACTTGCAAATCAAAACAGACACACACACACACACACACACACACACACACACTTGCAAATCACATTTTGACGAGACTGCCAGAGATTATATTATTAAAAGAGAAAATAATTGGGGGGGGAATTGTATGTTTAATTTGTGCCATATGGGGTGCAGTGGGACAAGCCTCAGTGCAGGTACTATGCATTTGACACCACACATGAGTACCAATATTCCAGACGGATATATTTGTACTTGTATATTTCACAGGGGAAGGGTATTTTGACAGACTTTTAAGCAGGTACAGAATACGCGCGCACGTGTGCGTGCAAAGGATGAGGAAGAGGGATGATTGGTCACATCACATGTTGTAAAGGTATTTCTTCCACATTGCGTATTGGCTGATTTGAATTTGCATGTGTTTTCTTGTGACCCGCTGATATCGACACAGCTCTCTGCTATGAAGTCTCGCATCCCAGCAGGCAACCCTGTAGCCACGCTGTGCTGAACTGAAAATATTTCTATTTGTTACTGTGCTCAAATTGAGATTAGTCTACCCAAATTAAAGAGGAGAATAAATCCGGTAGATCTTAAGATTTATGCTAATCAATTTCTCTGTATTTTAATACACTCTAGACTTTGCGGCTATGCAACTTCTTCCAATAAATGCCTAAAAGTTTGAGTCCTTCCTTTAGACTAAATTAGAGGTTCTTAATGTGAATCTGCCCTTTTCAAACTGCCTGTTCTTTTCTCTACATGTCTCTCTCTTAGAGACATCAAACCCATTCTTTTTTACTTTTTCTTTTTTTCGATTTTTTTATCCAATTTCTATCCCTCATTAGTGCTAATTTTTAATTTATTTATCCTGGTTGCTGCTCCACCCCCTGCCGATCTGGGGAGAGCCGAAACTGGCTCCATGCTTCCTCCGAGACATGGGCAGTTAGCCAACCGCTTCTTTTCACCTTCACCGGTAGGACATAGCACGTGGGAGGATCACGCTATATTCCAACCAGTTCCCCTCCCTCCCAACAGGCGCCCTTAACGACCAGAGGAGGCACCACATCAGCGACCAGGATATTGCATATTTTTGGTGAAGGGGGTTCCTATATGGTAAATGGTAAATGGTAAATGGACTGCATTTATATAGCGCTTTTATCCAAAGCGCTTTACAATGTGCCTACATTCACCCATTCACACACCGAGGGCGGCCAGCTGCCACGCAGGGTGCTGGCACAGCCATCGGGAGCAATTTGGGGTTCAGTGTCTTGCCCAAGGACACTTCGACATGCGGACTGGAGGAGCCGGGGATCGAACCACCGACCTTCCCATTAGTGGACGACCTGCTCTACCGCCTGAGCCACAGCCGCCCCTATATGAAGGAAGCCCCCAGGGGGCACGGGGAGATCGAACATGCAAACTCCACACAGAAAGGCCCTTTTGACGACCTCACCCGGGCGGTGGGCACTCGAGGACATGCGGACGGGCACGCACTCCTTCGGCGTTCACAGCGTCCCAGGTGGGAATCGAACCCAGGACCTTCGAGCTGTGAGGCGACAGCGCTTACCACTGCACCACCGTACCCCCATCAAACCCATTCTTGACAGCTGAATGGACTGGAATACAATTCTATATGTTAAATACTCTACTAAACTATTAAATTCTCCTCCATTATGTAAGTGGCTCTTGAAGATGCAGAGCAATACTAATTGCCCCAGGCATCAGGAGTTAGTGATGTAAGTGAAGTGAAGTGTCACGTCGGTGAGAAGTGAGTAGAATGGGTTTCTAATGGGTCACTATAGGGCATCATCACCTGAGGCCATGTTGGAAACCAGCAAGGGAATGAATGCCTGCAGGGTGAAGGAGGGGGAGAAAATGGCTGCCACTCTTTGTTATATCCTAACTGTCCCCGTTGCCCCAAGGCTACATGAAGAAGACACACTTTCTACAGGAACTAGAAGGGCAGCAGACCTCCGCCAAGGCCAATTGCCTGTTCGTGAGGCTTGTTTGCGAGTCGGATCGGGGTCCCCTCCTTTTTATTATTATTATTATCATTATCATTATTATTATCATTATCATTATTATTATCATTATCATTATCATTATTATTATTTTCTTTTTTTCTCCCCCCCCCTTTTCTCCCCAATTGTACTGGACCAATTTCCCGCATGCTCCACATACTCTGCCAATGTGGGGAGAGTCGTAGACTAGCACCATGCTTCCTCCGACACATGCGCAGTTGCCAGCCGCTTCTTTTCACCTGACAGCGGGGGGCTTCAGCTTCAGGACATAGCACGTGTGGAGGATCACGCTATTCCCACCAGTTCCTTTCCGCCCCGACCGACCAGAGGAGGCGCTAGCGCAGCAACCAGGACAGATACCCCTTAATCCGGCTTCCCACCCGCAGACACGGCCAATGGTGCCTGTATGGAAGATCCGCTCCAAAATGTAATGGATTCTTGGCCCCCCTTCCACCAACAGTGCTGTGTGTGTGTGTGTGTGTGTGTGTGTGTGTGTGTGTGTGTGTGTGTGTGCGTGTGCGTGTGCGTGTGTGTGTGTAGACACATTTGTCTGATTGTGTATGTGTGCACAAGGAATGGCGCCCTATCGACTGAGATCAAAAGGGTAAAATCATTTTGAGCCCTGTGGGGCTATCTCTGTCAGTCAGAGCGTTGCTGTAGTTTAGGACCACCATCAAACTCTCCCTGGTAGATAAAAAGAAAGAAAAAATAGTGCTGTTGCAGCACTGGAGACGATGATACTGCTGCGCTGTGTGAACGTTTTGCTTCACTTTTTCAATCTCTGAAACTGCGCCTCTGTGCTCCTCTTTTTCTCCTTACGATTTACCTCCCCTCAACCTCCTTGTGCTCTTTCTGTCTGTCTGTCTTTCTGTCTTTCCTCTCTCTCTCCCTCTCTCACAATCTAATTTTCTCAAGATTGACCCAAAACGTGTCTAATTATGATGCCGTCCCCCGGGCGAGCCTAGCTGCCAGGGGCTGGGTAGAGTTCACTGAACCTGCAAAGTGTACAGCTGTTATCTTTGACTAGTGGCCAACAACAAAATTGGGGCTTGGGCAGAAGCGGGGCGGGTATAAATCCTGTCTGCTTAGAGCACAGAGGCGACTGTTTGCTTTCCCGTTTGTAAGTCAGCTAATCTGCTCAGAGACGGAGGCAACAACAACGCATTTCTCCTCAGGGATTTAGTGAGAAACAAACCTCAGGTAGATAGAAATAAGAGACCAGCATGTGAGCTTAAAGGGATAGTTCAATCTTTTTTTTTTAAGTCTAGCCTTATTTGCTACTTACCAATGATGATGTTGATTGGTAGAGTTCTTTCTCAGCACAATCCATGCTGTTCCTCATAGTAGCTCTGGAAAGTTGGGTAAAAATGTACCCTGCTAGCCGGGCGCTTCTCGCTCATACTGAGCATTAGCGCCCGGCAAACATCAATGCATTTCCCATCAAACAATCGTGCCGCTCTCACTTCTAGGTATATAAACCAACCCTTACCTGAGCCAAAAACGTGAAGTGAAGACGCTATCCGATGGCCAACATCCTCTTCTTTTAAATACCTATATGCCCAAGGGAGCTGGAAGGTGGGTGCTGAGGGTGCTGCAGCACCCCCTGGTGGCAAGAGATGGGATTTTCGAAATTGTTGGATTTGGCTGTCTTGTGTTTATAACAGCAACAAAATGCATTAAAAAACAGTTTGTGCTTCCCAGCTCTAATCTTATTTCATACGCGCTCTCTTCAAAAGTGTTTGATTTTCATCATAATCTGGTTTTCCATAATAATAATAATAAGATCAGTGTTTATGCCTGTGTTGCTGTCTGTTGTAGTGTAAAACGACTAAAGGGAGAGCAGGTGCTTACATGAAAGTGAGTGAGAAAAGGAGAAGATACTGAATAATGACATCACAACAGTATAATCCTAATGTTAATTTAAAATTAAATATTCCTCTAAATATGGCTAAAAGTTAAAAAAAACTGATAATGTTAATAATATTAACTTTTCGTCACTGACTCTGAGAGTTTGCTGCCTCCCTCAATCCGGATTAATATTGAAACATATTTTCAAAGAAAGAAAACGACTGAGGAGGAGCAGGGAACAGGTGGACCAGATGAGCTGAATCACAATTAAACAAAAAAGCCTGTAATAGGGCGACAGTATTTCAGCAGGGGCTGACATGCAAGTCATTTAATGTAAAGCTAGCAGTTTCTGATCAAGTGTATACTACGTTCAATTTATATTTCAAAAAGGGCTTTGTATTTTTCTAACACGCACGTCTTGACAGCGTTGACCTCTTCATGAAGCTCTCATCGCAGGCTAACCTTTATGAGATGCCACTTGTCTTTATATGATCAGCAGCATGAGTGATGCTGCCTGCCCTTCTCTGCTCGCTGTCATTCACTTTGTGCAGTACTGATTACCAAACAAATTCAGCAAATTAATGCTGTGTGTCACCTAACTCACCATGCATATGCCATCAGAGAACAGCTATCCGTTGAATGGTGCACGCATGAACTATTATCAGAGTTTTCACCTGTTCAGAGAGGTGGTTTTCCACAGTCACTTCTCCCTCCACATCCCTCGATCGAGCTCCCAGACACATATAGAGGGTAGGAGGGGTGGCATTGCTGTAAGGACACTTGATACATGAGTGCGTTTACATGCACAACCAATACACTGATAACTGTGAGTAATCAGTTTATGGCAATAATCTGATTTCTGCGTTTACATGCACTTTAATAATCCGACAATAGGAAAAACCCGGGTTTACATGATTCAGTCAATTAGTGGGATTTCTCTCCAGAAGGCGGCGGTAATTCAACTTTTTACATGCAACTTGTACATGCGCAGATGTATAAACCCACAAGAAACCTGATACGCTGTATACATGCACTCAAAAGACAGGTTATTGGCCAAAAACCTAGGTATGTTTATCGGTTTATTCATAACCCGATAACGGCCATAAACGGATAAATCTTATCGGTTTATGCTGTTTACATGACCATTTGAATAATCAGGTAACTCCAGAAATCCGCTAATAAACTGTTTATTGTCTGCATGTAAACGCACATTGGTAGAAGGGGTGGCATTGCTGTAAGGACACTTGATACGTTGGTAGAAATCCAACTATAATGAGTTTTAAGGCTCGAACCAAGCCAACAATTCTTCCAGAGAATCGTGAGTGACCATAAAACATTTGGTTTAAGCGAGAACAAAAAATAAAACAAATTCCCCGTTATTTTTTGTACAATAACCGCATAATGCTACAGACACATGATTGACACATTCAGTTTGAACAAAGGTAGCACAATATTCCTAATTCGAATGGCATAATTGTTACACCACTAGTACCAATGACAAAAAGCGTAAATATCTCTCCATTGTTAATTGCATGCAATGACATAGCTTCAATAAAAAAGCCACTTTTTTCCCCCTCAATACTCATGGGAATGTGCTAAAATATGCACCGAACAACCCGTCTAAAAATAGATAATTATCCAGCAGATGAAGCTGCCTGCATGTGTGAACTCAGAAAGATCAGTAACAGGGGAATATATATCTTCTTTAAAGTGTCGAGTGAGTGAGCGTTTAGCAGTTCATATTACCGTACATATATAATGAGAACGGTAATGTGGTTAATACTTAAACAGAGCCTGTGAGGGAGTTTGGTAAGTCATATCAGGCTGTGATTTGGTTACAAGGATGAGCTACAGACATTATATCTGCTCTCTCTCGCAACAAAAATCAATCTGATAACGATAATTCTGTTAGAGACAGAAGGTGTGCTTAACTCTTTCCCCGCCAGTGTAAAAAAAGTTGTCAGCCAGCAGCGTCTTTGATAATTTTCACTAATATTTCAATACCCACAGAATATGTAGAATATGTTTTGTTCATATATATATATATATATATATATATATATATAGACTTAATTTATTTGTCCCGGAAGGGAAATTCATTTTCACTGTCCTGTACATTACAAGGAAAAAATTCTTACACCAGTGTACACAGAGGACATAACAAAAACAGTGTGGCAAGACAGACAACACATCAGTGGGGCCTGCTGTTCAGAGCAGCTATGGCTGCCGGGATATATATATATATATATATATATATATATATATATATATATAGCTTTAAAAAAACTGGTTAATTTCTTTTCAATGTTTATTTTTATTTTGTTTTGGTCAGAGTGAAATATTCCGTGGTCTCTCCTGATTCGAAAATCACTTGGTTTGACCAAGTAAAACCTTTTTTTCTTTCTTCTTTGTCCAAGTGAAATGTTCTACGGTCTCTCGTGATTCTTGAATATATATATATATATATATCACTTTGGTTTGTCCAAGTAAAACTCTTTAAATAAGGATTTTAACAAACGTCTATGGGGAAATGAATGGAGATTTCACTGCCTCAGGCCCCATGGGCAATCTGGCGATGGCGAGACCGAGGCGCTCGGCTCACTGTTAGACATATTTCGCCTTGTTCAAGGGCAGAACCCTATTTTGAGAGGGAACCTTTGAAAAGCCTGTTCTTTTGTTGTATACTGAGAACACAATCTCAGCCTTGGTTTACCACTGCGGGGTGTGTGTGTGTGTGTGTGTGTGTGTGTGTGTGTGTGTGTGTTTCCTGTGTCTACCACTGCGGGGGGGGTTTTCTTTATATGGGTATGAGCGGGTCTGTGCTGACCCTGCCAACAGTCTTTTTTTTTTATTAATAACCAACTTCTAACTCCACAGGGAGCCTCTGTTGATTTCATCAGGGAGCCTCTGTTGATTTCATCATTGGAGGCAGTCTGTCTAAATATTACCCAGACACCCCCTGTGCCCGCGCGGGAAGCGCCCTCGCACTGTCTGCGCTCTTCATACTTTTATTGGCAGCGGGACGACTGGGTGGAGGGCGAATATGGGTGTGTGCTTGGCTCAGAGAGGCTCACAAGTCAGTTTTTGCAAGTCCAAGTCAAGTGTCAAGTCTTTGAACTCGAGTCCAAGTCAATTCCTGAGTCTTTGGAGGGCAAGTCCAAGTCAAGTGTCAAGTCTTTGAGCTGGAGTCCAAGTCAAGTGTCAAGTCTTTGAGCTGGAGTCCAAGTCAAGTGTCAAGTCTTTGAGCTGGAGTCCAAGTCAAGTGTCAAGTCTTTGAGCTGGAGTCCAAGTCAAGTGTCAAGTCTTTGAGCTGGAGTCCAAGTCAAGTCTCAAGTCTTTGTTCACAAGTCCAAGTCAAGTCTCAAGTCTCTAATGGATGACCGTTCTATCATCTGCTGCATGCCATCTGGTCTGCTTAGAACACTGCATAGCTAAAACTAAGTTATTCAAAGCATCACTCCTTTATTAGCAGACAGTATCAGCATTGATTAGTAGATATTATTAGTAGACATTTCAATGCAAATGCAAGTCTGAATCAAGTCTCTTTTGAGGACGAATCTCAAGTCAAGTCTTAATAAGTCACTGTGTGTGTGTGACTTACAGTAAGTGTGCCTCGAGTCCAAGGGGCAAGTCCATTATTATAGTCTCCATCTCTGGTGCTTGTGCTGCGTGGCTTGAAGGAGGGTGGATTGGAGAAAGGTCGATCAGGGTTATTTGTGTGTGTGTGTGTGTGTGTGTGTGTGTCTGTGTGTGTATGAAGGATTCCACTTTTGTCCTTTGGTACACAGAGGTCAGGTTATCGCTGTGAAGAAGAGCAGCAGAAACACAGTGTGGAGATCTGGATGTAGCGTAGCAGCTATAGCGTAACAACACTGCTGATTTGTAGCAAACTTCCCTGCAGCCTCGATCGTCTCATCCATCAAGGCTGCAGCCCTGCTGATGGAAGCACCAGCGCTCAGGAGATCCTGTGCCCTCTCATGCGATCCACATGACATTATTGCACTCATATTTTATTGACGTGGTCCACTAACAGTTTTACGTCCTGGACCTTGGGGGGGGATGATAATGTCCGTGTAGCGATATATAATTCTAACATGATTCTGAAGGAGAAATCAAACATGGCGTGCTGAAATGGACTCACTCGGATGCTTTGCAATCAGGCGTGCACTGTAGTGTACTCTCTCTGTGTGTGTGTGTGTGTGTGTGTGTGTGTGTGTGTGTGTGTGTGTGTGTGTGTTCCTGTACTGTCTTTGTCCGCACCCATTTGAGGTTTAACCATTCAGAGTGAGGCCACTTTTGCAAAGTAAGGTCATTTTTGGCTGGTCCTCACCTCTTCAACGGGCTGTTTAGGGTTAGGACTTGGGTTTAGGGTGAAGGTTAAAATTAACATTAGAATTTAGGATTAGGTTAATAAGGCTGGAGCAGGGGTGGGCAACATTTTCCCCCCAGAGGGCCATACTGCGCCACACATTGGAGATTATACCTGCCAACAATCCTGATTTTCATGGGAGTCTCCCTATTTTTAACCCTCTCTCCCGTTGTGATTGGTAGTTTCTTGTTAATCTCCCGATATCATAGTGATACAAATCCAATGGCTGTAACAGATGAGATTTATTAACATAATTCTGCCTTTTATTGAGTTTTTGGGGGTTGTTGTTTTGCCCTGGGGCCGCATTTTGCCCATGTATGGGCTAGAGCTAGGGTTAAGGTAAGGTTTGGGTTAGGCAGGGTATATAGGGAATTAATCTAGTCAATGGATGGTCCCCTCACCCAGGATAGAAGTACAAGGACACACGTGTGTGTGTGTGTGTGTGTGTGTGTGCGTGTGTGTGTGCGTGCGTGTCTGTGTGTGTGTGTTTGTGTGTTACAGAGAGTGAAGAGTAATAACCTGTGCTATAGCTCATCTCTGACAGGTCCAGGATGCCACAACACCTTTAAGCACAACTCTCTCTCTGTCTGATCTGACTATTGGGAGAGCAGCGTGCAGAGAAACGTCCTTGGCCGGAGAGCACCAGCCAATCTACATGAAGCATGACTAGCCCTTGAGCCTGCCTGACCTTCGACCTTCGCCCTCCAGCCAGATCACTTTACTTTACACTCCTTTTCCCCCACAATGCTACATGTAGGCCCATCATCAATTCTGTGCTCTCACATAACACATATGGCACGTGATATTGTTTTGAGCGCTGCTTTTTGACTTTGAGATTGTTACAGTGTCACAGAGTTACTGCAACATTATTGTGTGAATGTCATTACTTTGTTACAGTGTAACGGTCCTCTTCCCACAGTAGAGACAAATCTTTAAATACTTAAATTCTTTTTGATCCATATCGTATGAAGCCTACTCACTATTCCATGATGGGTAAAACATTTATTTACCTACGTGCCTACTGCCTACTGTATCCATCTTTAAAGCAGCTACGAGCAAGATTTTCGATTGTTATTCAACAGTCTAAATTTAATATCGATGCATCACATCTTACCTCTAATAGTAGACGAGACCAACGCCGAGTAGTCTCGCTTGAACCCCGAGTGAATCGGCCATGTTGTCTCCGTCTGCGGCCGGGGCAGATCAGGAAGCGAAATGAAACGGTTTGCGGCAGCCACTTCGGCCATAACCACACAAAATAACAAAATGACTTCCAAAAAACCTGTTAGAATATAACGAGAGATGTTCGCGAGAGTAGCGAGCCCCTGCATGGCGTTCTCCTTGTTTATGGTCTGTTGCTAGGCAGAGCGAAACGGCGGAAGGCAGGCAGCTGCCGTAAACCGTTTCGTTTCACTTCCCGGGTTTATCCGGCCCGCCGGTAGACAGATAGAGAGAGAGAGCCCCCTGGTGACGCGAGGTTAGTAGACAGACACAGACTCTATAATCATCAATCTCCGATTCACACGGCTCTGGTCTCAGCTACTATTATAGGTAAGATGTGATGCATCAATATTGTAATTATACTGTTCAAGATTCAAGATTCAAGATTTGTATTGTCACTCCGTAGTACAAGTATCACGTGTGAAATTCTTGTGCTGTAGGCTCCGTTACAACATAGTGCAAAAAATAAAAGATATATACGGTAAATAAAAAACAAGAGGCAACAAGCAATAAAGCAGTAAGACACGCCACAGACAGTGGCGTATTCACTGCCCATAGTGCAAATGGCATGAACATACTTTAAACGTAATTAAACATAATAACATTCTGTTAGGTGCAAATAGCGTATACCTACCTGTTTAATAACAATCGAAAATCTTGCTCGTAGCTGCTTTAAGTAGCATACTAGCATTATCATGTTTTTTTCCTATCTGGTTTGTTTATCAGTTCACAGTGTCACTGTCAACTATTTCACTAGTTCACTCATGTTGGTGTCAGATTCTCCCTCCCAGGTGCCACTTGACACCAAGCATATTCAGTTATGCGTCTAAAACACGGTTAAGCCTGTTGGCGGTATGTCAGCAGCATAGAGCTTGCTTTATTGCAAAAAAATATTTGTTATTGGCCTTGCATAGAGGATGGTTGTGTTAACAATGTGTCTGTGGAGGAAATGTCTCACATTTTGGAGGGGATGGTAGCAGACTGATTTGGGATCAGGTTCTACCAGACGGAAAAGCCCAAAATATCCCTGCACACACTTGAACCAGTATCTAATTCCAGAAACAATTTCCAAGCAAGATTTGAACATGAGCAATATCACTGTCATAATGATAGATGCACTTGAACTTCATGTCTCTGGGTAGTGTTTTAGATTAACTTTGGAGGAAGTGGGAGGCAGAGTAGCGCGGGGTTCACTTAAAAGTTTCTGCTACTTCCTCGTACTAAAGTTGTTTACTGGCAGATGTTAAGTGAGGGGAAAATGCCGCAATTGTAATCAAAGATATTACCAAAAATATATTCCACTCCAGCCAGGTTCTGCTCAGTGTTATTTTCTGGTTCAAAACATGGCACATCGCTGCTCCATTTTCTCGTGATCACTTGCTTTCTTAAGCTGCTGGAGTTTCCTATTCTTTGCAGGAAATGAAGAAGTGGTGTGGAGGCTTGCCTTCAGCCTCTCAACATGAAGGCTTCTTCAGTCATGCCACTTGTTTTCACATTCTTCTTAAAGGAGAATTTCGGTATTTTTCAGTGTGACTGAACGGAAATCTCCGAAATTGGTGCAGTATTGACCAAGATCGCTTCAGTTGGCAGTCTTTTTATTTTATTTATTGAACCTTTATTTAACCAGGCAAGTCATTAAGAACAGATTCTTATTTACAATGGCGACCTCGCAGTCGCTTTTCCCACATGCCCCTACTGCACTAAAACAAGCGTGTTTTGACCACTGACGGGATCAGAGGATATTATTATAGAAATATAATTTTCCTTCCGCTTGATACAAGTCTCGCGAGATGTCTCACGAGAGTTTCGTCGTTTGCCGGAAGTCAGCCGTGGTGGGGCAGAAGGTGGAGCTGCCATGTTTGTTTGGGGTAACAGCGGTGTAGCTGAATGATTTTGTAAGTTATGGCTGAATATTGATCTGATTCTGAGAATATTGACGAGGTACTTGAATTCGATGCGGGCGCCCTTATTTATTGAGTCGGACTAATGTTTTACGGATTACAAACTTAATTTTCTCTCTCTCTTTTACAATAACGATCTGAGCCTATGTCTCTCTCTCTTTTACAATAACAATCTGAGCCTGTGTCCGTTGCAAAAACAAGCTTGTTTAGAGGACGTGCGTGCAGGCTGCCAAGGCAGGAGGTGCTTGTGGGAAAAGTGACTGAAACGATCTAGGTCAGTACTGCTGCAGCGATTTCCAAAAATCTACCGACATGACTTGGTTATATAAACAAATATGCAAATTGGGTCCAAGGTTGAAAAATACCCAAATTCTCATTTAACGGTACTAAAAGTGTGCTGACTTTGAAAATCACTAATGGATGAGGAATGGTGTTGCTGTGTGTACTGACGAGGCTGAGTGCTTCTTGGAAATATTGGACCCACCTGCCTCCTTTTTCTGACATGAACTCGTGGTTTTGCCATTTTTCTTTGTTCTTCACAGGAGCCGTTTGGAACAATAACACTTCTTCCACAGAGATGCTGAGTGAGTCCCAGTATATTTATACACCGTCACAAGCTTCCCATTTGGTGAAGCCTCATTTTATTTATTTGTATAGGGACAGATACACAACAGAAACATTTTGTCAATGTCTGATGACATCCCAGCATTTGTAGTAGCCTATAGGCTAATTTGCAATGCCCGTCCCTAGATGTTATTAAAAGCACCTGTTAAAAGCAAAGTAAATGTAATACAATATACAGCAAACACATAAACAAGGATATCATGAAAATCATAAAAAAATCAGTCAATCAATCATGGAGAAACACAAACAATCATACACAAATGATATAAACATGGTATATAGTCGGATCATAACCAACAAACCCAGGAACACAGTCATTTATGGGAACATTGGTAGTTAGTCTTCAGGAACTTCTTCAGATTGGTTTTAAAAAGCTCCCAGCTACGATCCTGTTTAACGTGTGTGGGCAGTGAGTTCCACATTTTGACCCCCTGGACAAACACTGAGGACTGTTTGTCCTCACAGTGTCCTCACAGTGAGGACTGTTTGTCCTAACTTAGGCTATAGGCCCTTTAGCTGGTTTTCAACATGCACCTTCTTTTCTCCCCAAAATGAACTCCCCCCCCCCTCCTCTTTGTCCTTGTTTGTTGTATCTTGTCTGTGCTTTCTGCTGACGTCTAGAAGCTTAATACATAGCGTATCCTTCAGCTGCTTCCTTTCTGCCACATTGCTGTGATCTAACTGCCTCTCTCCTGTCTCAGGTGGCCTAATCTATTGAAAAGCCCAATGTCAAGCTTCACACCAAATCAACCATTTACAATCACTCCGTGCTTAACGCACAGCTTTGTAGAGCAGTGGAACACAAGCAGCAACGCTTTTCGTTTTAGTCACTCGTATGACATGAATATGAAACGCTATTCACCTTATTCACCACGCCCACGTTTTCTCTATTCCGCGTTACCCGCGATTGTATTTGTTCTTCCGGTTCAGCGCTAGTTTGGCAACATTCAGAAGCTACACTGCGGCCAACTTCAGTGACATGTTCATAGCGTTACTGCTGCGAGGAGCCGATGGCTGTACCCGGTCAGCATTTAACGTTACATGTAGTTACAAAAGCACGTCGACAGTGTTTTCTCACTGCCAGTAGCCTACAGTAGGGTTTGACAGATAGCTAGTAGTTTTAAAATATTAAAACTTTATAACAGTGTGTTTTTCTTCGCTTGAAAACAGCTTTTTGGCAAGTCTAAAAATGACTACGGTAGGCGTAATCTACTTCCGTGTCTAAAACGGAAAGACGATTACAAAATGACGTCATGCAGAAGCGTCCTTGTATGTGCAAAGAATAAGGTGAATAGGACGAATCAGCGTGACGTCACTTGCCACCCAGAAATGCGTAACCCCGCGGCAGTGAACTCCTGTAGTATGAGTTGTGGCAAACAAACGTTAATATCTCAAAAACTATACATCACATCGCTTATATGTTGACATTCTGAGTGAGAGCAGAAGTAGCTCAAGAGTTTGACGTATAATATATGCATGTCGTGTTAGAGTTGTGTGAACTGTCGCCGTTTTTTAAATTGTAAACGCGGTCAGCCGACTAGAGTCAAACGACGCTCAAACTCAGGCTCCATAGGGTTCCATTGCCGTTGCCACCCCAGTGACGCGGTTTGTTTAGCAAAATGCTGCTCAGCTGCTGATCCCTCGTATATCGTCATCCTAACGCAGGTCAGACCAATATATCATCGCAGGGAACGTATCCATTTCCCACATCCACTCAACATGCTGTTATAATTGGATTCCATTGTGCCTGTTACTGCATCTATTAGGGAACAAATAGATCTTAAACAACATTTTGTAGCAGATTCCAGGCCTTAATTATAATAACACACACGCACACGCACACGCACACACACACACACACACACACACACACACGCACGCACACAATTTGACTTCAAAAGACACAAAGGCAATCAGTAATTGTGCAGTGCTAATTCATAAGTCCACTGGCCTTTGAAGGCCTAATATACATATTTGCATGTGTTACCTGCCAGCAGAAAGTCTATGATGAGCTAAAGAGAAGGAGGGGGGGAGGTGTTGCTGTAGGCATGCTTCCTGACCTCCTCCAACGCGCACAGAGTGCTGATCTACTGTCGTACGCCGTCGGAATGAGGATGTGTTGGGGGCGAGTGAGTGGTGGTGGTGATGGATGACTGGGAGCCGACAGGGATGTCTCGTTGAAATGTGGAAATGGAATTGACCACCAAAATGTATGGCAGGATCAGGATGGCAGTCACTGCCAGTAGAGCACAAACAGACCGGATTGTTTAATCTTTCCAAAAAGAAAGGTCTGGCAAAAGAAAGGGACTACTAAAGGATATATTGTCTTCCTCTCCTTTCTTGCTTCCTCCTACGCATCGCTCAACACATCCCTGCCTTCCCATTTAAGAGGTGGATCTAGCGTTAATTGAAAAAGGAATGAGTGACTGCACCATTGAAATGAGAATAATTGACGTGCCTGTGAAGAGCAGGCATAAGCCTTTAATTCAATAACATGGCAGATTATAGAGGGGCTTAGATTCCACCTTGGTGTGGAGTGCTCCAACCTCCTCCCAGTGGGAGGAATGGAGTCCACTGGGCCTGGAGACGTGATGATGGGGAGAAAAGAGCAGTGACTAACTAAATAATGGCACAACAACCCCTCAGTGAATGGCTGAAAAGTCACACCGAGTCATTCGAGTGTTAGGGGCCCTTTACCCGAGGACAGTTTCTGGAAGAAACGACACAATAGCGTTTCCTTCACACCTTTTCCTTCACACCTTCTCCCTGTTTACATGAGCGCTGTTGAATTTTTTAAAAACGCCGTAATGTACATGCCAGGTCGCTAGGTGGCAGTGTGATCACCTTATTCTTTGCCCATACAAGGACGTCTTCTGCATGACGTCATTTCGTAATCGTCTTTCCGGTTTTAAACACGGAAGTAGAGTACGCCTACCGCAGTCATTTAGACTTGCCAAAAAGCTGTTTTCAAGCTAAAAAAAAAAACCCCAAACTGTTTTAAAGTTTTAATATTTGTCGGGTGAGAACGTAACATATATGTGACCAGTTTATCAGAATAACGCCTATTGGAAATCTTTAACGAGCAGCGAGGACCTGGGAGCGCTGACTGTGATCTGTCAAACCCTACTGTAGTTAGGCTACTGGCAGTGAGAAAACACTGTCGACGTGCTTTTGTAACGTTAAATGCCGACCGGGTGCAGCCATCGGCTCCTCGCAGCAGTAACGTTATGAACATGTAACTGAAGTTGGCCGCAGTGTAGCTTAATTCTGAATGTTGCCAAACTTCATTCATACTGACGTTTTATTTTGAAAATGGTTGCCAGCTCGCGCACGGCTATGGTGTAATCGCGTGTGTCGCGTGTGCAGGCACGTCAGAGTTTCTGAAATGAGCCGTCTCAAAGTGATTACATGGAGCGCTCAGCGGGGAGCGTCACCAAGAATTTCACTCTGGAAGGTGGTTTCAAAATGTGTCGTTTCCTAAGCGCGAATTCGCCGTCGCCGTCTAAAAGGGAGGCACTAACGATAAAATAATTCCCCGTCACCATAGGAAACCGTCCTCGTGTAAAGTGCCCCTTAGACAGCTGTTGCACTCAGTCATTGCCTTATCCTAAGCTCTTTCTAAAGCTCTCTCTAATCTAAATGGTAATAATATCAAAGTCAAAGTCCATTTTATTGTCAATCACTACCATATGTACAAGACATAGAGAGCATCGAGATTCCGTATCTCACGATCCACGGTGCACTCAATATACAGATAGGAGACAACACACGACATACAATACGAAGATAAAATACACAAAAAAACATACAATAAAATACTACCGTAGGGGTCATAAATATTAAATAAGGTCACTGTATTCCAGTTTTCTGTATTTATCTTGTAGTTTTTAGTTGTTTATGTCCCGAGGACTGCGGGTGAAAATTAGCTTCGGCTAACGCCGGCACTTTTACCGTTGTCCCGTATGGATGATTCTGTATGTATATAACTGTCTTTTAATGTGCATTGTCCTGTCCAAATAAACAATAAAGTAAAGTAAAGTAATCACTGTAATAAAAGTCAGATAGTGCAATAGTGATGGCAGAAAAGTGCAATAAAATGAACAAAGCGACATAGTAATTATGCATAAAGTGACTGGTGCTGAGTGTGGATGTGTGTTATGGGTTCAACTCCAGACTGGGGGCAGAGGGCGGCTTTAGCTCAGGAGGTAGAGCGGGTCGGCCAATGACGCAAGGGTTGGCGGCTCGATCCCCGCTCCCTCCCAGCTGCCGTCGCTGTGTCCTTGGGCAAGACACTTAACCCTCCTTGCTCCCGATGGTGTGTAGGCACCCTGCGTGGCAGCCTGCCGCCATCGGTGTATGAATGGGTGAATGTAGATTATCTACTGATTGTAAAGCGCTTTGGATAAAAGCGCTATATAAATGCAGGCCATTTACCATTTAGGCCATTAGAGGGAAGAGAGGGGAGAGAGTTTAACAGCCTGATATTTCCAGGGATCTCTGGTGATTGGGAATTATTACCTCAAAACATTTTATCCCATCTGACATGAACGTGGGCAGTGATTTTCTCCAGCTATAGCAGAAACCTGCTGTATAGCCACCGTAGCTACTTAGTCGATTTTAGTTAGCTCTGTGCCAAGCAAGCGGTGCTTCATTTGTAAATGAGGGTGTCCCGGAAAACACCAGGGGTCGCTGTTCCCGTGGCGTGAGTCAGTGTGGAGGGGAAAAGACCACAGCCCAGTCGCCAGAATAAAATGTCTGCATTGTACGTTTCTGAAAGCCACAGAAATGATAATATAATGAACATTTCTGAACAAAAATAGGTTGCTCATCATGTTTCTAGATCGGTGAAAATATGAACGTTATACACGACACGTCATAATGACAGTCTGAGGTTTAAGTTTGTCAAAGTCACAGTAGGGAGAAGGTGTGAGAGTGTTCTTTACAAAAAATATATATAAATATATAAAAAAAATATATATATTTTTTCCCCCCAGTTATTTCTTGTTCTCGCTTAAATGTTTTATGGCCACTCACGATTCTCAGGAATCCACAGTCACATCTGCCCCCTTATTTTCTAAATTAAAAATATTGACTGTTTATAACATAAACATTGTGGAAACATGTATTTTTCTTTTCAAGGTTCAGTATCAGGGTCACACACTTCCATATCATTTTCAACAATATTTTCTTAAAAACTCAAACATTCACTCCAGAACTACTAGACAATCTAAGTTCCTGCATATTCCACTTTGTCGTACCACCAGAGGGCAGTTATCCATCAAATACAAAGGTGTTATCCTATGGAACAACTATATCCACCTGATGGACAGCTCACCCTCCCTACCCGTCTACAAAAGAAAACTAAAAGAACATCTGTCCTCAATGGAATTGTGTTAATTTTTTTTCTGTTGCCATTGTAATTTTTATTTCTTTTGATGTATTGGTCAATTAACACATTCACTGCCAGACGTTTTTTTTTTACTGTAGTTAGCTTCTGCCAGAGGGTTTTTTTGAGGATTCTGGCTCATCTTTCAAGACCCGAGGATTCTTTTCTGCTAAGATTTTGTGAACACACAATATCTCAAAAGAACTAATAGAATGTGTGCTTTCTCTGTCTAAAAGAGTTAGTTTGTAGAGTTAGTAGTTATGTAAGCATTAGCAGTTGAATACAGCATGGTTTTAGCGTCAGAAAAAATATTCAGAGATAAACGGCTTTTTGTGAAATTCGATAGAACAGTCACTTTAACCATTCATTTTTGGCTCTCTCTCTCTCTCTCTCCCTCCCCCTCTCGCTCTCTCTCTCTCTCTCTCTCTCCCTTCCTCTCGCTCTCCCTCCCTCTCTCTCTCTCTCCCTCTCCCTCCCTCTCGCTCTCCCTCCCTCTCTCTCTCTCTCCCTCCCTCTCGGGAGGGAGACGCACTAGGTTTAATCCTAGTGAGAGGGGGAGAGGGAGAGAGAGAGAGAGAGAGAGGGAGGGAGGGAGAGAGAGAGAGCGAGAGAGAGAGAGGGAGAGAGCGAGAGAGCGAGAGGGAGAGTTGCTTCAACTCCTCCCTCCGTGGGCGTTCTTCTTGGCTGCAGCGGCCGTCACAAGCTTGTCACCAGTCTCAGTGCTTTGCTGCTGTCCTGTGCCTGTGGCTGCGCGGCCGCTGTTTGAGGAAGTCGGGATGGACTCGCTTCTTGGAGTTTTGGTTGAGAGAAGCTTTTGCGATTCTGGTCATATTTATGCTGCGTGTTTCAAAGTGTGTTCCACCTGTAATCTATTATGTAAATTTGCAATCCCGCATCGCCAGCAATCAGCGCGAAAACGAAAGCGTTTTCCCCCATCCATTTTCATGAGAATGGCTGGGGTGAGAATGGCGTGACAAGTTAAAAAAATGCTTGCCTTCCTCTAGTCAGGAGAGCACTGTTGCCACTTAGTGGGTCGGTGGAATGGGTTGTAAACGTTCGGTGGCTCCAATAATTATATAAGAGATGTAAAAGGGTTAGATGCACATCCCACGGTCAAAAAAAAAAAAATCATTTTTTTGACGACTCAACTCGTCGTTGGCAGTGAACAGCTGGATTGTGTTTGACGACTCAACTCGTTCTTGGCAATTAACGTGTTAAGTCTTGTTTATTTTGTTTTATTTTTTATTTTATTTTTATTTTTTTGTACTATCTATGTATTATTATCTGTACTATCTCCTTGGTTATAATATATATATCTTTTAGAAATATATATAAATAGATATTTTTTACATGGTGAGGTTCTCGATAAGCCCTTCTAGGGTTTCTTACCTCTCCAAGCACTGAAATGTATTGTATTTTATTAATTTCCCCTCCAGGTGTAATACGCTTGGCATGTATTGTCTTTACAGTGCAAAAATCAATAAATCAAAATCAATAAATCAGAATACTTTTTGGCTTGGTTCGAGACTTAAAACTCGTTATATTTGGATTTATCGAAATGTCTACGGAGAAAATCGATGCGGAACTTACTTCCGGGGCAAATTGCTTCACGAAAAGTCACGTGGCTGTTGAGCTCTATAGAGAGGCAAAGTGAACGTCACTTCCTGCTTCAGCACTGTACCAGAGATTTTCTTCCGCACTTTATTTTCCCATAAACATTTCGTAAAATGCTTATAAAAATCGTTTTAGTTGGTCAAACCAAACGGCTCAGCTATATTTAGAATCGAGAGAAACCATGGAACATTTCGCTCGGACCAAAACAAAAAAAAAACGAACCGTTTGGTTTGAACAAGAAAAAATATTTTTATACGCATTTTACGAAATGTCTATAGGAAAATAAATGGCGGATGAAAATCTCTGGTACAGTGCTGAAGCACGAAGTGACGTTCACTTTGGCTCTTTGGCCCCCCCCACCCCACACCAGGTGCCGGAAATAGGTACCGGAATGAGCTAGTCCATGAGCACTTGTGCTCAGGTCATTTTACCGCTTGTTCAGACTGTCGCCTGGAGTTCCTGGCAATTACCGACTTGTTCACCTGGCACCTCCATTACCAGGGCCATGTACCCAGGCGGAAACAATGATGGAGCCACTTGAACAGGGTTTTGCATTTTCGGTCGTACCACACGGGTGAACCTGCTGCACGCTCCTCTGTGACACTCATTCACCAGGCCTGTCCTCCACGGATTAACACAGCCCCACCCCCGCCCCCAAATTGGCTGAAATGATCGCAATGTGCATGGAGAAAATCAAATCACTGACCTCCCATGGCAATACTAATAGCATACAGGAGAGGGCGTACCACAAAAGGGTTAGATGTCAACAAAAAAAGCCCAGAATGAAACACTAGTGGCTCAACCTTTCCAATGCCGGCAATTATCTCCATAGCCATCCAGCCCCCTTCCTTCCTGCTAAACACAGCTAGCGTGCAGGTGGGCTCTTTACTGTCCACTATATCACCTGTATCACTATATCACCTGTATCACTATATCACCTGTGCAGCTGAGTGGCTCTCTGATGAGGGCGGGATCTACAGGGGGGGGCAGGGTTATCACTTTCAGAATGCAAGTATTGGACCCCTTCACTTTTTACAGTCCAAAAAACAACTTTATACTGTATATAATAATAACAAGGGCAACTTCGGCATTTTCAACAGCCCAAGTTTGGCACTGATGACATCATCACTGATGACATCATCACAGTTATCCATTCCTGACTGACTGAATGAATGAATGAATGAATGCCTGACTCACCCCAAAACGCCTTCTCTTGACCGCAGGCTGGACCACGCAGAAATGCCGCCCACTCAAGCTCCAAAACTCCCCCTCTCCTGTCTGTCTCAAACAGCCATCTCCATCAGCATCTCAGCAAAAACGTTAGATAATGTCCAAACCCCCCAAATGACTGAAGGAGAACCAAACCAAACGGTACAGATATTATGTAGAAATAGGAGAGATCGGACCAAAACGTTAAAAAAATGCCGGTTTAAAGAAAATATTTTTTCTGTCTTTTTTTGTTTTGGTCCGAGTGAAATGTTCTATGGTCTCTCCCGATTCTAAATAGCTGAACCGTTTGGTTTGACCAAGTAAAACTATTTTTATACGCATTTTACAAAACGTCTATGGGAAAATAAATTGCGGAAGAAAATCTCTGGTACAGTGCTGAAGCAGGAAGTGACGTTCACTTTGCCTCTCTATAAAGTTGCTTAAACTAGCCAGTGCATAATATTAAACCTTTTTTTTTTTTACAGCTCTGCCAGAGCGCTGTAAAACTCTGTGTGTGCCACTGTGACAGATTATATAATTCTAAGACATTTTAATGCCAAGATTCCTGAGAATTTCACTTTCCTACCACCACCTCATTCCTGGTTTTCAACATTGACATTATTCTTCCACTCGTACAGCGAGTCACACAAAGACTCCACTGACACAATAAGATAAATGTGTGGGGCAGAGAGAGGGAGAGGGAGAGACAGAGACAGAGAGGCAGAGAGAGAGGGGGAGAGAGAGAGAGAGAGAGAGAGGCATTTGTCTATGATTATTTTCCTGTACTGTTTGCAGGGCCTGGGCACACAGATAAATCGACTCGTGAAGTAGTATGTTCGACTACGACACGGTGAAGTGACCAGAGGAGGACAAATAATAATGGTGGAATTTCCAAAAGAAGGTTGAACAATTTATTCTGAAAAGAAGAACGCGAAAGGGCTAAAGCCACCAGAGAGGGGGACACAGACAGATGTTCAAGCCTTTAATCATTCAGAGGTTCCTGTACCACTTCTTCTCCTCTGCAACATCTCCACTCACATCCTGTATGTGGGCGTGTCGGAGAGGGAGATGGAGCGAGACAAGGACAGTTGTCGTCTCCACTAACAGCCCCGAGTGTCCGTGTGCGTGTGTTCATTACTGTATGCATGTGTGCGACTGTAAGTGTGTCTAAGGGTGGAGGGTTCTAGGTTAGTTGCTATCACAACCAGAAATAGATCTTGTACTTCTGCCTGCTCCTCCAGTAGCCTGGTGCTGATACGAATGCCCTCCAGCAGCTGTCTCTCTCTCTCTCTCTCTCTCTGTCTCCCTCTCCTCTTCTCCATCGTCCCTTGTAGAAAACACGGTGTCCATATCGGCCTGGAGGTTAGGGGGATGTGTGGTTCAGCGTGGATTCCGGTTTACGATAAGCGCACTTGTAACATATCCGAAGCCCCTCTTGTCATTTCCTCTCGCCCTCTTGCTATCTGACAACAATGTCTAGCAGTCCAAACAACAACAACAACAACAACCAGATTACACTGTTATTCTTCTTACCCCTCAACAGTCACACCTTGTGCGGCTGTAGAGAGGCATTTTGGGAGGAGAAGGAAAAAAAACTCGCAAAAGATATTTCACTTCAACAAAACGGTGAAATAGCCCCTGGTTTGCTCACCTTCTCTGTTTCTATTTGATGTAATGCAGAGCCGTGTAGATAGAAGAGTCGCGACATCTCCATTCACTCCAATGGACCAGTTTTTTACTCAAGAGTTCCAGGAAGTAAGGTTCTGGATTAAGCAGCAGCACTGTCGAGTTGCAGCAAAATGGACAGTTTGTGTTGTACTTTGAACGTTTTTTTTTTTTTATCAAATTGTACATTATCAGCTTTATTTTAGCATTCAAAAGTAGCGCGAGACCCCTTCCTGGCTGTTCATTGGTTAATGAGTCACGCATTTTGGTCCTCCGCTGACGCCACTCTCTCTCTAAATTGCTCTGATGTAATGTAGTTAGAAATATATAGAGATGTTTTGCCTCTGGACTCCCTTTGATGTAACAATATGTTTATTTGGATCTTTTCATGAATTCATAAACACCATTTATTTCCATTTAATGGTATACTTTTTCTTTAAATTGCCTAATATGAGACCTGCATTTGTTTTTGTTTTTGTTTGTTTGTCAAAGTTGAAAAACAAACAAAAATCCAGAACTGTATGTGAAAGATATGATGGACAACACTGTTAAGTAATCTATTATTTTAATCAACCTCTACTGGCAAAGCCAGGAACTGCAGCAACATTGACAGCTCTCTGGCAGAGCTCACAGTGAACTAGCTCAATAGAGATGAAACATAAATGTCTTTTGCTCCCAAACCGAGTAGCCAACCGGCTGGAAAATTGGCAACGTAATCACTGAATCACCGATATTGATCAACAAATCTATCCACCCGCCACAGATATAATTACAGTCATGTTGTGCTATAATGGGACAATAAACATGTTTATGTAATTGCGCCTTTATTTTTATCGTAAAGGGTAAGATTGGTACATTTGTATGTTTCACATCAGGTTTGCCCTTCTCCCTCTGTTACTTCTGCTGGCGTCTGTCTGCACACAGTCGCAGCTATCAGCGCTGCTTTTCCTCCCTTCAAAAGAATCCATTTGCTACCAGTCATTTTTTGCAAAGTGTGAAAAACAACTTAGACAGACTTGAACGTTGCCCCAGAGAGAGAATCCATCACTGTGAACTTCAACCCTTCATTTGGTTTGGTCAAAGTTGCTCTGATCTATTATGATGTCATTGTGACTTTGAGTGTTTTGCATATCAGCGCCTGCACAGAGCTCTCATTGGAACAGAGAATATGAGGCTCTCTGACTGAATGAACTGTGTGTGTGTCTGTCTGTCTGTCTGTCTGTCTGTCAACACAAGATGTACCGTAGTAGACACAGGTTTTCAGCAGTCGCTGAGATCAGGCTCAGCTTTACTGTCACTCACCTGACACCCAGAGGAGGAAATGGAACTCTGCCGGGAAATCATCCCTCAAAAAACATGTCACCTTAGGGCCTGTGTCCACCTAGCGTCTTTTCCTCAGGTCCAGCGTCTTTTTTCAGGTGTTTCCAATGGGGGGAGAGCGTATGCGGGCGAACACGGACGTCTAGAGAAAGTGCGCAGCGCCCAGTGTCTATTTTCAGAGCGTTCCAGCGTTTTTGTGCGCCGGCTCCCAGCGCTTCCAGCTGAAAATATTTTAACTTTTCAGAAAGACTCTGGTGTCGGCTGCTCCTTTCTGGCAGCTAATCATAATGGAAAAACTATCGCAACAGAGACAGAACGGCTCAATTGTGGGAGCAGATTGGCTAGACACTTAATATTTCTGGTGAGTGTTGTGCTTACTGCTTTTAATAACGTAGCCTACCTGTGTTGTTAGCTTGCTAGCTGTCAGCTATCAAGCTACTACCGCACTGAACTAACGTTATTTTCAGACTGCTTCCTTGTTATATTGTGCGCTGGGATCAGCGTTCCCAAGCGCACTCCCAGCGTTTAACGTCGGAAAAAGACGCTAGGTGGACACAGGCCCTTACGAGGTTCATTGTCACCTCCACGTCTTGGTATTCGTTGTTTGCCAGCACAGCAGTTCATCTAAAGCTATAGGTTCCCACACTGTAAAGTTAGCATGAAAAACAACAAAGTCATGGTTATAACTCATCTCAATAATGGCGACTAGCTTGCAGCCAATGCCCAGTTGTTATATCACAGTGCACGCCCCTTTTCTTTGAGGTTGTATAACCCATTCATTGCTTTTAGTCACGCCCCCTTTCATTCACGCTCTCTCCCCATCCAATCACAGTCTCCCACGCTACCTTCTCTGGCAATAGCCAATCTATTCCTGCCTGCTGAGCCAGACTCCATGTCTTACTATATGTGCTGCCTATGTGCTATGAGCTACGTGTCTGCCTCAGCTGCTGATCCTCATTGCTGAGGATCCTCATTGCAGCAGTTGTTTTCGCCCCACCTCCTCCCCTGACCACCACCAACGTCATGACCCCTGAAGAATTCGCTGTGGGTGGATTTTCTATCCTATTCATCGCTGACACCCTCCTCATCTCAGGAGGAGCATCATCATATCATGGAGTCATACGCCAAAATTAATTGTTTGTTGTATCATTAAAGCTTATCAAACTTTCTACTAGTCTCACATTTATTGAAGAACAAGTAAATGTTGCAAACTCTCATATCCAGCACACATTGCAAACCTCTTTACTTAGAGGTCCACATTAGCTTCTGCAAAGTGGCTGCTAGTCTTCCTGGGGTCCACAAAATGTAAACTGGACATAGACCAAAGTAAATTAACTTTCACTTTAAATGACACCTCCTTTATAGACACAGGGAATTCTAACGCATATGTAATGTGTCATAACCAAATGGATCAGAGCCTCTGAGAAGACATCACGTGACCTACTTGGCGTCGTTAACCTACCTTGTGTTTGAGTTGGATCTCCGAGCCCAGCTGTGCAGACGTGTGCTGCCGTCAGCTGGCATCATGGTGGGTGTGGGGCAGACGGGCGACGCGTGTGTGTCTCTGCCCGGGCGAGGAGATAGCCGCTCTGAGCGCCGCGTCGTGTCTGTGTTGCACCGGGCGCCTGGGAACACACGCACCATATGCACGCTAATGTTGCTCGACAGGCCGTGCTCACGGCAGAGAGGAAGGAAGGCCACTCAACTCTGCTCACTCTGACTTGGTCTTGTAAACAGGCTTGGCTGCCTGCCCAACCCGCACCTCCTCTCCAAGAAAAAACTGACAGCGCGTCCAAGACAAGAGTGCAGGGTCACACGTGCTGTTTTCGGCGTGACGAGAATTCCGAGTGTAATTGCAATGTTAGGGCTAGCTGCGCTTCGCACTAGATGTGGTAAATATTCAATGCTGGTACATGTTCTTGTTCAAGTGTGTCAATTATGAGCATATGGAGGCACCTCCCTCCAGCTGGAGTGGTTTTAACATCAGACAGATTTGCCCATATGAGTAGCCTACTAGTGGATGGATGAGAAGACAAGTAAGGTCAGTTCTGCCAGGACCACTATAGTCCAAAATTAAACGTTATTAGCTAATGCAATATTTATATTTGGCGCTATGGCTCTGTTCTGGGAGCTCCCTGCCCTTCCATGGAAAGCAGGGAGAGCAAACAGGTTGCAGAGAAAGGCGGAAATGAAGCCGCTTGAAATGTGGCGCTCTGTATGAGATTTGCCAATGAAAGCCTAGAGGGAAGTCAGCTGACGTGGGCGGGGTTGAGGGAAGTCAGCTGACGTGGGCGGGGTTGAGGGAAGTCAGCTGACGTGGGCGGGGTTGAGGGAAGTCAGGTGACGTGGGCGGGGTTGAGGGAAGTCAGCTGACATGGGCGGGGTTGAGGGAAGTCAGCTGACGTGGGCGGGGTTGAGGGAAGTCAGCTGACGTGCGCCGGGTTGACTCCGTGGCACTGACGGAAAGAACGCAACGGCTCCACTTGCTCCGAAGCGTTCAAAATCCAGAAAAATGCTGTGTTCCGTTCCTTCCTCAATATGAATATTCCTATATGACTACAGGGCATAAGGCCTTTAGAGACTCAGCTCAGAAATGCACTGTAAGCTAAGAGCATTATGCTATTTCAATCTGTATATTATGGCTTTATTCTGGGGTTCTGTGCACGGGGAACTTTGTGTTGCTCTCTCCAGTGAGTGGCAGGGAGGTGGACAGAGGAACGATGTTCCTTATCTGTCATGAGTCCTCAACATGTTGGAGGTGCTCCAGAGTAAATGAGTATCTGTCATGACTCCTCAACATGTTGGAGGTGCTCCAGAGTAAATGAGTATCTGTCATGACTCCTCTCAACATGTTGGAGGTGCTCCAGAGTAAATGAGTATCTGTCATGACTCCTCTCAACATGTTGGAGGTGCTCCAGAGTAAATTAGTATCTGTCATGACTCCTCCACATGTTGGAGGTGCTCCAGAGTAAATGAGTATCTGTCATGACTCCTCAACATGTTGGAGGTGCTCCAGAGTAAATGAGTATCTGTCATCATGACTCCTCAACATGTTGGAGGTGCTCCAGAGTAAATGAGTATCTGTCATGACTCCTCAACATGTTGGAGGTGCTCCAGAGTAAATGAGTATCTGTCATGACTCCTCAACATGTTGGAGGTGCTCCAGAGTAAATGAGTATCTGTCATGACTCCTCAACATGTTGGAGGTGCTCCAGAGTAAATGAGTATCTGTCATGACTCCTCAACATGTTGGAGGTGCTCCAGAGTAAATGAGTATCTGTCATCATGACTCCTCAACATGTTGGAGGTGCTCCAGAGTAAATGAGTATCTGTCATGACTCCTCTCAACATGTTGGAGGTGCTCCAGAGTAAATGAGTATCTGTCATGACTCCTCTCAACATGTTGGAGGTGCTCCAGAGTAAATGAGTATGTGTCATCATGACTCCTCAACATGTTGGAGGTGCTCCAGAGTAAATTAGTATCTGTCATGACTCCTCAACATGTTGGAGGTGCTCCAGAGTAAATTAGTATCTGTCATGACTCCTCAACATGTTGGAGGTGCTCCAGAGTAAATGAGTATCTGTCATGACTCCTCAACATGTTGGAGGTGCTCCAGAGTAAATGAGTATCTGTCATGACTCCTCAACATGTTGGAGGTGCTCCAGAGTAAATGAGTATCTGTCATGACTCTTCAACATGTTGGAGGTGCTCCAGAGTAAATGAGTATCTGTCATGACTCTTCAACATGTTGGAGGTGCTCCAGAGTAAATGAGTATCTGTCATGACTCCTCAACATGTTGGAGGTGCTCCAGAGTAAATGAGTATCTGTCATGACTCCTCAACATGTTGGAGGTGCTCCAGAGTAAATGAGTATCTGTCGTGACTCCTCAACATGTTGGAGGTGCTCCAGAGTAAATGAGTATCTGTCATGACTCCTCAACATGTTGGAGGTGCTCCAGAGTAAATGAGTATCTGTCATGACTCCTCAACATGTTGGAGGTGCTCCAGAGTAAATGAGTATCTGTCATGACTCCTCAACATGTTGGAGGTGCTCCAGAGTAAATGAGTATCTGTCGTGACTCCTCAACATGTTGGAGGTGCTCCAGAGTAAATGAGTATCTGTCATCATGACTCCTCAACATGTTGGAGGTGCTCCAGAGTAAATGAGTATCTGTCATGACTCCTCAACATGTTGGAGGTGCTCCAGAGTAAATGAGTATCTGTCATGACTCTTCAACATGTTGGAGGTGTTCCAGAGTAAATGAGTATGTGTCATGACTCCTCAACATGTTGGAGGTGCTCCAGAGTAAATGAGCATCTGTCATGACTCCTCAACATGTTGGAGGTGCTCCAGAGTAAATTAGTATCTGTCATGACTCCTCAACATGTTGGAGGTGCTCCAGAGTAAATGAGTATCTGTCATGACTCTTCAACATGTTGGAGGTGCTCCAGAGTAAATGAGTATGTGTCATGACTCCTCAACATGTTGGAGGTGCTCCAGAGTAAATGAGTATCTGTCATGACTCTTCAACATGTTGGAGGTGCTCCAGAGTAAATGAGTATCTGTCATGACTCTTCAACATGTTGGAGGTGCTCCAGAGTAAATTAGTATCTGTCATGACTCCTCAACATGTTGGAGGTGCTCCAGAGTAAATGAGTATGTGTCATGACTCCTCAACATGTTGGAGGTGCTCCAGAGTAAATGAGTATCTGTCATGACTCCTCAACATGTTGGAGGTGCTCCAGAGTAAATGAGTATCTGTCATGACTCCTCAACATGTTGGAGGTGCTCCAGAGTAAATGAGTATCTGTCATGACTCCTCAACATGTTGGAGGTGCTCCAGAGTAAATGAGTATCTGTCATGACTCTTCAACATGTTGGAGGTGCTCCAGAGTAAATTAGTATCTGTCATGACTCCTCAACATGTTGGAGGTGCTCCAGAGTAAATGAGTATCTGTCGTGACTCCTCAACATGTTGGAGGTGCTCCAGAGTAAATGAGTATCTGTCATGACTCCTCAACATGTTGGAGGTGCTCCAGAGTAAATGAGTATCTGTCATGACTCCTCAACATGTTGGAGGTGCTCCAGAGTAAATGAGTATCTGTCATGACTCCTCAACATGTTGGAGGTGCTCCAGAGTAAATGAGTATCTGTCGTGACTCCTCAACATGTTGGAGGTGCTCCAGAGTAAATGAGTATCTGTCATGACTCCTCAACATGTTGGAGGTGCTCCAGAGTAAATGAGTATCTGTCATGACTCCTCAACATGTTGGAGGTGCTCCAGAGTAAATGAGTATCTGTCATGACTCCTCAACATGTTGGAGGTGCTCCAGAGTAAATGAGTATCTGTCGTGACTCCTCAACATGTTGGAGGTGCTCCAGAGTAAATGAGTATCTGTCATGACTCCTCAACATGTTGGAGGTGCTCCAGAGTAAATGAGTATCTGTCATCATGACTCCTCAACATGTTGGAGGTGCTCCAGAGTAAATGAGTATCTGTCATGACTCCTCAACATGTTGGAGGTGCTCCAGAGTAAATGAGTATCTGTCATGACTCTTCAACATGTTGGAGGTGTTCCAGAGTAAATGAGTATGTGTCATGACTCCTCAACATGTTGGAGGTGCTCCAGAGTAAATGAGCATCTGTCATGACTCCTCAACATGTTGGAGGTGCTCCAGAGTAAATTAGTATCTGTCATGACTCCTCAACATGTTGGAGGTGCTCCAGAGTAAATGAGTATCTGTTAGGGGTGTCACGATACACTCAGTTCACGATACGATACGTATCACGATAATGGGTTCACGATAACGATACGATACGATACGATTTTAACAATATTTTTTTAAACTTGAATAATGACAATATATGACTGGAAAAGTAGTATTTTATTTGAAATGCACAAATACAAAACATGCTGTTGTGGGAAATTGTTATTACAATAACAACTAGAAAAAACATGAGATTGGAGATAAGGCTTATCTTGAAATAGAATGAGTTACACCGTCACTTAGATTTACTTTGAACTAAAAGGTTTCTCAGCAGTATAAATTCTCATTATGCATCTTCAGTTTTTCTTCAAACTCAAACAAGACTTTTCTTAATCTATTTTTTATGCATCATTTTTCCTGTCAAGTAAACAGTTTTGCCAGAAACTCAATTGAATGGTTTCTCTCCTGTATAACTTCTCATGTGTCTCTTCAGAGACTTGTTCAACTGAACTACTTTCCACACATTGAACTTCAACAAACAAAGACGTTTCTTAGTCTATTTAAATAAAAAATAAAATTTTTTTTTTTTTTTTTTTTTGCAATATGAGATTTCATCTCAACGATACATATCGTGACGTTTTACTATCGCGAAATTTCGTGGGACGATATATTGTGACACCCCTAGTATCTGTCATGACTCTTCAACATGTTGGAGGTGCTCCAGAGTAAATGAGTATGTGTCATGACTCCTCAACATGTTGGAGGTGCTCCAGAGTAAATGAGTATCTGTCATGACTCTTCAACATGTTGGAGGTGCTCCAGAGTAAATGAGTATCTGTCATGACTCTTCAACATGTTGGAGGTGCTCCAGAGTAAATTAGTATCTGTCATGACTCCTCAACATGTTGGAGGTGCTCCAGAGTAAATGAGTATGTGTCATGACTCCTCAACATGTTGGAGGTGCTCCAGAGTAAATGAGTATCTGTCATGACTCCTCAACATGTTGGAGGTGCTCCAGAGTAAATGAGTATCTGTCATGACTCCTCAACATGTTGGAGGTGCTCCAGAGTAAATGAGTATCTGTCATGACTCCTCAACATGTTGGAGGTGCTCCAGAGTAAATGAGTATCTGTCATGACTCTTCAACATGTTGGAGGTGCTCCAGAGTAAATTAGTATCTGTCATGACTCCTCAACATGTTGGAGGTGCTCCAGAGTAAATGAGTATCTGTCGTGACTCCTCAACATGTTGGAGGTGCTCCAGAGTAAATGAGTATCTGTCATGACTCCTCAACATGTTGGAGGTGCTCCAGAGTAAATGAGTATCTGTCATGACTCCTCAACATGTTGGAGGTGCTCCAGAGTAAATGAGTATCTGTCATGACTCCTCAACATGTTGGAGGTGCTCCAGAGTAAATGAGTATCTGTCATGACTCCTCAACATGTTGGAGGTGCTCCAGAGTAAATGAGTATCTGTCATCATGACTCCTCAACATGTTGGAGGTGCTCCAGAGTAAATGAGTATCTATCATGACTCCTCAACATGTTGGAGGTGCTCCAGAGTAAATGAGTATCTGTCATGACTCTTCAACATGTTGGAGGTGCTCCAGAGTAAATGAGTATCTGTCGTGACTCCTCAACATGTTGGAGGTGCTCCAGAGTAAATGAGTATCTGTCATGACTCCTCAACATGTTGGAGGTGCTCCAGAGTAAATGAGTATCTGTCGTGACTCCTCAACATGTTGGAGGTGCTCCAGAGTAAATGAGTATCTGTCATGACTCCTCAACATGTTGGAGGTGCTCCAGAGTAAATGAGTATCTGTCATGACTCTTCAACATGTTGGAGGTGCTCCAGAGTAAATGAGTATCTGTCATCATGACTCCTCAACATGTTGGAGGTGCTCCAGAGTAAATGAGTATCTATCATGACTCCTCAACATGTTGGAGGTGCTCCAGAGTAAATGAGTATCTGTCATGACTCCTCAACATGTTGGAGGTGCTCCAGAGTAAATGAGTATCTGTCATCATGACTCCTCAACATGTTGGAGGTGCTCCAGAGTAAATTAGTATCTGTCATGACTCCTCAACATGTTGGAGGTGCTCCAGAGTAAATGAGTATCTATCATGACTCCTCAACATGTTGGAGGTGCTCCAGAGTAAATGAGTATCTGTCATGACTCCTCAACATGTTGGAGGTGCTCCAGAGTAAATTAGTATCTGTCATGACTCCTCAACATGTTGGAGGTGCTCCAGAGTAAATTAGTATCTGTCATGACTCCTCAACATGTTGGAGGTGCTCCAGAGTAAATGAGTATCTATCATGACTCCTCAACATGTTGGAGGTGCTCCAGAGTAAATTAGTATCTGTCATGACTCCTCAACATGTTGGAGGTGCTCCAGAGTAAATGAGTATCTATCATGACTCCTCAACATGTTGGAGGTGCTCCAGAGTAAATGAGTATCTGTCGTGACTCCTCAACATGTTGGAGGTGCTCCAGAGTAAATGAGTATCTGTCATCATGACTCCTCAACATGTTGGAGGTGCTCCAGAGTAAATGAGTATCTGTCATGACTCCTCTCAACATGTTGGAGGTGCTCCAGAGTAAATGAGTATCTGTCATGACTCCTCAACATGTTGGAGGTGCTCCAGAGTAAATTAGTATCTGTCATGACTCTTCAACATGTTGGAGGTGCTCCAGAGTAAATGAGTATCTGTCATGACTCTTCAACATGTTGGAGGTGCTCCAGAGTAAATGAGTATCTGTCATCATGACTCCTCAACATGTTGGAGGTGCTCCAGAGTAAATGAGTATCTGTCATGACTCCTCAACATGTTGGAGGTGCTCCAGAGTAAATGAGTATCTGTCATGACTCCTCTCAACATGTTGGAGGTGCTCCAGAGTAAATGAGTATCTGTCATGACTCCTCAACATGTTGAAGGTGTTCCAGAGTAAATGAGTATCTGTCATCATGACTCCTCAACATGTTGGAGGTGCTCCAGAGTAAATGAGTATCTATCATGACTCCTCAACATGTTGGAGGTGCTCCAGAGTAAATGAGTATCTGTCATGACTCCTCTCAACATGTTGGAGGTGCTCCAGAGTAAATGAGTATCTGTCATGACTCCTCAACATGTTGAAGGTGTTCCAGAGTAAATGAGTATCTGTCATCATGACTCCTCAACATGTTGGAGGTGCTCCAGAGTAAATGAGTATCTGTCATGACTCCTCAACATGTTGGAGGTGCTCCAGAGTAAATGAGTATCTGTCATGACTCCTCTCAACATGTTGGAGGTGCTCCAGAGTAAATGAGTATCTGTCATGACTCCTCAACATGTTGGAGGTGCTCCAGAGTAAATGAGTATCTCATGACTCCTCAACATGTTGGAGGTGCTCCAGAGTAAATGAGTATCTGTCATGACTCCTCAACATGTTGAAGGTGTTCCAGAGTAAATGAGTATCTGTCATGACTCCTCAACATGTTGGAGGTGCTCCAGAGTAAATGAGTATCTATCATGACTCCTCAACATGTTGGAGGTGCTCCAGAGTAAATGAGTATCTGTCATGACTCCTCAACATGTTGAAGGTGCTCCAGAGTAAATGAGTATGTGTCATGACTCCTCAACATGTTGGAGGTGCTCCAGAGTAAATGAGTATCTGTCATGACTCCTCAACATGTTGGAGGTGCTCCAGAGTAAATGAGTATCTGTCATGACTCCTCAACATGTTGGAGGTGCTCCAGAGTAAATGAGTATCTGTCATGACTCCTCAACATGTTGGAGGTGCTCCAGAGTAAATGAGTATCTGTCATGACTCCTCAACATGTTGGAGGTGCTCCAGAGTAAATGAGTATCTGTCGTGACTCCTCAACATGTTGGAGGTGCTCCAGAGTAAATGAGTATCTGTCATGACTCCTCAACATGTTGGAGGTGCTCCAGAGTAAATGAGTATCTGTCATGACTCCTCAACATGTTGGAGGTGCTCCAGAGTAAATGAGTATCTGTCATGACTCCTCTCAACATGTTGGAGGTGCTCCAGAGTAAATGAGTATCTGTCGTGACTCCTCAACATGTTGGAGGTGCTCCAGAGTAAATGAGTATCTGTCATGACTCCTCAACATGTTGGAGGTGCTCCAGAGTAAATGAGTATCTGTCATGACTCCTCAACATGTTGGAGGTGCTCCAGAGTAAATGAGTATCTGTCATGACTCCTCAACATGTTGGAGGTGCTCCAGAGTAAATGAGTATCTGTCGTGACTCCTCAACATGTTGGAGGTGCTCCAGAGTAAATGAGTATCTGTCATGACTCCTCAACATGTTGGAGGTGCTCCAGAGTAAATGAGTATCTGTCGTGACTCCTCAACATGTTGGAGGTGCTCCAGAGTAAATGAGTATCTGTCATGACTCCTCAACATGTTGGAGGTGCTCCAGAGTAAATGAGTATCTGTCGTGACTCCTCAACATGTTGGAGGTGCTCCAGAGTAAATGAGTATGTGTCATGACTCCTCAACATGTTGGAGGTGCTCCAGAGTAAATGAGTATGTGTCATGACTCCTCAACATGTTGGAGGTGCTCCAGAGTAAATGAGTATGTGTCATGACTCCTCAACATGTTGGAGGTGCTCCAGAGTAAATGAGTATGTGTCATGACTCCTCAACATGTTGGAGGTGCTCCAGAGTAAATGAGTATCTGTCATGACTCCTCCACATGTTGGAGGTGCTCCAGAGTAAATGAGTATCTGTCGTGACTCCTCAACATGTTGGAGGTGCTCCAGAGTAAATGAGTATGTGTCATGACTCCTCAACATGTTGGAGGTGCTCCAGAGTAAATGAGTATGTGTCATGACTCCTCAACATGTTGGAGGTGCTCCAGAGTAAATTAGTATCTGTCATGATGACTCCTCAACATGTTGGAGGTGCTCCAGAGTAAATTAGTATCTGTCATGACTCCTCAACATGTTGGAGGTGCTCCAGAGTAAATGAGGATCTGTCATGACTCCTCAACATGTTGGAGTTGCTGCAGAGTAAATGAGGCGAGCGAGACAAAGCCCACCGCTTTAATTGGACCTCCATTTACGAGGAATAAAGCGCCTGACACTTATTCTGCCTTCAGCAGGAAACGTCCTGTGCGCTGCGTGCACCTTACTCTCCACAAAGAGCTTCTCTCTCTCTGTCTCTACATTCTAACCAAAGTGACAATTATCTTCTTTTCATGATTGTTATAAGTACTGCAACTAACAATTAATACACCTGCCAGAGGTGATGTTGTTTTGTTTTTGATTTGATTGGTTAGGCCTATCCCTGAATAAACGTATAAAAAGATAACTAGTGAGTTGACGACACTGGGATAAAGCTGGATGACAGAGGGGCTGGTTTAGAAACTAATAATCTGAGGGTATTCACCCTCACCCCCAAGACACTGGCTCGAGAGACTAACAGGAAGTGTAAATACAATCGGAGGGTTCCGATTGTATTTACACTTCCTGTGACTCATAAACCTAGTCTGACTCATAATGTGAGTCAGACTAGGTTTGACCAGGTGAGTCAGACTAGTTTGAGCAGGTAAAACAGCCGGCGTTTTGAACAGGAAGTCGTGACACAATGGGTCAAGTGGGTGGGGCTACATAAGGTGAATAGAAGACAGCAGAGCCGGCATATAACGTAGGTTATATACCCGCTATACCTATTTCTCCTACTTTTTAACCATGCAACTAGCCTCTGAAAAGCTACATAACAACAATACAAGAAAGACTACTGTTTCCAAATCGAATCAAACATTCATTTCACAGCAGTGGTGAAATGAAGGCAGTGTTAAACCGTCGTTGCACAATGCAAAATGTCGGGAACTGTCTGAACATGTAGCCAACAGTGCCAGGGTCATTAAATAAAATAAGTGATCAGATCTTGCTCGCGCTCTCTCTCTCTCTCTCTCTCTCTCTGTCTCTCTCTCTCTCCCGCTCTCTCTCTCTGTCTCTCTGTCTCTCTCTCTCTCTCTGTCTCTCTCTCTGTCTCTCTCTCTCTCTCTCTCTCCCTCTCTCTCTCTCTCTCTCTGTCTCTCTCTGTCTCTCTCTCTCTGTCTCTCTCTCCCTCTCTCTCTCTCTCTGTATCTCTCTCTCGTTGACGTCACTGGAAATTTCACTTCTCCGTGGTTTCCATTCTGTGGATTTGCTACAATGGAGGAAGAAAATAGCCTAGAATTAGGGCCGAAAGTTCAATTCACAACCATGAAAAGCAGGCTGATTGAATCAAAGTGATGTGTGTCCATCTCTCCTCCACTCCATTTCAGCACCGCGGACAGTGCCGCACAGCCCTATCTATGCATGCAGACAGCCTAAAAGCATCTGTGTCTGTCTGACTGACTAACATGCCAGCCAAAGCAACAGAAAAATAAACCAGCTAAATTATCTTACTGTTCCTCAGTAGAGTTGCAGAAAAAGATGGAACTGGGGGGGCAAAGTTGATGTTTGTTTGGGGTAACAGCAGCATAGCTGAACGAATTTGAAAGTTATGGCTGAATATCTGATTTTGAGAATATGTAAGGGTTAATGCACGACGAGGTGTCCATTATCAGAAATGAATGGACGACGTGGAGGCATGTTGCTTCCGCGAAGTCCATTAATACAGCCTCTGACTGACAGGGGCTCAAAACTACGGTATAACAACTTTTTATTCATTGGTCATTCATTGTGATATAAATTAGTGACGTTTTAGTGACGAACTCGTGGTCCTGTGCTTTTGGTATTTGGTAGCCTATCTGATGCCTGCAGTGAGCTATAGGAGCAGACGTGCATCAAATAAGCCGCGTCAATTAACGATAATGACGGGAGTCTCGTGCAGCAGCAGGATGATGTATTCACGCAGATTTTCAGTCCTAAATATCAAACATGTTTGATATGATCGGGACGGCCCCGATGAGGCTGTGAGCAGATCGGGAGCTTAAGATTGGATCTGCAAACCGCTCACATTACAAGATCATCTGTGCTGAACATCGGGCCGACCAAGCTTGGCAAGCTGCCAGGCCAGATTTCTCTTCCGATTCTCGGGAGGGGTGAATCGGGCATAAATCGGGCCAAAGATCCTGTAGTCTGAGGCAGCCTTAAGCCAACATCTGTATCCCAAGGCTGTGTAAATTATGGCTTAGGCTGGGTGCTGTACTCTGGTAGTGAAGCTGGAAGAGAGGGGCTACATATCGTGTGTGTGTGTGATTGCGAATGAGGGGGAGCGCATCGAAAACTGACGCTTCAGCCCCCCCGAAATGCGGAAGGCCCCGGCCCTGCTATTCAGTAGCTGAAGCTGATTCACACAGCATGTCCTCCCACCCACGTCACGTAGTCTTCTCTTCTCATCTGCCAGAGGATACAATAAAGGGAAGACATCAAAGTTCAGTCCCCAGAGCTGGTGTGCTCACACACATGCTTCTGTGCCCACACACACACATGCATGTGCACACACACACGCATGCATGTGCGCACACACACATGCATGTGCAAACACACACACACACACACACATGCATGTGCACACACACACACATGCATGTGCACACACACGCACACACATGCATGTGCACTAGGGATGTTCATCAATTATCGATAATTGATCGTTAAGGATTGGAATCGATCCTGTGGCATTTGGATCGATTTTGTTATTAATTTTTTTTTTTTTTTTTTTTTTTTTTTTTTTTTGGACTACCGGTAGGTTTGGGTGGAATTCGTTCCTCCTCGCCCCACTCCATTGCACAGCCGACTAACGTGAGGTGGAGCTTCATATAGTCTCTAGTTTTCTGGCTGGGCACGGGCCTTTGTGCTAACAAAACTGTTTTAAACATGGGGAATTCACACCGGCACGCGCCGGGGACAGCAGTGTTGGAGAGGAGACACATTGAAATAAAGAGTTCATTGAGGAGAACAAAAATCTAAGTATTAATATGATCGATAATCGATAATTGATCGTTAATTTTCACCGATTATCGATTTTGGAAAATTTTCAAAATGAACATCCCTAATGTGCACACACACACACATGCATGTGCACACACACACATGCATGTGCACACACACACACATGCTTATTTGCTCACACACACACACATGCATGTGCACACGCCAACACATTCATCGGATCACTGGCTAATTGCACATGAACAGTCTATACAGTACGAGCCGTGATAAGGGGGTAATTGGGCCTTTCTGTCACTGGCCTTGTGCAGCCTTAACATTCACTCTGAACACTTATCTGGATGTGTTGCTTTTGTCTGACCTGAACATGGTACCCTGAGAGAAGATGTCCGTACCCTCCCTCCTCTCTCCTCCCTCCCTGCTGCCATCTAGTTCAAGTCTTCATTCAGCCTCCTCCTCCTGCTGTTAGCGGGGCACTCGTGTGTGACATGGGTTGGGACATCTTCCCGGGCCCCCAGTCCTCCAGAACCAATGCAGCGTGTATGTTTCACTCATGGACGGGTCTCGATCTGGACCCCTGTGTGTGTGTGTGTGTGCGTGTGTGTGTGTGCGTGTGTGTGTTTCTTTGTACTTGTGACGGGCACATGCTCCACTTGATGATATTCTCATGTTGTGTGTAATCCCTAATAATAATGTTGTTGTTGTGGGAGTTGAAGCGTGTGTGTGTGTTGGAGTGTGTGTGCACCCCCCCCCCCCCCCACCCACCCACCCACACACACACACACACACACACACACACACACCTCCATCCAAAATAGCGTTGCGTTTGTTCCAAATCATCGTTGACATCAGAGGACTGCAGGCAGGCTTAGCATCATGCGCATACATATGAATGAAGCCGCCATTTATTCACTAACTGCTCTACATGGCAGAGACGAGAGAATCTAAATTTCAAAACTCTCAACGTCGTTCTGTGACGGAGGAAAACGAAGACGAGACAAGCTGGGCCTTTTTTCCTTTTTTTCCCACAGCAGCATGTCGTCGTAGCTTTTGGCCACAGACTTCATCTCAATCTTAATTCCTTCATTAGGCAAATTCCGGTGCTAATGCAATTTGCTCCCGAAAGATGTAACGCATCTGTTAGAATTAAACGGCGCATAATATAGAGCCTAAACAAGCAACAAACATGGATGGTATGCGCGCGCACGCACACCCACACTATCTATCTAGACCTCCTTCTTAATAATCTTTTCCGAGGCTCATTATGGGACTCTGCTAAAATATCATCTGCTTGTCTGGTTTGTCTCTGATCTCCAGGGAGGAGCGTGCCAGTCAGAGCCTATGGGGTCAGAAGGAGCAGAGGGACTGTGGATCTGTATGCGTGGGGTGGCACCACCACACTGGAGTGTCTGCGCTCTATCTACTTGATGCTCAGTGATTCTTAGTAGGCAGAGAGCAACAGCTCGCTCAGTTGGAGGACAAGACGGTGAGGAGATGTATTGATTGGGGCGGCTGATGAAGGGGGTTGTCTCACTGCATAAAACAGAGCCTTTACCAACAACAGCAGCAGCCACACTGACTGCAACAGGCAGAATTATAACCAGAGGATTTGTCAATATTTGAGGCTTGGGCCGCTTTTGTCAATGCGGTTATGAAAAAACAAATGCAATTTCTATGATTCTGTTATGTGTGTGTGTGTGTGTGTGTGTGTGTGTGTGTGTGTGTGTGTGTGAGAGCGGTGGGGCGGCGCGCACAGTGTGGCATCGTTACAATGAGGGGGATGTCACCGCTAGCTGCTATAAGATCATAACATTGCCAAAACACACCGGGGGAGAAAACAAGCGTACGTGTTTGTGTGGTGCGTGGTGTACGCAGCGTGTCAGGATGTGTGGTGCGTGGTGTACGCAGCGTGTCAGGTCGCTGCCTCACATGGAGGAGGAGCGCTCGCTGCATCTGATCCTGCTGGAGCGTGAGATTACAATATCTGCATAATGAGTGTCAAACCATAGTGACAGCAGCTAGATCTCTATTTTTAGTCGTCGACTTCAGACGCGAACAGAGCAGCCGTGGTCATTAGCTATAGAGCAGGAAAAGTCACACACACAATGGAGGGGTCGGTCTATAAATAAAAGTATGTTGTGGTTTTTCCAGGTGTCTGTTTTTGCCAATTGTGTGCGAGAGTTCAAACCGTGTCACGGGGGGGATTAACTTCTGATCCTCGTGTCGCACGGCAACATGAACACGACTTGTGTGGAGCTGAACATGGAGTGCGTTGTGTTGTGTGCCTACTGGTTCTGAAGGGCTTCTCTAAACTGAAAGCTGAGTTGGAGGGGCTTGAAACGTGGCGCCGGGGACGGGAAGAAGAGACTTGTGGACTTTAACTTGAGCTCTGGGGGGGAAAAACAACTAGTGGGCGTCCCCCCCCCCCCTCCCCTCTCTCTGTGTGTCTTCAGGTGCTGTGAGCTGACAGACAGATGAGGGGTGAGGGGCGATTCTGAAGGTCGAAAGCCATGGAGGAGACAGAGGACGCACTCTTCTGGCAGGAGAGGAGGAACATCTCTGTAAATGACCTGCACACTCCACGCCATAACGGCACGTTTCTCCGCAATAGGCCTTTTTCACAGGGGCCATTTTGCGTTGCAAAGGCAGGGTAAACACAGGTGAAAGCAAAACACTAATGAGGGTTTCCAACTTCAGTGATTGTAAGTTGGACACCATCATTAATGTTTTGCTTTCACCTGTGTTTACCCTGCTTCTTCGAACACAAAATGGCTGCTGTGAAAAGGGCCCATGCGCTGTGTGAGTGTGCTCCAGGTGATTTGTGCAGCCTGTGTCTTTCCCGCCGTTTGTCTCGTTAGCGTCATGATCATCGACTGATGGCGCTCAATAAGCCCAACCCCCGGCACCAGAATAAAGCGTCGGTATTTTACCGACCCCGTTCTGACTCCGACGGCGTCACATACTGCTGCTTTGTCACGCACCTTGTGTGACGGTGACAGTCGGTGGAGGTATGAGCTCAGGTTTTAACAGTTTGGCAGTGACCGTGTATCACTCTGAGTGTGCGAGTTGAACTCGGGGTGGGTGGAGTCAGTCGTCCCAATTAACCAATTAACCTTTTTGTCGGCCTTTGCGACAGGTTTGATGATGTTTTGGCAATAAAGCTGGATATTTTCATACATATATACCTGCCCTTGTGGTCGAGCGGTGGAGGTACCAAGCCACAATTTGGAGCAGTCTAGCACACTACTTGTGACACTTGTCATGTGTTACAGGTACCGTCGGTAACCGCATCTGTCCGTTGACTTAAGTTGCTGGGGGTGCTGACGTGGAAACCTCGGCAACGCCGGCGGGCCCCACAGCTGACTCACTGGTGCTGTGACTTTGAGTTAGTTAAGGGAAGCGAACTCTGTTGACATTTTCTCATTGAAATGGGAGGGTGTTTGGGGTGGTCACCGGCCTATAGGCACCCCGACATGTCAGCGGGGCACCGTAACCCACAGATCTCTGTGGGGGGTGTCCATGTGGACACATGGCACCTTGGCACCGTTAGTGGTGCCACGGCTGACTCACTGGCACCGTGCGTTGAGCTTGTCACTTAGGGAAGCTAATTAGCATGTTGTTGTTTAGTCACTCAGCTCAGGCTAGTTTGGAGGGCAGGTGTATGTTCACGTGTGTCTGTGTTGGTTCGGTTGCTCCTGTTTTCTCCGCTTCCTCTCTCTCTCTCTCTCCGCTCTTGGCAGATTCCAGTGCAGCTCTACCCATCAGTGACCTGGATCTTGGTGGTCAGTACTGAACCCGCCTTTGCCTGTTGCTGCTCCTTCCTGGATAAGATAAGTCACTGCTACTGTAGGTGATCACAATCACCCAGTCTGAAACCTGCAAGATACTGTATGCACATGGTGATGATCCTGGATTTGCTGCACCTAATCTTACAAACTGGTTGCTTGCAGCCATGAGAATATATACGTCTCACTGACTCATGCAACATTTTTGAAGTCATTCACTGTCTTAATGCATCTTGGCAGCTCTAAAAGTGTTTACACATGTACGTCTGAATGCAGGTTTCTATTATCACAAGAGTAGTGCGGTCCCGCGATCACATCACCCCTGTCCTCCACTCTCTCTGGCTCCCCGTCAAGCAACGTATCAACTTCAAACTACTCCTCCTCACCTTCAAAGCCCTCCACAGCCTAGCCCCCCCCCCAACCTGACTGACCTCCTCATCCCCCATCGCCCCTCCCGTACACTCCGATCCTCTTCTACTGCCACCCTCATCATCCCCCCATCCAGACTCAAAACCTTTGGTGACCGTGCTTTCTCCCGCGCCGCACCCCGACTTTGGAACTCCCTCCCCCAGACGGTCCGAGACTCTCCCTCACTCCCCACTTTCAAAACCCCACTTAAAACCTACCTGTTCTCCCAAGCCTACAACCTCCCCTACCCCTGACCACCTCCTCCTAACCATCACCTTCCGCCCCCCCCCTCCTTCCCCCTCTCCCCCCTGCCCCTCCCTCCTGTTCTCTTCCTCTCCTCTGCTTCTCCATACAACCTTGCCCTGAACCGCCACTGTTATTTGTACCTGCTGCCTGTACCTGTTGCCTGTTTCTGTTGCTTGTCTTTTGTTTTACTGTTAAGTGTCTTTGGGTTCTGAAAAGCGCTATATAAAATAAATGAATTATTATTTATTATTATTAGTGTTGTTCCTGATTGGGTTCTGTACCTGTACTGTATTCCCTGACACATGCTAACCCCTGGCTGTCCGTTGGTAGGTAGGTCCCGTGTGGAGCTCTCCTTATGGTGACCAGTGTTCCTCGCTGACAGGGGGTCCAGGATGAAGGGAGTCAAGCTGAAATGAAAAATGACTTTTTACCCTATTTTACATCCCTGCATTCAGTGTCACCATCAAAAGTTCATTTATCACGAGTTCATTCATAACTGTCTTTCTACAGTACGCTGACGTCAGGTAGTACTATTTCTACCCCATTTCAACCAATCATATCATGACATGACAGCTGTCAATCAATCTTCCGGCGAGGAGAAAATTCTCAGCAGACAAGATGGCTGCTAGGTAGTTTACATTAGTAATTGAGTTGGGATAGGCTGTATAGGTAAGTGTTTGGTTGCTAGGTAGTTTAGATGAAGGATTCAGCTTAGGCTGTATATTAGCTAGAGTTCTCAAACATTGTCGCATCGAGGACCCCTAAACCGACACAAATTGGACCACGGACCCCCATTTGATAATATTTTGTCCCTGGCTCCCCCATGTGATAAGATTTTGCTGTTGTTGCTTTTAGATGTTTTATTACAGAAAAGGTATAATACCCATGACCAAAATAGTCATACATTCTGTCATTGTGTTAGTTGTGCATGCAATTATAGTCAAAATAAATTATTCCCCTTTTTGCTGGGGACCCCCTGGAGTTTTTGCCCTGCTAAATTCGACTCTTGTTCTACCTTGTTTGTTTTCTTGTTCTCTCTCTTGGCTTCTCTCTCTCCTCTCCTGCTGTGCATGTCTTTTTTTTTAATAAGCTTTATCTAAGTTGTTCACTCCAGTTTTGATTGTGCTTAGTGTCACGCTGCCCCCAGCCTAGAGGATAGTTAACGTATTATAATCAAACTAAGTGTCATCGTCTTCTAGGCCACCAGCTGGTTAGCGGGAAAAATGAACAACAATGCTTGTTTGAGCGAACGTTAACACACAACACCATGACTGAGCAGTGAGGGCAGCTCGGGCACATACAGGGATGGCGCTACACCAGGGGAAGGGGGGGCTATAGCTCCCTCACAAATCTGTCAAGTCCGCTGACTTAAAGATGGATGCAATCGGATTATTTAAACAATCTTTGAGCAACAGTTTTACCAAAAGTACAAAAATAAAAGTTTGTGGCTTTGTGTTGTTATTGTTGTGGAGGAATCTTACAGATTGGACCTTGATGGGATGCAAACACATGGAAAAATGGCCATGGATTCTGTTACCATGAGTCTACATAAAACAATGTAAGATCAATCAAATGATTGGTAGCTTTGAATTTAGAAACTGAGAATCATGCAGTCTTATTGAGATTGTTTTAGATGAATCATGCAGTCTTATTGAGATTGTTTTAGATGGGAACCCTCCTCTGCAGTATAGTTGATTGAAGAACACACCCTGAACTCATTTGATTGGTCACTGCAACTGCTTCTTCCTGAAAACATGCGGCAGGTAAATAAAATGTGGTTAAGATTAGTGTTAGGGTGTGAAACTAGTGCAGTTTGGTGTCCTTGGTCTGGTGGCTTAATGGTTAAGGTGCTTGCCTTCCAATCTGAGGACTCAGACTCGATTCCCAGTCAAACCATACACATCTTTATTTATTTTTTTATGATCAATTATTTTTATTTTTATATATCATATATAATAAAACAAGGACAGTCAGAACACTTCTGATAATAAAGAGAACATAGACATTACATCTGCCATGAAATACACCATACATTACTTCTTCAACTAGGTGAAGGTATGCAAAATTCAAGATACAGTAAATATGTCACCACAGTATCAAAAATAAGAATAAAACAAAATTATTAGTAAAAGCAAGATTAAACGGAAAAAATAGCCCATGTTAAAATAAAGAGATAAATCAAATATTTCTGTTCTGATTGAAACCACCCACCCCCCCTCCCACCCCCACCCCACCCCTCAACCCCAGAAGGACCCCATATCAGCAACTAAACAAGGCATTTGATCTTTGTCAATGCAGCATCCCAGAAATCTATGTTTGAAATCCTTGCATCATTCATTCTTGCAATGGACCCTTCAATAGACACTATATCCATAAAGGAGAGCAGCCATTCCCGCTTAGATAAAATATGGGGAGGTTTCCATCTACAGACAATCATTTTCTTTGCTGCTGTAAGGCCTGCTAGCCACAGCCGCTTCTGTGATACAGAAAAATCTAAATCAGAGCTATCATTAAGGAGCAGCACTTGTGGAAGCATAGGAATAAAATTACCAACAATGGTAGAAAGTATTTCACAAACCATTTTCCAGAAATCCATTACTTTTGGACATTCCCATATCATATGGATATATGTCCCTGGATTACCATAAGGACAAAATGAGCAATTGGGAGACTGAAGTATTTAAATTTGGTAGAGTTTCCTCGGAGTGTAATAGAATCTATGTATAAGTTTATAATGGATGAATTGGTGATCGAGATTCCTTGATGAAAGACTGTTGTTTGACCATACTAACTGCCAATTAATATCTAATATATATGGTGATAAATCTTGTGTCCACAAAGTATTTAAGGAGAGAGCTGATTCTTTATGTTTTAAAAGGAACTTGTAAATATTTGACACCACTCCTTTGGTTACTTGCTTAAGGATTTTGGTGATTGGATGAAATCCCAGGTTACTCCCCCCCAGTACTCCATAAGAACGTAATGCAGTACGTAATTGTAAGTAGAAATAAAAGGAGGATTTGGGGACGCTAAATTTTTGTTGGATATCCTGAAAAGAAAGTAGACCATCCTGTCCCCAGATATCCTGCAAAGTGAAAATTTCCCTGTTGCTCCATTCAGGAAATACAGCGGGCTGACCTCCCACTAGAATGTCATGATTATGAAATATTGGAGTATCAATATGCCATTTATTTTCGATTTTAAGATCTTGACATACTGAGCGCCATGCCACTAGTGAGTTATAGATAATAGGCCCGAACTTAACCTTGGCTAGATTCAAAGGGATATTGGAATGGATAAGGTTTTGCAGCCTAAGAGGATGCACCATGCTTTCTTCAACCGAGCGCCATGCTGGGCATGAAGCAGGGTTGAACCATACACTTAAAGAACGGAGCATGAAGGACCAATAATAAAGTTGGAAGTTTGGCACCCCTTGGCCCCCTGATGTCTTTAGCCTCTGTAAAGTAGAAATTTTAATTCGTGGCCGCTTATTCTGCCAAATAAATTTATTTATATTTGCTTGCAATTTCTTCCAATATCCAAGGGGAGGAGCAAGAGGGATCATCGAAAAAATAAAATTCAAACGAGGGAGTACATTCATCCTAATGATTGATATCCGGCCTTGAGGTGATATTGGAAGTTTGACCCATCTATCGATGTCAGATGCAATGACCATACACATCTTTATAAAGGTTTAAGCAAGTACAACAATTTGGTTTGGGTTATACTAGTCTTGTATATAAAACAACTAGCCAGAGGAAAGAGTGAAAAGCCCTGAGAAAACCTGCTTTAAGAAGTCTGACCTGGTGGTGCAGAGAGGGTGCTTCCTGCCCTGCAGTATAGACCCTTCTCACGGTTTCCAAATTCCAATCATGGAAGTTGGAAACCCTCATTAGTGTTTTGCTTGCACCTGTGTTTACCCTGGCTTCTCGACACAAAATGGCCCCCGTGAGAAGGGTCTATTGAGGCCTAGGTCACTTTTGAGGTCATGGGTTCGAGCAGCATCCCATTTGGTAACGATTTTTCCTCGTCTCCTCTCCTTGCGTCTCTTCCTTGACTCCTCGGTCAAAGGTCACAGAGGAAACGAGGAGACGATGCAAAGAGACAAGTGAGCCTGGCTTGTCCTCACAGGCGCCATGTTGAACCCACGCTCCTCTCACGCAGGATGACAGCTGTCAAAACGCATGTTTTATATCCACATAAAAACATTGAACAATGCACATTCATACAAGATAAAAAAGAGGTAGCTGTCCAATGTGGTTGCAGGATATGTGTGTGTATATACATATATATGCGTATGTGTATATATATTTTTCCAACTCTCTCTGCCTTAACTGTGCTGTTGTCTTTAAACCATGATGCCTTAACTGTGCTGTGCCTAAAACAGAGGCCTTAACTCTACTGTGATTTAAACTATGTTGTGCCCTCTCTCTGTGATGAATAGAATCATGCATTCATGACTCAATTCACTGCGTTGTGTCATTGATCCTTGATGCATTTTTTGGTAACTTAATGCCATTGTTTTTATTATGAAAAGTGTGACCTCATTATGTGACCTCTTCCTGTTCATTTAGGAAAGACACTTTCCATGTTTTTTATATTTTCTTTTGTCTCTCATGTTGACTATATACAATCATATCTGGTGTCTCCTTTAAAGGTCTTGTTACATCACTCCCATGTGACTCCATCACATGACCCCTCAGTGGGCTTTAAATACAGCACCTGTATGTGATTGCTGCCATTACCCTGATGAAGACTCTTTGAGTGGAAACACGTTGGTCTCCCTGCTAGTATAAAGGATTTTTAATATAACTCAGAGTGCCTTGGATGTCTCCTTTTGCTGCCTTCAACACCTGGAGAACTTCCTGCAACCACATTGAACAGCTACCTCTTTTTTATCTTGTATCTATATATGCCCCATCCTGGAAGAGCACCTGATTTTTACTCTGCTAACCTATATTGATGGCTTGACCCAATGCAGCACTCCCATTTGTATCTTTATAATTAATGCACATTCATGTTCAACTCATCCACATTAACTGAACTGTGGAAAACCTCAGTGGGAATAGACCCTTCTCACAGGGGCCATTTTGTGTCGAAATGGCACTAACATACTGATGAGGGTTTCCAACTTGCATGATTGGAAGTTGGAAACCCTCATTAGTGTTTTGCTTGCACCTGTGTTTCCCGAGCCATTTTGACACAAAATGGCCCCCGTGAAAAGGGTCTATTGAGCGTACATTCCACGGGTGCTGGGCATTAATTAATCAGGTCCACACACCTGCAAGAGTTTGGAAGTTTGTGGAGGTGAGCGGCTGAGGATCAGCTGTCAATATTGATCATGTAAATTAAGCTTATTTGTGTGATTAAATTGAAGTTGTTGCCATCAGTTGATTCCTGTTATTCTGTTGTCTTTTTTAAGCATCTGCATGCTTTGTGAAGCACTTCATTGCACTGATGAGTCATTCTAGTTTTGTATTTCCCATTAGTTCTTATTTGGACGTCCTTAAATTATTGTTTTCTGAGTTTTTGCAGTTATGGGTCTGTTTGGTTCAGCTAGGAGACGAGGCCGTGAGGAGGGAGGTAAGGAGACTTGGAGGATCCTTCATGCATCTTTTTAATCAATTGGAATGGCCTTCATCATGATGGCAGCTCTTTTTTGGTTTCCGGGTCAACAAGGAGACAAGGCTGTGAGGACGGAGGAAAGGATACATTTTCACCAAATGGGATACACCCATCTGTCTCATCGGTTGAACTCATCAAACTGAATTAGCGTTAACTGCAAGGCAGCCTCACAATGCAAGTTCTAGTATGAACCTTCAACAATGAGGACAGTAGCTATAAGCCGTACAGAGTAGACGCACGCACAGTCAACATAAAGTCTTACATTATCATACATGATCTAAAATAAATAAAATAATCTAATCGCTGGATGGAATCATCCTCCATATTTTATATACTGTATATGTTGTAAGCCTAATTTTTGCCATCACAGCTGCTTTTTACATGTATGGGATAATACAGGCTAATATACAAGGTGTCCCAAGCTCTGAGTCATTACAAACTCAATTAGCTACAGAAGCTAATGTTCACATTCAGTCCTTGTATATTTCTCTCATGTGTTCATCATTCCTTTCCTCCTCTGTGTGTGTGTGTGATTGAGAAATGAGATGCAGGTGGTGTTCATCCTAATTGGCCTGGTCAGGTGTCAGATTGCTGCTGGCTGATTGGCTGGTGGAGAGCATTTAAGCCAGCTGATGCCATCCTGTCGCCCCTTGCTCTCCTCATTCCCAACGATGATGGCTGCTGTGCTGACTGCTGTGTTCTGTCAGGTAGGAACTGTGTGTAGACCTACTTTAGTAGTTCTGCAGAACTTTATTAAGATGTGTCTTTATCTTGGTAGACCTGTGCAGTCTAAACTGTAAATAGTTACCTTCCAGATCTACACTTTTGTACACTGTAAATAACACTTACCCAAGTAGCAGAAAGTAGGGGGAGAAGCCCTTTAGTTTTTTGTAACATTTTCTGATGTTTATTTTGTAGGAGCTTATAGGTAAGAGCTGTGTCTCTTATTTAATCCATCATTTTATTTTCTTAGGTAAATTTAAGGTTGGGGATTAGTTTGATTGGTTAGTTGTGTTGGGGCCATGCTGTGCTCTGAAACTAAACCTGCTACTTGTGAACTTGTGATGGTGGTTTGGCTGATCATCCTTGGGAGTGGGAAGAGTGGGGGCACTTTTGTGTTGCGGTCCGGTTCCCCGAGGCCGGTTCCTAACATAATTGGGTGCTCGTCTGCTTTTCTCATTCGTCAGCACGTCGTCTGTGTGTGTGTGTGTATATATATTTTATGTTTGTCTGGTGGGCAGTCTTTGTGCAGGTGGTAAATGGTGTTAGTCAAGGTGGCTTTGCATGGAGCTGAGGAAGCTCATGGTGGTAAAGCTGGTGGAGAGGTTTGTTGGAGGAGGAGCCGGTCAGAGGGGACCAGTAAGACTGAGGAGGGGTGTGACAAGGCAGGGCCGTCAGTAGCACCGTTTCTCCTCTTTCTGTGTAGACTGCTACCCTACAAGAGTCTCCGTACATAGACTTGCCTGTGACTGACTCCCAAGCCGTCTAAATCAGCGATACAGACGTATTTACAAGTGTCACAGAAACATTTCAAAGCCACATATTGAGAAGAAGGATTCATAGCTTCTCGACGTCGGGGTTAGAAAGCTCGTCGCTGCTCATAAATGCCTCTTTTCATCTGAAGTCTGTGCTGGTGATATTTTTTACCGAGCTTTCGGCCAGAGTGGCGCTGTTGAGCGCTCTGATGGCTGAGAGCTCTAACCTGGAAAAAATATCACCAGCACAGACTTAAGATGAAAAGAGGCATTTATGAGCAGCGTCGAGCTTTCTAACCCCGACGTCGAGAAGCGATGAACCCTTCTTCTCAATATGTGGCTTTGAAATGTTTCTGTGACACTTGTAAATACGTCTGTATCACTGATTTAGACGGCTTGGGAGTCAGAGTCACAGGCAAGTCTATGTACGGAGACGGGACTCTTGTAGGGTAGCATAGTCTACACAGAAAGAGGAGAAACGGTGCTACTGACGGCCCTGCCTTGTCACGCCCCTCCTCAGTCTTACTGGTCCCCTCTGACCGGCTCCACCTCCAACAAACATCTCCACCAGCTTTACCACCATGAGCTTCCTCAGCTCCATGCACACCATTTACCACCTGCACAAAGACTGCCCACCAGACAAACATATAAAATATATATATATACTCAGACGACGTGCTGACGAACGAGAAAAGCGGACGAGCCCCCAATTATGTTAGGAACCGGCCTCGGAACAGGACCGCAACACAAAAGTGCCCCCACTCTTCCCACTCCCAAGGATGATCAGCCAAACCACCATCACAAGTTCACAAGTCACAGATTTAGTTTCAGAGCACAGCATGGCCCCAACAACAAACTAATCCCCAACCTTAAACTTACCTAGAAAAGGATGGATTAAATAAAAGACAGCTCTCACCTATAAGCTCCTACAAAATAAACATGAGAAAATGTTACAAAAAACTAAAGGGCTTCTCCCTCCTACTTTCCTTGGGTAAGATGTTGGTGTACAAAAGTGTAGAGCTGGAAGTAGCCATTTACAGTTTTGACGGCACAGGTCCACCAAGATAACACATCTTCAAGTTCTGAAGAACTAATTAGGCCTACACAGTTCCTACCTGACAGAACACAGCAAAGAGTCAAGAGAGAGCCATCATAGGTGGGAGTACAATGAGTGGACTCATAGTTCAATTACACACAGAGGAAAGGAATGATGTGAACACATGACACAAACGTTTAAATGCTATAGCTAGTAGAGTTTTGAATGATAAGCCCAAACTTTTATTTCAACAACTTCCTGTGTCTGCACTGCTTAATTGGTTTGGGGATGCCATCCCTTGCAGTCATTGCCACCGATGACGGCGGCGCTGCTGACTCTTTGTTTTGTCAGGTAGGAACTGTGTGTAGGCCTACTTCAGTAGTTCTTTAGAACTTGAAGATCTGTCATTGTCTAGGTAGACTTGTGCAGTCCAAACTGTAAATAGCTACCTTCCAAATCTATACTTTTTTACACTAAATAACTCTTACCCAAGTAGTAGGAGGGAGAAGCCCTTTAGTTTTGTAACATTCTCATGTTTATTTTGTAGGAGCATATAGGTGAGAGCTGTGTCTATTTTTTTTAATCCATCCTTTTATTTTCTTAGGTAAATTTAAGGTTGGGGATTAGTTTGATTGGTTAGTTGTGTTGGGGCCATGCTGTGCTCTGAAACTAAACCTGCTACTTGTGAACTTGTGATGGTGGTTTGGCTGATCATCCTTGGGAGTGGGAAGAGTGGGGGCACTTTTGTGTTGCGGTCCGGTTCCCCGAGGCCGGTTCCTAACATAATTAGGGGGTCGCCCGCTTTTCTCGTTCGTCAGCACGTCGTCTGAGTATATATATATTTTATAGGTTTGTCTGGTGGGCAGTCTTTGTGCAGGTGGTAAATGGTGTGCATGGAGCTGAGGAAGCTCATGGTGGTAAAGCTGGTGGAGATGTTTGTGGGAGGAGGAGCCGGTCAGAGGGGACCAGTGAGACTGAGGAGGGGCGTGACAAGGCAGGGCCGTCAGTAGCACCGTTTCTCCTCTTTCTGTGTAGACTATGCTACCCTACACGAGTCCCGTCTCCGTACATAGACTTGCCTGTGACTCTGACTCCCAAGCCGTCTTAAATCAGTGATACAGACGTATTTACAAGTGTCACAGAAACATTTCAAAGCCACATATTGAGAAGGGTTCAACGCTTCTCGACGTCGGAGTTAGAAAGCTTGACGCTGCTCATAAATGCCTCTTTTCATCTGAAGTCTGTGCTGGTGATATTTTTTCCAGGTTAGAGCTCCCAGCCGTCAGAGCGCTCAACAGCGCCACTCTGGCCAAAGGCTCGGTAAAAAATATCACCAGCACAGACTTCAGATGAAAAGAGGCATTTACGAGCAGCGTCGAGCTTTCTAACCCCGACGTCGAGAAACTATGAACTCTTCTTCTCAATATGTGGCTTTGAAATGTTTCTGTGACACTTGTAAATACGTCTGTATCGCTGATTTAGACGGCTTGGGAGTCAGAGTGACAGGCAAGTCTATGTACGGAGACTCTTGTAGGGTAGCAGTCTACACAGAAAGAGGAGAAACGGTGCTACTGACGGCCCTGCCTTGTCACGCCCCTCCTCAGTCTTACTGGTCCCCTCTGACCGGCTCCTCCTCCAACAAACATCTCCACCAGCTTTACCACCATGAGCTTCCTCAGCTCCATGCAAAGGCACCTTGACTAACACCATTTACCACCTGCACAAAGACTGCCCACCAGACAAACATATAAAATATATATATACATTACACACACAGACGACGTGCTGACGAATGAGAAAAGCAGACGAGCACCCAATTATGTTAGGAACCGGCCTCGGGGAACGGGACCGCAACACAAAAGTGCCCCCACTCTGCCCACTCCCAAGGATGATCAGCCAAACCACCATCACAAGTTCACAAGTAGCAGGTTTAGTTTCAGAGCACAGCATGGCCCCAACACAACTAACCAACCAAACTAATCCCCAACCTTAAATTTACCTAAGAAAAGAAAATGATGGATTAAATAAGAGACACAGCTCTTACCTATAAGCTCCTACAAAATAAACATCAGAAAATGTTACAACTAAAGGGCTTCTCCCCCTACTTTCTGCTACTTGGGTAAGTGTTATTTACAGTGTACAAAAGTGTAGATCTGGAAGGTAACTATTTACAGTTTAGACTGCACAGGTCTACCAAGATAAAGACACATCTTAATAAAGTTCTGCAGAACTACTAAAGTAGGTCTACACACAGTTCCTACCTGACAGAACACAGCAGTCAGCACAGCAGCCATCATCGTTGGGAATGAGGAGAGCAAGGGGCGACAGGATGGCATCAGCTGGCTTAAATGCTCTCCACCAGCCAATCAGCCAGCAGCAATCTGACACCTGACCAGGCCAATTAGGATGAACACCACCTGCAATTCATTTCTCAATCACACACACACACAGAGGAAAGGAATGATGAACACATGAGAGAAATATACAAGGACTGAATGTGAACATTAGCTTCTGAAGCTAATTGAGTTTATAATGACTCAGAGCTTGGGACACCTTGTATATTAGCCTGTATTATCCCATACATGTAAAAAGCAGCTGTGATGGCAAAAATTAGGCTTACGACATATACAGCATATAAAATATGTGACTGTGTGTGTGTTTTGTACATGATTAGTTCATTAACTATGGGCTTAATTATAAATGAGTTCTGACTGAACGTTACTATAAAGCACACATGGGCAACATACTCACCACCCCCTGTGTGGCGGGTATGTGTTAGAGGGTACACACAGGAAAATACTGTCACAGAGGACTAAGAGATGATTTACCATCTAAGGCAGGGGTGGGCAACTATTTTTCATGGGGGGCCACATGAGAAACCCAGATTGTTGCCGGGGGCCGAACAAATATTGTCATGCCGTAACCCATGGATGGGCAACTTTGATGATAGAGAGGGCCACAAAAAAATGTCCTCGCTACCAGATTTTGCTGAGGGCTGAACGGCGCCAGCACGAAAAATTTTGGGCATTTGAAGCCAGGTTTAGAGGAATAACTCATTTTAAATTAACAATTGTGAAATGTGGTTGCAGGAAGTTCCCCAGGTGTTGAAGGCAGCAAAAGGAGACATCCGAGGCACTCTGAATTATATTAAAAATCCTTTATTCTAGCAGGGATACCAAGATAAATTATCTTATATATCTCCATTTAAAATTCCAAACAAATCACTTTTTAATGTATGCTTTTCTGGTAACAGGGCTGACACAGCTTGCTCGTCCCCCTCTGTCAGACATTACAAAACTTGAAGAAAATTCATTAAAAGCAGATGTCACTTACTTATCTTTCCACCATCATCTTTAGAAAAGGCAGGTGATGTCACTTCCTGGAAATGCTACAACTTTTGGAACACTCCATTATGTCTGAAGGGGTGTTTTCGTTAAAAGTAACAGGGTTGACGACAACATGGATACAAGACTATATTGTTCTTTTTCTCATCATTTTACACATATTAAGAATAACAAGGCCAGGTCGAAACCTGGCATAGGGCCGGTGTGCTCAGTAAAGTGCAGAACTCTGCCAAGGTGTAGAGTCATTTGTGTTCAGTCTAAAATTTTGGCCCCTTGAAACCAGATTAGAGGACCATTTACATTAAGATTAGACTGTTTTTCAGTCTTAACCATCAATTTGCTGAGTGAGTGGCACTGCTCTTGCCCAGATGTAGCCATATAGGTAAAACACTAATATTTTCTGACTCACCTCCACCACCACCTGCTGATGTCTATATTATTTAACCATCTCATTCTCTTTAACACGTTCAGTGCCAGCGACGCCATATGGCGTCATTAGAAATTTACCGTACAGTGCCAGCGACGCCAAATGGCGTCATAACTCCAAATTGTTTTTTTGACGGGGGGGGGGGTGTCGATCTAAGCTTCTTACGTCGCCTCTAACAATATTGTAGCTATTGGAGGTCGATAACCTATTTTACAAACCCATTAGGTGGCGACAGCACTCTCCTGATCAGAGAAAAAGGAGCCAAACACACAGAAATAGTCACTGGTGAAAATGAGGAAATCGCATTGCATCCGTCCGTATGCATCGACGTGCCTCCATAAACGAGCACAACGCCAGCTGTGCCCCCAGCAGCAGCATCCGCTGTCACAACTGAGCACTTCCATGTACGCTGCAACAGCACATTCACATAATCAGCATTATTATTCCGAACTGGAAGCATGCCAGCCCGTGACAAACACACGCGGAACCAAAAAGCTGAATGTCACGCACCATTCACTGTGTGTGCGCAGCAAACTCAGCAGAGACTGAGAGCCACCAGACACATAAGACACACCCAGGAGGCGTGTGCAGTTGAGGGGGGGGGGGGGGAGCACGGAGAGCAGCAGAGCAGCATACACTTCACCCAGACAGACCCAGACATCAGAAAATTAGCTTCAGAGTCAGAGATGTGCTTGAAATGTTTAATTTCACAAAAGGCTCATTATCTCAGCTCGTAGAAAAAAAGGTATGTTTTTCGTTCAATCAAGCTATCTTCTCCGGCTCATAACTAAAGAACGGAAAATGGGATCAATAAACTTTTTTTTGCAGGTGATAGAAGAGAGTCTCATCGTTATTTGTGCGTGTTCAGTGTTTACATAGTAATTATTAAAAAAATTATATGACTGTTTTAAAATGCATTGCGGCCTATGTGGCACAGCAAGCAACCTTTTGCCCAAGGGCCGTGGCACTGAAAGTGTTAACAGTCCAACATTAAATCTATCAAATAAAATTAAAGCAAGAGCTTGTCCTCAAATAAAATGAATATAGTGCAATTCAAAATAAAATAGTAGAATAAATTAAATTCAAGTCACTTTCAGGAGGAATACAAAAAACCTTGTGCAATGTCAACTGAGTTTAAAGCAGCAGTCCAACATAAAATCATCATCTTACAGTACAATGGTGTGCAATTTACAGTAACAGTGCTCTTAATTTTGGAGAAAGACAAAATGCTCCATGTAAGATGGTCACACACATGGACTGTACACACATCATCCAGACACAAGACTGTTAGTAGCATCCACACCCAACATGGGTCCATGTGAAAGGATGGGAATGCGCACTGGAAGCATGTGTGTGTTTGTGGCCATCCGTGCATGTGTTGATGTGTAATCGTGTGACAATAAAGACGGGCTTGTCCGTCTGAAATCGTGGAATCGACTGGAATGAGGCACGCGACATGTTTGGAAGAGTGTGCTGACGTCAAATGACGCTCCGCTGATGGGTAATGTGGCTAATATGTTAGCGGCTAACTGTTACTTGTCGTTACTTTACATGGCAGTAAAACGCCACCGAATGACCAAATTGATTTAACTTTTAACCATCTCGATTTCCACTTTCCATACGGACCGCCAGCATTGGTTAGTTTATAACGTGACTATATTTATAATGTTTATAATGTGCTCCAGCTTCCGGTTTATACTATCAGTCTGAATACAGCCAGGGGTTGGAGCTATTACGCAACACCGCAAACCAGTCGGAGTACGTTATAAACGTTATAAATTGTCACGACGTTAACAACTAACCAATGCTGGCGGTCCGTATGGAAAGTGGAAATCGAAATGGTTAAAAGTTAAATCAATTTGGTCATTCAGTGGCATTATACTGCCATGTAAAGTAACGACAAGTAACAGTTAGCCGCAAACATGAGCTACACTATTTTTATTTTGTGACGATTGGGGCGCGTCGAGGCACGTAGCGTGCGTCGACGTCATCGATTACGTCGACTCGCCGGGACAGCCCTAGTCCGAGGAGCAAACGATTAGTCACATTCACAGCTGCTTTACATTAGGACAAAAAAGACGATACATGTCAACTCCTCAAAAATCGAATCAATAAATTCCTAGTCGGATCGAGAGAGGCACCAGACGATGAAATGTCCGACGACCGGCTCTTGTGGAACTCTCTGAACGAGCTAGCCACAATATTAGCCAGAGGTGCATTACCGCCACCTACCGGACTGGAAAGCGGAAAGACATTACATCGCCTGAATCCTCTGTGAATCCGTGCTAAAATGGTCTGGGCGACAGAGTGGAATGTAAGGGCCCTGCTGTGCATTCTGCACACCGGCCCCAAAAATCATTCATGAGTAATGAAACAACACTTGGGGCATTATATGTATGTTTTTTTATGATAGTTTGATGTTTTTTGGCCTTAATAGCTAGCCAAAGTAGAAAGATCAGACTGAGATACAGGTCATTTTCGCATTTTTTGCAAGATGCTTCACACAAAAAAGTGTTTAAAACTCTTTAAAAACAAAATGAAGAAATAATTAATTTGTTTTTATTAAGAGACATAGGCCTATCTGGGGAAGTAAATTAGAAAATGTTTTATTGCTTATTTGTTGTTTATTCAGATTTACAGAGGAGATACATAAAATGGCAAGTTTTCCGATAATCACCCAAACACAGGTGCAAGCAAAACACTAATCAGGGTTTCCAACTTCCACGATTGGAATTTGGAAACCCTCATTAGTGTTTTGCTTGCACCTGTGTTTATTCTGCCTTTTTGACACAAAATGGCCCCCGTGAAAAGGGTCAATTGGCTGAAAGCAACATTTATTCATGGGCTACAATCGGGAATGCAGCCATCTTCTGCCATGTTCTGCAAATCTTTTATGAATGCTGGCTTACTGTAAAAATAGATTTGACTCAATTTAATATCTTCCGAGCTATGATGGTCATTTTTAACACTACTGTATGTGTTCATTCTGACCTGACAATGTAATCACTTCAAATGATTTAATCCTATTTTTATTTGTTTCTCAATAGACCAAATCAGCGGGTTGTTTACATTTACTTCCGGGTACCCCTGAGGTCCACACATTATAATGGCGGTGGACGGCACAAACTGACGTGTTGAAGACAAAAACAGACAAAGAAGACAAAAATGGTTCGTCCGTGTTGTGTTGTTGTTTAATATCATTCATAACAACACTTTCACTAACGTTAGTGGAGACCAGACTAGCTAATTTACCTGTTGGACCAGACCAGAGTAGACTTGAAGCTAAATTAAATTAACTTGGCGTCAGTAGCTCTGTCTGTAATAACCTCGCGTCACCAGGCTCTTCTCGGCGAGAAAGAGTCTGTAACGTTAACGTCTGCAAAAAAACAGCGAGTTTGACAGAGAAACAAACATTATTAGCTAGCTAACACTACATAAAACAAACACAGAAGAAAGGCTAGATACGTCGGACAAGCATGTTTACCAACCGTTTAACCATTTAAATTGAAAGTAGTCGGCCGAAAACAGCGAGAGGGTTTGACAGCATTTATTTGACAACACGCACATTTAAACCTGCCGCCTTCCCCAAGTGGTACCCGGAAGTAAATTTGTTTACATGGTGACGTCACGGTGATTTGGTCTATTGAATCGTCTTAATTTTTCTTGTAAATTGTATGCAGGACGTCAGTCACAGTGATGCCACTCAACACATCCTCAAGATCCTGGTCGTCCATGGTGGTGATGGAGAGGAGCCAGTGGATGTATCCGTCCTTCTTGAGGGCAAGGAGATGTTGTCAGGATGCGACAGCACTGCTGTCGCCATGGTAAGTACTGTACAATCTGCTGCTGGTACACCTCAACTCACTTCTCCATCTTGCAAATGACTAACAATTCAATCAAACTGACATTACCTAGCTAGACACATTCTCTGTCCTCTTAGACTTGCTTGTGAATTAGGGCTATACAAATATACAAATTTTAGTGAGAGTTAAAGGAACACTCCGCTGATTTTCAACCAGCTTTGTATCATTACAAAATCAGTCTTATATTCGAAAACTGTAAACTGTTTCGGAGGCATTCATTTAGTTTGACAGTTATTTAGAGTTGATTTGAGTTAAGTTGTGGACCAGTGATGTCATTCATGCACAAATGTCATCACTGGTCCATAACTTCACTCAAATCAACTCTCGATAACTGTCAAACTAAATGAACGACTGCAGTTTTCAGATAGACTACTGATTTTGTAACGATACAAAGCTGGTTGAAAATTGGCGGAGCGTTCCTTTAATGTGTGTTAATGTGTTGATGGCTTCAGTAATATAGAAAATAAGCTTGTCGTTATAACGATCATGTTTTGGGGGGGGGGGGGGGGGTTGTCATACAGGATGTTTATGCATGTAAAGGAGCTTGTATGTATTTGCTTGTGTTCTTTCCATGCGTGTGATTTCAAAAGCACAGCGGTTAGCATGAGGTACAACAGCCTTTCCTCTCATTACGCCGGCTTCTTAAACAGGATAACGATCCCCCAGATGATGCGTCTCCGTCGCTCCGCCTGCACCCTGTCACTCTGAGCGCCTCCGTCTCCGCGTTGATCAAAGACAGATGTGTTCGTGTCTCGTGTGTCGCCTCCGACAAAGCGCAGAGTGTGTTTTTACAGTTGTCACTCTGCACAGAGCCACAGCCCTCAGGGAATGCACTGTGCACCGCAACAACAGAAACACGTACAGCTTTAAAAACAGCAACCTTGGACTCACTCACTCTCACAAGCACACGCACACACACAAACACACACTTGTATTCACAGAATTCACAGAAAGTGATTATAATTCATTGAAAAGTCAGCTATGGTTTTCCTACAAAGTGCATGTTGACACAATCAGGTTGACCTGATGAACTCGCTCCTTTAGCAATTTTTGGGGCCCCGATTTCAGTAAATTACTAAATTCTTTCATTATGCAAAATATCTGGTATCTGAATCAAGGTGACATGTAAATGGTTATTTTCAGATTATGTTTTGATTAAATAGAACTGCATGAAATCTCAATAATTTCTGTGCACACACACACACACACACACACACACACACACACACACACACACACACACACACACACACACTAGTGAAAACATCTCCCTGGGTCTCAGTAGCACAATTAACACATGTTGCCCTGTTTCGCTTGACCTGGCAACCAACCATGCTGGTTTGCCAAGAGACTGTTGAATCTCTCAACGTGATTCGTCTCATATTTAGTCTTTTTGTTCTCCACGATCTTCCTTCTCTCCTTTCCACCTGGCCTTTGGTTTTTCCGCTCGTCTCGTCGTCACTCAGGTCGCCTAAATCCTCTCCTATTTATAGCCCCCCTATTGAGCCCACGCTGGGCTGGAGTCTGTTTCCTCTCCTGAATCGCAACCACATCCATAATAATGAAACCACGAAACCAGACAACACAGCTTAACAGGTGTAGACACAAATAACGGCAAACTACAACCCAACTCGTATTTGGAGTGAATACAGAAGATGAATGGACATGTTCAAACATTCAGCTAGAAGGCAATAAAGAAATGCATCGGGTCAGATCAGAGATGCTCACAAGTCATTTTTTACAAGTCCAAGTCAAGTCTCAAGTCTCTTATAGATGAGCATGCTATCATCTGCTGAATGCCATACGGTCTGCTTAGATTAGAACACTGCATAGCTAAAACTAAGGAATTCAAAGCATGTACTGTATTCTCCTCTCCTTTATTAACATACAGTATCAACATTGATTGTTGACATTATCAATAGCAGACGTTTCCTTAATGTTAATGCACCAATTTCTTTTTAATTAAAAATAAAGATTGTTCACAAGTCCCAAACATTCAAGTCCAAGTTAAGTCTCAAGTCTTTGAGGACAAGTCGCAAATCAAGTCTCAAGTCACTGTGTGTGTGACTTAAGTGCGACTCAAGTCCCCATCTCTGGGTCAGATAAACGATGCAGTATCGTCTTGTTGATTCCCGCACGATCGCTAACTACGTGCTGTTTCGTTTGACGATGTGGCGAGGAGGGATCACTTGGCTGTCATTCAGCATTGCTTTTAACGACGACAACAAAAACATCACTGCGACAGAACAACAAGGACAAAGAACTGAAGGAGGGCCAACAATTACACTGGGTGGTACCACACGATCAAAGACAAAAAAAGACACACACACCTGCGGTGACAGATGGAGATAAACCGGTAAAGCAGGGAGAGGGGGACGCACGCAGCACAGCAGAGACAGAGAGAAACGTACGAGGTAACAACCGTTAAATAAAGAAAGTGTTGAAAACCACAACTCAAACCCAGACACGAATAGCTGGTCTTACGAACAGACAGGCTCTCACCGCGCTCGCGGGCCGTTTATAGATCAATCCAGACGTGGTTGTCCCGGGGTGACAGCGTTGCTGGGTGTTGGTTTACCACACTAACAGCCTCCTGCTGGATCGCAGCCCACCCACAAGGTGACTCGGCTTAGGTTGTACAGTTATTACTCAGGTTCTTGCTGCCTGCAACAGAGTGACGCCTCGCCTCGGAGGGTGCAGCAGCAAATTGCTCGACCCAGAACAGAGGAGCAAATGAGGAGAGCGGAAAATAACCCTCACCGTGTTTAGTTCTGAGAGGGAGAGAGAGAGAGAGGGGATAAGAGAAGAAGAGAGGGCATGTGGAAGAGTGAGTGAGAGATGTTCTTGGTTCAGCACTTCCAACTTATTTGATGTGGTGGTGGAGGAGGGAGGGGGGGACCAGATGTTTACCGCACGGCTCAAGGATTTCTGTGTTGATAGACAGAGCAATTACCCGCTGCTGTTCCACCCAGCCCCCCTAAACGTACACAGTACAGACGATAAGGAGAGGAACTACAGGCAACACGACATGGAGAGAAGATGTTAAAAAAGATGAGGAGAGGAGGGGAGGAGAAGAAAGGTTGTGATGTTCCCGAGTCACAAGATGGTGACATCTGCTAATCACCCTGGAAGAAGAGCGTGACCGACACGTCAAGCGTGGATTACACAAAACGATTCCGCCAAACAAGCCGGAAATAGAAAGTAATTTTACACCATTTAGATTGCGCGGCGTGATGATGTGTGTAGGCAGCTTTAAATCAGGTTTCTCCCTCTTTGACTCGTGGGGGAAATATATAGTGACAAATCTGTTGATCTGTTTTGTCCTCCTCCTCCTCCTCCTCTACAAATCCTTAGACACATTTCTCCCTTCATCTCCAATCAAAGGAGCCCAGATTGCAATCTGCTCCGCAATATGTTTGGCTCTACTTTATTAGGCGCATAGATAAACCTCATGGCTGTGAACACAGGCCTGTGTGAGTAATGAAGGTTCCCGCAGCGTGACAAAATACTACGCGCCGTATGCCGCTCGCCTTCTCATCTCGATTCGTCATGTCTGTGAGGTTTAGCTGGACAGTTCCTTTCCTTGATCCTTTTCAAAGGAGCGGAGCTGCACACGTGTTTGACCGGAATTCAACCCCCCCCCTTCCCCTCCTCCTCCCTCGTATTTTAATAAGGCAAGTGCTGCGGTGGCTCAGGAGGTAGAGTGGGCCGTCCACTAATTGCTTTGGATCAAATTGGTCGGTGGTTTGATCCCCGGCTCCTCCAGGCCACATGTCAGCGTCCTTGGGCAAGATACTGAACTCTCAACATTGCTCCCGATCCGTGGTGTAGTGGAGGGTAGACTCAGGTAGATGGCGTCTACCTACTTATTTTTCAGACGGCTTTGTGTCTACTCACTTCTAAATCTCCTTTGATGCACATCCATTCGTTTTTTCTCTTTTCTGCCTAAAGTCTCTGCCGGGCAGCCGGGCAGATTGAGATTCCACCAGGAAATGTTGCATTACGACCGCGAGGCGAGGCGGACACACCGGAGCTGGTCGCAGTCTGTGTCCACCAGAGGCGTCCCTGAAGCGGCTCTCCGCTCTGCTCCACTAAAAACAAATCAGCCTGTGTATTTCCGCTCCTCTCTTTGAGTTGCGTCAAGCAGCACAGAGCAGATTGAGCTGGGCATGAGACGGTATCATGCTCAATTAACACAATCAGCACAACAGCTCCAAAATTTAATACCTCTCAAATTGCAATTAAGACTTTGTAAGGCCCTTAATTTTCCCTAAATTGATTGATCAAATTGTAATACTTTTCAAGACCCCACGGATACCCTGGCAGCGTATTTAAGCAATATAGCATGAGAGCCAGTGTGTTGTGGCAAATATATCCCGCTGATCAGCTGTTATCCCACGAGGCCGCAGGCCGAGTGGGATAACTGCTGAGCAGCGGGATATATGCCACAACACACGCAGCTCGAGTGCTATATTGCTTTTATAAAATGGTTTCCAAGTATGATAATATAATAATAATAATAATAATACTATAAGTCCGACTGGCATGGCATTCTGATAGAGTCAGTTGAAACACTACTGTAAGGCGGGACCTCTAGTAAGAAGATAGATGTGCGGGTGATTTGATTGGATCGTTCTGGAGACTGAAGTTGACATTGGCCAATCCTGGCGCTTGCTGAGAAGCTGAGAGCTTTCTGCAAAGCCCGACACCAACTAACGTTACGTCTTATTTAGAAATGCGGGGTTAACAGCCTTTTTTTGCAAAGAAGACATTAGCCCGCGTCTATTCTTGTACAAAACATAATTTTCTGCGAAGTATTAGTAAAGTTATAAGCGAAGATCGATTCACAAGGATCTGACAGCTGTCTCTGCCATTTTGTTTTTTCTACATTGTCATTTGAGGTAACCAAAGCCTTTTAGTAAGAGAGTTGCGTCTCATAACCCATGGCCATGGGTTACGGTATTTATACCATGGCTGTGAACCAATCAGATTGCTTGATTTGAGAGAGCCGTTTTATAATTAGTATTTTCTTTCTTTTTCTACATAATGTATGTGATCATTATGTAAACAAAACCACCACGTGTGTTGGGCTTCTAGGTAGACTCAGTGCTGCCAGATTGGTTTTCGTCCATAGACCTGTATTTGCTTGGGTGGCAGTTAGTAGTAGCTGCTTTGCCTTGATGGAGATACAAGCTTAGGAAATAAATTCATACTGTACATACTGTAGGCATCAACTTCACCATTTATATTTTTCTAAGAAAGAAACACATTTCAAGAAAATGGCTTTAAGATAATGAACAAGCGCAAATACCTTGAAGCCACGGCGCAGTGATGTGGCCATTCATCCTTATGACACTTTAGGCAATGTTTTGGGGGTACCTGAAAAACACCGCTAATTGTTTTTAGCATGGAAAATGGTTCATAGAAAACACACAAAACAAACATTTCCATTATTTTATTGTAACTGGGTCTACGAAATAAATCATTCATTACATCACAACTTGCCAAAAACACACATGTAAATAATCGATCATTTCAATAGGAATTTAGGAGCATTGGGGCATTTTTGTGTGGTTAACTTGCCACGTGGATGAACACACTTCCTTGTGTCAGAGGATGACGGCAGTCCATGTGGTCACTTTGTTTTATGCAGTCGGTTATAAAACGATCACTTTACCACCGGCGACACAGAGACAAAACCAACTCCTCAAATGAAATCTATGATGACAGTAATGATGACCTGTGAAAAACTTCAAACAATCATACAGCATAACTCAATTCAAACTCAACAGCATGTTTTGGAATGACATTTCTATAGACAATACAAATATTGAGACAAATTATTTGAGTACAAATTTTATTTTCAAAGACACTCCCATCATCTCCTCCATTATGTAATGAAATGGATTGAAAGAGGGAACAAAGAAAAAAGCATAAGATAGAAAAACAATAAATGACAAAAAGTAATAAAAGCACAATTGTTTTGTTTTCGGGAAGTGAACTTGACTAATGGCATGCAAATGATTATACATGTGTGATATGTGATTAAAACTAGAATCAACATAGAATCATGTTCACTCAATCATCATCACTAGAATCATGATGTGATAAGTGTAAAATAAACGTTTTCAATAATACTGGTCAGAGGCAATTATAAGCTATGCCAATTACCTGAAAGGGTTTTAACAAGAGTATATTGCATAATACTATAAGATTAAATAGAAAGTGCATAACAATATTCTAAACGATATATATTCTGTTTTCAGAGGAAAGGCTATGTCATATCACTATTGTTGTGAATGTATAAAAGCTATATAGTCAAACGTTTTGGCTGTGCATTTTGAAAGAATAAGTAGACACCCAGCTGTATCTACGTAGCCGACTGTACTGCAGTGTAGCTCCGCAGCAGACTATATGACACTAATGATTACTGATCACAGCCCACTTAACACCTCCGGGGGGGGTACAACTCCAGCCTAACCACTGAATGACAACTTGAGAAAAAAACCTTCTCCATTCCTTGCAGGTATTACTGGAGACAAGCCCACGATTTAACCAGCGCTCTGCTGCCCGCGCTGACAAAACAGATAAGGGATTTCTAAACTCAGCGGAACCAATTTACACTGAGCATTGATTAATAGCGCGTGGACTTTCAACAATTTCTAGGAAATTTCAAAAAAAAAAAAAACGTCCTGGTTTCTTATAGCTAATGTGCAGAGATGTAATTTAATTATCCAATCAAGCCCCATGGGTGCACTCTGCCACGTCTTATTGTATTTCATTTAAACTTCTCTTAATGGCAAAATAATTTCTCTTGTTTCTCAGTGTGCAAAAAAACTAGGTTGTTCAAGGTAACCCTTTCAGTTGCTTGGTCGTGTGTGTGTGTGTGTGTGTGTGTGAGAGAGAGAGAGAGAGTGTGTGTGTGTGTGTGTGTGTGTATGGGGGTTTATTTTAAGGTGAATCTCATAGGGCTCTGAGTCGAGCCAAGAGCGCCTCCAAATCCGACTCCCCGTTGGTGCTGGAGCCGCCGCTGGTGGTGCCCGTGGTGGACGCAGGCTGGAAGGCCGCGGGCTGTGTCTCAATCTTCACCTCCTTCTCCAGCGCCTGTTCCCTCTCTCTCTCCACTGCCCTCTCTCTGTCCGGCATGTGGCCGAGGGCGGGGGCGGGCCTGTACCTGGGCCCCGCCCCCGTCTCCGCGCGCGCCGCAGCAGCAGCAGCCGCGTTGCCCCGGGCTGCAGACGGATGGCTCTCGGCCTGGTAATGAGCCTCTTTGGCAGGAGGGCGTTTTGCCGACGACGCCGAGCCCGCAGTTACATTCTGCCGGGAGCGAGACCTTTGCAAAGCTACCTTGGTGTTTTCTGTCAAGGAGAAAGAAGCAGAGAGAGAGAGAAAAGAGAAGGGGAAATGTGAGGAGGAACGAGGAAGGAGGAGGGTGAGAAATAGGGGAGATTTCGTAAAAAAAAAAAAAAAAAAAGGTTTCTAAAAACAGCTTTTACAAATTAGACTGAACCACGACTTGAATGGAAGCGACAGGGGGGGGGAACCCGAGACTCAAATTGCGAAGCCAATAAGGAGAAAGCTAAGAAGATAAGAAAAACAAGCAAGCGAATACACAATGAAGTGTCAATCATGCTATGAAGAGAAATAATTAGCGTGAAAAACAGAGCAGCACTTTGGTCCATATTCACACACAAGATACACACACAGACAGAAGATGCATACGATATGTAAACACGTGTCACACACGAGCACACTATACGTGCTGTTACATATACAAACAACACACACCTTACAAGTTCACATACACACAGAGCGGCGATGGAAATGTATTCTCCCGCAGCAGGCTGTGGTGCTCAGGCAGCAGCCCCACTATATGATGAAATGGATATGGCTGATCAACCGCAACAGAAACTCAATAACATCAATTTTACTTTCTTTCCTTTTTTCCAATCTCCCAGTCTCTTTCCCTTTACTCGTACAACCCCCCCCCCCCCCCACCCCCATCTATTCCTCTGCCTTCATCTCAGGTCTCTGCTCCACCCTCTCCTCCACAGTACTCCACTTTATCTTTCTCTTATTTCTCTTACCTCTCCTCTAGAGTCCCACCGATATATCGGTCCACCGATATTATCGGCCGATAACCGATATTTATCTGTATCTGCCGACATGTTGGCCGATATTTTTGTATTAAGTTATAGACAGCATGTTGTGCATATTTGATCCGTTTTCTTAACTCAGGTCATATTTTATATGTGTTCTATTTGTGTTTTTCTATTTCTAGTTATTTATAATTATTAAATTCCCAGTGAAGTTTACCGTTTCATTGCATTGATGTCATTTTGGACAATAAAGTTGATTGATAAGCTGTAAAATATCCTGCCTACATTACATAGCTCAAGTCATGTCAAGTCATATCTTTGTCAAGTGTTTGATATTTGAGGGATCATTGCAAATATATATATATATATATACATATATATGTATATATACAGTATGTATATATATATATGTATATATATATATATATATATATATATATATATATATGTATATATACAGTATGTATATATATATGTATATATATATATATATATGGTATAATATAAGAATATCGGCCAATATATCGATATCTGAATTTTCTTACTCCCCAATATCGGTATCGGCCTCAAAAAACCAGTATGGGTCGGGCTCCCCTCCCCTCCTCTCCTCCTTGCCCCCCCCCCCCTTCTTACTTACAACACAGCCAGACAGAGACGGTGGGACAGAGCGACGGCCCGGCTCAGACCTACGTTATGAATTATAATCCCCTGAGTAGATCTTATACTTCATCATCAGTATGTGTGTGTGTGTGTGTGTGTGTGTGATGGAGAGAGAGAGAGAGAGAGAGGGAGAGAGAGAGGGAGAGGGCAAATCCATATTCATGTGACCTTGAGCGCGAGGCGGAGAGCGAGGAGTGGCGGCAGGAGGAAGACACGGCTGCATTTAAAGTTTCCTGAGCCTGAAACGTCTGGTGGCAAACAGAGGGAGAGCGGGCGGGGGCGCACAGCCGAGCAGAACAGGAGCGCGGGGCCCCGCTCTGTCAGCCAATCGGTAATGAGTTTGGAGCGTGGCCAGTCAGTCATGACAGTGTGTTTTATGGGCCGCGCTGACGAATGACAAGGGACGTCCCTGAACACAACCTCTGACGAATAAATAAGGATAAAAGGGAGGAGAAGAGGAGCCGAGTCGAGGAGGAACACCGACGACGACGGCGAACGCTAAAAGCGAGGGGAAAGCTAACGATTGCACAGAGACGCACGCTCGCGCCGCCGCGTTCGTCTCGTACAGAAACACGAGCGCCACCGACGCCGCCGGAGAAAAACTCGTTAGGAAAACAAGAGGCGGTGGAGGGATTTTTCAAGGGTGAAATGAGAAAGACTGCGTGTTGCTCTGCTGCTGTGACTTAACAGTTACACCAGCGCTCTGTAAATCCAAGTCTGCTCTCATTATCTCTCCCTCTCTGCTCGCTCGCTCACTCTCTCTCAATGAACAGCCAGGAAGGAGGCTCGCGCTACGTTCGAATGCTAAAATAAAGCTGATAGTGTAGAATTTGATTCTTTAAACGTCGGACCCTTTCAAAGTACATCACAAACTGTCCATTTTTCTGCAACTCGACAGCGCTGCTTAATCCGGGACCTTACTTCCTGGAACTCTTGAGAGTAAAAAACTAGTCCATTGGAGTGAATGGAGATGACTCTTCTATATACTGTACATGGCTCTGGTGTTACAGTCTCACCCGTAATGCGATGACAATTATTCCGATACTGTGGCTCCTCCCACTTCCTACTGTCCCTGTCCACCTTCGCGCCTCTCTTAAGAACTCACCATCGATCTCCTCAAGTCCGTTTGGGCCGGTACAATCTCTGGGCTATTCCCCACCAACACGGATCCTTTACAAACACTGATGCAAGCACAACGATTGAGCGTGCTGACTGGTTCTTCCACGGAGATGTTTAATCTGAAGCGAAGGTCATCGACCCTATTTGCTCTGCTAAAACCATCAAGTGTGGCATCAGCGTTTTACATTTTCAATATCCTGTTTCTATCAACTTTGTGGGTCAAGTCATTTCTATCAATTTGAATATTTCATAGGCTGCTTTGCAAGAAGCCCCTGATGACTATAATGAAAAATGCATACTGGTGAGGAATACAAATGACAGAAAATCCCGATTTAAATTAATAAAAGACAGTCAAATAAAAAGACACTGTGAAGTGCATTTCTGTTCTTGTTCATACTAGTTGGGGTGTCGGCATTTCTCGATTCATAGATGCATCGTGATGCGGCCTTGGACGATTCTGAATCCATGCCCAAATGTAAAAATAAATAAAAAATCAATTATCTAAATATTAAAGTCCCAATCAGTATCAAAGAGAGGAAATCTCTGCACAACCGTGTACGTCAGGTGCGTCGGAAAAGGCAGGATCAAATGAAAAAAAGAGGACTCCCGCACACTGACTCCCACTTCAAGGCTTTTAATAATGCTGCAACGTTTCGGTCACAAGACCTTCATCTGGCATATGGTATGGCAGAACACTGGAACCTATTTATAGGAACCAGGACAAAAACAATTATCCAATGGGAGCAAGGCAATCATGTCAAGACCCATGGAGTAAATCAGTGCAAAGTCCCAATCAGTAACTTTTTCACCTTAATATAACAGCTTTTGACCTGACACTGACCTGACCTCTGACCTGACCTGACACTGGCTTTTATTCCAGAAGGAGCAACAGAAATAGCCAACGAGCTGCTCTGGGTGGTTTGAGATCATCATCAGGAATTCAAAGATGGCAGCCATCACCTGTTTTATGAAGCGTGTGCACCTGATGCCAAAGCGCCCCTGTCCCAAGATGAGAAAAGAGGAGAAGATGCAGTTCTTCTCGTTCCATCTGCGACGAGCAGCAGAGAGGAACTCACATCTCCTCACGTCAGATCATTTGCTCCATTTGCATTTGCTGCTTCAAATGATTGTAGATGAGAGCCTGTATTCTCATCTCACTCTCTCCTCCCTTCCTCTTGTGAAGTTAGGAGGAGATGAAGATTCCAACTAGGAGGAGGAGCAGACAGACAGACAGACTGAGCAGATAGACTGGACTACAGACAGACTGAGCAGACAGACTGGACTACAGACAGACTGAGCAGACAGACTGGACTACAGACAGACAGGCAGACTGAGCAGACAGACTGGACTACAGACAGACAGACAGACTGAGCAGACAGACTGGACTACAGACAGACTGAGCAGACAGACTGGACTACAGACAGACTGAGCAGACAGACTGGACTACAGACAGACAGGCAGACTGAGCAGACAGACTGGACTACAGACAGACTGAGCAGACAGACTGGACTACAGACAGACAGGCAGACTGAGCAGACAGACTGGACTACAGACAGACTGAGCAGACAGACTGGACTACAGACAGACAGGCAGACTGAGCAGACAGACTGGACTACAGACAGGCAGACTGAGCAGACATACTGGACTACAGGCAGACAGACTAGACTACAGACAGACAGACAGACTGGACTACAGGCAGACTGGACTACAGGCAGACAGATTGGACTACAGACAGACTGAGCAGACAGACTGGACTACAGACAGACAGACTGGACTACAGACAGACTGGACTACAGACAGACAGACTGGACTACAGACAGACAGACTGGACTACAGACAGACAGGCAGACTGAGCAGACAGACTGGACTACAGACAGACAGACAGACTGGACTACAGACAGACAGGCAGACTGAGCAGACAGACTGGACTACAGACAGACAGGCAGACTGGACTACAGACAGACAGACTGGACTACAGCAGGGCTCATCTTTCTTCTTTTCCTAGAAGCTAGAGCCCCGCCCCCCCCTTCCCCACCCGCTATTATGGTGGCAATGATGTCATCCGCACGAAGAGATGTTCAGACGTCGGAGCAAAAACAATCCCGCCCGCACGGTTTGCTGGGAGATTGTCATTTTATAATGTCAGTAAAAGATGAAAATCAATATGATCCTGGCTAAACTACCAGTCCATCTGAGGCAGCAGCACTCTGTCGCTGTCGTCCACTCTGCTGGAAGGGGAGAGAGTGGTGCAGAAAGACTGATAAAAACACTTGGCAGGTCTCCGCTTCTCGTCTCTCCAGCGGCTTTGAGCTTTGCAGCAAAAGGTGTCAAGAACATGTAGAAGAAGAAGAACCCTTCTAGTCTCAGACTCAAGCCTGTAGACCTTTAAACCAGCTGGACAGAGGATCTGTGGCAGAATAAGCGGAGGGGGAAATCTCAAATCAAACAGCTGTGGTGTGGGTGTGGCTCGAGAAGATCATCGGGAATTCCAAGATGGAGCAGTTGATTAAAAGCCTGATACGATGATGGCGTTTGGTGGGACCGTAAAAGGCCCGTCCAATATAGAGAAACCTGAGTGCGAAAGGCATTTTCTTTTTTCCCCATCTGCAAATAGCTGCAGAGCGGAACTCACATTTCCCTCTTGTCAGATCATTTGGTCCATTTGCATTTTGCCACTTGGAAGACTGCCGACGAGCTTCGCCTCTCATCTGTCTCTCCCTCCCCTTCTCTCTACCGCTCTTATGAAGTTCCCACTATTTGATCAGTCTAACTAGGGAGGCAGATCGCAGACAGACACACACAAAGAGACAGACAGTGAAGTGACTTCCTCTCTACAGAGCGACTAACGCGGCACGTTAAAGTTAGCTTGATCAAACACGCGCTCGCTCAGGCTAGCTGTCGCGGCGCTGCTGCTGATTCTGTTGTCTAATGTCGACGGCTTACTTCTTGTGTCTACAAGCAGAACATAGTGTATGGACCGGATGTGTGAGACAGCCTTAGATTCCTGCCAATTAGGCACAAAAAGGCACCGATTCCAGTCGAAAACCAAACCGTTCTTCAAGTGAATAAATTATATGGCATCAGTGTTTCCCCCTAGAAAAAATGTCAGGCCTGGAGGGATTTCGAAACGTACCCCGACCGCAACGGTGGGGGCCCTCGCTGGCGACGCTAAACTTTTAGCATCTATGTTGGCAACGGCATCCCAAGTATCATCATACTATTATGGGATGCGATGCGAACAGTTGTATTATGGGATGTGCGTTTCCCAGGCAACGACACACGTCGACACGTTTTGGAACGGCGCCGCACGCTGGCACGATGCTCCTAAAAGCAAAATGCGTATTGTTTTCAATGATTTGGCATCTTCTCTTACTGTTCACTGTCAACACCAGTATTGTTGTATTGTGATAATATGCCATAAAGGTTTATTGAAATTTTGGGGAGAGCAGGAAAAAACTTTTTATTTTTGCATTTTCTTTTTCTGGCCTGGCCTGGCGGGGGCGCTGTTGGCCCGGCGGACCCGCCAGGCCTGTAGAATGGTAGGGGAAACACTGGGCTAGCACTAATAATCACTAGCGTAACTAATGCCTAACCCAGGGCATGAGGGAAGCTGCCATTGTAGTTCGCCTTCAGCAGGGAAAGCATCAGCTTAGCGCACTCCTTTTCAAGTGCCTGAGCCTAAAAGAAGGACACTCAAATGAAGATGACGAAAGCCATGCCGCTGCATGGACGGGGGGAGAGGGAGAGAGAGAGACTGCGGTGTAGCCCCGCCTCCTCGCTGGGGGAGAGGGAGAGAGAGATACCGCGGTGTAGCCCCGCCTCCTCGCTGGGGGAGAGGGAGAGAGAGAGACCGCGGTGTAGCCCCGCCTCCTCGCTGGGGGAGAGGGAGAGAGAGAGGGAGAGAGAGAGACCGTGGTAGCCCCGCCTCCTCGCTGGGGGAGAGGGAGAGAGAGAGACCGCGGTGTAGCCCCGCCTCCTCGCTCGTTTATCGGCCCCGGGTTGCAGTGTGACAGGTGTCCCGCGCTGCTGCTGCGCCGCCTGGAAAACCCCCGAGCTAATTGAAACTTTTTCACCACTCGGAGCTCCGTGATGAAAAAAGTGCCAGCCACATCGCAGCGCTCTGCCAGGCCGGCAAATGTGAGCAGGCATGTCCTCCTATTGAAATGCATGGAGTTCAAAGTGTTTCTCCCCCGAGTGGCACCTTCTCTGTGTGAACGAACAAACGAACGGCTCAAAACCTGTTCCTTCACACAGAAGACTTTGCCGACTGCGGTCGGCAACGTGATGCTGTTCCACTCAGACCCGGGTAGACACACGCGCGGGATCCTCGGTCTCGATGGCAATCACGCCCGGCCTCTCTTTATTCAAACAGACCCGCACTTTAGGGTCAAGAGAGGAGAGCAGGAGTGTGCTTCTGTCAGCCACAAACGCTGTGCCGACGCTTTCCCACCCCCAGTCCTGATCGCAGAAGCAAGAACCTCTCACAATTAGATGTAGATCTACCAGGGGAACCTGCTAAGAGAAGTGACCTCCATCACTCTGCCAGGTATTTATATTCCACGGCACGCTGGGGCCACTTCTTAGGAATTTAGAGCACTCGCACTTTCCTTGTTACGCACACGGGATAATTGGGATTTGGTCTCTCTGCACGTGCCTCTGTGCACCTTCCAGCAGAAGGGTTCGAGCACTGTGCAGGGCGGGGTTACGGTTAGCGTCTTGCTCGAGAATACTTAAAACTGGGACGGACAAATTAGCTCTTGCAGGGATCAAACGTGTGATCTTGCGGGTTTTCTAACGGCGTCTTTAATCACCTGCCTCTCTCACAGCAGCTGGTAGCCCCACACTGGCTTCCAGTGTTGGGGGGTAACTCATTACAAAAGTAACATGTTACATGTAATATATTACTTTGATTTATTTTATTTATTTATTTCAGGTTTATTCAACAGGGACAATGCACATTAACATAAAATGTAAATGCGCCACAGTTAGCCAGAAGGCTATTTTACAACTTTTAGCAGTAACTCAGTAATATAACTAATTACTTACAGGATTTCAGTGATATTATACCAGTTACTTTGTCAAGTAACTCAAGTTACAAATTGAGTTACAATTTTTAAACCAAAGCACACATTTAAATAAAGATACAATCATTTCCTAATCAAACTGTGTGTTTTTATGCAAATAACCACTACAGATGACAATAACAAAGGAAAAGAATAACATTTAGAATTTTGGATAGTTTACACTGACTTCAAGGCGGTTGACATTATTTTCCGGGATGGTTCCGGGGCGGCGATGTCATTCTCCTGCTGCTGCTGTTGCTTTGGTGAAAGTAATGCAAAAGTAGTGTAATAAATAACGAGTTACTCTACACAGACAGTAATATTGTAAAGTAACGTATTACTTCCAAATGAAAGTAACTAGTAATACGTAGTAGATTTACATTTTGAAAGTAACTCGCCCAACACTGCTGTCTACCAGCCTCACTGAGCTCATTGTCATCCAGTTGTGGCTGCTGCATGTAACCTTGAGGCAAACAGCCTGGGTTTAACACAACAGATGTACACGTCGTCAACAGATACAATGACATTATTGTTACATTGTTGCTGTAGGATCCCTGATGTATTTCACGCAGCAGCGAGGGCTCCCCTGGGTCTGCCTGATCATAAACATAAACCTCGTCATTCCCATCTACTGTTAAATACTGAATCCTATTAAACCATCTGCTAGGCCCATTAAACAATCCCCCGAGACAGCTGATATGTAAACCAAAACAACTGTACAATTTGAAGTCCGTCGGCCGAGTGAGAGCTTATAGCAATAGGGGGCGGGCAGATGACGATTCCCGATATGGGTCAGGGCGCACCAGTGCTTCTTGGGTAAAGCAGCCGTGGGAGTAAACCTTTGTTGGGTCGCTGTGTGGGTTTGGTAATGAGGTGTTGTGTTGTGAAAGGTCAGTCACTACGAGCATTTTTTAAACCCAGGTATGGTTTATGTTGGAAGCTGAGGGGAGGGAGGAGGTTTCACTGATTTAGGGGCCGTCTATTTTGAAAATGTCCTTGTGGAATTGCGTACAGTTATGTGGGACATTTCCCATGTTGGATTGTAAGACATTTTTCAAACACGTCTCCTGGTGTCGCCTCCATCTGAAACGGATCAAGGCTAAGGGTAAGAAATGGTAGGACTGCTTCACTAAGAAACTACACATCCCATAATGCCTGTGAACTTTGGTCTCGTCAGTTGACTTTTTTCATCCAGAATGTCTGGATGTGCGACTGCATAAGACTGGGTACAGTATAGTGGCTTTGGATTGTATTGTATTTTTAACCTCAGCTGCAGTACAGCAAATACTAATAAGTGCACACGGTAATCAATATAGACTCTTGAATCTCGATCCAACTACACAAGAAAATGCACAATAACGGTAAGATATTTCTCTTGAGGATCACAATTAAAGCTTACAAACATACGCGACGGCTTGCAAAGGTTTACGAGCAAATCCCAGGGAAAGCCGATTTTGTCACTTACTGTGTACATACTGAGACTTATCTTTATTAGATAGGATTCATATGGTTCAAAAGCCCCTCTCTCTATTATTCTGTCAAGAGTCATTGAATTATTGGCGTCTCACAAAACGGACGGATTTTGTTTCCAAAATGAAATACTTGTATTTATTTACACTTGGTATAACTGCCCCCCGTGTTTAATGCATGCAGAGCAGGCCTGTGATGAAGTAGCAGGTCATCACAGAATGGGTCCCTCTAGCGTGCCGCGAAGACAGAAAGGTATTAAGGTAATCATACGCTGCTGCCATTTGCCTGAGAGACCCAAAGGCTTGATGACTACATTTAGCTTTAGGGTCGACCAAACCCCCAGAAGGCCCTGCCTGCCATTTATCTACCGTGCAACAGAACAAACCATAGAAGAAGAAGGGATGGGAAGTGGAGCAGCACAAACTGTACAGACAAAAAGACTGAAGCGATTGGTTGGGTTTGGGGTCGGCAGGGGGTGACAGTATCGAGGGTACCAGCGCGGGGCTAACCGGGCTAACTCAGAGCAATCTAGTAAGATAGTGTGGCGCAGGCGGAGGTCCAAAATGCGTGACTCAGTAGCCAATGAACAGCCAGGAAGGAGGCTCGCGCTACGTTTGAATGCTAAAATAAAGCTGATAATATACAATTTGATTCTTTAAAACGTTGGACCCTTTCAAAGTACATCACAAACTGTCCATTTTGCTGCAACTCGACAGCGCTGCTTAATCCAGAGCCTTACTTCCTGGAACTCTTGTGAGGTAAAAAAAAAGTGGTCCATTGGAGTGAACGGAGATGTTGCGACTCTTGTATTATATAAACGGCTCTGGGCTAACGGTGTTGGCAAAAGAAGCAGACCAGAATCGTATCTTAGCACCACCCTTGCTATTAATGGATGGCGGGTGCTTCGCCACATACTGTATGTCACACCAACCAGAGCCATATAATAGAAGAGTTCCGACATCTCCATTCACTCCAATGGACCAGTTTTTTCCAGGAAGTAGAAAGTGGAACTCTTCAGTAAAAAAAGCAGCACTGTCGAGTTGCAGCAAAATAGACAGTTTGTGTTGTACTTTGAAAGGGTTTTTCATCCCTTGAATCAAATTGTACATTATCAGCTTTATTTTAGCATGCAAAAGTAGCGCAAGACCCATTCCTGGCTGTTCATTGGCTAATGAGTCTCGCATTTTGGTCCTCCGCTGACGCCACTCTCTCTCTAGAGGACACTAGTCCCCTCTATACATGCAAAACAACCTCACTACTGTGTTTGTGTGAGTATGATGAGAGAGAGAGAGAGAGAGAGAGACTCTTCAGGAAGGAAGGACACTTGTTAAGGCTACGTTTAAGTGTTTGGTGTCATAAATGTGTAGGTGCCATTATGCCCCGGTGCGTCTTTTAGAAGCTAAAAGCTACCTTGTTAGCCTGCCTGTGTGCACTTTGGCGGGCTGTAATTAAAGATCATTAGCTGGCAGCAGCACATCAGTCGTCAAGGCTTTGTCCCCGGCTTGTTAGCGCTAGTTAGCTGTCTGTCTGCAGAGCTGTTTCTCCTAGCTTCACACAGTTACATAACCGGAGACGGCAGAGAGACAGGATAAAAGAGTGAGGAGGAGAGACAGGATAAGAGTGAGGAGGAGGAGAGGCAAGCAGCGATGAAAGCAGAGTGGAGCGGAGACGAACAAATTGGATGATGAGGGAAAAAGAAGACAAGATGGACAGAGTTAAAAGAACCCAGAGACAGTGGGCTGATTTGCAGGAAATAATCGTGATTTGGACCCAGAGTAGAATACAGCGAAAACACAGAGAGGGAGGAATATAAGGAGGGGGGGGGGAGAGAGGAGATAAGGATTGGCGAGGTAGATTGTTGAAAGAGCACTTTAACAATCCTCACGGGCAGATGTGCAAACCAGACATTTTTTAAAGATTATTTTTATGGACATTTTAACTTTATTATATATGACAGTATAGACAGGAAAGAAGGGAGAACGGGGAGGAGCAGAGCCGTATAATAGAAGAGTTGCGACATCTCCACTCACTCCGATTTTTTACTGGAAAATGGACAGTTTGTGATGTGCTTTGAAAGGGTCCGACGTTTCAAGAATAAAATTCTACACTATCAGCTTTATTTTAGCATTCAAACGTAGCGAGAGCCCCCTTCCTGGCTATTCATTGGCTAACTGAGGACCTCCGCTGGTGCCACTCTCTTTACTAGACCGCTCTGGGGAGGACATGCAGCGTGCCAGACTCAAACCCAGGCCAGCTGCGGGAAGGACTACGCCCCCTACTGGACCCAAACCAGCCTAGTTATACGGTGGATAACTGAAGTGTGTCCTGCTCTCATGCATATCAAAGTGTTTTCCTTTGGTGAAGCTGTGATCTGAGTCTCTTCTAACTTGCTGCTCTTTGTTTAACTACAGAAGGGACGAGGATAAAAGCAGCATGGTTTGGAAGCCCTTTAGAAGTGTGTGTGTGTATCCAAGACTGGATTCCATTTCCCAAAAATGAAAAATTAATTTCTCCAGCCGGCGAGGGATACATGTATCCAATATTCTCTGGCATGAATAGTCTGTGTGACAGAATCTTATATACAAAACATATCCTGATTTTCCTTATGGTCTAAATATGCATGTCTGAACATTGGGTAGGTTATGGTCGCTATGTAGTACCAGGACGAGATGAACACAATGACCAAACAATGCATAATTAGCAATTGTTGGAATTACTAAATTCTGCACTTATTATTATTATTATTTGATGGTTCAAATGTTATTTATTGCAGGAAGTCACGAACGTCTTGTTACAGCCGTCTAGTATCATCAACAGTAGCTCTGTTTAGGAGTGCTAATCCCCACACATTCACCGCCTCTGAACACTAAATTAAAAATGTAAAAAGGCTTAATATTAATTTGAACTCTGTTGAGCAGGAGAAATCCCCCCCAGTGCAAACTGATTAGGGGCTACAGAGGGGGAGACATTTGTTTTGAATGGTAATTGGGGAGATAACATTTGTTTGTGCAATTGAAGAGAAAATGAAATGATGATAACAATGGTGAAAGCATTTAGGATATTTGCCTGCTTTCATTTGTGTTTGTGTATCTTCACTGTTGTTTGTCACAGCCAAACAAGTTAAGACACGCTATGGTACAAAAAATGGATGCTGCTGAAATATGCGCAAAAATTGGGTGGAGATATAATTATTTTGTTGGAAAGATTAAAAACAATGTTATTACAAGGTTGGACTGATGGTACGGACCAATGGCGCTAGGAATGTGTAGGAATGATGCCTCACCTGTTTGCATGACTTCACTGTCAACTCAGTTGAGATTGGATCAACTTGACAGGAGAAACAGCAACAAATATACATTTCGCATGACATTTACAATGGTGGAGAAACTATGAAAGCATAGATTAAAAACCTGTATCTGGAATAAATTTAACCTTGAGCCATGGCATCTAAGGAAACTGAATTTTGATTCTAGTTTCAGGAGTTATAGACTCTTTTCACGGGGGCCATTTTGTGTCGAAAAGGCAGAATAAACACAGGTGCAAGCAAAACACTAATGAGGGTTTCCAAATTCCAATCATGGAAGTTGGAAACCCTCATTAGTGTTTTGCTTGCACCTACGTTTACCCTGCCTTTTTGACACAAAATGGCTCCCGTGAGAAGGGTCTATTGGACCAAAATGTGAAGTTGTTACTGCGCCACCATCTGGCTGATCTATGTATTTTTTTGTTTCCCAGAGGAGCGGGGGAGATCTGAAACAGACGAGGAAGAGGACGACGAAGAGGATTCTAAATGGCAATCTATAGAGAGAAGAAGTGGTGTCTGGAGAACAGCCAGACTGCTTCAAGAGAGAAAATGGGGGACAGTTGCCTGACATTTATAGGTCACCATCTATGACTCACCTACAAACAAAATCCATTGTATTCTTTCTGCAGACACGATGACGGCCTCGACAAACACAACAGCATACATACATATAGACATACATACATATAGACATACATACATATAGACATACATACATATAGACAGACACAAACATACAGACAGACGTATCCATGCATATACACCAAGACATGCTTCTCACACATGGAAATCGAGTGGGGATGAAAGAGTGGCACGGAGTGTGTGGGGGAAGCGGATGGGGGTCAGGGAGAGACGTGGGGGGTATGAGAGGGAGGGCTGAGCCGTGGAGCGTCCCCCAGGTCCTCCCGCCCCCGAGTATGAACCCAGGGCCTCTGTGAGCTGCAGTCAGGCGTGTCATCGCGTTAGCACGCCTTGGTGGCTTTAACAATGTCTCCAAAGAGAGCCTGGTTTTCCCTGTCACTAGTTACTGCTCCCCTACACTTACTACTCTCACACAGCAGCAGCAACAACTGTGAGAAGCCATTCTGAACAAACAATAGACAGCTGCTATTTTTACGGCGCGTGCCATCTACCTCTCTCCACCGGGGGAGCAGATGACAATGACACTTTCCCAGATGAATGAATGAATGAATGGAGCCCTTATGACACGACAAAGCCATTAGAGCAGCATGTAAAAAAAAATAAAAAAAAATAACACGTATTGATTAACAACAACACAGACCGCCTCAAGAGTCAAGGGTTGTGTGTCATTGCAGGTTTGACCCATGTGTATGTTGCTACTTAGAGAGAAACAATTTCATAACAGTTCAATGGCCACCGTTGAGAACTACTGTATAGTATAGTGACTTCCTGGTTTGATGGAAGGAACCTATGCAAAAAAAATGAAGGGTCATTACGTCACGTTCAGATTTTGTATTGGTGCCAGTTGTAATTGAAGTGAATGGGGCGTGCATGGAAAGTCCCACTAAGCCATCATAATCTGTGTTGTTTCACCTTTGACTGAAAACTGCGTAGACAAAATAAAACACGACATGATGATGTTGACTGATTTCTTTTTTAATCTAAATGTGCACGGTCCTTTCCCAGATTATTATTGGTCTCCAAACACATCATGGCCCTGTCCAGCAGCTGCATATAGCTCAACTCAAGCAGGTTTGGTCCAAGATAGGGGCAGGTCCGACCTATCATCGCTGACCAGACTGCAATTACAACCAGATCAATTTAATTTCAATTTGGTCGCAATCTTTTCAGGGGACAAGTGTTGCCAAGAAACTCATCCTGAAGGAATGGAAGTCCCCCTCCTCACCCTCTTTTCAAATGTGGCCGACTGATATGACGTCTGTTATACGGATGGAGAGACTTAGGTTCCTGAGGACCGACTCACTTAAGAAATCCTCGGCTATTTGGGACCCGTTTCTAGACTACCTCGTTGAGGTTGGGGGGCGACGGGTGATTCGACGGGCTGGTTTCTCCTGGACGCCCCTGTGTGGGACCCCGGGCACAATACCTCTTACAAGCATAGAAGCACCTTACAGGACTCGTAGCACAAAGTCATACCGAATGTCGATAATATGTGTTTTTTGTTTTCCTGTGTCTGAGCCTGTTTGTCTTGTTCGTACGTTCAAAAAAGTTGAAAATAAAAATATTGAAAAAAAAAGGCAGAAGTCACAGAGATCCAGCGGCTCGGTCCAAAAAGGGCAGAAGTCACAGAGATTCTTTACGCAGCGGATAGAAACGACGACGACACGTTTGTGTCGTCAACGTGTATATACATACATACGGTCAGACAGAGAAGCCAACGTGAGACTTTAAGATCCATTATATAAAGTGATCAGTGAGCCTGTAAATGGAAACACACCTGGCAGGCAGATGGTTACAGCAGCCTGGGCTCTTACTCCTGCTTTAGCCTAATTAGATCTACACGCAGGGTAATGGGCTGAGAATGTTCCTCATATAGGAACAGCATCATCTCCTGGGGTCTCTCTCTCTCTCTCACACACACACACACACACACACACACACACACACACACACACACACACACACACACACTCCTTTCTAATAAGCTGCTGGCTATGTTATTGATACAGGTGTATAAGCCAGCGTTACTGTATGAATTAAACATCCCTAGGTTTTTCAGGCTCTGCTACCTGTTGTTCCTTGTGTGGTTTGCTGCTTGCTGCTGCTGCTGGTAAATATCCCCCCAAACAGTCCTAGTCTAATCTAATGCATATGTATGTCCCCTCGGTGCCCTCACACTAACTGCTGGCGTCGCACACCTGTCACACGGGGAGAGGAGAAGACTGCACTGTGGAACCTTCCACGCACCTCCGGAGACCTCCAGACACAACGTGCACTCACAAGCAGGCGTCCACACAGAGAAAGACAGGCAGGCAGGCAGGCAGATGCACATATGCAAAGTTTTTTTTGAAGGATGCTTTTCCAAATTCAGCACCAGAGATGAAATATCCACATTAATAAGGATGAAAGCTGCAGTAATGTGGATGTTTTTACTCTGCCGCGTTTGTTTTCACACTAGGCAAGGCTAGGGCTGCAACTAAAGATTATTTTCATAATCGATTAATTTAGATTATTTTCTCGATTCATCAATTAGTACGGGGTACGGTGGCGCAGTCGGTAGCGCTGTCGCCTCACAGCTAGAAGGTCCTGAGTTCGATTCTCGCCTGGGACGCTGTGGGCGCTGGGGTTGTGACCCCCCCCCCCATGTCTTCAGTGCCTACTGCCCAGGTGGGCTATCTCGTCGAAAGGGCCTTTCTGTGTGGAGTTTGCATGTTCTCCCCGTACCCCCCAGGGGGTTCCTCCGTACATACTAAAAACATGCAGAAGATCGTCATCCGACCAGTGACGACAACATCATCTGAAGTTGGTCCCCGGGCGCTGGAAAGAAAAAGCGACCACTGCTCCTGGCCTGCCTCCTGGAGGAAAGGACATATTTCACCGGTCACCGTCAGCATGAGTGTGTGTTGTGGCCACATGCATGTATTGTAGTGTTCGTGTGACAATAAACACGGGCTTCCGTCTGAAATCGTGTTTTTTAGTTGTTTGGTCTATAAAATGTGAGAAATGTGTTTCCCAAAGTCCAAGAGATGACCCCCTCAAATGTCTTGTTTTGTCCACAGCTCAAAGATAATATCAGTTTGCTGTCATACAGGAGTAAAGAAACCAGAAAATATTCACATTTAAGAAGCTGGAATCAGAGAATTTAGACCTTTTCTCTTAAAATTGTACTCAAAACGATGAATCGATTATCAAAATAAATTTTCCGTCGATCGACTAATCGATCCATCGTGGCAGCTCTAAATACAATTGGGTCATTAACGACACAGTTCCGTGGGAGTCTACTGTATCACTTCCATCACACCAATTAGCGCAACCTAAAAAAAAAGCGAATTTTCTCCACATCTAAAAGGTGATTAAATAATTCACCTTCCAATTGAAGTCTCTCTTTCATTCTCTCTCTCTCTCTCTCTCTGAGGTCTTCCTTTCTTAAGGTTGTTGCTGCTGTTCTCTCTGCCTAACACTCAGAGGCTCAGGCTCTGACAGCTCTCAATATGCAGGGCCAGTCCTGACACACAGACTTATGAATTCCAAGCAGCCCGGAGTCATGCTCCATATTTCATTTGAAGTTGAATATTTAAAAAGATCAACCCACTCAAAACCCTATAAAACCTATCGTTCTGGGGCCACGTGTCCTAAAAATAAAATGGCATCTGCCATATCGCATTATGGACGACGGCCACATCAGCCTCCATCTCTTTACTGTCTCCATCTCTCCCTCTCTCTCTTTACTGTCTCTGTATCTCCCTCTCTCTCTCTTTGACAAAACCCATCTGGTAACCAGCCTGCCTCCGTCAACACAGCTTTTCTTTTCGCTCTCTTTCAAACAATTGCACTATTCTTCCTGCTTTCTCTCTCTCTCTCTCTCATGCACTGCCTTTCTCTCTCTCTCGCTTCTTCCTTTTTCTGCTATTCTAACTCATTATTTTAGCCATCTCTCAACCTCTCGTCTTCTCCGGGGATCATATAGATTATCGGGTATCGGATAAATTGTTCTCCCCTTCCCTTCAACATCGAAATGGAAATTTTTTCTCCTTTCTTCAAAGACAACGTGCATTTTTTCAGACTGTTATAAGGGGACATTCAGACCAAAAGCGTTTTCGGAGCTGCCAGCGTCTTTCTGCAATTCATTCTCTATGTAAGGACGTGCTAAACGTGCTCCTCTTTTAATGAACGCACCTGGCGTTTCAGCGCTGGTGGCGTCTGTTGTTTTTGGAGGAGCGCTGTGGGCGTTTTAAAGCTGAAAAAAGTTGAACATTAGAGGAAAAGCGCCCCGATCGTCTTTTTCAATCTTCCTACCTTTTCTCCTCCCGAGGGATTTTCAACCTCCGCTGCTGCCAGATTTGGCAATAATATGGCTTTCGTGTTGACAGTGAACAACATCAAACAGACAAAACCAGCTGGCTACCGTCCGTGTGGTCGTTGTGTTCTGATCTGTACTGCACACGACTACAGGGGAAACAAAACAGAGCACAAAAAAACTGCTCCGTGCGCTGTGTTTTGTGCACAATAGAGAGCCGCAGTAACGAGTCCGGAAATCATCGATGCTAACAGCCCTGGTTCTTCACAGTTTTCGCCTATGGGA
>NC_139651.1:1654042-1716542 GCF_964638095.1 Poromitra crassiceps | reverse complement strand
TCGTGAGCCTCAGAACATGTTCTTCTGAGGCTCGGCAGTCCATGTTAGGCAGCAGGCTGTGCAGGACAATGTGCAGTCCATGTTAGGCAGCAGGCTGTGCAGGACAATGTGCAGTCCATGTTAGGCAGCAGGCTGTGCAGGACAATGCAGTCCATGTAGGCAGCAGGCTGTGCAGGACAATGCGGGGAGTTCATATTGTAAAAAAGGTTGGCAGAGAGGGAGGAACACTAGCCAAGGAATCTGTGAGACTGAAGAAGACGACGTCTGCATGAGAAACGAGCACGCAAACCTCCCCATCAACGATCACAAAGAATCACAAATACGGCGTCTGGGTGTGTGTGTCGAGGGAAAAGCACTCGCCTATACCACCGCGGAGACGTGGGTTCGATTCCCGGGCAGCGGTACCTCCGGCTTGGTCAGACGTTCCTACAGACACAAATTGGGCTGTGTCTGCGGGTGGGGATGCCGGTGGGGGTATGAGTCCTGGTCACTGCACTAGTGCCTCCTCTGGTTGGTCGGGGGGGGGGGGGGGGGAACTGGGGGGGGTAACGGGGGATAACGTGAGCTTCCCACGGGCTATGTCGCGCCGGTGAAACTCCTCGCTGTCAGCTGAAAAGAAGCTGCTGGCGGACTGCACATGTATCCGAGGGAAAACAACAAAGAATTAAAAAAAAGTACACTTTCTGCTGAGAGTACCTGCCCCACACACACACACACACACACACACACACACACACACACACACACACAGCAGAAGTGCTAGTCTCAGCCTTGACCTATAGTGACCTGCACCGTATAGGTCACTATAGGTGACTATAGTGTGTTATTAGCTTCTTTGTGCAGGGTCAACATACAATCTGCGCTTACACCTACTGTATGCTTATACCTGTACGAACTACCTTGAGAGAAATCCACACACACACACACACACACACACACACACGCACACACACACACACACACACACACACACACACGCACGCACGCACGCACGCATGCACGCACGCACGCACACACACACACACACGCACACACGCGTCCTTGGCATCGATTCAGCCAGTCAGATCCACAAAATAATAGCTAATTGTGTTTTTGTTGTCTTTAATCAAGCGATGAAGGAGAGAAACAGCGTCTCTCTGCCCTGCGGCACAGTCCTACCTGTAATGACTACAGCAGCCATCAGCACTACGACACGCAAGACAAATGAAGGAACACAAGAGGCAAACGACGTGAGGAACAAAACACGTAAATAACATCAGAAGAGAGACGAGGCAACCCTGACAGGCACGCAGCAAACACCCCGGCTCTGAGAACACTCAGCCAAGCCAAGCTACAGCTGATCAGACAGCAAATATGAAAACAGGGGGGCGAGAGCAGGGCTGGGTAAGTGTGTGTGTGTGAGAGAGAGAGAGGGAGAGAGAGAGAGAGAGAGAGAGAGAGAGAGAGGGAGGGAGAGAGAGAGAGGGAGAGAGAGAGAGAGAGAGAGAGAGAGGGAGAGAGAGGGGGGGAGAGAGAGAGGGAGAGAGAGAGAGAGAGAGGGAGAGAGAGAGGGAGAGAGAGGGGGGGAGAGAGAGAGAGAGAGAGAGAGGGAGAGAGAGAGAGAGAGAGAGAGAGAGAGAGGGAGAGAGAGAGAGAGAGAGAGAGGGAGAGAGAGAGAGAGAGAGAGAGAGAGAGGGAGAGAGAGCCTTCTAAGCGAGTTGGTTCTCAGGAACCCGAGTCTCTCCATCTGTATAACAGAAACCATGTCCGTCAGCCATACGTGAAGAGGAGGACTTCCATTCCTTCAGAATGGAGACAGTTGTCCCCCCAGTGTCAGAGATTGTCGCACAGCTGTAGGAAAGTTCAGAGAGAGGACTCGGAGCAGCCGAAGATGGTGAGTTCTGCCTCCGGCTTACAGGGTTTATTTTGTAGGCCTTAAGAGAACCAGTCAAATATTCTGGCCCAGAATCCCGTTAGTGAAGGGCAGAACCAGAAGAAGGCATGAGACAGTGTGCTGATCTGACACATGACACCTGTCACACAGTGGAGAGACAGACGGGAAGATCCTGAAGTTGTAGTTTGTGCTTGGAGTAGTGAAGACGGTGAGCCCCTCAGTCATTATCATGAAGCGAAAGAAACATTCTAGGCTCACCAGACAGAAAACAAAGATATATTTACATAAAATGACATAATACCATAACGTCAACAAACTTACCGGTACAAAAACAGACATACCTACATGAAAAAAGGATGCAATTTGTTGTGGGTGTTTTGCATAAGTTAACGGCACAAAAACAAATAAGGCCTAGCGTAAGCTGGTGTACGAGGGGGTGTACAGGACAGGGCTGTGAATCAAGGTGTTTGCTGCTGAGACATCCAGCTCCAGCCTGCAGAGCTCTGCCTCTGCCTACAAACAACGTGTCACACTAATAAAGGGAACAACAGACTCCAGCAGAAGCAATTAAGGCAAAATGCAAGAGAGGAATTCAAGTGGTTTCGCTCCTCCTTTCAGACGCCCGAGAGTCAATATTCCCCGAGTTCTAAACCGGCAGCAGCGGGAGGTGAGAGAGTTGAGATTGAAAGTGATAAGAGAGCAGAAATGTGACTGGTTATAATTGCCTTTTCTAAATACATCACCCGGGTTTTCTAATAAATACTCGTTAGCGGGTAAGTGCGGGGTTTAGCGCAGGTTTCCAAAAGTCATATTTAAATACTTTCTCAGACAGATTTCAAATGCGCCGTGTGACAGACAGTAATTTTTCACCTGCCGGTGGCAGAACTTACAATCATTCCCCTTAATTGTGGAGGAAATAACATTTTCCTGCAATTGAGATAATGACTTTAATGAAGACGGCACTTTCCAAAAATAGAGGGATGGCTGAATATACCTGGCTGTGTGTCTGTGACAATTTAAACTTGTCTTTTTTTGACAGTTGGTTAATTGAAATGTATCTCAACCTATGGAAGACTTGCTACCGTTTTGAAAGGGAGCACCAGGCATGCTCGCTCCCACCCACTCATGCAGAGACACAGTAAACAACACAGGAGCCAAAGTGATAAGCAAAGGGCAGAGGGCCAAGAATACAGTGTTGCAGACTAACACTTGGAAGCCGGTTCACAACACATCGTGGCACCTGAACAAGAGCTTCAAAACGGCAACATGGCACACTCCGGAAAATGTGGCAGCTAAGCCTCACTGAGCCTCCCAGAAGCAACTGGAGTCTCCTGGCTGTAATAAATCCACTGTTACTGAGGGCGGGAATCACCAGAGTCCCCAGATACGCTATTATCACGATAGTCACAATACAAATGATTGTGATTATTATTATTTTTTATTGTGAATCTGTGATTGATGACATTTTTTCAACTGAAAATTAAGTCCACCACGGGGGGAAAAAACAACACTTTGTCAACATATGTTTGATCTAATAAGATAAAAGTTTCCAGGCTGTTCATCTCACTCCAATCATTTTTATTGCAGCAAATTGGGATTGTCAAGCAGACAGACTGGCCAACACTGTCATAAATGTTACACGCACCTACCAATTCATATATAATATGTTGTGATAATTGGCTTTGTGTATTGATATAATATTGCCACACAAAATATTGCGATACCGACGAGTGGTCAGACATCCCACCTCCTCAAGCTGACATGCAGCGCTGGCAACTTTAGCTGCTGCGGACATAGCTTCTGATGAAACAATGAAACAATTAGCTAGCTCGTTATGTGAAGAAGCTGTCAGACAATAACCAACGATTGCCTATAATAGGCGAGGATGACAAACAAGACTAGCTAGCATTCATTTGAGCTTGTATGCTAAAACAGGTGTAAAACAGGTGCCTCTCATCACAGAACCTATAGACCAGTAAACCTGCCTCATCTCTTCTAAACTCATTCGCTGCCAGGGGTTTCTGACCATTCTCACTGTTTTTCCGTGACCCACAGAATCTTTTCGTGTGTGACTATGTAAACACAGAGTTTCCCAAAAGACAGAAGAAAGCCTCTACTTTCATGGGGGGAAAAAAAGTTAGTTTCTTCTGTTCTTTAGTTATCAAAAACGTCCGTCTCTCCCAGAAAGCAGAGAAAAATTCCTTTTTGTGCAGTGGAGCGAGGACGAGATTCACCCCGCGCTCGGAACGGACGTGCTGGGGTCACACTCTGGGGCGGGTGCTTCCTGGTGCTCGATGTGTGCAGGTCTGGGGGCATATTTCTCAAGCTGAAATTGACACGATGCGAAGATTCACAAAGCGGATTACTAATCTAGCTGACAGGAGAAGTGATTTGTGTGCGTTGACCAGCGTCTGGTGAAAAGAATCCTCCAGCTTTGAGTGACTGTCATGAGTCATTTTATGGAGCTTTTTCCTGAAGGGTGATGGTTGGTTTTGTTGTGGGACAATAACTCGGACTTCTGGACGACTTTAGGAGTGAAGTAGCGCTTCACAAGGTGGACAAAAGCGCATGGCGGTGTAAACACGGATCGACGTAAAAAAAACACGTAAATGGCGGGGAATGAGTTAATGTTAAAATCCATCTCCTTTTAAACTTTTCCTCAGTAGGAAACCCATGAAACGATAAATAAGGTTGTTTTCTTCTTTGAATTGGAACAAAAAGGAACATTACATGCCTGACTGCTTTTACACTCCGCCATCGTTATCGCGATCACGACGAGTGAATGTAAAGTTCCTGCAAGTTAAGCTAGAGGAAGTGTGCACACTCACGCCTTCCTGTTTACTTCCGCGGTACTGTGAATAGACTGGGGGGGTATGTGTCCTGGTCGCTGCACTAGCGCCTCCTCTGGTCAGTAGGGAACCGGTTGGAATAGCGTGATCGTCCCACGTGCTACGTCCTACCGGTGAAGCTCCCCCCCTGTCAGGTGAAAAGAAGCGGCTGGCAACTGCGCACGTGTCGGAGGAAGCACGGTGCTAGTCTACGGCTCTCCCCAGTTCGGCAGTATAATTGGAGAGTAAACGGGGGAAAAAAAATCTGTGCTTTTCCAACTCAGTTCTCACAACGGGAATAGCCGGCTCGATCAAATTGGGTTGCAGTCACTATAAGAGCCAAGCAAAACATTGTGTTGAGTGTTGGTGCTTTACAAAGAGGATCCTGGAGCACACACAGCACCAGAGCGCTATCAAAACAGACGGGACGGGCTGCTCCGGGGCTGGAGCAGGATGGTGGTAGATAGTAGTGACTAATAGGGCAGCGCCACAGGTGGGTCAAGAAAGAAGAAGCAGAAGCAGCAGCACATACAGAGAGGTCTTTGTAGACCTTCTGTTTACCACGCAGCAGGTACACACTCACCGCTGGGAGGGAAACACACGCAGGAGGACATGCTGGAGAAAGAAAAGAAAAGAAACGCCTACAAAAGAAAGAGAAGAGTTATGGAGGAGGAGGGGGGGAGGGGAATCACACCTTTTCCTTCTCTCCATCACTGCCCTCCTCCTCCTGGCATGGGGCAAGCTGGACACTGGCATGGCTAAACGTGACTTGATCACACATGTACTCATGAATGAAAACACACACGCAAACGCACACACACACACACACACACACACGCACGCACACACACACACGCACGCGCACACGCACACACACACACACACACACACAGGGTACCAGATACATCCAATTTCCCCTCACCATAGCAACAGGCACAAGACACCTAGTGACTGGAGCACAGCTCCGGCATCAGAATGCTTGATCGCTGGCTGCTTCTCATTAAAAGCAGAGCAGGCAGCAGAACCTGTTTGAAGCCACAGCTGTAACACACATACAATATTAGTATGGCCCCCCAAGACACAGACACAGACACAGACAAACATCCACAGACACACACTATGCTAATGGAGCCACCTCGGTGTGCTCCGGTTCTTCAAAATGCCACTGGCGTTTCTCTACACGCGGAGCTGTGACGAATCCTGACAACATCTCCCTTGTTACTAGTCTCTCCTCCCTCCCTCCTTCTCTCTCCTCTACACTCCCCTCGCGCCTTCTCTCTCTCTCTCTCAGTCAGAGGGCAGCTCACTGGCAAACAGACAAAATACTTTTGCCGCAGGGGCTTTGGCATTTGTATATAGACTGTTAGGCGTGTTTGAGAAAATAAAACGGTACAAAACCCACAAGTGAGTTTAACTTGTCACTTTACTTTTTGCAAATGAAACGTGCATCTGTGCTCGTTTAATGAACCGTATGCAAATCCCACCGTCAGGGATATTGTTACTACGAGAGCCCGCTGCTGTTAAGTTTAAATTAAATAAATCCAACCGACGACGACGGGAGAGAGAGAACAGCGCGGAGAAAGTTTAACCGAGGAAAAGAAAGAGCTCCGCTCTCTCGAACCTGTCTCTCACACTGCATCAATCACACAGAGAGACAGATCCGCGGAGAGACGCATACCAAAGACTGCAGGGCCCTAAACTCCACCTCCAGAGCGCCTCAAAGTGATGGAGGAGGGAGGGGATAGACGTGTAGGCTGGTGTAAGAGGGACCAGCAGGGGAATGGATTATTCACACAGCGTGTCTGCCTAAGTGAGTTCTGTTGAGTCTGACGCTGCTGCAGCAGAGGCCAGTTCTCTTTTTTTATTATGATCATCTTATTGATTCTCCAAAAGGCAGATTCATCTTGTCAACCCTCCTCCCCTCAAAGCAGGAAGCTACACTTACTTTATTATGTGGCCGCACTGCTGGAAGTCAACTCAAAATGTTCAGTAAACACAGATAACTATTTAGTAGCACACACGCACACACACACACACACACACACGGCGGTACCTCTCTCTCAGAGATTGTGAGCCAGACACGTTTTTAGATGGTTGGGCATCTTTATCACGTTTGTAATCAACATGTGTAATCAACAAGCCAGTACTGCAAACCCCACAGAGGAAACGTAAGCATTTTGAATGAACACATGTTGTATTGTCCAAAATTCATTCGATATTGGTCATATACAGTAGATATATGTATGTGTGGGCATCATTAATATATGAATGCTAGCCTACTACTCTTACCGATACTGCTTATCGATCTGGTACTTTAAAAGGTAGTAGAAATCTTGCGCGCTTGGTTCCAAGGCTCGCCCGCTGCACGGGCTCGCTAGTGGCCTTGCCCGCCCTTGCAGCTCGGCTGCTGCATGGCCTCGCCTGCTTTATTGGCATGCGCACAATTTCTCAACCTCGCATCACCGATGACATCACAATTGCTCTCGAGTGACCGTCACCGATCACATCGTGGACTGCTCGAGTGACGTCACTCGGCGGCGCACAGATTGCTCAACTTCGACCTCGCCCCCGGCTCGGCTGCTGCGTGGCCTCGCCTGCCCTATTGGCATGCGCCGCGCACAATTGCCCAACTTCGCATCACTGATGACATCATGGAGTGCTCGAGTGACATCACTGATGGTGTCATAGACACGATGACATCACAATCGCTTGAGTGACCTCAAAGACGATGGGATTTCAAGCAAGACGGTTCAACTTCAACTCACTTCCTGTCATTTTGGCACGCGGGTTTTGCTCATGGCTTTCCACGGACACGCCCACTAAGAGATTTTTCAGCAGGTCTGAGTCTAATGGAGTCGATGGGAAAAGTCAACGTGATCTCAGATTATGACAAGATATTATCATATTTATCATATTCATTCAAGTAAATATTCGGACCATTCTCCGAAGCCACATCTTCTGAATATTCTAAAATGGTATTTTTCAGACAGACAGATGAGGATGCCCAATGTGTTGTTGGAGAGCCTGCTCTCTCCATGGGACCCTCTACCCCAGTGCAACCGCACTGCCTGTGCACGGTCTATATTTACGCCCCCTGGAACAGCACCTGGTGGCCAATTCAGTGCCTTGCACTACAACCCCAACCTGAAGGTACGGTCTCCCTAATCACCAGAGTAACAACAAATAAAATCAGTCAAATCAGGCTTTTGTACAGTACAGCAGTGTTGGACAAGTTACTTTCAAAATGTAATCTACTACATAGTACCGGTACTAGTTACTTTCATTTGAAAGTAATACGTTACTTTACAATATTACTGTCTGTGTAGAGTAACTCATTACTTATAACACTACTTATTACTATATTACTTTCACCAAAATAACAGCAGTAGCAGAATGACATCGTCGCCCCGGAACCATCCCGAAAAATAATTTAAACCATCTTCAACTCAGTGTAAACGGTCCAAAATTCTAAAATGTTATTCTTTTCCTTTGTTATTGTCATCTATAGTGGTTATTTGCATAAAAACACAATTCGATTAGGAAATGATTGTATCTTTATTTAAATATGTGCTTTGATAAAAAAAGAAGAAGAAGTAACCCAATTTGTAACTTGCGGTACTCGACAAGAGTAACTGGTATAATATGACTGGAATCATATTGTAATGAGTGACAGTATATTGCCGAGTTACTGCTAAGAGTAATATATTACATGTAATATGTTACTTTTGTAATGAGTTACCCGCAACACTGCAGTACAGTATATCCATTCATTATGATGGTGTGCCTGTGTGGTTTGAGCAGCTGCCTGTATGAGTGTGTGTCTGCGAGTGAGTGAGTGAAGCATAAAGAGAGATGGAGAGAGAGAGAGAGAGGGAGAGAGAGATGGAGAGAGAGAGAGAGAGGGAGGGAGAGAGAGAGAGGGAGAGAGAGATGGAGAGAGAGAGAGAGAGAGAGAGGGGGAGAGAGACAGAGAGAGAGGGAGAGAGAGAGAGAGAGAAAGAGAGGGAGAGAGAGAGAGGGAGGGAGAGAGAGAGAGGGAGAGAGAGATGGAGAGAGAGAGAGAGAGAGAGACAGAGAGAGAGGGAGAGAGAGAGAGAGAGGGAGAGAGAGAGAGAGAGAGAGAGAGAGGGAGGGAGAGAGATAATGCACATGGCCTGCCAGTTTGGGTTCGGGCGGACATTGACCTTGTATGCATGATTAGTAGCGGCACTGGGGCGTGATTGGCCCGGGTTGCATTATTCTCTCTCTCTCTCTCTCTCCCTCTCCTCTTCCTTCCTGTCAAGCCTTATTCATCAATCTACAGTAAGTCTCCTTCACTCCCCCTTTCCCTCGTTCTACCTTTCTACTCCAAAGGCAGCAGCAGCAGCAGCAGCAGCAGGGAGGAGGAATGGCTCCATTTCCTTTGGCTACGTATGAAAACACTTTTCTCTTTCTTTAGCTTCTTCGGCAATTCCATTACTCTCGTAATCCCATCCGGCGAGGAGTCGTGTGATAGTATTCGAGGCGTTCCCGCCCGGCATCGTGACGGGAAAAGGAGGAAGGGAGAAAAAATGTGTTTTGACAACGCGCACCGCGGGCAGAGAGCGCTGAAGTGAATGTTGTCCTTTGAAATAAAGCTGTATGATTTGTGAACACGTGTAGGAGGCGGGAAGTGTAAAACGCTTCTGTAAATGGTAAATGGGATGCGTTTGTATATAGTGCTTGTATTTCTAGTCTACCCACCACCCAGAGAGCTTTACAACAATGCCTAGATTCACACACACATATTCTTGATGGTGGGCCAGCTACCACGCAGGGTGCTGCTGGCACAATGTTGGGGTTCAGTATCTCGTCCAAGGACACTTGGACATGCGGACTGGAGGAGCCGGGGATCAAACCAGCGATTAGTGGATGAGCCGCTTCCCGCTGAGCCACAGCCACCCTAATAAAGACATAAAAGCACCAATGCATAGTAGTAGAGGGTGACATTTTTCCGGGAGTCCCGTGGGTTTCCCGCGGGGATGGGAGTCATTTCTTATTATGATTATTATTATTCATAATTATTAATATTATTAATGAGCCCAAAACACCGATCTGATGTATGGGACAGGGATTATTATATATTTTCTTCTCCCGTGTCACCCTCTAATGCACGGGCTGGGCATCGCACATTGACTTTAATGACCGAAGGCCGAATGCACCTGTCTCTAAAGAAAAGGCAAAACGCCTCTCACAGAGTTTGGCGCTTCGATCGAGTCGGAAAGGAAACCTATTTGAGTAAACGGAGCTTTTCTCCTCGGCGGTCGCAGATTGATTTTGTAATGTTGTGGAAAGCAGAGGGAGGAGGCAGCTGAAATGGAACAGCCCCGGGGGGCCCCAGGTGATGATTAGAGAGGGGGGAGGGGGGGGGGGGGGGTTACACCGACAGACGCAGGTGAGGACGTTGTGAATGACAGCTTTGACGGCCAACCGGTTAGGGAGTAGTTCCAACTGTCATATCTCTCAACATGGGGCATGGGGAAGAAGGGGCGAGAGGGAGAGAGAGAGAGAGAGAGAGATCGGACGGCAACAGAGATCCTCGATATTACTCATCGATAAACGAATCAATCCTGCAATCAACAGCAGTGGGAGGCGCCGGCTACTATATCCATATCTATACTGTAGTCGAACACCAGGGGGTAAACAAAGAACAAAAGCAAAAACATACCATGCACGCTATCTGATACTGATAACGACGACGTGATACAATTGTAAACAGCACGCCGGTAATAACAGTTGGGAGTTTCAGGAAATTGCTGTGCGTGAGACACAGATAAACGTACATTTGAGCGATATAAAACAGACAATATGTCAGTAGAAGCATTACATTGGAGATACAAGTATGTATTTTTAAATGTGTGTGTGTGTGTGTGTGTGTGTGTGTGTGCGAGAGTGTGTGTGTGTGGGCACAGTGTGAAGAGCCCTGTGCTAGAAGCCTGTGCCGTCCCCATGGCCCTGGCCCAACCCCTTTCTTCCCTGAACCGTGAGAGAGCCAGACCTGTGCTCTTGCCAGAAGCAATGTGTGTGTGTGTGTGTGTGTGTGTGTGTGTGTGTGTGTGTGTGGGGGGCGTCTGGCTCGCTGACACACACACACACACACACACACACACACACACACACACACACACACACACACACACACACACACACACACACGTGTACACGTACAAACACAGATCTACGCACGTGTGAATGCACGCACCAATACAATGAAGCATGACATTGAAAGCCTATGCTCAAACTGTGCTTTCTTATGTCAGGTAGACGGGGAAAAAAAGGTTTAATGCTATTTTTCAAAAAAAATAGAGAAATGCACAATTGTAAGAAAGCAAAACATCCCAGAGAGAATCATCCCTCTGAATAAATGCGGTTAGTGATCTGGTCAGCGGACTGAGTCCAAATACACAACAAGGACGCAATTGTCAGAAATGGAACGACGAACGTTTGACTGAATACTTGACTGTAATGGAACTAGCAGAACATGAGTGCATTCTCTGATGCATTCGTGTTGCAAGAGCCACTTTCTGAGAGAGACAATCTATTCTAGAATTAAACGATATATGTGAACAACTCTCCATTTAACAGGATGTTGTATAGTTGACCTTGGTTACAGCCAGTCAGCTGAGCGCTCTGTAAATCCCTTACTGTATCTATGCCACCTATATAATGGCCCATAAGACAGGGAAAGAGAGACAGGACATCTACCTGTGGAAAACCCTCTTGCTTCATCATCATCGACATCATCGTCATCATCTTGAGAACTTGAGTACTGGGCGTCTGCTGGGCCTGATATGTTGTTGTTGTTTGTACCAGTAGCTCCACTGTATGCCTCCGCTCTGTAGCTGGGTTTCCATCCAGAGGTATGGCAACTTTTAATCCAATTTTCAGAAAGTCGGCAAAAGAAAATGCGATATTACGGATGTTTCCACCCACTACCGTTATGCGTAATATCAGGAACGGTGAAGAGGAGGTTCAATTAATTGACGTGATTAAAACATGGCCAGACACCAGTCAAACCCTTAAACGAGGGAAATTAACCCCGTTCTCTGAATAAATGTGAGGTAGAGAGAAAACATCCTAGCCTGGTATTCAGACTGAAGTGGATCAAATCATGATGGGAGGCTTGGTGACAGAGCCAACTGCTGTCTGCCTCTGCTAACGTGTGAGCCGTTGTCTCGCTATGAAAATCATCACATATTAATTTAACGGTTCTTGATTATACAGAGGTAGGCCTACGTAAAATGTATTACCAGACGCCACTCTTCAATTCTCCATATAGCCTATTATAATCCATGGAGATGTTACTGTAAGTGAATACAAATGTCAATTCTGGACGTGAGTCGCCTGAAATCCCGCTGTCTTCCTCCGTTAAAACGGCATGTTTTTGAATGGAGTTTGGTCACAGATTCGCTAAAGCTGTTTCCATTGCATTTATCGCATTTCCTTTTATCGACACACCCTACTTTTCCGCCGCCCTCAAGCGTGTGAACTTTTTTGCGATATTTGGAGGTTTTATCGAATTTTCTTGTTTCCCCACTCAGGATTTTAATGCGCAATTTGAAATTTCGCATAAAAACAGGTGGATTGAAACCCAACTTGTGTCTCTTGCTCTACTAGCCTTGTCTGTTAACTATGCACTTTAGTCACTTTATATACTGGCATTGCACAATAGTCCCCCTACAGTACATCTTGGAATTTTCTATTTATACAATTTGCCCAGGTGTATTTGAACACGTTCTCCTGTGTATTTTTATTAACTGGGTGGAAGCTGCTGCTGGTTGCCGGAATTTCCTTTGGGATCAATAAAGGATCGATCAATACATCAATCCATCATCATCATCATCTGCTTTTGTGGTCAACACACGGACACACTTAAGAGAAAATACAGGATGACTTATGGCTGGACTCGGGGGGACTGGTCATTCCCCGAGCATGCAAGTGCAAAACACACACACACACACATGGAAGCGCGCACACACACACACCACCCCCACATGTCCAACACAGCCTACTAATGACCAGTAATGACCCTTGAGGACGGTCCATATGGGAGGGGGTGGTTCATCATCGACACATCATCAAATGATTTCATGACTGGGCGGTCCATGTTATCTCTCTATTTTCCTCTCTGTCACCCGGCGCCAAGCCAGCGACTCCACCTCTCTCCCTCCCACTGAGCTTCAATGGGTCAATGACTTGTTTTACTGGATCCTTGACGACCAAACTGGCTCAGTGTGTCACACCTCCTGACGCAGGCCTGGCTCTCAGAGTCACACCTCATGACGCAGGCCTGGCTCTCAGAGTCACACCTCCTGACGCAGGCCTGGCTCTCAGAGTCACACCTCCTGACGCAGGCCTGGCTCTCAGAGTCACACCTCCTGACGCAGGCCTGGCTCTCAGAGTCACACCTCCTGACACAGACCTGGCTCTCAGAGTCACACCTCCTGACACAGGCCTGGCTCTCAGAGTCACACCTCCTGACGCAGGCCTGGCTCTCAGAGTCACACCTCCTGACACAGGCCTGGCTCTCAGAGTCACACCTCCTGACACAGGCCTGGCTCTCAGAGTCACACCTCCTGACGCAGGCCTGGCTCTCAGAGTCACACCTCCTGACGCAGGCCTGGCTCTCAGAGTCACACCTCCTGACACAGACCTGGCTCTCAGAGTCACACCTCCTGACACAGGCCTGGCTCTCAGAGTCACACCTCCTGACGCAGGCCTGGCTCTCAGAGTCACACCTCCTGACACAGGCCTGGCTCTCAGAGTCACACCTCCTGACACAGGTCTGGCTCTCAGAGTCACACCTCCTGACGCAGGCCTGGCTCTCAGAGTCACACCTCCTGACGCAGGCCTGGCTCTCAGAGTCACACCTCCTGACGCAGGCCTGGCTCTCAGAGTCACACCTCCTGACGCAGGCCTGGCTCAGAGTCACACCTCCTGACGCAGGCCTGGCTCTCAGAGTCACACCTCCTGACACAGGTCTGGCTCTCAGAGTCACACCTCCTGACACAGGCCTGGCTCTCAGTGTGTCACACCTCCTGACACAGACCTGGCTCTCAGAGTCACACCTCCTGACACAGGCCTGGCTCTCAGAGTCACACCTCCTGACGCAGGCCTGGCTCTCAGAGTCACACCTCCTGACACAGGCCTGGCTCTCAGAGTCACACCTCCTGACACAGACCTGGCTCTCAGAGTCACACCTCCTGACACAGGCCTGGCTCTCAGAGCCACACCTCCTGACGCAGGCCTGGCTCTCAGAGCCACACCTCCTGACGCAGGCCTGGCTCTCAGAGCCACACCTCCTGACGCAGGCCTGGCTCTCAGAGTCACACCTCCTGACGCAGGCCTGGCTCTCGGTGTAGCCACCGTCATACCTCGTGACGTCTGCGCGCTCCTTCATTTCGTCCTGTGACGCTTCCTGGCTCACGACCTCCCAGACCCAGACATCGAGATACAATTTCATCTGTACAATTGCATCAGTGGGTCTTGCATACACACACACACACACAGATACACATACGCACGCTGGTATGATCAGTCCTGTGTCCAGACAGCCAGGTGTGTTGCCAAATGAACATCGGCTGGCAGAGCATCATGAGCAAACTCTGGCCCAGCACCACTGTTTGATGATTAGCTACAACCCATGGGGACAACAGGTGCAAACACACACACAACCACATGCACAGGTATGCCCCCCCCCCCCCCCACACACACACACATAACGACATGCACAGGTACCCCCTCCCCCCCCCCCCCCCCACACACACACACATGCACAGGTATGCCCCCCCCCCACACACACACAGACACACTTTAGTCACTGCCTGTGTAGAGACAAGACCCCACATTCAGAGCTAATAACGGATACATTCCCGAATCACACGGGTGAGAAAAGACATTTGCCACATCTCTCCGTTTTCTCCAACCCTCTCTTCATCACTCTCTTCATCACTCTCCCCGTTTTCCCATTTCCTTCTTTACCTCTTCACGGTCTCTCCATCGCTCTTTTCTCTCTCCTTTCACATTATCGGGTCATTTCTCAATCCCCCTCTCTCTCCCGTGTCTTGTCTTCGCATTTTCAAATCTCTCCCGTGGCATTTCCTCTTCCTCTCCACCTCGAGGTCGACGCCTACCTTCCCTCCCGTAGTCATTATTCGTCTCTCGTGACAGACAGCTAGTTATCAACGGTGACGGCCAAACAATGAGGCTTGAGTTTCTCAGAGAAGAAGTCCAACAGTAAGTATGGTGTAAGAGGAGTGGAGACAGTATGGTGTAAGAGGAGTGGAGACAGTATGGTGTAAGAGGAGTGGAGACATTGCACGGAATATGATCCATGTGCTGCTAATTTCTCATTGATGATGTTTGACTGGTGCTTTCATCTGATTGTTAGAGGACACGTTGAAGGCTCTCCAAGATACAGAGAGCAGATATTTGTTACACTACACACAGACAGTGGAGGAGAAACATGCTGAACGTTGCATCAGTTTGCAATGAGTAATGTGTTCGACAAAGGCAATTGACAGACTTTCAGACTGCCTGTGTGCAGTGTGAAAGTCACTGAGGTACAGACGGGCAGTCTGTGCAGTGGGAAAGTCACTCAGTACGTTATACATGACACTTAAAAAAAGAAAATCAAATTATTGCGTTAGTCTGCCTAAAACCAGACTTTTGAAATACATGTAAACATGTTAGCTCGACTGAAATCGAAGTTATAAAAGGCCGGCTAACACACCCAGATAATGCGATTGGGAGCCGATTTACTCCTGCATGTATACAGGGCAGTCGGACTGAACGTGGGACTGGACGAGGCGATCAGCGCATACGCTAAAGTTCCCGTGCCAGCCTTTTAACCAGGAAGTCGAACAGCGTGTAAAACGGTTATGTTAGGTTATGTGGCTAGAAAAAAAATTCTAATTTTTTTTTTCAATGGAATATCTTAGTTTCAAACTGTATTGAGCTAACAAAGGGGCAACTTTGTGTTGTTACGTGACCATTTGCATTTAAGAGACTTGCTGCTAACCAGTTGTTAGAATAGGCGGAGCCTACGGTGACGCATCTACAAGCTGAAAGAGTGCATATCGCCACCTATGGTAGCGGAGGGCAAACGATTCCATCAATAAATCGATTTCCCACCCGTGCTTGTATACTGGGACAAGGACAGTAGTGCAAGTAAATAGCCTAATCAAGCTAGAACCATAGCTCGACTTAACTGTGCATGTAAACGTACTGACTGAGGTACAGTACGGGCAGTCTGTGCAGTGTGAAAGTCACTTAGGTACAGACAGTGTTGGGCAAGTTACTTTCAAAAAGTAATATACTACATATTACTAGTTACTTTCTTTTGAAAGTAATAAGTTACTTTACAATATTTCTGTCTGTGTAGAGTAACTCGTTACTTATTACAGTACTTTTGCATTACTTTCACCAAAACAACAGCAGCAGCAGAATGACATCGCCGCCCCGGAACCAACCCGAAAAATTATTTCAACCGCCTTGAAGTCAGTGTAAACAATCCAAAATTCTAAATGTTATTCTCTTCCTTTGTTATTGTCATCTGTAGTGGTTATTTGCATAAAAACAGACAGTTTGATTAGGAAATGATTGTATATTTATTTAAATATTTGCTTTGATTTGAAAAAAAGTAGTCAATTTGTAACTTGATGTTACTTGACAAAGTAACTGGTATAATATTACTGAAATCCTCTAAGTAATAAGTTATATTAGTTGAGTTACTGCTAAAAGTAATATATTACATGCAATATGTTACTTTTGTAATGAGTTACCCCCAACACTGGGTACAGTACGGGCAGTCTGTGCAGTGTGAAAGTCACTGAGGTAACAGCACACGTCTAATCCAGTCTATTTCCACCACGTGCTGTTTGTTGTCTGTTTGGAAACACTTTCCGACAGGCCGAAGACGTGCATTTTTTGGCAGCGTGCTCGAGACATTTATGAACAGCGTGGTGGCGTATGCATAATTTCAGCCTGGCTGCAAAAACAAGAAGTAGTCGCCCAAACAGCTCTGCTGCGGTTGGTGTTACATTTACAGACAGGTAAATGATGAAATAGGCTGCAACCAGACATATCATGCAGTATATATTATACTGTACAGGCTGGCTGGGGTTCTCTTCATTCATTATCGTGTCTCCAATCTTACTTCTTTGTTGAAAACAATAGACTGATGAAGGGGATGAAAGTTCACGCGTGGGCTAACGGCGCTTTGAGCAAAAGCAGCCGGGAGGGAAACATGGATAAGGAGACATTCACACCAAAAGCGTTTTTTTTTCACTCAGAACGCTATGAAAATCATGTTGAGAGCGCTTCCATTCTGCACAAAACACGGAGCGTTTTTTTGTGCTGTTTGTTTTCCCCTGCAGTCGTGTGCAGTACGGATCAGAACACAACGACCACACGGACGGTAGCCAGCTGGTTTTGTCTGTTGGATGTTGTTCACTGTCAACACGAAAGCCAGATTATTGCCAATTCTGGCAGCAGGGGAGGTTGAAAATCCCTCGGGAGGAGAGAAGGTAGGAGGAGTGAAAAAGACGATCAGGGCGCTTTTCCTCTAATGTTCAACTTTTTTCAGCTTTAAAACGCCCACAGCGCTCCTCCACAAACAACAGACGCCACCAGCGCTGAAACGCCAGGTGGGTTCATTAAAAGAGGAGCACGTTTAGCGCGTCCTTACATAGAGAATGAATTGCAGAAAGACGCTGGCAGCTCCAAAAACGCTTTTGGTCTGAATGTCCCCTAAGAACGAGTGAGCGTTGAGTAAGCTGCTAACTGAGAAACAGAGCAGACATAACGCCAGATAGAATGGGTGTGAATGAGCAGGAGAGCCTCCCGGGTGTTAGGTAAGTAAACCTTAGCAGCGGGGTGTAACCGGCCTGTTCAGCCAGAGCTTACTGCGTATTTGGCTTCATGCGTTTCTGATTAGAAGCCTAACACATTTCAATTAAGCAGTCCTTTCCATTAGCCAAAGCAGCGGGACGTCACACTTCACACAGCAGTAAAGACAATCACTTCATTATTGGAGCCGTCTAAGGGGCTGTTCACACAGGACGTGTGTAATTTGAGAAACCCAGCGCCTTTTCTGCAAATTCATTCTCGATGGTGAGGACGCGCTCGGAGCGCTCCTCTTTCAAGGCCCGCACGTGGCGTTTAAGCGCTCTTGGCGGCTAGTGTTTTTGGGCGGAGCACTCTGGGCTGAGAAAAAGTTCAACATTTGGAGGGAAAAGCGCGCTGCTCGTCAGTCACTCCTCCTACCTCTTCTCCTGCCAGGGGGGATCTTCAACCTCCGCTGCTGCCAGAATTGCCAATAATCCGGCTTTCATGTTTACAGTGTGAACAATCAACAACATCAAACAGACAAAACTAGCTGGCTACCGTCCGTGTGAGCGTATTGCGTCCTGACCCGTACTGCGCGTGACGGCAGGGAGAGAAAAACGATCCATAGAGACACTGCGGAGCGCGTCATCATTCAGAAACCACGCCCAAAACGGGGGGGAAACAAAAAACCCCCCCCCCAATCCTGGTGTTCTCCTATGTCGCGTGTTGCACACAAAGATCATATATACGGAAGATGAACAGCTAGATCCACATTTTTCGTCTCGCCAATTCTCAACGGCTTCCTTGTTTTGCTCGGGAGTACCAAAAAACTTTAACTGCCGATTTTTTACATTTGTTGTGTGCGCAGCCCCACCACACAACAGCTTTTAGCTATGTTTAATTCAAGGAAAATGACGCTGGTCTGTGGGAGTGAATATAGCGCTTTCCCCCGTGATGGGCGTGGCTAGGGGTGCACAGATGGATCGGCAAGCAATCTGTATCGGCAGATTTTGACCTCAAATATGCGATCGGCTGATTGCCGATATTTCGGCTGATTGCCGATATTTTTTTTATATTATTATTATTTTTTAATTAAAAAAAGCCCTATCACTAATCAGGCTTTCCAACGATATAAAATACAATGCCAATTGGTATTATTAAAGGGGAGAAATAATCGACCTAAAATAACGTTTCCAAACTTTCTTTGAGGAGTTTATATATCGGTGATCGGTGATCGGTAATCGGTGATCGGTTGGGCAGATATTTCCCATAGGCGATAGGCGATCGGCGGCAAAAAATGTGATCGGTGCACCCCTAGGCGTGGCCTATTTCATGCAGTGTCTCTATGGCTGTGGTCTGTGCGCGCTGGTAGTGCTCTCGTGCATGATTTCCAAAGCGTTCTGATCTGAAACACACGCGTCCCGTCTGAACGGACCCTAAAGCTACTGTCGCCGTTTTCTCTCCACCCTCGCTCGCCATTTCTTTACATCTTCTCAACTTTGCCTCTCTTGTCGTCCTCACTTTCCTTCAACCTCATTCTCTCCCCCTGCCTTCATCTGCACCCCACACTGCTCTCCCACGTCCCACACACACACACACACACACACACCTATTATGTGCAAACTCCAGCTCAATTTCTGTGCTGAACCAACCCTCTATAACAATAGAGAAACTCTGGACTCAGCAGCAGGGATCAAGTGGCCCTTGAGTAACACACAAAATGGCCACAAAACGGTCACAGAAAAGCTGGATTGAGAGAAAATGAGTCAGTGGAAGAAGAGGGAGCTCTTCCTGTAATCACACCTTTAACATGGAAACATGATAGACTTGACAGATGTTTGATGTGAGCTTGAGAGAATAATTTAATACCGTACAACTATTTTAGAAAATATTTTTCTCTAATGCTACGGTAAAGATATGTTTCTCGGTCTAAAGTGACGTATGAGTTAAACAGATATTTTTTCCAATATTCAAATAAACTCCACTTGGGGGGTACGGTGGTGCAGTGGTAAGCGCTGTCGCCTCACAGCTCGAAGGTCCTGGGTTCAATTCCCACCTGGGAACGCTGAAGGAGTGCGTGCCCGTCCGCATGTCCTCGAGTGCCCACCGCCCGGGTGGGGTCGTCAAAAGGGCCTTTCTGTGTGGAGTTTGCATGTTCTCCCCGTGCCTCCCGGGGGTTTCCTTCATATAGGAACCCCCTTCACCAAAACATGAAGTATCCTGGTTGCTAATGTGGTGCCTCCTCTGGTCGTTAAGGGCGCCTGTTCAGAGGGAGGGGAACTGGTTGGAATAGCGTGAACCTCCCACGTCCTATGTCCTACCGGTGAAGCTTCCTCTGTCAGGTGAAAAGAAGTGGCTGGCTAACTGCCCATGTCTCGGAGGAAGCATGGAGCCAGTTTCGGCTCTCCCCAGATCGGCAGAGGGTGAAGCAGCAACCAGGATAAATAAATTAAATTAGCACTAATGGGGGATAAAAGTGGGATAAAAAAATCAGGAAAAAATAAAAATAAAAATAAATAAAAATAAACTCCAAACAGGAATGGGGTGGCAAAGTGCGTCGCCTATTCAGGGTTCTTCCTGGCTCAGAATGGGCCTTTGGTAATAGTGTGATCCTCCCACGTGCTATGTCCTGCCGGGTGAAGCTCCCCGCTGTCAGGTGAAAAGAAGCTGAAACCTTCAGGGTGTGTAAAGGTATCAACGTAGAAACACGTCAATGGCAGGGAATGAGTTAAAGAGAGTGTAAACGGAGTGATCAAGCGGTTGAGTAGAGAGAAGCATGCCAGTTGCCAGTAGAGAGAAGCATGCCAGTTGCCAGTAGAGAGAAGCACGTCAGTTGCCAGTAGAGAGAAGCACGTCAGTTGCCAGTAGAGAGAAGCATGTCAGTTGCCAGTAGAGAGAAGCATGCCAGTTGCCGTCTAAAAAGGCTTTGGAGTTGCATGAGTATCCAGCATGTTTTCATGCCTTAAATAAAGCAAAATGAAATGAACTGTTTGCATAGTCCACTTTACTGGAGTTGCAGCTTCTTACACCTGGCCAGCAGACATAGCATCCTGACGTTTGAGCCACATTCGTTCCTTTCTGGCAGGTAAAAGAGGTAAGTATGACAGATGCTATAGTAGGTGAGACGTTCTCTCTGTGACAGTGTCACAGACTTGTGTCTATTTAATGAGACCTCGTGACTCACTGCTGGCACCATGCTACACTCAAACTATGCACATGCACTAGGGGGTGTCACGATACACTCAGTTCACGATACGATACACGATATTGGGTTCGCGCGATCGATTTGTAAGTTGAGGGGGCATCCTCCACGCTAATTTGAGTCATTTCACCATTTTCATCCCTCCGTGTCTGTAACGTCCCTCGTCTGTTCAAACAAAGCAATGAAAAGGAGAGCGAGCATGCAATCAGACGCAGATCAGTACCACCATGTTCAGCTTCTTTTTCTCACAATATGAGATTTCATCTCCAATGATACATATTGTCACGTTTTGATATCGCGATATATTGTGGGACGATATATTGTGACATCCCTAATATGCACACATGCAGGAGACACAGACACATTTTAGTGTTCATTGCACAAGTAGTCCTACAACCAAACATTAGTAAATCCATATGGTTATGGTTACATTCCTGGGGCCATGTCAGATATAGTGCTACGGTGCTATACGCAAACTATGCAAACATCACTTTCCATGCAGATTGGGAGTAAAACAAAATATATATTACATGACTTTAATTGGCTTAGCAGCACTTAAATGATACAAACAGATTTCTGAGATGTGTATGCTATACTGGATAATAATAATAGGATGAAATGCTTATAAATATATGACAAGATGGAATGCAAATGAGAGAGATAATTACAGCACATTTATCTGCGTGACGATTTTCACGACAGCCTTAAACACTGCTTTACACATCTTGGGGTTGCCCTAAATCTTACGATGCTTGATGTCAATTTTTAAATGTAAAATAAAAATCAATACGCGGAAATAAGACTGAAGATGAAAATGATGGATTATATGCCAGCGCTGCTGTCAGGTAAAGGCATCTGCTGATGCGGTTTATAGATTCAGTTGTCCTGATGTTCCCTTTAAAAAGGTTTAAAAGTGACGTGCATGTTCCTTTATTACAGCTGTAAAAATCACTGTTCTTATGGTGCGTTAGTTACATGAATGTGTAATAACTCACAATAACCACGTTGGCACCTTGGGAGAAAGCAGGGCCCTTGGTGATGTGTGCACCAGACAACTTTTACAGCTGCCTTTAAAGGAACACTCCGCCCATTTTCAACCAGCTTTGTATCATTAGAACATCAGTAGTATATCAGAAAACTGTAAACGGTTTTGAAGTCTGTCATTTAGTTTGACAGTTATTGAGTGTTAAAGTGTGGACCAGTGACATCACTGGTCCACACTAACTCAAATTAATAACTCATTAACTCAAATCAACTCTCAAACTGTAAACGGTTTTGAAGTCATTCATCTAGTTTGACAGTTATTGAGAGTTGATTTGAGTTAATGAGTTATTCATTTGAGTTAGTGTGGACCAGTGATGTCACTGGTCAAATTAACTGTCAAATAACTGTCAAATGAAATGACAGACTTCAAAACCGTTTACAGTTTTCTGATATACTACTGATGTTCTAATGATACAAAGCTGGTTGAAAATGGGCGGAGTGTTCCTTTAAGTCACGTCGTCTTTAAATAGGAAGCCGCAGCATATGGCCTTGCAGAAGGTACACTCTGTGGTGCCGTCACAGAAAGGTGTTGTGTGCACATCTTCTGAATTGTAACTATGGTACTGTATGCAGCAGGTGTCGCAGAGGACTGGTTGCTCGAGTAGGTGGTTGAAGATCGAAAAATGTGATCTGCTGTAATCGCTCATCTGTACACATGCTAGATTTGCAAACGCCGATACCAGAATATGAAAACCCCGTACTGTAGTACAGTCGAGTCTCATGGTCCTGCAACCATCAAAAGCATGGAAGCGCACGAGCATAAACTAGGGTGGATTCTTCCAAACAGCCTGCTGTGTGTTTTCTGGATTCGCTGAAAACCATACTCATGACAGGTCAGTTGAACCCAATCGTTTATGGGGAACTATTGGTAGGGCCAACAGTTGTCTGACTATCGCCAACTGAACTGCTTTTGGTGTTGAACCTGTGATAAATAGCCAGTGTTGGGGGTAACTCATTACAAAAGTAACATATTACATGTAATATATTACTTTTAGCAGTAACTCGGTAATATAACTTATTACTTATAGGATTTCAGTAATATTATACCAGTTACTTTGTCAAGTAACTCAAGTTACAAATTGAGTTACATTTGATTACAAAGCATATTTAAAAAAGATACAATCATTTCCTAATCAAATTGTGTGTTTTTATGCAAATAACCACTATAGATGACAATAACAAAGGAACAGAATAACATTTAGAATTTTGGATTGTTTACACTGACTTCAAGGCGGTTGAAATTATTTTTCGGGATGGTTCCGGGGCAGCGATGTCATTCTGCTGCTGCTGTTGTTTTGGTAAAAGTAATGCAAAAGTAGTGTAATAAGTAACGAGTTACTCTACACAGAAAGTAATATAGTAAAGTAACGTATTACTTTCAAATGAAAGTAACTAGTAATATGTAGTATGTTACATTTTGAAAGTAACTTGCCCAACACTGTTAATAACCTACAATAAAATAGCCTACAATAAAACGTAATAAAGAAAAAACGGTGATGACAGAAGTGAGTTTAACCACGCCCCCTGCAGTAGAGTCACATGACCGCGGTGTTGCGGTTACGGCCCTACCTGTTGGTGTTCATGAAGCGTGGACATACGTAGATGTTTTGATCATATGCAAATAATAATACATCACTTTTGATTGTAATAAGATATGTATTCTGATGGTGTGTACACTGTGTTGTATATGTCTTTGCTAAATATCTGCCTGGCGCATATTGTGCTTTACATGCAGTCATGAAGCTATGTGAAGCTTTATGGACACAGTGATTTAATTTTTGTATTATTAATTTGGGATTCACATTTCATTGCACTGCACAGTATGTAATAAAGTGAGCAGAGAGAGCAGCTAAAGAGCCAGATGTCTACTCTGGTCAAAATGCAGCAACAACACTGTCTGGTTGACCAGGCTGCGTGTGAGAGACCGCAGCGTAATTAGGACCAGTAGCTTGTGCTCATAGATGAGCTTGTTAAAAAGAAGTTGAACTGAAGCTACTGTACTGTAGGCTCAGGATCCTCTTAACGGGATATGGCAGAATGACAGAGCCAGTAATTGTTGAGGACAAGCGACAGGGGTAACGGGAAAAAAGGACAAAGCGATTATCCAATTAATTAATCTGCTTTTAGAGAAGAGTGCATGTGCAGAGTGCATGTGCGTGGCAGGATACATGTAAGTAGGTAGGGGCGCCTCCGCGCGTAGTGGAGCGGGAGGGTTCCCTGCCTACCAACATGAAGGTCGCAGGTTCGTGCCCCATGTTGCCCCCCAGCTTGATCGGTTGCCTCCGGCGTGGTCGGCCGGACCATACATTTGGCCGTGTCTGTGGGTGGGAATCCGGATTAAGGGTATGTGTACTGGTCGCTGTTGGGGGGGGGGGGTAGTGTGATCCTCCCACATGCTAAGTCCAGCCGGTGAAACTCCTCGCTGTCAGGTGTAAAGAAGCGGCTGGCGACGGCACATGTATCAGAGGGAGCATGTACTAGTCTACAACTGGTGGAGCAATGACCAGGACAGCTTGGCAGGGGGTACTGGTGAAAGATAATTGTGGGGGAAACCAGGGGTGTTCATATATTTCTTCATATTATGCATTTGTTGTGCTCTTGATTGATTACTCTATGCAATTTATGTGAAACAACATGGCAAATCTGCAATTATGTTCCACGCTAAGATCTATAGAATGAGACATCTTTGTATTTTTATTTATTTTGTATTTAATGATACTCCGGTACTGACCAATGAGGAGCCGGTACAAATTGAGTACCGGGCCTCGGTACCCATCCCTAGTATCCATCATAAGTCATGGGCAGCACGGTTTGGATGTAGAATGATGATGTTGTTTTTTTTTATATTTTCATGTAAATAAAAACTGTATGTAAATATTACATAATGCTGGGTGAGTAATAAGAGTTAGAGACATCTCACTCCCACACGTTCGCCTCTGGTAGACATAATATCCTTCACCCCAGTCACAGCGTAGCTTTGATTTTGTCTGTTCCTAAGTGCTGCTGTTTATCATGCTATCAAGCACAGGACTCATGGTTAGATACAGAGGAGAGACACCGCACGACACGAAGCTACGGTCCCTACTGGCATCAATGGCACCTATAAGACGTTCTCGAGTGAATTAACGGTCCCTGGTGAACTGTTATACTGACCATGTAGGTTTCTGTGGGACTTTTAACACAGCACGTAGTGAACTACTGGTAAACATGCCGTATTTCACACTTAAAGAAACAGCTCACGCTAAAATCCAAAATACATATATTCCCTCTCACCTGTAGTGCTATTTATCCATCGATATAGTTTTGTGTTAGTTGCCTGAGTTTTGGAGATATCGGCCACAGAGTTTCTGCCTTCTCTCCAATACAATGGAACTGGATGGCACTCGGCTTGTGGTGCTCAAAGTGCCAAAGAAATACATTTGATAAACTCAACAGCAATGTCTCTTTCCAGAAATCATGACCTCGTTACTCAAGATAATCCACAGACGTTGTTATGAGCAGTTTCATGTAGGAACTATTTTCTTTTGACCAAACTACACCCGCTAGCTGCTAGCTAGTTCCTACATGAGACTGCAATAGAAAATAGTTCCTACATGAAACTGCTCACAACAAAGTCTGTGCATTATCTTGAGTAACCGGGTCATGATTTCTGGAAAGAGACATTGCTGTTGAGTTTTTCAAATGTATTTTTTTGGTGCTTTCGAGCACCACAAGCCGAGTGCCATCCAGTTCGGCAGACATCTCTGCGGCCGATATCTCCAAAACTCTGGCAACTATCCCAAAAGAGGGATAAAATAGATGGATAAATAGCACAACAGGTGAGAGGAAAAAATATGTATTTTGGATTTTAGGGTGAGCTGTCCCTTTAACAGTAGACATAGTAAGATCTCCTCAGGCAGAGACGGAAACATGCAGTGCGTGTGCGCACGCACACACACACACACACACACACACACACACACACACACGCACGATCACACACACACACACACACACACACACACACGATCACACACACACACACACGCGCGTGTGTGTGCACAGACACAGACAGTAGAGGCAATTAATGTGTCTTTCATTATGAAGAGCTCACAGCCTTTCATGGTTCGGGTCACTTCGCTTGCCGTCTTTCTTTGTGAGATCCACTTTGCCGGCTAAGAACAAGTGACACCGACCTCGCCCTTCTGTCTTCCATCTGACAAAAGCGTCCAACAAATTAGCGCTCGCAGGCAAAGACCTTTCAAACACACCTGCAATTAAGCCAGCGAGACTCTTACCTGCAGCGGATCAGCGAGCAATGAGGTGTGCGTCTCCAAGGAGGAGGGGAAGCAAACAGCGAATGGAAGCGTGGTGGGCGGGATGTCAAGGGTTGGTAAATAACAGATAATTAAGGGCAGCTCTTCCTTGCAAATAATCAAAACAATAATGATAAAAACAGCTCCGTTTATTCCACATCAGTGGTCGCGGCATTGTACCGAATGATAAATGGACCAGAAGAAGTTGTTTTTATTTGGCCAATCAAATGACAAACTGATTTTTTTTTTCTTCTTCAGATTCCACCCCCCCCCGTTTTCTCCACAATTGTACTTGGCGAATTCCCCCCAGCACAGCTGTCCCCAGTCGTTGCTCCGCCCCCTGCGCCGATCTGGGGAGAGTTGTAGACTAGCACATGCTTCCTCTGACACATCTGCGGCCGCTTCTTTTCACCCGACGGCGAGGGTCACGCTATTCCCCCCCAGTTCCCCTCCTCCCCGAACAGGCGCCGGCCCCGACTGACCAGAGGAGGCGCTAGCGCAGCGACCGGGACACATGACCCTTAATCCAGATACAGCCAATTATTGTGCCTGTATGCGCGCCCGTCCAAGCCGGAGGCAACATGGGGGTTCGAACCTGCGACCGTCGTGTTGGTAGGCAGGGAATCTAACCCAGACGCCGAAACCAATGATTTTTTACTTATCAACTATAAGAAGCAAATGGAAGTTTGGCGAACAATTGAAAGACATGATTGGGCATCGGCCAAAGCAAGTCCAGTATCTATAGTACAGTACACATCCCTGCCAATACAAAAAGATGATGGGTTCAACCAGAGCCATGTATATAGAAGAGTCGCGACATCTCCATTCACTCCAATGGACCAGTTTTTTTACTCTCAAGAGTTCCAGGAAGTAAGGTTCTGGATTAAGCAGCACTGTCGAGTTGCAGCAAAATGGACAGTTTGTGTTGTACTTTGAAAGTGTTTTTTTTTTTTTTTTTTAGAATCAAATTGTACATTATCAGCTTTATTTTAGCATGCAAAAGTAGCGCGAGACCCCTTCCTGGCTGTTCATTGGCTAATGAGTCATGCATTTTGGTCCTCCGCTGACGCCACTCTCTCTCTAAATTGCTCTGGGTTCAACGTTTCATATCAGCCCCTCACTCTCTCTCTCTCCCTCTTTCCTGTCACTCTCTTACCGGTCCAATAAAGTCAAAAATAAATCATAACACCAAAGGACAGAGTGCTTGATAAGGCAACACTATGAGCGGATGCTGCTTACTTGAAGTTGGCATTCAGAGGTACACAAGCCATCTGACAGCGTCTGTTGTTTCATAAGAACTCCATCATTGTAGATCAGGGGTGTCGAACTCAATTTCATCCCGGGCCACATCAGCATTATGGTTGTCCTCAAAGGGCCGGTTGTAAATCTAATGCGATATAAATGTATCTAACCTACATGTTATCATATTTCATATTGCCTCTGATTCGATTATTATTGTTCTTTAGTAATAACTTAATTAATTAATAACTTAAATTAATAACTTAACTAGCTTTGAAAGCAGAATTATAAGGAAAACAACGGCAAACACAACTGCCTAAAATTTAATTTAATTTAACAATAGCTATTTTTAGCCATATTGCGGAGAATTGTATTGTGCAAACTTTTCAGAAAGGCGCTGGTGTCGAAGGCTCGTTTTGGCAACCAATCATATGGAGAAACTATCACAACAGACACTGAATATTTCTGGTGGGTGTTATCACAGTACGTGTGTTGTTAGCTTGTTGTTAGCTGTCAGCTATCAGGCTAGCTACCGCTGCTGAGCTAACGTTACTTTCACACTGCTTCCTTGCATATTGTGCGGTGGGATGCAGCGCTCCCCAGCGCACTTCCAGCGTTTAACCACCAGGAAAAGACGTTATATAGACACACAGCCTCAAAACTCTAATCTTTCAAGAAAGTGAATAACGGGAAACACGCATGCTAAGAATAGTCCGTTCGCTGTGCCCAGCTTTCATGTGACAATACTGCACATACGTTTTTATCTATGATATTCCGATTTCAGTCCGATTTGAGTGACTTCATAATCCACAGTCAGAGTTGAGTTTCGGGGGGCATCTGTCAGCCCCAGTGTGAGGTTGGCTTTGGTGACAGTGTGTTGGTTTAGTCGGGTAACAAGAGCAAGTGACAGGAGGCGCTACCACAACGTAGCATCTCCATGACAACCGTACGGGCCCTGGGTACGGAGGGGCTGGTAACCGTACGGGCCCTGGGTACGGAGGGGCTGGTAACCGTACGGGCCCTGGGTACGGAGGGGCTGGTAACCGTACGGGCCCTGGGTACGGAGGGGCTGGTGATCCGGTAAGCTTTGTACTTATGGTGACAGTGGTGGCGCGGGGAGGAGCGGGGCGAGGTGGTGATTGATAAGCCCAGCTGCCTACCTCAGGCTCTATTTTGCCTCTGACAGGGACAAAACAGCAGGCTGCTGCGCCTGCCACTGACTGCTGTTATAAATCACTGGCAATTTCATCAGTTGAGAGAGAGAGACAGAGAGAGCTAGAGAGACAGAGAGAGTTGGAGGGGGGAGCGGGTAGAGAGCGAGGGAGGGAGGGAGGGAGAGAGAGAGAGGGGAACAGGGGGGGGAAAGAGATGGCTGTCTGTCAATATTACTTGTTCCATTTGTTTTCACTTTGAGCTCAACATCGCCATACCTTCCCCCTCTCCTTTTCACTCCCCGTGTCACTGCTCCAGCTGCCTCCTCAGACACACCTATATGCTAGGTAGCATGCCTCAGACACACCTATAGGCTAGGTCAGTGGTTCTCAAATGGGGGTCCGGGGACCCCCAGGGGTCCATGGCACTTTGCAAGAAGGTCCGCGAAAAGTTTTCAGGAAAATAAAAAAAATCTAAAATGGTTCATGGATTACATTCTAATCTAACAAACCTATCAATTTAAAAGTCAAGCACGTTACCGTGGAAACAATTAGGCTTAGCCAATTAAGCTTAGCCCAAAATCACAAATCAGAATGAGGGGGTCCCTGGTATATTTTCTATCTTGTAAGGGGTCCTTGGCTGAAAAACATTTGAGAACCTCTGGGCTAGGTACAGTAGCATGCCTCAGACACACCTATGGGCTAGATTGAGCAACTTTGATGATAGAGAGGGCCACACAAAAAATTCCTCGCTACCAGAGGGCCAGATTGTGCACCGTGCACTTCCACCAGTAGCCTACTACTGTAACACCATCACTCCCAATTATAGCTACTAATCTGATGAAAAGGACTGGTAATCAAAGTTTATTATACCAACATTCATATTTTTCATATTCAAATGTAGTCATTCTTCCATTCAGATGACACCAGAAACTTTGCTCTAGGTTTAAAACAGCCCGCTACAGCAATTTGATGGGATACATCACCCAAATATGTGATATTACCGTAATCAGATTAGTAATGTTGCATGTGCAATGTGCATCCTGGATATAGTTTGTTACAATAGCGTTAGCTCAAATGCTAATGTTAAACATTATGTGGATGGACAATGCCCAGGTGCCACACTGAGTGAGGTTGGGGCCTGCCAGTTGCCCACCCCTGGGCTAGATAGTATGGCTCAGACACACCTATGGGCTAGATAGTATGCCTCAGACACACCCCTGGGCTAGATAGTATGCCTCAGACACACCCCTGGGCTAGATAGTATGCCTCAGACACACCTATGGGCTAGATAGTATGCCTCAGACACACCCATGGGCTAGATAGTATGCCTCAGACACACCCCTGGGCTAGATAGTATGCCTCAGACACACCCCTGGGCTAGATAGTATGCCTCAGACACACCTATGGGCTAGATAGTATGCCTCAGACACACCCATGGGCTAGATAGTATGCCTCAGACACACCTAGGGGCTAGATAGTATGCCTCAGACACACCTATGGGCTAGATAGTATGCCTCAGACACACCCCTGGGCTAGATAGTATGCCTCAGACACACCCCTGGGCTAGATAGTATGCCTCAGACACACCTATGGGCTAGATAGTATGCCTCAGACACACCCATGGGCTAGATAGTATGCCTCAGACACACCTAGGGGCTAGATAGTATGCCTCAGACACACCTATGGGCTAGATAGTATGCCTCAGACACACCTAGGGGCTATATAGTATGCCTCAGACACACCTATGGGCTAGATAGTATGCCTCAGACACACCTATGGGCTAGATAGTATGCCTCAGACACACCTAGGGGCTAGATAGTATGCCTCAGACACACCTATGGGCTAGATAGTATGCCTCAGACACACCTAGGGGCTAGATAGTATGCCTCAGACACACCTATGGGCTAGGTAGCATGCCTCAGACATGCCTCAGACACACCTATGGGCTAGGTAGCATGCCTCAGACACACCTATGGGCTAGATAGTATGTCTCAGACACACCTATGGGCTAGATAGTATGCCTCAGACACACCTATGGGCTAGATAGTATGTCTCAGACACACCTATGGGCTAGATAGTATGGCTCAGACACACCTATGGGCTAGATAGTATGTCTCAGACACACCTATGGGCTAGATAGTATGCCTCAGACACACCTATGGGCTAGATAGTATGTCTCAGACACACCCCTGGGCTAGATAGTATGGCTCAGACACACCTATGGGCTAGATAGTATGTCTCAGACACACCTATGGGCTAGATAGTATGTCTCAGACACACCTAGGGGCTAGATAGTATGCCTCAGACACACCTATGGGCTAGATAGTATGTCTCAGACACACCTATGGGCTAGATAGTATGCCTCAGACACACCTATGGGCTAGATAGTATGCCTCAGACACACCTATGGGCTAGATAGTATGTCTCAGACACACCCATGGGCTAGATAGTATGGCTCAGACACACCCCTGGGCTAGATAGTATGTCTCAGACACACCTATGGGCTAGATAGTATGCCTCAGACACACCTAGGGGCTAGATAGTATGTCTCAGACACACCCCTGGGCTAGATAGTATGCCTCAGACACACCTAGGGGCTAGATAGTATGCCTCAGACACACCTAGGGGCTAGATAGTATGCCTCAGACACACCTAGGGGCTAGATAGTATGTCTCAGACACACCTATGGGCTAGATAGTATGTCTCAGACACACCTAGGGGCTAGATAGTATGCCTCAGACACACCCCTGGGCTAGATAGTATGCCTCAGACACACCTAGGGGCTAGATAGTATGCCTCAGACACACCCCTGGGCTAGATAGTATGCCTCAGACACACCTATGGGCTAGATAGTATGTCTCAGACACACCTAGGGGCTAGATAGTATGTCTCAGACACACCTATGGGCTAGATAGTAAGCCTCAGACACACCTAGGGGCTAGATAGTATGCCTCAGACACACCCCTGGGCTAGATAGTATGCCTCAGACACACCTATGGGCTAGATAGTATGTCTCAGACACACCTAGGGGCTAGATAGTATGCCTCAGACACACCTAGGGGCTAGATAGTATGCCTCAGACACACCCCTGGGCTAGATAGTATGCCTCAGACACACCTATGGGCTAGATAGTATGTCTCAGACACACCTATGGGCTAGATAGTATGCCTCAGACACACCTATGGGCTAGATAGTATGCCTCAGACACACCTATGGGCTAGATAGTATGTCTCAGACACACCTATGGGCTAGATAGTATGCCTCAGACACACCTATGGGCTAGATAGTATGCCTCAGACACACCTATGGGCTAGATAGTATGCCTCAGACACACCTATGGGCTAGATAGTATGTCTCAGACACACCTAGGGGCTAGATAGTATGCCTCAGACACACCTATGGGCTAGATAGTATGCCTCAGACACACCTAGGGGCTAGATAGTATGCCTCAGACACACCCCTGGGCTAGATAGTATGCCTCAGACACACCTATGGGCTAGATAGTATGGCTCAGACACACCCCTGGGCTAGATAGTATGTCTCAGACACACCCATGGGCTAGATAGTATGTCTCAGACACACCCATGGGCTAGATAGTATGCCTCAGACACACCTATGGGCTAGATAGTATGGCTCAGACACACCCCTGGGCTAGATAGTATGTCTCAGACACACCTATGGGCTAGATAGTATGCCTCAGACACACCCATGGGCTAGATAGTATGGCTCAGACACACCCCTGGGCTAGATAGTATGTCTCAGACACACCTAGGGGCTAGATAGTATGCCTCAGACACACCTATGGGCTAGATAGTATGTCTCAGACACACCTATGGGCTAGATAGTATGCCTCAGACACACCTATGGGCTAGATAGTATGTCTCAGACACACCTATGGGCTAGATAGTATGCCTCAGACACACCTATGGGCTAGATAGTATGCCTCAGACACACCTATGGGCTAGATAGTATGCCTCAGACACACCTATGGGCTAGATAGTATGTCTCAGACACACCTATGGGCTAGATAGTATGCCTCAGACACACCTATGGGCTAGATAGTATGTCTCAGACACACCTATGGGCTAGATAGTATGCCTCAGACACACCTATGGGCTAGATAGTATGTCTCAGACACACCTATGGGCTAGATAGTATGCCTCAGACACACCTATGGGCTAGATAGTATGCCTCAGACACACCTATGGGCTAGATAGTATGTCTCAGACACACCTATGGGCTAGATAGTATGCCTCAGACACACCTATGGGCTAGATAGTATGTCTCAGACACACCTAGGGGCTAGATAGTATGTCTCAGACACACCTATGGGCTAGATAGTATGTCTCAGACACACCTATGGGCTAGATAGTATGCCTCAGACACACCTATGGGCTAGATAGTATGTCTCAGACACACCTATGGGCTAGATAGTATGCCTCAGACACACCTATGGGCTAGATAGTATGTCTCAGACACACCTATGGGCTAGATAGTATGCCTCAGACACACCTATGGGCTAGATAGTATGCCTCAGACACACCTATGGGCTAGATAGTATGTCTCAGACACACCTATGGGCTAGATAGTATGTCTCAGACACACCTATGGGCTAGATAGCATGCCTCAGACACACCTAGGGGCTAGATAGCATGCCTCAGACACACCTATGGGCTAGATAGTATGTCTCAGACACACCTATGGGCTAGATAGTATGCCTCAGACACACCTAGGGGCTAGATAGCATGCCTCAGACACACCTATGGGCTAGATAGTATGCCTCAGACACACCTATGGGCTAGATAGTATGCCTCACCTATGGGCTAGATAGTATGCCTCACCTATGGGCTAGATAGTATGCCTCAGACACACCTATGGGCTAGATAGTATGCCTCACCTATGGGCTAGATAGTATGCCTCACCTATGGGCTAGATAGTATGCCTCACCTATGGGCTAGATAGTATGCCTCACCTAGGGGCTAGATAGTATGCCTCAGACACACCTATGGGCTAGATAGTATGCCTCAGACACACCTATGGGCTAGATAGTATGCCTCACCTATGGGCTAGATAGTATGCCTCACCTATGGGCTAGATAGTATGCCTCAGACACACCTAGGGGCTAGATAGTATGCCTCACCTATGGGCTAGATAGTATGCCTCACCTAGGGGCTAGATAGTATGCCTCACCTATGGGCTAGATAGTATGCCTCAGACACACCTATGGGCTAGATAGTATGCCTCAGACACACCTATGGGCTAGATAGTATGCCTCAGACACACCTATGGGCTAGATAGTATGCCTCACCTATGGGCTAGATAGTATGCCTCAGACACACCTAGGGGCTAGATAGTATGCCTCACCTATGGGCTAGATAGTATGCCTCACCTAGGGGCTAGATAGTATGCCTCACCTATGGGCTAGATAGTAGGGCTGTGCGATTTTGCCTAAAACTAAAATTGACGATTTTTTCTCTCAAAACTCGATTTTCGATTTCGATTTCGATTTTTATACTATTATACTTCTCTAAACATTTGTTGCCCTGCAGAGCTCTTTTTCCCCCTTTTTTCCATAATTGACAATTTACGCTTTTACTCTGAAGGTAGAACAACTCAACTTCCTGTTTTAGCTTGCCGCTGCTATGCTTAACTTCCTGGCTGTTGCTTGCTAACTTGACACTGGTGGATTTGCGTGTTCCTCCGTGAGATAATTATATTAGTGTCTAAGCGACCACCCGTGCTCGGAGTTATATCTGTACTAGAATAACACAAAGTCACAACAGGAATGCGTGGAACTGCGATAGCAGTTAGGGGGAAATTCAGACACACAGGGACAGGTGAGTCAGCTGAGGCTGATAACTTACAGCCATGAATACAGCCAATCTATCAGTACTCGGTAGCCTCACGTGTTGTTTTGTTATTATGTGAACTGTAAAGGCAACGTTTCATCGTCCGGTGATAACGTCTGTGTTCGTGTGCGTGCGTGAGTGTGTTGTGGCAATCGTTATCTTGTAGGCTACAGCCCGCAGTGCAACAAGCTGCGCTCAGTGTTCACTCTGTGCTTTTTGGTCGGAGGTGTTGAAATAAGTCCATTGCGCTGCTGTCTTTAGCCAGTATCACAGCCTCTAGAGAGACTTTACAGCAGGGAGAATGGACAAGTAGCAGCATGCAAACATGAGAGAGAGCCGCCCCGCGTAACGTACTTACCCTAGTTAAAGTGAAAATTAAAAAAAAAAAAAAAAAAAAAAAAAACGATTTTACGATTTTCATTTTTTTAACATCGTCCTAACTAATTAATTCGATTACGATTCAAAATCGATTAATCGCACAGCCCTACTAGATAGTATGCCTCAGACACACCTATGGGCTAGATAGTATGCCTCAGACACACCTATGGGCTAGATAGTATGCCTCAGACACACCTATGGGCTAGATAGTATGTCTCAGACACACCTAGGGGCTAGATAGTATGCCTCAGACACACCTATGGGCTAGATAGTATGCCTCAGACACACCTAGGGGCTAGATAGTATGTCTCAGACACACCTATGGGCTAGATAGTATGCCTCAGACACACCTATGGGCTAGATAGTATGCCTCAGACACACCTATGGGCTAGATAGTATGTCTCAGACACACCTAGGGGCTAGATAGTATGTCTCAGACACACCTATGGGCTAGATAGTATGCCTCAGACACACCTATGGGCTAGATAGTATGTCTCAGACACACCTATGGGCTAGATAGTATGCCTCAGACACACCTATGGGCTAGATAGCATGCCTCACCTAGGGGCTAGATAGTATGCCTCAGACACACCTATGGGCTAGATAGTATGTCTCAGACACACCTATGGGCTAGATAGTATGCCTCAGACACACCTATGGGCTAGATAGTATGTCTCAGACACACCTATGGGCTAGATAGTATGCCTCAGACACACCTATGGGCTAGATAGCATGCCTCACCTAGGGGCTAGATAGTATGCCTCAGACACACCTATGGGCTAGATAGTATGCCTCAGACACACCTATGGGCTAGATAGTATGCCTCACCTAGGGGCTAGATAGTATGCCTCAGACACACCTATGGGCTAGATAGTATGCCTCACCTAGGGGCTAGATAGTATGCCTCAGACACACCTATGGGCTAGATAGTATGCCTCAGACACACCTATGGGCTAGATAGTATGCCTCACCTAGGGGCTAGATAGTATGCCTCAGACACACCTATGGGCTAGATAGTATGCCTCAGACACACCTATGGGCTAGATAGTATGCCTCACCTAGGGGCTAGATAGTATGCCTCAGACACACCTATGGGCTAGATAGTATGCCTCAGACACACCTATGGGCTAGATAGTATGCCTCAGACACACCTAGGGGCTAGATAGCATGCCTCAGACACACCTAGGGGCTAGATAGTATGCCTCAGACACACCTATGGGCTAGATAGTATGCCTCAGACACACCTATGGGCTAGATAGTATGTATCAGACACACCTATGGGCTAGATAGTATGCCTCACCTATGGGCTAGATAGTATGCCTCACCTAGGGGCTAGATAGTATGCCTCAGACACACCTATGGGCTAGATAGTATGCCTCAGACACACCTATGGGCTAGATAGTATGCCTCAGACACACCTATGGGCTAGATAGTATGTATCAGACACACCTATGGGCTAGATAGTATGCCTCAGACACACCTATGGGCTAGATAGTATGCCTCACCTATGGGCTAGATAGTATGCCTCACCTAGGGGCTAGATAGTATGCCTCAGACACACCTATGGGCTAGATAGTATGCCTCAGACACACCTATGGGCTAGATAGTATGCCTCAGACACACCTATGGGCTAGATAGCATGCCTCAGACACACCTAGGGGCTAGGTAGCATGCCGACAAGCTATTATTCTAGCTTCTCTGAAGTGCAGTGGCATCAGCAGGTTAAAAGATGCAGATATGAGCTTAGTACACAGCTGTGGAACACGCAGGCCACTCCCCTTCCCTCCCCACACACACACACACACACACACACACACACACACACACACACACACACACACACACACACACACACACAGGCTCACAGGTGTTGCAGCACCACCTGTCATTTTGACAACCTCTATGTCTGCCAGATGTAGGATTGTGTTTTTGGGGTGTTGGTGGTGTTGCAACACGTTTGCAACAGCACCAAGACGCCAGCAGCACAATCCTAACGCTGCTTAACAGTGTTTGCAACACATGATAACAAGCAACGCTGGAAAAACACCCTTGATTTTGGCCTAGTTTACACGGCAACGCTCCAAGCCTAAAACAGGAAACTTTTCAGATTCAGATTCAGATTCAGAAAACTTGATTTATCCCCAAGGGGCAATTCAGTTTCTGCAGTTCATCACCGTTGCGGGTAAACACATTGTGTCTCAGTCCTAAATCACAAGATACAAAATACAGAAACATACAGAAAGAAAAGAAACAAAAAGAGAAACTCAGTGTGATCGACCGAGGGGAAGTGCGTTTTGGTTCCTCGTGTCCCTCAGCACACATGGATCTGAGCCGCCTAGGTGCATGGCGCAACATTGTTTGTACACAATGTAAAGTGCATAAGGTGCATGTGTTTGGTTTTAAAAATACATAAAAAAAGTTGCATACAAAAAAAAATGCAAATGTTAGGATGCACAGTGTTGTTGGTTCAAGTACATACTACATACATACAGCAAGTAAGTGCAGTTTCTACTTCTCTGCATTCAGCAGCTGAATGTCTGAGGGAATGAAGGATTTGGAGTAAGGGTTTGTTCTGCAGGGAGGTGCCCGATAGCGCCGTCCCAGCGGCAGGAGGGCAGATTTAGAAGACAGGATATGGTCAGGTTGGTCCATGAGACCACTGCACTTTTGTCGCGTGCACCTCCAGTCTGCATGCGAATCGTCCTCACAAACGCTGTGTATAAACGCAGAATCAAAGGCCAGAACAGTTTGTCATTTTAGACAGAGACCGAGGCAATTTTCAACACGCTCTCTTGTATAGCTGGTACTGCGGCTCTAGTTTAGCAGTTCGCAGCTTATGCTCGGACGAATGAACGGACGCAGTTACATACATGGCTGAATTATTTGGAAGAGAGCCGAATAGGTGAGTAAACACGTAGCCTAAAAGTTGAATCGTTTCTTTCCCTCCATCTGCCAGTTTGAAAATTTGAAAAAAGGAGATGATACTGCGCATTAGGCTATTGGGTGACAAGTGCCCGGTATTATCGTTCACGTATATTAATTAATCGTTGTGCATATCAATGAATTAAACAGCAAACTCATGATCAGTGAGTGGGGACACTCGTCAGGACAGCCACAGCCAGGTGGGAGAGATGACAGAAGCAACACTCCTCTCTCTCCACGGACGGAGGGGCGACTGAACTTAAAGAGCGCGTGCTGTTTAAAGTGGAGATTCATTCACCACGGAGCTTCTCCCTCGTGTTTAGAGACTGATCGAGTGGTTTATTGAGTCATGTCTAGCAGGGTAACTGCGGGGGGGTTATCGGACCTCATTCTACGGTTATAATCCACAGTTCATGTTAGCTTGTAGGGGTGCTCCGATCCGCATAAGCCACGATCCGATCCGATTCCGATTCCTGGGGTCACGATCCGATTCCAGAATCGATTCTCGATTCCAACGATTCTCGATTCCAGAATCTAGAATCGATTCTCAATTATGTAGTTTTATATTGCAATAACACACAAAGGTAAATCTAAGACAAAAAATGACAAATGTATTAATGCTGAACTTCAAATTCAACTTCTGAAGTATTACAGTCAGGGCCTAAATTCATTTTGCAAACTAGGGGGGAATTCCCCCCTTATGTTCTTCAGATAAGATGGATTTATAGGCTGGGGGGATCTGTAGACTTTGAGAAGGATTTATAGATTTTGTGGGGAATACATTAACCAGAGTTCTTAAAGTCCCTGGAAACCAGAAATATTTTATTATTATTTAGCATTTTGAGTTCATCACATCACAGGAGCCTATGTTAATAAGCCACCAGCCAAATTTGAACGATGATGAACGTCGCAAAGTATATAAATTTAGGTTCGACAGTCTGGCAAAAGTAATGAGAATCAATTATTTTTTAGAGTGTATTTTCTCCCGCGGACTGTGTGGGCATGTCCCGTCTGCAGCAGGGAAATTTCCAGAGAGAGAGATGGTGTGTGTGTGTGCGTGTGTGTGTGTGTGTGTGTGTGTTGCTTCGCGCATAGCGTACTGACTGATGGTCATCTGTCTGTCTATGTGTCTGCACGCGCGCGCACACACACACCACACACACAGCAGCGCTGTGCACTTGTAGGCAGAGGAGAGAGCTCTCCCTCTCAAGGTTTCTACACACCGCCGACGAGATAGATAGATAGACAGATAGACAGATAGATAGATAGATAGATGATTTTAAGGCTTTGGGTTGAAAGTAATGTATAATAATTTCGGAGACACACAATTACTAACATAAGACCCTAAATAACATAGTTAGAACATTTTTGTGGATTTTGGTTTCCAGGGACTTTAAGTACAAGAGGTGGTGGCACCGTGGCAGTACAGTACACAAATGACATGAACATTTGGACACTTATTCAGCCAGTATCTTGCATGTTGCGTTTAGGTGCACTGTAAAAAAAAAAAAAAAAAAAAAAAAAAAAAAATTACAATACGAAGAAGAATCGATTCTTGGGAGTTTGGAATCGATCCAGGAATCGTGGCATTAAGAATCGCGATCCTTTCAGAATCTATTTTTTGGAGCACCCCTATTAGCTTGTGTGCTTGATTGTTTTGTTTCCTATTATAATGTTGCTGTCACAAACAATCGTTTGTGTGTTAGATTATTTACATTCTCAATTGTTGCGGTCACACACAATACCAAGTATTAATGTGATATTAATCAGATTAGTAATGTTGCATGTGCAATGTGCATCCTGGATATAGTTTGTTACAATAGCGTTAGCTCAAATGCTAACGTTAAACAGTATGTGGATGGACAATGCATAGGGCGCCACACTGAGTGAGGTTGGGGGCCAAGTATTGTGTGTGACCTAAGTATAGGTTGTGTTGTATATACAGTATGTTTTGATATGTGCCTTTGTCATTTTAATTTTAATTTTATTTTTCTTCAGTCCCTACCCCTCTCCCTCAAGAGGCCTTGCCTTTTGCCAGGTCGCCATTGTAAATACTAATTTGTTCTTAATGACTTGCCTGGTTAAATAAAAGTTCAATAAAAAACACATCATGTTTAGAAGTGGCTTCAAGTCCCCACTACTCGCAATTGTGTGGGAAAACAGTGGTGAGTTGCTGTGTAGTCATTTTAGTTCACATTGGTTGTTGATCATATTTACTTATCTCCGTTTGGATCTTCAAAGTGGCTCATTTCATCCTACTAAAGGGGGGATGTCAATTCCTTTACCCCCTTTTCAGTCGAGTTTGAATCCTCTTCAGTCTTGGGAACTGGGACAAAATACAAGATAATGACTTGCATCAAATAAAGAAAATAAAAGTGACATACTCTAAGTGCGGTAAGCGCCAAACCAGTCATCCGCCACGACGCAGCCACTGTGAAGTGTCAATATGTAAAGTTGAATTTGCACATGAAAAGGCGCAGTGGCTTAACGTGTTCCACTGCACTGCCAGAAGATCAGAGACTTCGCTCTTTCCCTCATCTATTTCGGTGCTCATCACTTTCACCTCCCGAACACCTGAGACAGATAATGATCCTTTAAAAGGGCTCCTGTGGGGGGAAAACGTGCTACATTTTGTCATCAATGTGCTCCGATGTGACAGAGCAGAGCGACAGGCTGGAAGGACAACGCTGATGGTAATTAGCCACGATATGACAAAACAAGCCATCAGGAACAGGCGTAGCTCTGGTGTCTTTATATACCGTATATTTATCTTAGAAGAAACGGTTCCTTGTTAACACATTCACTGCCAGCCTTTTTTTTTTTACTGTAGGTAGCTTTTGCCAGAGGGTTTTTTTGAGGATTCTGGCTCATTTTACAAGAGCCAAGGATAATTTTCTGCTTGGAGTTTGTCAACACAAAGTTCACAAAAGTACTAATAGAATGTGTGCTTTCTCTGTCTAAAAGAGTTAGTTTGTAGAGTTAGTAGTTATGTAGATATTAGCCGTTGAGTACAGCATGGTTTCAGCGTCTGAGACAAAAAGCTGAGATAATCGCAGTTTTGTGAAATTCAATATCAAACAGTCACTTTAACCATTTATTTTTGGCATCAGTGAGACATCAGACATAAACAATATAGTTCTGAACAGTAATTTCCTCCATAGCAGCACCCGCACCCCCTCTCCTTACAACTCCTCCCTCCGTGGGCGTGTCTCCGTGTTTGTCAGTCACAAGCCAGAGTCTCTCCTGCCTGTCTGAGCAGTGAGCAGCAGCCTCTCTCTGGCGGTCCCTCGTCGGCGAGCGTGGATGTGGCTTAATCCGTTCTTGGATTTTCGGTTGAGAGCTTTGACGAAGCCTTGTGTGACTCTAGGCTTATGCTGCGCGCTTCAAAGTGTGCTTTCCACCCAGTCCACCTGTGGAAGCCCCCACCGCCGTGCGCCCGTGTGAAAGGTTTTCGCCTACAGTATGAGAATGAGGCTCGTTCGCTTCTGGGTCCTCGGTTGAGCTCAGCTGGAATGCGTGCGTTTCTGGCCAAACAACACTCAATAGTCTGAGCACCGTCGCCACTCAGTGGGTCGGCGGAATGGATTGCACACGCCCGGCGGCTCTAACAGTATAATAGAAGATGCAAAAGGGCCAGATCAAGGATCCACCGTCAAAAAAAAAAAAACGATTTTTTTGACGTATCCATACGTCGCTGGCAGTTAACGGTTGGATTCTGCTTGACGTATGCATACGTCGCTGGCAGTTAACGTGTTAAGTTGAGCACGATCAAATTCCATATTATCCTCTATTCCAGCCATTCATGGGCTGCGATGGTATTGCAAGCAGACCACTAAATCATGAGTGTCACCACCATCAAGCTATGGTGGTGACACTGCTCACAAAATTGTGTGTGTGTTTTACAACACCGTGTTAGGGAAGTCACTTCAGGAAAGTAACAGACAATATTTAATATTCATTTTCAATCAAAGCAATAGGTTAGATTAAAATACATTAAAAATATTCTACCTATTTACATGAAGACATACGGACAAGCGTAAGTGGGATGCTATAATATAAACATGTTTTCTGTATTTGGGCTTGATTAGAAAACCAAACGAGTTAATTCCAGCAGCAGTAAGCTGCTCCCCTCTGTGTACAGTATACTGTAACATTAGCTCCCCTCTGTGTACAGTATACTGTAACATTAGCTCCCCTCTGTGTACAGTATACTGTAACATTAGCTCCCCTCTGTGTACAGTATACTGTAACATTAGCTCCCCTCTGTGTACAGTATACTGTAACATTAGCTGCTCCCCTCTGTGTACAGTATACTGTAACATTAGCTCCCCTCTGTGTACAGTATACTGTAACATTAGCTCCCCTCTGTGTACAGTATACTGTAACATTAGCTCCCCTGTGTACAGTATACTGTAACATTAGCTCCCCTCTGTGTACAGTATACTGTAACATTAGCTCCCCTCTGTGTACAGTATACTGTAACATTAGCTCCCCTCTGTGTACAGTATACTGTAACATTAGCTCCCCTCTGTGTACAGTATACTGTAACATTAGCTCCCCTCTGTGTACAGTATACTGTAACATTAGCTCCCCTCTGTGTACAGTATACTGTAACATTAGCCTAAATAGCATTCTGAAAGAGTATTGAGCTACACTAAACAGCTGGCGGTATCCAGTGTAGAGCCCGTCCGATATAACGGTCCACCGATATTATCGGCCAATACAAGATATATCGGTATCGGTCGATATGTTTTTTATTTTTTAAGTTATAGACAGCATGTTGTGTATATTTGATCTTTTTGCTTAACTCGTTATATTTTATATTTGTTCTATTTGTGTTTTTGTATTTCTAGTTATTTATAATTATTAACCCATTGATACCTGATGCAGCATTTGTGTGTATCCCTTTAAGACCGCGTTAACGCAGGTCACGGTCTTAAAGGGATACCCACACAAATTAGGGATATACACGCAAATGCTGCATCAGGTATCAATGGGTTAAATCCCCAGTGAAGTTTACGGTTTCATTGCATTGGTGTAATTTTGGACAATAAAGTTTACTGATAAGCTGTAAAATATCCTGCCTACATTATATATCTCAAGTCATGTCAAGTCATATCTTTGTCAAGTGTTTGATATTTGAGGCACCATTGCAAGATAATTGTGTAATATAATAGAATATCGGCCGATATATCGATATCGGAAATTCTTTTACTCCCTAATATCGGTATCGGCCTCAAAAATCCAGTATCGGTCAGGCTCTAATCCAGTCAGCTCTGCACAACCTGCATTTCTGTCCGTATCAGTTATCTTAAGAAGCAAATGTTCGCAATTTTCTATTGTTTCAGCTTGCAACTGTGAGGTAGTTCATATCAAAACAAATATGATTTAATGAAACGATGCGTGGTTGGCTAGTGGTGTTGCTGCATGCATAATGAAACAATGTGTATCTGTCTGTGTGTGATTGTGTGTGGAGACAGACACAGAAGTATCTGTGAAACTAATTTGGACAGCCACTTTCCCCTTTGTCTGACTAATTACCATTCAAACTAGCCAAGCCAATTACCTCAAATACAGACAAACAATCAGGTTTGTACACAAATCAAGTAGTAGCCACGGACGCCACGGCCTGAAAACTGAAATAATCAAAATGTCCACTGGGCATGATTAATATGCTTTCCAATTAATCAAAACTGGCATTAAGGTTTGAAGTCATCAGTTATTTTATTGTTTTCTTTTCGATATATTATCGTATAATTCCTGAAATTATTCATTAAATTCTGTTAATCAATGTTCCGTTTTAATTTGTTACCAATTCTAACCCCCCTTTCCGCTGTTCCACTATGCAATTTGAGTAATTAAGGGTAATTAATTTGTCCTGTTTTCAGAACACTCTTCACTGTCCCCTACAATCTTTCCCTCATTAGTAGACTAGGAAATGTTTTGGTTGATTAGCAGCTTCATAATAAATGCTCCTGTCTCTATAATTATTATTAATAATAATAATAATAATAATAATAATAATGATGATAATAATAATAGTTATTGTTATTATTATTATAAAAAAGGTCTAGCTCTGTGAAGCTGGATTAGAGGTAGACGATTGATCGGTTTGGTGAATAATCGGTGGCGATAGGACGTTTTACAAACTATCGTTTTATTTCACAAGGATCATGAGGTTCTCACTATCGGTGAGGTTCACTTTATCCCCCAGACAAGCCCTACTTTTTCGACACCAATATCATCACAGCATTGGCTTTGGATAGAAGCTTGTATCCTTCCGCGGTACACCAGGGGGCGCACAACCCTATATGAATGTGAGCGCGGCTGTAAAATGCATCTGCAGAAGAAAGCCTTATGCTCTGTTGCTTTAGACTAGCTTAACTGTTCACAGCGGATTAGCGTCCCTGACGAGAGCTAGCTTTAGCGATAGCAGCTAATCTACACCTATCCTTTTCTGCACCTCCTTTTCTGCCTGAATCGGAATTTATTCTAGATGAAACAGCAGCCAACTATCATCGCCTTCAGCTGAGTGACCACAGCAGTTACCATCGCTGGAGATGGAGATTAGGTTCAATAGCCAATGAACCAAGGTGCCCGCAGTTTTTTATCCTGTGTTTTTAGCCACATTACGCTAGCACATTATGGCTAGCAAGGTCCAAGCTAGCCAGCTACGCACTGTCCGGCAGAAGGAACCCTGAGCCCAGCAGCTGCCCCTGTGGAACCTCCTCCATCTGCGACACGGGACCGTCATCCTGTTTGTATTTGATGCCTCATTATGGTTTCACGCTAGCCAAGTCCTGGAGTCTCTGGGAAATAGACCCTTTTCACGGGGGCCATTTTGTGTCGAAAAGGCAGGGTAAACACAGGTGCAAGCAAAACACTAACGAGGGTTTCCAAATTCCAATCATGGAAGTTTGAAACCCTCATTAGTGTTTTGCTGGCACCTGTGTTTACCCTGCCTTTTCGACACAAAATGGCCCCCGTGAGAAGGGTCTATTGTGTACACTGCCCTCGGTTCAGCGAGTCGGCGCTACGCAGATCCCTCGTCGCGGCTATCCAACACGAGAACCGCTAAACCCTCACCTCATCCGGCCGGATGTTCTACGGCACCAGGAAGTTTATGAACACAAAGGAAAACACATCAGGATAGAGAGCATGGAGGTATTTTGGCAGAAATCCATAGAGACACAGTGCCAGCCGGCTGGTTTATGAAGGAAAAAGAAGGAGAAGGAAAAAAAAAAAAAGAAGCTTGTCTGCAATAATAGCCCATCTAATAACACGTGTTCTCCGTTGTTAACGCCAAATTAACACCGGCCATAAATTGATGACTCGCAAAGAAAAACAGAATGCAGAGAAAATCGAATAAACGGTCTGTGCGCGCAGCGGCGAGCGAAGCCAAGACGACAGACGCCTTTTTAAAATCATCTTTTGGTCCTTGCCCTTTGCCAGCCAGCAGCCCTTCCCTCTGCTGTGCTCCTCCTCGCGCTCCTCCTGCATCGGCGTTATTGTGATGCTAAACAGGGAGAGTTGACATTCAGGAGGTTCCCTGCCAAAGGACAGGCCAGTGGATGCGGTGGGGTAGAGAAGGGAAGGAGCCTTTAATGGGTTCAACAAGAATGGAAAGCATCTGGCTAGTGTCCACGGGGCTGAGCAGAGAGGAAATGTCAAGCACGGCTATTATAGAGCACCGAGCAAGTCCAGGAATCTTCACCTCTCTCAAGACAACGCACAAGTATGCACTACCTCCAACTATTAAACACACACACACTGCAGCAATGAACTCACACATTCACAACACCTCCAACTATTAAACACACACACTGCAGCAACGAACTCACACATTCACTACACCTCCAACTATTAAACACACACACTGAAGCAACGAACTCACACATTCACTACACCTCCAACTAGGGATGTTCATCAGTTATCGAAAATCGATAATTGATCGTTAAGGATTGGAATCGATCATGTGGAATTTTTAACGATTTTGTTATTATTATTATTTTTTTTTTTGCGGACTAGGTTTGGGTGGAATTCGTTCCTCCTCGCCCCACTCCATTGCACAGCCGACTAATGTGTGAGGTGGAGCTTCATATAGTCTCTAGTTTTCTGGCTGGGCACGGGCCTTTGTGCCAACAAAACTGTTTTAAACATGGGGAATTCACACCGGCATGCGCCGGGGACAGCAGAGTGTTGGAGAGGAGACACATTGAAATAAAGAGTTCATTGAGGAGAACACGTTGTCTTTCGTATTTTCTGCCATAGGCATTCATTTTGTAAAAAAAATATATATATACGGTATATATATATATTATTATTAATATGATCGATAATCGATAATTGATCGTTAATTTCCCCCGATTTTCGATTATGGAAATTTTTCAAAATGAACATCCCTACCTCCAACTATTAAACACACACACTGCAGCAATGAACTGACACATTCACTCATTGATTATTAAATTATTGTATTTTATCAGCAGATGCAAAAAAAAGAGAAAAAAAATCGAGAGAGAAAAATAGCATTATAGCTCTCTAAATATCGCCATCAGCCGTTGAAAAACCCATATCGGTGGACCCCTTAATCCGCAGCGAGTCCGAGAGGGACGACTTCTTCTTAGGATCACTTGAGCTCGTTTGTTAATTGATACCCCTGAGGATGCTAATGACAGCCAGTGCTAGCCAGGCTAACGAACCCCTCCTGCCCAGAGGCCAGGGACACACACACATGACCACGCGCCTCCAGGCACAGAGTCTGTGAGTGAGAGTGTGCGTCTACTCTGCACACGGCAACATGTGTGAGTGAGTGAGTGAGTGCGTGCGTGCGTGCGTATAAAAGGGTGGTATGAGAGAGGATTAGCCGGGTGCAAACCCCCGCTCTCTGAGGGGAATTCAGCATCAAACAGATTGGGAAGCCTGAGGGTTTGGCCTTCTCCACTCTCTCTCGGCGCTCAGAGCCTTTGCCGGATCAGCGAGGTAGACACAGGCAGAGGCAGAGCGGGGGAAGCAGATAGGATGAGGAGAGAGATGAGGCAGTTTGGAAAGGAAGGGAATCATCCTATCATCACAGGCTAAAGTGATCCGCGGGAAATCGACGAGGAAGCGCCATGTTTGTTCTAGCAGTGCGGTGGTGAGAATGACACCTGGGGGTACGGGACGGGGTTTGTAGATTGGTTGTTGCGGGGAGAGGAGGTGAGTGGAGTTCTAAAGCGTGTATTATCCCGTTTCATCACTCCCACTACCGAACTTCTCTGCCGGTACCTCGGAGTTGTGGAGACAGCTTAGTGTGGTAACCATGGCAACAGATGCACACAGGGACGTGGGGGGGGTCTCTCTTTCTGACCGAGGCCCCACGGTCTGACCGGTCACAAAATGTTTCGCCTCGAGCTCCGACCGAGACAGACGGCCGACCCCACCGACGAGATGATGAACAAACCAAAAGGAGAAACGGCGGAGAAAAGCCGATGGCGAGATGGGAACAGGACCGGAACGGGTCGAGATGAAAGATGGCAAAAATGGCGACGTCACCACCAGTCAGCAAATCGACGAGGACATCAATTCAGTTCCGGCATACCCAATTGCCTGCGATGAGTCATGCTCATTTAAGCCTATTAGTAATGAGACGTAGGCTCATTTAGATTTGATAGGCTGTGTTACCTTCATTATAAGGCTCAAATATGTTTTGCACGGCTCCAGACAGCTCCCACCCCTCGTCCCCAGGAAAAAACCCAAAGGCATCACCACCAGACAGGCAGAAATCAAGCCCCTCCCCCTGTAGTCAGCCCCCTCCCACATCAAGAGAAGCTCATAGGTATCTTATTGGCTCCGCCTCTCCCTGGCGCCCATGTGATATGGCTCTTGTTGGCGATGGTCATGTAGGCGGACCAAGAATGTGTGCGGCTGGGCGATAATAAGGCTAGTGTAAAATTCAATTAGCACAAAGCCATGGTGAAAATGGCGTCATTTCTTACTGCTTTATTAACTAGAGTGTTATAGGTTGAGGCGATGGCTCGTCATAGACGCTGGGTTAGCTGGCTCAGCCTGGCTGGGGGCGGGGTCAGGGTGGGGTAAATCCCCCGTTCTATCCATTCAGCAAAGTTAGAATTTAGCTGATAGCCCAGCCCAGGCAGACACGCTCAGGGATTTAACCACCGCAGTAAACGCACATCTGAGCAGACGTCTTGTGTTGTGCTCTAGAATCCCCAAACCTGTAGTTTAGAGCCGCAGCACCATCTCTTGGTGAGTCAGCCCATTGAGATATATCGGTGGTTTTAGCCCACTCGCGCGCCAGCCGTTTAACATTTTGTGGCCGTTCCCACACATGCCGACTGTCTCTATGCAAGAGCCTCGTCTCAATCAATGTACATAATAGGTTGAGAGAGAGAGATGGGGGGCAAGTGACGATACTATTGTAATTTTAGAAGGCCATGTCTAAGAGGCCATTTACACCTGGCACTGTGTTTTCTGTGATCAGATTGCAATCAGATTGTGCTTGACCACTTGAAAGCACAGGTGTGAACGCCCCCCAAGACACATTGAAGACGGATTGTGATCTGATCGGCCAAACCACCTCCGGAGGTGGTCAGTACTGGGAGATGCCTAGTTATAATACATATCGATAATACGCAATAATAGCATGACTTTGTGAGTTTTAAGTCAAGTGACACAGCACCATAAGGTTATTAACAATTGTATGAGACTATAACACAGTTATGATGACTTATGAGCAGTATTCGCTGGCTGGAAGTAAAGTGTAAAACAAAAACCATTATTCTTTCAAACACTGTTCCTTTGGCATGGAGGTATAGGGTAAATCATTATGCATGTTGAACTTATGATACATTATGTCCACCACATACCGTATAATACTTTGGTATAAGTTGCCATGCATAATTATAAACATTAATTTATATTAGTAACATTAGTTTATTTAGTTTAGTTACATTAGTTTAAACATTAGAGTTTAATACAGTCTTATAAATGCATCATGTCTCACGAATGTGTTCATAAAATGCATTATAGACAAGAGCTTCATAGAAAGCGTTGCCAATATTCTTACACTCTGAAAAATATTCTGTCAATAATTATATTAAAGCCGTCTCTGACACAGGGGACGACTGTCGCCAAGAGACTCATTCTGAAGTCCCCCTCTCCACCTTCTTTTCAGCTGTGGCTGGCGGCGGACATGATTTCGGTTGTGCGTATGGAGAGACTCGGGTTCCTGAGGACCAACTCACTCAGGAAGTTCTCAACTATTTGGGACCCGTTGCTGGCCTACTTTGACGAGGTTAGAAATTACGAATAACTGGCCCAGCTGATTTCTCAGAGACTCCTTGTACGGGATTTTATGTACAGCATTTCTTATAAGCACTTGAGCACCTTATGCGGCTGGTAGCACCATATTCTAATGTTGGCATGTTTTTTTGTGTGTGTGTGTGTGTGTGTCTGAGTTAGTTTTGCTTTTGTTCTGAAAATTGAAAAATAAAATATTGAAAAAGGGTGAAAAAAGCCCTGATAAATCTAACTTTTCACCCAAACTGTATTTTCTACCATTGCCCTCTTGAGCCACGAGGCGTACGGTTTATCTGGAGAAATGTCTGCATGCATGTTGGGAGGAAAGATAGGGGCGGACATAGGGGGAGAGGGGAGAGAGAGGATCTCAGAGAGTGAATAGCGATCACAGATTAGTAGCTCACCTGCTGTTTTGGGGCCGCGGCTAGTCTGAACGGGGCTGATTAGAAGCAAGGGCTCCACATGCTGAACACAGCTTCCTATTTCACGACCCGCGGCCTCCATTACGGCCCCATAATCCTGCTAAGAGTGGATATCTGAGCAGGCTGATCGGCTTAGGGGCTCGACTGGGAGACGGAGGGGATGTAGAGTGCAGGGACGAAGAGCAGAGTGCAGACTGAGGTGTTGCTGCTGCTGCGCTATCATCTCTTCTCTTCTACGACTGAGCAAGCACAGTGGAGCCCACTGTCTGTCTGTGTGTGTGTGTGTGTGTGTGTGTGTATGTGCATCCCACTCTACTCTCATCCATTATATTGACCTCTCCAACCCAGTCATGCGAATTGATCACGCGCCATTCCACTTTCGCATCTTCCATTTTTTCGACCGTGTGCGTGGACTAGGGAGATTAGACTTTTTAACACAGAAAAGTACCCGAGCGACGGTGCCTTTTTACTCTGGCTCTCTGGGCATATAGGCCAGTTCACTCAGTCAGTATTAGCCGTTAATACAAATCAGCCGTGTGCGAATGTGTGGAAAAGACTTAAATCTTCTTCTTCGGAAAACGCGTCCAAATTCTCAGTAGGCAGGCCTCCTATAAGAGCACAGTGGGGCCCTTTAAAAGCAATTTTCATTGTACTCTCCTCCGATGCGTTCAGAGCTATGTAAACAGCAGGGATCATTATATTGAGTAATGTTCCTCGGGTAGAGGCACGCGGAAACAGTAGAGATGAAACTTGGCATGGACGCGTATTGGACCACCTACTATTGCACAAAGTGCAGCCTCACTACTGGATGATTCCCGTGTTCCAAATCATCTTGGACAGAAACACCCGTTATGTCTCGCGGTCTACTGCGGTGGTTCACAACGTGGGGTCCCGGGGACCACCAGGGGGTTTCAGGGGGTCCCCCCAGGCAAAATGATGAATTGTTCAAGACCCCCTAAAGTCAAACATCAGTTTTTTTCTTCTTGTTCCTACGTTGGATGTCTGAGCTTCACTGTGCAGAACAATGTCTGTGCAGAGTTTGATACTAGAAGACTGTTTCCACAATCGTCTTCTGAAAGTGTACGTTTCTCTGAGCGCACTGAAAAGGCCGTTTTCAACAGGCAAGATTGGTGACATCACGAATCCCGGAGCCAATCCCTGTCCAGTATTCGGCAGTTAAAGCCGCGACACATTCTCACTCCCAACTTGTCATAGACTACAGATCGGTCACGAACCCTTGTTGTCCCTTTGTCAAGAGTGAGAATGTGTTGAAAGCCCGTGTTGTATGCTGTGATTGGTTAGTTATGTTCTAGATAACCCTTGATTGGTTGCTTTGGATTTTTAAATGAGGAAGACGGAGGGGAAGCCATTTTAGGGATTTTAACAAGATAATTTAACTTTTTTGTGGGGGTAAGCGATCAGACCCAAATTATTATTCAAAGTAGAGTATTTTATATACATCTTGAAGCATGACTTTAGGCGGTCTTTAAACTAAGTAGTTGAAATTAAGAAAGTAATTAAAATTATTTAATTACTGTGCACGAGGTTAATATAAATAGAGAATGTCGAAGAAATGTAGACCCCTTTGGGTATAGTTACAATACGGATAGTCATGGAATTATGGACGAAATTGTATCTAACAATAAACAATATTCTCAGAATTGGGTGAACTGGGGGGGGGGGGGGGGTCTACATTATGAAAAATCCTTGATATGAAAAAGTTGAGAATCACTAGTCTACTGGCCTTGCTGCACATGTGTCTGTATTTGCAACTGTTCCTACAGTATTCATTAAGCCCACTGGCTGACACACTGGACACTGCTGTGAACCCATCCACTCAACGCTCTCCACAAACCTCGATTACCATTCTACCCTCACTGCACACAGGCTGGACCTAATGACACAAGCCACTTTGTGAAGGAGCCCTCTTGCTCCATCTGTTCCTGAGCACGTGTGTGTAGACGCAGGCGTGCGCCCGCACACACGCACGCACCGCGGGGGTCGAGACAGACGGACAAAGACGGGTCAAGGTAGGCTCGGCCTATCCGGACGTGCATTTGTCTACGCGGAGCGGTTAAACACCGAACGCACCAATCGAGATCAGCGATGGGGGGACTCCACGCGGTCAGGTGATCAGTGGTCATGAATGCGGACAGTTTGTAATACACCTGTCCAAGTCTCGCACAGACAGCGCTCCTGAGCAGACCCAGGGGGGTGGCCTCTAACACTGTAGCCCTGTATCGGCAGACTGTTTGAACAGGGTTTAAGCTGTCCTACATTCCCCGCGCATCATGTATAGAGACACTGTGGAGCGCGTCATCATTCAGAAACCACACCCAAAACGGGGGGAAACAAAAACTCCCCCCCCCAATCCTGGCGTTCTCCTATGTGTGTTGCACACAAAGATCATATATACGGAAGATGAACACTCCAACTTACTTCCCCATTTTTCTTCTCGCCAATTCTCAGTGGCTTCCTTGTTTTGCTCGGGAGTACAACAAAACTTTAATTGGCGATTTTTTACATTTGTTGTCAGCTTTTAGCTATGTTTAATTCAAGAAAAATGACGCTGGTGTGTGGGAGTGAACGGAGCGCTTTCTCCCCCGTGATGGGCGTGGCCTATTTCATGCAGTGTCTCTATACAGCATGTGCGGGTCTGTGAGAGACAGAGGGAAACACTGTTGTTCGGCAAACAGACGCTCGTTGGCAAAATGATCTGTCACTTTAATGAAAAGCGTATGGGCTGTATGTGATGTGTCGGCTGATACATTGTGGCCAAACGGCCATAAATCAGCAACTTTGACAGTCAAACTTTTGAAACAATGACATGTAGCATCAATTCAAATGGATCTGGGGGAAGAGGAGAGCGTCTGTGCTCCTCTCGTTCTGTCTGCAAATGATTTAATAAGCCGCTTCCTTTTCTGCTTATGTCATGTCTGGGGGGGGAAGCAGCATGGTGAGGAGGAGGAGGAGGAGGAGGAGGAGGAGGAGGAGGAAGGGGGGGGGGTGAACAGACAAAGCCAGGAAGTCAAGAGGAGACTGGATGAAATAGTGTCTGCATTTTCTGGGGGGAACTTCATGGTAAATTTATCTCATTAATGACAAGAGGCAGACATGGGAGAGAGGGAGGGATGAGAAAGCACACACACACACACACACACACACACACACAAAATCTGTGGGCTCCAGTAGCCTGCATTGGAATTAGAGCCGCCACGATTAATCGATTATTTTGATAATTGATTAATCGTTTTGAGGACAATTTTAAGAGAAAAAGGTCTAAATTATCTGATTCCATCTTCTTAAATGTGAATATTTTCTGGTTTCTTTACTCCTGTATGACAGTAAACTGATATTATCTTTGAGTTGTGGGCAAAACAAGACATTTGAGGGCGTCATCTTGGGCTTTGGGAAACACTGATCGTCATTTGCTACCATTTTCTGACATTTTATAGACCAAACAACTAATCGATTCATTGGGAAAATAATGGACCGATTAATCGATTATCAAAATAATCGTTAGTGGCAGCCCTAATTGGAATTCAATTGATAGGAAATGGGCGTGTGCTTTGACGTGCAAGCCAAAAACTGCAGACTGACTGGCTGTCGCGTTTACATTGCTGCTGTGTGATAGGCTGTTAGATCTCTCAACGCGAGTAAAAAAACATGTCCAATCATATCATCGTTATCGACGCGAGTTTTATCGCGATTCCCTATCGAGATCGTTCTTTTCGCCCGGCCCTAATCACAGTCTGTGAGGAGCCCAGTAGAAAAGGCAGGTATCTTCAAGTTGAGCATCCGTAACGTAATCCAAACGTAATTTTTCATCCCACTTTTCCACCACTCTCATTTCAATTTCAAACCATCTCCTTTCCTCCCTCCATCTCCGCCTTGATGCTTCTCCGGCGGAGAGACACCATGGGTGCCGTCTCAAATTAAGCTTATTAGTGGGCTCCTGCCAGCATACCAGAGGCGAGCTTTTGGGCTGGAACCCTGCACGGTGCTTTCAAGTGGAAGGAAGGAAAACTAGCTCTCCAATTTCCATTTGGCGAAGAGGCTCACTGACTTTCTGAAGCAACCTTTACATCAATTTCAAGCTCTAGTTCAGAGCTGTATCACACGTGATAATTGTCAGGTCGGGTGTCACTAAAGACATCACAAGTTATCACTCCTAATAGACGGATATTTCCTTCTTCATAGAGCCTGCTTTTCCCCCTATGCCCCAGCACCATTACGCACACACACACACACACACACAGACACTAGAGCTGCAACGATTAATTGATTAGTCGATCGACAGAAAAATAATCGACAACTATTTTGATAATCGATTAATCATTTTGAGTATTTTTTTGCCAGATGAAGGTCATGTGACCGAAACGTTGCTCTATATAAATAAAAGTCTTAAGTGAGGTCAGTGTGCGTGATTTCCTATTCTCAACTTAAGGAAAAAAGTCAAAATTCTCTGATTCGAGCTTCTTAAATGTGAATATTTTCTGGTTTCTTTACTGCTATATGATCATCTTGGGCTTTGGGAAACAGTGATTAAAGAGAGGAAATCTCTGCACATGGGAGTCAGTGTGCGGGAGTCCTCTTCTTTCATTGGAAACAGTGATTGACATTTTTTCACAGTTTTCTGACATTTTATAGACCAAACAACTAATCGATTAATCGAGAGAATATTCGACAGAGTTAGTTGCAGCCCTAACACACACACACACACACACACACACACACACACACGTGTGCGCGCGTACTATTATGTCACACACCTCCCCCCCCCCAGCCACACACACACTGTCTCACAAACTGGCACACATGCCAGCCGTGGAGCCGGTGAGGTTGTGGGTAGGGCTTGTCTGAGATGAGCAGACAGTGCCTGGAGAGATGTTTCCAGGAGGACACAGTTAAAAAGCGATGGCCGCCTCTATAGATTCAATAAGTCTGTTACACCTGTGTGGCTAACCACCATCGATCCATCATTCTGTGTGGAGCCCAATCCAATTTGGAGTGTCGGGGAGAACCGAGGGCCCCAGAGCCTTATCCAAACCCAGGCCGCGGATACCACAAAGCCTGCTTACCTTCATCCCCTGGAGTGTGTGTGTGTGGTGTGCACGAGTGTATATGTGTGTGTGTGTGTGTGTGTACTGTGGTGTGCACGAGTGTGTGTATGTGTGTGTGTGTGTGTGTGTGTGTGTACTGTGGTGTGCACGTGTGTATGTGCTGCGCAGGACTGCAGACCCAGCTAAACACCTTCACTGCTGGCTCATGCTGAATTGAGCTGAGCCAAGTTTAGGGGAGGAGGGGAGGGGAGGGGAGGAGAGAGGAGGGGAGAGAGGAGAGGGGAGCGGAGGGGAGGAGATGAGACAGACAGAGGACATTGGGCGCAGGACGTCAGACTGCTGAGCGGAGAAGAAAGGAGGAAGGGAGACGACTCAGGCCCTGTTTACACAGCAACGCTCCCTGCATAAAATAACAAACTTTTTTTTCCTCGCGTTAGTGCCTTCCTTTTACATGAGAACGGTGTTCTTGGAGGCCTGAAAAAAAAAAAAAAGTGAAAACAGGTCCCAGAGTGGAATTCTTTGATAACGGCGCCCCTATTCACCTTATGTTCAGACCTTACAGTGGTGCCAAATTCTTCCGGGTCCTTTTAACACTTCCGGCGGTCACGGCGCAAAATAAGAGAGTTGTTTTTGGAGCGGACAGTGCAGGGGGTAAAATAAATAACGTAGCCTACTACTTTGAGCCGGTACACAGCAAGCAAGCATCCACCCACTGTTAGCCAGGTCAGATAACGTTATCGTCGACAATGACGAGCACTTTCTTGTAAAACATACCTGGACTCCAACAAAGAAAGCTTCAAATGGTTTTCTCTCCTCCGAGCGCAGCTCGAGCCACTTACGTCTACAAGACCCGCAGACGTTAACGTAATTCCCTGGAATGCGAGACTTAACGAGCCAGTTACATGGCGTTGCATTCTTAGACATTGCCGTTTGCTTTTATTTGGTATGTTACATACAATTGGCTAAATTATTAGTTAATTCAGAGTTAGATGATATTGGAGCAGCGCAGCCATTTTTTATTTTATTTTATTATTATTTTTAGCCGGACGTTTTGATATGGCCACACAACCGGGTCAAATGGGCGTGGCTACATAAGGTGAATACCGTCGCCGTGTAAAGTGGAGAAACGCAATTCAGGTGAGGACACAGCCCCCCTTCCTTCACCATGGAAGACAATGAGAGACAATATAGGCGCTTTGAACTATAGCCCAATAGAGGCTTATGACACAATGCATCACATTGGCATTCAACAAACATGCTAACGATTTGCTAAAAAGACGTAATGTGCGTTAAGTGCCTGCTACTAACGTGGCAAATATCAATCACTCCCACATTATGTCAGGTTCTTTTGGGCTCTTTTCCCTGAGGCCCAATAAAGGTTTCATTCATTCATTAATTGATGATAACTCACGGCCAGATGCATGTCCTCCAGTCCCAACTGTGCTGCAAAGAAAACAGGTCTTTTTTTTATGGGGCTTTAGGCCTACTGGGGTTTTTATTCTGTAATCCAATCTGGAGCGGTTTATTACCATTCGTGACTTCTGTGTCACTCTATCGCGTGGACAATTCATTTCGTTTAATCCTAGAAAGCTAAATCAAGCCAGGCGTTTTTACCTTCAAAATAAAAGCCGTAATTTATAACTAAATACAAATCAGGGCCGTCGATTTACGACGTGTTAAAATTTACTTTTAGTTGTCTGCGTTTTATACGTCTTCTGTGTATTTCGGATCACACACACAAAACGTTGCAACATGCATCAATGAGGCTATTAGTTAATTTAATTACCATTATTGTGAAGGTTTTAACGAGAAGTTTCAATGTTATTCCGACTCACTTGACGCTGCTCTAAGTTTTTCGCGGCTTCAGTCTGCACGCAAATCGTTATCACAAACGCTGTGTATAAACGCGAAATCAAATGTGAGAACGCAACGGCAGTTTGCCGTTTTATGCAGCCACCAGGGGTCCACCAAACTGATGAATCGTTAAACTTCACCATCATTTCATTGACAAAATAGATCACGTAGAAGAATGGCTGTTTTGATCATACCGTATTTTCACTGTTATCGCTCTACCTACCTCACAGATAGTCGTGGAAATTCTGGAGAAAATCATACCCGACAATACAAATAATCTCATCTAATGGGGGTCCGTGGCTCTACTATGTTATAAATTAGGGGTCCTTGATATGAAAAAGATTGAGACAATCACACTATAGTCATCATGACTATAGAGAGACCGCCTACTTCCTGCTTCAGCACTGTACCGGAGATTTTCATCCGCCATTTTTGGGTTCGACGAAGTACAACTATTTTATAAGCATTTTACGAAATGTCTATGGGAAAATAAATGGCGGATGAAAATCTCTGATACAGTGCTGAAGCAGGAAGTGACGTTCACTTTGCCTCTCTATATGAAGCGCTCCTTTCCAGACTCAAGCTACTCCACAGTCTCACGCTGCATAGGTTACATCAGGGATACTCAAGTTGCTTTGCCCGGGGGCCACTTTCGTGAAATGATAGAAGGCCAGGGGGGCCAGTTAATAAACAAACAATATACATTTTTCGGTAGCGGATTGTAGGTTTTTGGGGTGTCAGCCGGAGTTTAGTCTGACAGTGTTGTGCACACCGGATAGTTAGTTCGGTTAAGTTAGTTAGGTTAAGTACATACATAAGTGCCTGTGTAGCGAGCAGACGGCGGTATTTGACAATTTAGCAGCTAAATCATAGATTATTGAAAGATATTCCATATTCCAGATTGAAATGCTACAACAGAAGTGGAGTATTGGCCAGAATGACATGAACATTTGGACACTTATTCAGCGGGTATCTTGCATGTTGCGTTCAGGTGCACTGTACATTTTATATTTATTTTGCAATTCCATCGCGGGCCACACACGGGGCGCCCGCGGGCCGCATGTGGCCCGGGGGCCACAAGTTGAGCATCACTGGGTTCCATCATCCTAATACGTTGCATAGGTTACATCATCATAACAGAGTGGATTGGTTAGGGAGGCTCAATCTGTCGAGCCATCTGATTGGTCTGTGCAAACAACAGGCTCTGATGCCCCCGAGTCTCCCTGGGCACATGTACAGATTGACCATTCAAATCCCCCCCCCCCCCCCCCCTGTAGCTAATGACAGTGTCTCCTGGCACAGATGTTTCACTTTGAATTCTCTTTGCCACTGGAGTGCACCAACTCCCCTGAGATCAATTATTAAAGAGGTATTTAAAGCCGTGGGAAGAGGGAGGAGGGGGGGGAAGGGTGGGGGGGGGGGCGGTGTCAGTAAAATAACAGGTGTTTTAGTGTGACTGACTAATCTTCATCACCTCCGCACTCAGACAGAGAAACTGTTGGTTTCACTCACTCCGGCGCCTGAACCCAGGCCAATTAAAAGCCTGGGAGTCCATAGGAGAGAGACAGGACCAGGGAAGTGGAGGGGGGGGGGGGGGGGGGGGGGGCAGGAGGAGTGGAGCGACTCCATAGAGAGGCAAAGTGACCGCCTACTTCCTGTTTCAGCACTGTACCAGAGATTTTCATCCGCCATTTATTTTCCCATAGACATTTCGCAAAATGCTTATACAAATAGTTTTACTTGTTCAAACCAAACGGTTCAGATTTAGAAACAGCAGGAGAGACCACATAACATTTCACTCGGACCAAAACGTAAAAAAACCTGCAGATTTAAAGAAAATATTTTTTCGATGTCGTTTCTTCAAGTTTTGGTCTGAGTGAAATGTTCTATGGTCTCTCCCGATTCTAAATATATCTGAACCGTTTGGTTTGACCAAGTACAACTATTTTTACAAGCATTTTACGAAATGTCTATGGGAAAATAAATGGCGGATGAAAATCTCTGGTACAGTGCTGAAGCAGGAAGTAGGCGGTCAGGAAGAAGAGTGTGGGGCTGGAGTCTAGCAGGGAGACGAGGAGGAGGAGGAGTGTTATTTAAGAGGCAGATGGCAGAGAGGGGGGATGAAGATGAACGGGCACTGCCAGCGCTGAGCTGGTGCTGCTGGGCAGAGCAAAGTCATTAGCTGTGTTTGCTCTGGGAAGGCTGGCAGTGAGGATGAGGCCTTCCGCTGACAGACTAAAAAGCCTGGAGCTTTATTAGTCAACAGGGCCTGCGTCTGAGGCTGCTGGCAGGGGGGGAAGGGGGGGGGGGGGGGGGGGCTGGGTCAGTGACCTACCCAGGACCCCCTTTCTGCCCCGTGTAGCACCGCAGGGCCTTTCACACTGCAGGGACTACAGCTCCCATGATGCACCGTGCCCTTCATTGAGTTTTGCTGCGGGACATGTGAGAGAGCGCCGGAGAACAAGGTGGCGCAACAGCACTGCAAGACTATGATGGATGACACCGGGTCACCGGGTCAGGGACAGCAGCACACAGAACAGACCCACACTCCCAACGACTTCTCTTAACTCGTTCGTTGAACGTCATTTAAGAGACAACGCTTCCTCCGCCATTGCCGCCATAGAACATCAATCCGTGTTTTCACCGTCGATGCTACAGCACGTCTAGAGTTGTACAGAAGCGACCACGAGTCTCCAACAGAACCAGGAAGCAGAGAAAAGCAACAATCTCCCATCAGAGAAGCTCCATACAAACAGCTCCAGGGCACTGCTCAAAGCGCTGGTCCGGCAGCTTGTAGCGAGCCACGGACTCCATGACAGCCGGGGCAGCCTGTCACTCAAAACCTGAAGGGTTTTCTTTTCCACACGCGACAGACGATGACGAAACATCCACACGTCACTTGTCCTCATTGTGTACATTTCAGCCGGCAATAACAGTACATTAACGTTGCACATTAAATCAAAGAACACTTGCTGTGATTGGCTGCGAGCAAAACCATACAAATACAATACAATATAATTTTTTAGATCTGTGTACAAAAAGGATCAAATGCAGGTATTGTTTGACTGGAGAAGTGATACTACTTGGTACTGGGTTATTTTGGTCGATACCTTAAAAAGGTATCGCGTACCGATACCCAGCCTTACTTGCCTACGCGTTTTTTAGGTTTGCATAAAGGTTAAAATATGTTCCACTTTTCAGTGCAAGACGGGGGAGTCGCATCGCTTGTCAATGTCACACTTGGGCTAGGCAGCTAATCAAATCAAGCGGGAGGCGGGGTTCCTTCCTGTTTTGATGCCCACTGGCGCACCGCGCTGTTTCGCCCGACGCGGTTGAAGTGGACGCACTTGTAGCGACACTTCTCGAGGCGCTCCCCCCCCCTTACTGACTCTCTCCTCTTCCTCCTCTCTCTCAGACACACAGTATGAGTAGGGATGCATCGATTATAAATTTTGATGTACGATTATAGTCTGAGAAAAAACCACGATTATCACGGTTTCACGATTATTGTTATGGACGTATAAAAATCACATGAGCATTCTCTAAATAGAGGTTTTATTGTATTTCCCCCACAATCTTAACAGTTGCTGCCTTCCGGAATACTAATGCACGATATGGATTTTTACAGCCGATAGTATAGGCCTACGCTAACCGATAAATATTCTCCTGGCCAATAACCGATACGATAAACATACTATGTTACTTTTTTCACATTTTTGTATTTAAAAAAATAAGTTCTTAACCTGTATTTTATGCACACCTGGGATTAAAAAAAGAACAAAGGGCAGATGTAGTGAGCAAAGATGGATGATTTAATATTCCATGGCTCTGACCTAATCAAATCTAACTGACATCACTATTGTGAACATAAAACAAACAACATTTCTGATATAATATGATTGTATTAGTAAAGTGTATCACCAATAGTCAATACAAAAAATATTTTATTATTATTTTATAGAAGCGAAAGCCTATAGCTGCTTAGTCTGCAGAAAAAAACACAAAAGGCATAGTAACTTAGACTCTTATTGGCATGTTACTGGCAACTAAATGTGCCGTCTGAATGTTGCATTGGGGTCAGTTCTATTGAAGTGATGATGGGGCAGGCATGGAAAGCCTCACTATAAGCCATCATGTGTCGTTTCACTTTTTACTGGAAAATGCTCCTCTAGATTAAAGAAAGGACACTCTAGTGCCTTTTTAACATGAACTCCGGATCATCTCCAGCTAGAGAGAGCAGGATATTTTCAGGTTTTGCCTTTCTAAACATGAGGGGGTCTTTGTTAAGAAACAACTGGATATGAGCCGTTTTTTCTGCCAGTGGGCGGCCGGGGGGGGGGGGGGATCGAAAACAAGAAATGTGATAGGAAACAGCTTTAGCTATGAGGCAGTCAAAATAGTGGTTGCACCGTCGTCAATCACTGTGGGTGATTTATTTTACAAGTGGCAACTAGTCATATCTGACTAGTTTTAAATGTATTTCTCCCCACAAAAGTTTGATAGCCTATCAGTCCGTCAGCTCCTATCCTCTCCGCAGTGTGGACGCACAGTCACACAACACTGCCTGCCTCACACAATAGAATTGGCTGCATCACATTAGCGACAAATCTGGAGACTTCAAAAAACGTGCCGTTTTAACGGAGTCCATTCCAACGAGGGGTGGCAATGTGCCAAAAATGAGCGCTTCGCCTAGGTTACATAAAGCCGCCCAGTCAAAATAGTGGTCGGACTGTCGTCAATCACTGTGGGTGATTTATTTTACAAGTGGCATTTCAAGTCATATCTGACTAGTTTTCAATGTATTTCTCCCCACAAAAGTTAGGCTTTTTCTGACATGGGAGCAAGCAGCGCAGCAGTAAGCGTCCCTCCTGATGCAATGGACCTGGCTGCCTGGCTGCAGCTGAAGCGCGTTGGGACCACACGGCCAAACAATTCAATCCCTTTTTGCAGCACTTGAGGAAACCGTGAGTTTGCTCTTGATATAAGCGATTGCCGAACGATTCATTAATTAATAAACTAGTGAACGTGAAGTGAAGTGAAGTGAGTCACACCCGCCCACTCAGATCTGCGGATAATGACCTGCCACTGTTTAACATGAGGTGCGATTGCGTGGAAGCGGATCTTATACCGGTGGTCGAGGTAGATAAGATACGGAGTCGCGGGAGTGCGCGTAGGCCGGCTAATTGTTGTTTAACATGCAGGCCAACCGGCTAGGAGCAGGTTATAATACGGATTCCACTGCATGTTAAGAAGTGGCTTCTGTGGTGTTGACTGGTGTTTGTTATGTAAATGTGCGCATTTGTTTTCCTTGTCTCAGTCAGATCAGGACTGCCAAGCAGCTAGCTACGTTAGCTTCACGTTATTAGGCCTACATGTAACGTTAGCGGGTTGCTTTTGGAGTTGACACAAACCCTTGATGTTTGTTTTCGTGTAAAGCATGAGGTTCTCTATGGTTTAGGCCAGCTCTGGGAGCATGAAGTGCTTTAAATGCGGGGATGTTTGGTCACAACGAGCTTGAGGAACTATGTACGCTAGGCCATGGCCAGCTAGCTAACATTAGCCACAACAGCTAACGTTAACGTCAATGACTGTATGTTAACGCTAAACAAATCCGCTGCCCCCTCTCCACGTCTGGTTTAACGTAACACCAGCTCAGACTTTCCCCTCATCTCAGAAACCTTGCGGGACATGTATTGCAACATTTATTTTGGTGCTGGCGTCCATGGCTAGGCTACAGACTGGCTACTACTGTGAGACATGGCAGCTGCCTGTGTTTGGTGCCTCCGCTAAATAGTCCGTGCGGAAACGAAGCGAGAGAGACAGGTTCCTCTCCTTCCAGCGCCGTCTGCGCCGCATGGGAGTTTAAACTGACGGACTGTTGTGAAACAAAACACTCGGTGTAGCGGAGCCTCTGCGGTTATATAACCGTGACGTTTTAAATCGCGGTTAATAGTCAAACCGGTTAACCCCTGCATCCCTAAGTATGAGTCCCGCTCCCTCCACCCCCCCCTCCATCACTCCTTCTAGTTTCACCCTCTCCTCTCCTCTCCTCCCGTCTTCTCCATCTCTTCCTCCTCACACCATCTCTCTCCATTCCTTCTGTTCCAGCCACCTCAATCCGTCTCTTTCCTCCCACCCTGTACATCTGCCTCCCCCCTCCTCCCCCTCTCCAATCTCATTTCAGATAAGTCGCAGCCGCCGAACAACAGCAGCGAGGGCCCTTTATCACTGCC
>NC_139651.1:1634042-1649042 GCF_964638095.1 Poromitra crassiceps | reverse complement strand
ACCTGAGGTGGAGTGAGTGATCTGCAGTGGAAACAGCAGAGAAGCTGGCCCTGACACCTGAGGCGGAGTGAGTGATCTGCAGTGGAAACAGCCAGAGAAGCTGGCCCTGACACCTGAGGCGGAGTGAGTGATCTGCAGTGGAAACAGCCAGAGAAGCTGGCCCTGACACCTGAGGCGGAGTGAGTGATCTGCAGTGGAAACAGCCAGAGAAGCTGGCCCTGACACCTGAGGTGGAGTGAGTGATCTGCAGTGGAAACAGATAAGCTGGCCCTGACACCTGAGGTGGAGTGAGTGATCTGCAGTGGAAACAGCAGAGAAGCTGGCCCTGACACCTGAGGCAGAGTGAGTGATCTGCAGTGGAAACAGCCAGAGAAGCTGGCCCTGACACCTGAGGCAGAGTGAGTGATCTGCAGTGGAAACAGCAGAGAAGCTGGCCCTGACACCTGAGGCAGAGTGAGTGATCTGCAGTGGAAACAGCAGAGAAGCTGGCCCTGACACCTGAGGCAGAGTGAGTGATCTGCAGTGGAAACAGCAGAGAAGCTGGCCCTGACACCTGAGGCAGAGTGAGTGATCTGCAGTGGAAACAGCAGAGAAGCTGGCCCTGACACCTGAGGCAGAGTGAGTGATCTGCAGTGGAAACAGCCAGAGAAGCTGGCCCTGACACCTGAGGCGGAGTGAGTGATCTGCAGTGGAAACAGAGAAGCTGGCCCTGACACCTGAGGCAGAGTGAGTGATCTGCAGTGGAAACAGCAGAGAAGCTGGCCCTGACACCTGAGGCAGAGTGAGTGATCTGCAGTGGAAACAGCCAGAGAAGCTGGCCCTGACACCTGAGGCAGAGTGAGTGATCTGCGGTGGAAACAGCAGAGAAGCTGGCCCTGACACCTGAGGCGGAGTGAGTGATCTGCGGTGGAAACAGCAGAGAAGCTGGCCCTGACACCTGAGGCAGAGTGAGTGATCTGCAGTGGAAACAGCCTCCGATGGATGACAGGGAAAATAAATGGCAGGTACATGGAAATGTGCAGGGGCTCAAACAGCATAAACTGTCACACAAACAAACAAACTCTTATGCGCTGGTTGTTGTCGGGTACATGCATGTTTTCTTTGTCCACATTGTTCCCATCTTGCCGATCTTGGCCAACCACCAGGAGGCGCTGGAAGGCTGTTTGGCACTGGGCTCTGCGCAGTTAATTAAATGCTCACTATAGCACGTCAGTACTCTCCTCCACATGTCTCGAGAGACATGCAAACAAATGTTACCACTGCATTCTTCGTGTTGTCAATCAGTCTTAATTGGTCATGGACGGCTCTGTGCACTTCATAACTGCAGCTCTGTGCATTTCATACTGGCTTGAAGAAAAGCCATGTACGGTAGATGGAGATGTTGAGAAAACCAGGAAGGGGAAAAACCCTGAACTGCAACATGATACTAATGCAAATGCAATTCTTAAAGGAACACTGCCATTTTTCAAACAGCTTTGTATCATTACAACACCAGTAGTGTATCAGAAAACTGTCAACAGTTTTGAAGACCTTCGTTTAGTTTGTCACTTTCTGAGACTGGATCAGAGATAAATTGTGGACCAGTGATGTCATTCATGTACAAATGACATCACTGGTCCACACGTTAACTCTAGTCAACTCTCAATAACTGTCAAACTACGGTAAATGAATGACTGCAAAACTGTTTTCAGTATTCTGATACACTACCGATGTTGTAATGATACAAAGCTGGTTGAAAATGGGCGGACTGTTCCTTTAAGCGTTATGTGCAGAGTGGTGATCAAAAGCTATGAAGGCAATAGAGGCAGTTCCATAAAGAGACAATGTTGTTTTCTGCAACTGAACCCAGGCATACAGAGATAATACACTATTTGATCAACATATTATTACTAACAAACCTATTCAAACGGACACTGTACTTCGGGGCTTTCAGCTTTACCATAACCTACTCTATATATCCGTCTATCACCTCAAGGACACTGAACATTTACAGTGAGCTCTGACAGCAAGCATTGGCCTGTCACACTTTCAAAGGCCATTCATTTGGACAGTTCTTTAGTGTTCAGTTTTCTATACAGTATATATTAAAAAAATGAATAATTCTTATATAGAATAATTCTTATAACGACTACAGGGTAGAAGGCCACTGTGATTTGATGGCATCTTTAAATATTGAATGAACATTGAACGCATTTTTGTGGCCCCAAATTTCGGACTGTTAAAAGTATTTTGGGGGAAATAAAACCTAAAAAAATAAAGTAGCTATTTTTATTACTTTGTCAAATCATCATCATCATCATCGTCATCATGAGATAAAATGACTTTTCTAGAAGTCTGAAGCACAAGATCATCATCAGATTCATTTCCCTCAAGTGCTCTTTGCACTTTGAGGTAAAGTTGTAAAAATGTAGCTGTTGATTACATCCTGCTTGAAATTAAAACGGTCTAGTATGGAGATACAGGCAAGCCAACAAGAGTGTGAAGCATCAATCCAACATTAAAAAAGTTTTTAGTTGTAAAAAAAATTAATTACATTTTGAAATAAATGTTAAATGATTCTGGATATTAATGAAACTATTGTACCATCAAATTAAAGCTGGCTTTCTGTACTTTTTCTCGTATACACTGAATTATTTTAAATAAATTGCTATTACTGCAGAGTAAAAACTGAACCGAATCCGTATCCAAATACCTGTATAATCTATTAAATGTGCATCGCTCCAATCTTTGTCTGTACATCATTAACGCCTTTAACAGATACCCTGATCCATATGCTCTCTTCACCTGCACACACTATTTAAAGACACACACAGATGGGTAAACCTGCGGGGTGAATGTTGATCAGTTTTGACACATTTACTACTCTCAGATTCAGCGCTGCTGGCTCTCCAGGCAAGTTCCATACTTTTTCTCTAGACTTCTTCACAAAGTCTTTTGTAAATGCGTGTTCAATGTGATGTATGCTGATAGTGGGTGGGATATCCACTGATATCCACCATCATCCTGACTGTGTCACTGTGGCTGGAGTACACAAAAATAGCATTATACATTATGTTTACTGATGCACTGTAAAAAAATAAAATGTATAGCCATGTGTGTGAATCAGGACACCTTTTTTCTGTACTTTTGCAGACTTTTGTGCCAGTGCATGTGAGAATTGTCTCAATTGAATAAAAAAATAAAATAAAATAAAGAGACTTCTACCTGCTCTATTTGTAAAGCGCCTTGTTTATTTATTTTATTTAACCTTTATTTAACCAGGTAAGTCATTAAAAACAAATTCTTATTTACAATGGCGACCTGAAAGTTGAGATAGTTGAGATAACTATTGCTGTGATTTGGCACTATATACATGTAAATATAAAATTGATTGATTGATTTCGGCATGCTTTAATTAAGCACATAACCTTGATTCAAATACAGTGTACAGTGACATTAAAATCAGACCTAAGAGCATAAGGTAACGTCAGGGCTCCAGAGTGCGCCTATTTACACGCATTTTCCCCAACTTAAAATCTGCCAGTGCGCCTAAATATTTTCATAACACGCACCGGTGCACCCTGGGAATTTATAGTGTCTTTTTCTCTCTCTCACACTCTCTCTCTACCGCCCCGCTCGCGCACCGCGCTGTGTCAAAGACGGAAATACAAAAATAAAACATTTTCAATTGCTTCGGAGTGCTTTTAGGCTTGTGCAGAATCGTTTTATTTTGAAAATCCAACTGGAACTCGTATCGATCTTTATTGCTAGTGCATCGGAGTCACAAACAGATGGAAATCGTGGAATTAAAATGTGTCAGCGCTGGTTTTGTACGCGGGAGACAAAGCTGCGGCTTCAGCAGATATGAGTTCTGGCTAGCGTTAGTTGGCATGACAATGACATCGTCTAATGTTAGCACCACGTTAGCTATAACGGCTAGCTACTCCTACAGTATTTCCATTATGCTTCCCGCGCCTCGGCACTGTATTCTGCACTGAGCAAAAACGCTAATTTTCATTATTTGACCGATCAGGTCTGCAAAATGTCAACTGTCAATCAGAGATGAACGATGCAGGACAACTCTGACAGACAGTATTCTCTGAAAACCTATTTATGTTCTTCTTCTGTGAGCCTCAGAACAATGAATTCATATTCTTATTGAAATATGACAACGGTGCAACAAACACATGGTTAGTGTAAATCAAAGTGTCAGCTTTCTGTCTGTAGCTCCGGGCTATTTGTTTTATAATTTGAACCATATTCCCCACACCCTGAAGTTATCCATCATAACTCCACGCAAATAGCTATTTTCTTCAAAGCAAATAAGCACATTGCAAATCAAGTGAATCCAAATGACCCTCATTTGAATAATGTGTAGTATGTGTATGTATGTGTAATATGTATTATATCTATGCAGAGGCCTTTACCTGAGCCTGATAAGAGAGCCAAAGTGGAACGTCACTTCCTGCTTCAGCACTGTACCAGAGATTTTCATCCGCCATTTATTTTCCCATAGACATTTCGTAAAATGCTTATAAAAATAGTTTTACTTGTTCAAACCAAACGGTACAGATATATTTAGAAACAGGAGAGATTGCGTAACATTTCACTCAGACCAAAAACGTGAAAAAAAATGCGGGTTCGAAGAAAATATTTTTTCGATGTTGTTTTTTAAAGTTTTGGTCCGAGTGAAATGTTCTATGGTCTTTCCCGATTCTACATGTATAGCTGAACCGTTTGGTTTGATAAAGTAAAACTATTTTTATAAGCGTTTTATGAAATGTCTATGGGAAAATAAATGGCGGATAAAAATCTCTGCTACAGTGCTGAAGCAGGAAGTGACGTTCCACTTTGCCTCTCTATATTAATAGATATTAACGACTGGCCTGGCTGTCCCCTGACACAGCCCCCCCCCCCTCTGTCCTGCTACGGGGATAAATCTCTGTTCCCCAGCTCCGTTATCAGCCCCCCCCCCCCCTCCCCTCTCTCTGTCAGGAGCCTCTGAGCTCTCCGCAATCTCCCACAATCAGGATCTGCTCCGCCGTGAGACCCATTACCTGTGACTGCTGCTGCCTTGCTGCGCCGTGAGGCCTGCTAACCCCAACCGTTGATCTCTCCCTCCCTAACCTGCTATAGCGCGCGGTTCCGGTGTCTCCTCCCCTATAAACACTGTCAGTCATGTCTGTGGTGCACGACCTCCCCCCCCTCCACAGCCAAGCCCTCCTCCAGTCTCAAGCTCCAGTATCCAGGGCAGAGAGGGTCCCCAGGGTGGTGGTGTATGTACCAGAACCCGACGCCAAGCTACAACTGCACTCACACACACACACACTCAAATGATGGCTGTATCATGGCCTACTTCCTCACCGGGCCCGACTGCTGGTGCTACTGGTGTGTGCACTGGGTCGGGCTTTTTGAGTTGTTGTACTCCTCCTCCCCGAGTTGATACGGGCCTAGTTCTTCATCATTACGCAGAGCAGAGAGGCAGCAAGCATTTTCTGAGGGAAAACCAACGCTCCTCGACGTCCAAATATGTCTCCGCCACTATGGCAATTCATCACAGGCTTGCAAGCTTCACACACTCCCCACAACACACACACACACACACACACAACACACACTCACACCGTGTGCGTACACAAAAATACAGACGCGCACACAGAAAACAAGCAAACCGAGCAGATCAATCTGTCGCAACCTGCAGCGTGTGCCTGTAGTGTGTAGCACTCCGTTTGACTCCAGCACCGCCAGAACATAAAACACTCTCTGAGCCCTCAGCAGCAGGCGAGGAAAACACAGAACCGACTCAGAATTATATGAGAGCGCACAATCACAAAGAGTCCCATTTGACGCATCAATCAGGGGGGGTACACCACCCCCAGACGAGGCAGAGACCCAGAACCGCTTTGAGACAAGCCTCGACACAGAGAGTCATGACACACATGTACGTACTCACACCCCCCCACATGCCACAGAGAGGAGATCATAGACTGTTAGTGCTGCACAATTAACCTCATCCGGCCCTTGTTGAATGCGCAAGGACAAGGCTGCAATTCAATTAAAAATTGCAGGAGCTGGTCTCATTAAATGTTTTTAAAACGATGGTTAAAGGTAGGGAGGACGGTGAACATGAAGTAATGAGTATATAGTTTATAGTTTTTGATTGATTCTTTTTTGAATCACTGGAATGTGTTGTACTGGGTTTATGGTAGATGTTTGTTGGTGGCGTCTGCAACTTGTGTAAATTTGTATGCTGGCTTTTCTTGGGCAGGTCCCTCTTGAAAAAGAGATTCGAATGAAATGAGGCTAACCTGGATAAATAAAGGCTAAATAAAATAACAATAAAAATAAATAAATTCAACCGTTTTTACTGGCAGTGAAAACAGTACTGTAACACACTTATTTTGGGGGGTTCTATTTTGATCCTAATTTAAGTCTGTATGTTTGAGTTTAGAAGCACAGAATCATCAGTACTCGCTGAATTTCCTCGATAATCAAGCAAGTCGCAGTGTTTCCCCTAGAATGTTTTCAGGCCTGGAGGGATTTTAAAACTAACGGTGGGGACCCTCGCTGGCGACGCTAAACTTTTAGCTAACCTGTTCGCATCTATGTTCGCAACGGCATCCCCCCAAGTATCAGCATACTATTATGGGATGCGACGCGAACAGTTGTATTATGGGATGTGCGTTTCCCAGGCAACGACACACATTGACGTTTTTGGAACAGCGCTGCTCGCTGGCACGATGCTCCTAAAAGCAAAATGCTTATTGTTTTGAATGATTTGGCATCTTCTATTACTGTCAACACCAGTATTGTTGTATTGTAATAATATGCCATAAAGGTTTATTGAAATTTTGGGGGAGAGCAGAAATAACCATTTGTTTATTATACTGCAATCGCGAAATTGCCCACAATAATCGTGACTTTTTCCACCAAAATGTGCAGCACTGAGACATGTCAGTTCACATGGGGTCGTCGTAATGGAGGGATAAATGGCAAAAAGCAGGAATATTAGTCAAAGTAATAGCTGTGAAATGGGTTTGAAATAGTGATTCAGCTCGCAAAAGGTGAGATGAGGAGATGAGGAGAGGGGATGAAGGTTGTGGGGGGGGGGGATGGAAGAGGAGCAGGACGATGAAGAGTTCCAGCTCTGACAGCAGAGCTACTGATTGGTGCCTTGATGTGCACAATTTGCCTGCCTCTCTCTATTCCCCTGCTTCTGGGGACCAGAGCTCTTGTGACAGCCAGGTGTGTGTAGTGTGACAGGTGTGTGTGTAGTGTGTGTGTGTGTAGTGTGTGTGTGTGTGAATAGAGAGACGTTCTGCTTTAACTCTCGCTAAAAAACGAAGCCGCCGTAAAACATCCTCTGTGTGATGTCTATTTAAAGACTGGTAAAGAGTTAAGTGTCTGCCGTGTGCGTTCATGTCCTCTTGATTGCTGCTGCTGCTCTACTGTCGACTCAGAGTCCCAGGTTTCAGCAGAGAAAGGAGGCAGTAAGAAAGGAGGGCTGTAGTATCTGAGTAGAGGAAGCTCCACTTGTAAGGCCATGTTCACATTACGGGCAAATCCGATTTGCTGATGATAGTCATTAATCATCATTATCTTGATTGGTTTCCCAAATCTGATTTGGGAGTGTGTCCGCACTGCCACAAATCTGATTCTCAAGTCGGACTGTGTGTCCAGACCTAAACAGCCTATCTGCATGGGTTGCTATGGTAACGACGTGGGCGTCGGTAAATACGTACGTCGGTGACGTGGTTTTCCTGCGCGGAAGCATTTGATGACGAGTGCGAGTGACGTTCAAATCAGATTTGGTGGATCTGTGCACGTCCGCACTCAAGTCACATCGGTCGAAAGCAGATTGGAAACTACCTCCACATGTGGTTTGGGACAAGTGACACAAATCAGACTCGGAGCATCCAGACACATAAAACCAATCTGGATCAAGTCATTAATAGGTCACTAAAGTTCACAAATCAGATTTGGCCTCCTAGTCTGAACATGGCCTAAGTGTCTTGGATGTTTGTCCTCCATTTTGGGGGAGGGGGGAGCAGGCTCGCCCGGACAAGGAGGTACGCAAACGTAGAGGGATGTCAAACCAGGAAAACACAGGAAACAACGCAAGCAGTGGGAAATCAAGCAGTGGAAATCAAGCCAGAGCTGGAGCTCCACCTCTGAGGATTCTCTGTGCTTATCCAGTTATCCTGCTGTCTGAGTGAAGGATCAATCACCATGTATTTAATCAGGGCCTGCTGAGAGTGGCGTTTTCCATTGTCTAGACAAACAGGCCCTGTCTCGTGTGTCTGTGTCCTCCCCTCGATCCAGGCCGGTGCGAACGCCCGCAGCCACTTCAGGTCGACAGGACGTGGCACTTATCATCAGGAGGACATTGACCCCGGGAGGAACACGCTGCAGCAGCAGAGGCGGGGCCTGAGCAATAGGGCTGTGAATCTTCACTGGCCTCACGATTCGATTCGATTACGATTCAGAGGGCTACGATTCGATTCGATTACGATTCAGAGGGCTACGATTCGATTCGATTACGATTATCGATGCATCTCAATGCATCTTAAACTCGATGCATCACTTTTTTCCGCAATACATGATTTATTTTTTCTCACTTTCTTTTTTCTCACTGTGTGGCTACTTTTAACACGTTCACTGCCAAAGACGAGATATCTCGGCTTAAAATTTTTTTTTTTTTTTTTTGACGGTGGGACGTGGATCCAACCCTTTTACGTCTTTTATACAAATATTGGAGGTATTGAATGTGTATACCGTAATCTATTTTACCGACCCACTGAGTGGCAACATGTCTCTCCAGAGTAGGAAGAGGCGAGCCAAAACTGCAGGGAAAAGCGCGAGGAAGCCGTTCTCATAGTAAAATGGATGGCGAAAACGCTTTCGCTTTTGCACTGACGCACAGCGGTGGCAACGGTGGGGGGTTCCAAGAATAGACTGGGTGCACACTTTGAAACACGCAGCATAAATAAGCGCAGAATCGCAAGAGCTTCATCAGAGCTCTCAACCGAAATGCCAAGAAACGAGCGAGCCCCATCCAGCGAGCCCCATCCAGACTGCCAGGCAGCAGCCAGGCAGCAGCAACTCGTTTGTGACAGACCCGCTGCAGAGCCAAGGAGGGCGGAGGAGGAACGCCCACGGAGGGAGGAGTTTGAAGCAGAGAGGGGTTTCCTGCTGTTATGGAGGAAATTACTGTTCAAAACTATTGTTTAGATGTCTGACGTCTTACTGATGCCAAAAATGAATGGTTAAAGTGACTGTTCTATTGAATTTCACAAAAAGCCGTTTATCTCAGAATAAATTTTCTGATGCTGAAACCATGCTGTATTCAACTGCTAATGCTTACATAACTACTAACTCTACAAACTAACTCTTTTAGACAGAGAAAGCACACATTCTATTAGTTCTTTTGAGATATTGTGTGTTCACAAAATCCTAACAGAAACGAATCCTCGGCTCTTGAAAGATGAGCCAGAATCCCTCAAAAAAAAACCTTGGCAGAAGCTAACTACAGTATTGAAAAATGGCTGGCAGTGAATGTGTTAAAATAAAATTTGTATTTGTATTTGGAATTGCTTTGTATTATGATCCATAATTAAAATAAACAACTGCATGTACTTCCATTATATTTTATTTGATTATAATTTTTTTTTTTTAAATAATCAATTTTTGACATTTGTGAATCGATGCAGAATCGTGCACATCCGCATCACGATGCATCTTATAATCGATTATTTTTGACACCCCTACTGAGCAAGGTGAGGAAATAGGGTCGACTTGGGTTCGTGGATTGAAACGCTGAGGAGAGCAAATGACAGGACGCACGCGTGCCTACTAGGGGTGTCACAATTTATCGTATAATCGATGCATCGCGATGCGGACGTGTGAATCGAAGACGGATGAATTGTTGAATCGTTTACGTTAAAATTTCTGTCGACATTCAAATTTTAAAGCACTTTAAAGTAAAAGAGGACTTGATATTTATCTGCTTGTATTAATTGATGAAAAGTAGCCATGTGCAGTAATAGTACAGAAAAATTGAGGATTTGATACATGGAGCTGCAATACTGTTGGAGCTGTATCCAGATGCATCGTCGAATCGAATCGAATCGAATCGTTGACAGATGAATGGTAATGGAATGGAATGGTGAGGCCAGTGAAGATTAACAGGTCTAATGCCTACAGTAACGTAACAGTACCACTGTGCTCCTGCCACACTTGCAAGGGGAAATGGTAAATGAGGATAATCAAGTCCGTCTCTCCTGCGTATCTCATATTCCACTTTACTGACTCCGAGCAGCAAAGTAGACACGTCCTTTCAGTGGCTGATGAATAGGGGGTGCACTGATTTATCTGGCAGGACATTAAAATCAGCCCAAAAATGTACTAAATGCATCATCGGTGATTGACTGGCTGATCACTGCCTCAACTGCCCAATCCCAAAAAATATATATATATATACTGTATATATATTTTTATAAATTGCCGTAAAAAGTATGAGCCAGTATTGGTTAGCAGAATGTTACTAGTGTAGGGATGTCATATCCTTGCGGGGCAGCTGGATTGGCATGAGATCATGACACAACAAATCCCTCTGGCCACGTTCAAATCTATTGGTTTGAATCCAAACCACCAGTGGTTCCCACCAATCAGCATCCTGACTGACGTGATGATGGTTATGAAAGCAGAATCCTTTCTGCTCATCCACCACCTGTATGCCCACTGCTGTCCATACAAGTAAAAAAAAAAAGAGCCAGCAACACATTAGTATAAAACAACCAGGTGAGCATCGTAGATACAGTCGATCTGTGTGCGAATGCCCACAAAATGTTACTACGGCTGGCGCGCGAGACTAGACGACGGTGGGGGAAAACCCCCCATATATCTCAATGGGGGCGGCTCTACACTACAGGATTGGGGATTCAACAGCAGGTACATAGACGTGTGTTCAGAATGTGCGGTTTACTGCGGGGGTTGAATCCCCAATCCTGTCTGTAGCAGCTAAATGCTAACTATGCCGGCTGCGAAGAACGTAGGATTTCCCCCATGCTGACCCATATGACGAGACAGCGCCTGAACGTATTACAGCATAAACACATACAACAGAAGGCATTGCCAGTTCGCCCGTAGCAAATAGCAATCACATCTCATATAAGCCAAAAGATTAATTTTCTCTCTCTCTCTCTCTCTCTCTGATGCACCTCCTATGTGCCCGTTAGCGTCTCTGCATGCAGGGGTGCGTCTCTCTCTCTCTCTGATGCACCTCCTATGTCTCTCTCTCTCTCTCTCTGATGCACCTCCTATGTCTCTCTCTCTCTCTCTCTCTCTCTCTGATGCACCTCCTATGTGCCCGTTAGCGTCTCTGCATGAAGGGGTGCGTCTCTCTCTCTCTCTCTCTGATGCACCTCCTATGTCTCTCTCTCTCTCTCTCTGATGCACCTCCTATGTGCCCATTAGCGTCTCTGCATGCAGGGGTGCGTCTCTCTCTCTCTCTCTCTGATGCACCTCCTATGTCTCTCTCTCTCTCTCTCTGATGCACCTCCTATGTCTCTCTCTCCCTCTCTCTGATGCACCTCCTATGTGCCCGTTAGCTCTCTCTCTCTCTCTCTCTCTGATACACCTCCTATGTGCCCGTTAGCGTCTCTGCATGCAGGGGTGCGTCTCTCTCACTGTTCCTCCCGTTCTTCTATTTGACGTCTTAATAGTTCATGGCTCGTAGCCATGTAGGGAATGTTAAATAAAGCTCTGATGTGTAATTTGTCGCTCCACAAACATTGGCGCTCCGGGTCTACCCTGGGAGTTAATGCAACAGATTTGTCATAGACAAGGCAGCAGGCGCAGCTAGGAGGGAGGAGGAGGAGGGGGAGAGGAGGAGGAGGGGGAGGAGGAGTGAGGAGAGGAGGGAGAGAGGAGGAGGAGAGAGGAGGAGAGGAGGAAGAGGAGGGAGGAGAGGAGGAGAGGAGAGAGGGGGGGGGGAGGGGGGAGGAGGGGGGAGGGGGGGGGGGAGGAGGAGGAGGAGGAGGAGAGAGGGGGGGGGAGGAGGAGGAGGAGGTGGGGTGAGAGGAGGAGGAGGAGGAGGAGGGGAGGAGGAGGAGGAGGAGGGAGGAGGGGAGGAGGAGGAGGAGGAGGAGGAGAGAGGGAGGAGGAGGAGGAGGAGGGGGAGGGGGGGGGGAGGAGAAGAGGAGGAGGAGGAGGAGGAGGGGGAGGGGAGGAGAGGAGGAGGAAGAGGAGGGGGGGGGGGGGAGAAGAGCCGAGGAGGAGGAGGGAGGGGTACCTATTCAATCTGAATTTCAATCTCCATAGGGCTTCTATGTAAATGCATGCATGGTGACGCGCTGCTCGCTGTCTCAGACTAGCAGCAGCAGCAGCAGCAGATGGAGGCACATTATGGGCGAGGCAGAGAAGCAGCCTCGCCCGGTGGCAGGTGAGGGAGCTGCAGGGAGGGAAACAGGTAGAACGTCACAGCGAAGGCGCATAAGTAGGCAAAGCTCGTGGGCTAAAATGAAACTAAAATGTGAGTAGGACCCTGTAGCAGCAGGGTAGCTAAATACCACTTTGATCATTTTCTCCCTGAATTCCTTCTCCCTCCTCCCTCCCTCTCTCATTGCTGTGCCCTTCAGCATCATGTGCATATGCCCCTCTCTCTCTCTCTCTCTCTCTCTCTCTCTCTTCTCTCTCTCTCTCTCTCTTCTCTCTCTCTCTCTCTCCTCTCTCTCTCTCTCTCTCTCTCTCTCTCTCTCTCGGGCTTTTTAGGGGATTGATGGATAATCAGATGATTACAGAGAAAATCTCCATCGAGGACAATCCTCCCTGACAAACAAAGAGAACGCTCTTTAGTTAATAAACAGGCTGTGTGTTGAGAGAGAGAGAGAGAGAGAGAGAGAGAGAGAGAGAGGGAGAGAGAGGGAGCAGGAGAGAGAGAGAGAGAGAGAGGGAGAGGGAGCAGGAGAGAGAGAGAGAGAGAGGGAGAGAGAGGGAGCAGGAGAGAGAGAGAGAGAGAGGAGAGGGAGAGAGAGAGGGAGCAGGAGAGAGAGAGAGAGCAGGAGAGAGTGAGCAAAATAGAGAGAAAGAGAGAGAGTGAGATCCTGTCCTGGTTTGGCAGCACAATGCCAAATCACAGTCACTCATTCAATTTATCCCAACTATCGTGTGTGTGTGTGTGTGTGTGTGTGTGTGTGTGTGTGTGTGTGTGTGTGTGTGTGTGTGCGCGTGTGCGTGTGTGTGTGTGCGTGTATGCGTGTGTCTTGTGTGTGTTGCCAGAAACATCACTTCTTGGGGGATGTCAGATAATTTCCCTTTAGCTGCATCTTAATTTGAGCGTATCTAAATAAATTTCAAGCTCTGGGCATATTTGAATAAGCCTTGATGACAACGTTTGACTGAAGTTTTGCTCTTATAATTCTGTCCTTATTTCTGAACTACTTTGCTGAAAAGTTGAAGTTTGGGGAGAAAACGCAGCCGCGCGCACACACACGCACGCACGCACACACACACACACCACACGCACGCACGCACACAAGTACACGCACAGAGAGAAACACATACACGCTGTCATTCTGAGTTAGTGACCCAGTCAAATATACCAGAATTATACAAATACAGACACTACAGACACACACACACACACACCCACACACACACACACACACACACACACACACACACACACACACACACACACACGTTACTGTATGCCTGTCTTTCAAAAGCAATTGTTGGTAGTCCATCATGTTTGTTGGCTCTAACCTTGGCCCTGATGTTTTGAGATAACCACCACAGGATGGCACAGAGGAACATACATACTACTGGACCAGACCTGTCAACTCTGCCCTTTTTCCACAAGTTTCTCCTGTATTCTGACACCCTCTCCCGACGTGCTCGCGTTTGCTAATTCAGTGTTTTTTGGTAATCGTTAATTATTTTTGATTTTATTTCTTTATTTTTTTACCAGTGAAATCCGTTAAAGGTCCCATTCCGTGCAAAAGCTGTTTTTACTTGTAAATGCATATATACTGCTGTCAGCCCTCCCTGTAATGAGTGGTCACAAGCTCAGAACTGCCACAGTTGGATTTGTCCCTATCCAGCTTCCCCTGCAGTCTCCTTCAAGCCACACCCCCAAACGCTTTGTTTGCCCAGAGGGGAATTGGACGTCACTAGCTTCCTTCTGCATACTGCGCGGGTCTCTCTCACACAAGCTACCTGCACCATTTTGTCTATAGCCACAAAATTAACACTTCTAGCTGGAGCGACGCCAACTGTACGTGATCCAGCAACTGCGGAGGTGCATTCGGTAAGTCTAGGCATTTTGAGATGTCCTCTTTAGCGTAGCAACGTTAAGTTAGCGATAGCGTTAGTTGTGGACACAACCTAGCGTGCTGGTCCACAGACGCTAATCTGATTGGCTGGGAGCCTGGGGCGGGCTCTCCCTCAGCGGCCAATGGGAACTGTTAGTTCTGAATATATTATAGAAACAGACCATTCTTGGGACGCAACGAGATGAGGAAGTGACAACTCCGTCACAACAAACGGGGTTGCTATATTTTCGACAAATTAATCCAGAATCATGTTTTATGGACCAGAGACACACGTTTTTAAGAGGTTACAGCTGCACGAATTGGGACCTTTAAAGTCCAACACATTTAAATGATCTCTCCGGTCACAAAGTCTGGTGAAAATAATTCCATCTCAGCACAATTTGATTTGTATTAAAATAGGCAAAAATGTAATCGCCACACATCTATTAATCGTCGGTTGCAGCTCTACTAGACTGCCTCCCATCCACCAACATGGTTTTGGATGAGCTGAGCAGGATGGAACTTGGCCATTTAGGAAGTCAAAAGCGAACACGTTGACACATTGTGACATTTGAAGGATGTCTCTGTTATAGTAAGAGATGGAATACTGAGGATCTAAATAGAGAGCAGACAGAAATGAGGGAGGAGTGTGACATTTTTATTTTATTTAGCCAAAGATGATAGACCTGCCTTTGTGCTGGATGCTGTG
>NC_139651.1:1624042-1629042 GCF_964638095.1 Poromitra crassiceps | reverse complement strand
TATAAATAGGTGTGTGCGTGTGTGCGTGTGTGTGTGTGTGTGCCATAGACTGTATAAATAGGTGTGTGTATGCGTGTGTGTGTGTATGTGTGCCATAGACTGTATAAATAGGTGTGTGTGTGTGTGCGTGTGTGTGTGTGTGTGTGTGTGTGCCATAGACTGTATAAATAGGTGTGTGTGTGTGCGTGTGTGTGCCATAGACTGTATAAATAGGTGTGTGCGTGTGTGTGTGTGTGTGTGTGTGCGTGCCATAGACTGTATAAATAGGTGTGTGTATGCGTGTGTGTGTGTGTGTGTGTGTGTGTGTGTGTGTGTGCGTGTGCGTGCGTCGGGGTCAGTAAGAGAGCTTCGACATCACCTGCTGGCTATTACACGAGTTTTGTCCGGTTGGTTCCCAGCAGGTGGGTTCAACCGCTATGCTAAGTGCAACAGCACGCAGGTGGCAGCAGGCCATAACGTAGCTGCTGAGCTAAACACAGGCAGTACAGGTGCTGCTGTGGTGTGTGGGAGGGCTGCTGATACAGTCTGCCACACTTACCTGCCGATCTAAACCAAAAGCCACGTAATAAAACCAGCTGAATATGACGGCAGGATTCTAATGTCAAACCGCTGCTGGCGCTTTTATTTACTTTTTAATTACAGGAATATTTGAGCAGTCTTTCTCCATGTTACTTTTCACAGTTTAATGCGTGGGAGAAACGACACCAACTTACAAGAGAATCGTCCGCACAGAAAACATCTGTATGAACGATATGCTAAAACAATATACAGTATATATGAGAGATTGATACTCTAATAGATGTGGAATTGAATTAAGAGCTTGGGATATTTGATGCCTGCATACGTAAGGCTCTTAGAGGATTTCTGATTAATGATTGCACTTACTGTCATGTCTTGTATATACAGTATGTGCTGTATAATGTATGAACCATACGAGTTATGCTGATATTTAAGTTTGATTGCTTTTTTATTTATTATTATTATTATGATTTGCACCGTGGAAAAAATAAAAAGATATGTTGTATTCTATTCCTCTTTTTAAGCTAGAATTAGAAGTTTCTTGACTCAAAATGCTCCATGGTGGCTTCGTGATTCCTACTCCTTTCCGTGTTGCCAGATTCAGCTCATGGTTTCCAGCCCAAAGACTGTTCAAAAACCCGCCAAAGCGCAACACAAAAGCACGGGCGAGGATACATTCCAGGCATAGCTGATGACGCAAGTGCACTCTGTTCCGTCTCTGAGCACGGGAAGAAATATTGTAATGTGGAAGCTGACCAGCAGGGGAGAGGGGAGGGGGGAGGGGGGGGGGGGCAATCGTTCCCGGAACGGAACGGAACGAGACCAACCGTTCCCAGTGAGAAAGCAACCTAAGACATTGAGCAATATGCATCCAGACCAGCACCCCACAAACATTTAAAAGAGATAAATGTCTGATCTTGACTTGACTACTTCCTGTATGTGCTGCAGACACAAAACACAAGCAAAAATGACTGCGAGCGATCTGAGAAGATGTGCGGTGTGCCTCCATCGCACATTGTCTATCTTCTCACGCGTCATCATCTCAAATGCATTAGGTCAGGTATCTGCTGTGAGATTACCCATAACCACCTGCAGGTACAGGCAGCTTCATTTCTGTGGCAGAGGGCTGTTAAACTCACAGTGTCGTGTCGATAGCTCCATTATGCTCCGGGCGGGCGGAGGGGAGAGAGAGGCTGTGTATGATTTAATAGTGAGCCAAGATTGCCCCCCTAATCAATAGCCAGGCATTCAGAGAGAGGGAGCGACTCCTCCTCCTCCTCTGCTACTTCACAGAGACCCACTTGAGAGGCGGGTCAATGGAAGAGCGCTCTCGCCAAACAAACATGAATGGATACACGGACACACACACACACACACATATACACACACACACACACACACACACACACACAGAGAGTGCTGTGTAGTATATGGAGAACTACAATGAAAGTAAAACGGCAGCCACTTATCGAGACAAAATGACCACCCCTCATTAAGTCTGCGTCCAACTGACCACAGTTGGAAACGTGGACACGGTTGGAAACGATGTAATCTGGGCAGTCTTGACGAGCGATAAAGCCTCTGGGACAGACGGCGGCTGATAGTTTCCGGTGTAGCGCGGACGTCCGCGCCGAGACGTCCGCTTCCGTGCGCCGCCCGGCGGTCATCGTTTATAGTCCGATTGACGTGAGGACGGAGTTGAGAGTTGATCGATCGATGTGTTTTTACGTCCTGTTAAGAGAAAAGCTCAAAACTTCAGCTTTAGCTAATCGCTCCCTGCTAACATGAGTTCCTGTCGCCAAATCTCGCGAGTGTGAGAGACAGGTCTTGAACAAGTTTATTTTTCTCCTGATCTGTCTGAAAAATGCAAAAAATGAAAAATGTTATTGTCAGAATATTCTGAAGATATGGGTCTGAATATTTACTTTAATGAAGATGGGGGCGAAGGGATCTGTCATAATCTGAGATCACGTTGACTTTTCCCATTGACTCCAACAGACTCAGAGCTGCCGAAAACCTCCTAAGTGGCCGTCTCCGTGGAAAACCATGAGCAAAACCCACGTGCCAAAATGACAGGAAGTGACTTGAGGTTGCTTGAAATCCCATCGTCTGTGGTGCTAGTCAGCAGTACTGGAGGATTTCAAGAGGTGGTGGGACTGATGGTTTCATGACATCTACCACTGAGAAGAAGAATCCCACACAGCGAGAGCTCCAGGAGGCTGGAGGTGGGAAAAGGGTCTGGATAACAATCCATCTCCTGGAGGAAGAAGAAGGTGGGGGAGGGCAGACAGACAGACGGAGACAATCTGTCTAGTGATGGGGAGGTCCTGCCAGCATCTCGTCAGGAGCATCACCTTATCTGGACAAGGCGAGAGGCGAGGACTGAGAGAGGAGAAGGGTGAGGTGAGGAGAACGAGACGGATGCACGCCCTAAGAGACAAGAGTTCACCTCTTTTCTTTTTCGTTTTGGTACCATTCTAAACCCCTCCACTAAAATCACTTTGTTTTGATGGAACGCACTGTGTCGGTTGCTCGTGGCAACCGCCGATTCACAAATGACTATGTTGTTAACGGGCAGCCAATCTGCTAAATTACAGGGAGAGAGAATGAGAAAAAGACAAGTGGAGAGCAGGAGGGACTGACAGATAATACATTTTCAATAAGGGAGGATGAAGTGATTCCAGGTTACGAGCAGACAGCCGTGATGGATGCCTCGCGTGGGATTGGTCGACACTCTGATGTCCCGCCCCCTTTTCCCCGATGAAGGAAGCCCCCCTCATTAAAAAGTCAACATCAATTACCCAAACCGCATTTAAACCTCGATTCAAACCAATCTAAAAAGTCAAGCCGCTTTCCGACGGACAATCTAGTTAGTGGTGAAATCTGTGTGGCCTACAACAACAGTCTCATAGACTCGCCTGTTGATTACATTTATGAGAGAAATACCTCTGCAGCTTATAGAAGATACAGTAGATGATTAGCTTCTAATTGTTGTAGATACAAGAAAACAAGGTAAAAGCACAAGACGCCCTGAAGCAAGTCTACTGCAGGTCTAGAGTACCAATCACAGCCGGACTTAACGGGTCGATACTAATACAGAACTTTTTGAAGTTTGAAGTTAGACTTTAACTTTGTTGTTTACTTACTAATACCTACTTATAACTTTGTTATGTATTATTTAGAGAGGGAAAATGACATGTTGTTCAGAACTGGACCCACTCCCAGCCGCCCAGGAAAAACAATGATTAGTCGATCAGCGGCTCAATAGAACAAGATGGCTTATTTAAGCAGGGATCACACTTAAACTCCACAAAGAGAACAGAGCCAGATGAAGAAGATTCAGTAAAGAAGCGGTTGTGTTCTAAACAGAGATCATGGCCAGAAGACAACCTGCCATGTAGAGCTGCCACGATTAATCGAAAATTAATTGACAACTATTTTGATAATCGATTCATCGTTTTGAGTCCAATTTTAAGAGAAAAGGTCTAAATTCTCTGATTCCAGCGTCTTAAATGTGAATATGTTCTGGTTTCTTTACTCCTGTATGACAGTAAACTGATATTATCTTTGAGTTGTGGGCAAAACAAGACATTTGAGGGCGTCATCTTGGGCTTTGGTAAACACTGATCGTCATTTGCTACCATTTTCTCACATCTTATAGACCAAACAACTAATCGATTAATCGAGAAAATAATCGACCGATTCATCGATTATGAAAAGAATGGTTAGTGGCAGGCAGCCCTACTGCCATGCTGTCTCATAGTCATGGTATCAAACAGAATAAAGGCATGCTGCTGTGCACATGACGAGATTGCATACATTACGTTTTTTTGTTGAAGCACACTCAGGAGGACTGGTTTAATTTTCATTTCAAAACTAAACTCGAGGGGGAGAGATAATTGTAAGACTTTTCTAACCATCTAAAAAAAATAATTAAAAAGGGAGACGGGTAGTGGAGGATAAGTCTTGGAAAGTTTGGAAAGGGAATATAGGGTGAAAGGTCACAAAATTGTCTTCCAACATAACCCCCATTTTTACAGTCATGTGGAGCTGAAGGGTGGAGAGAGAGAGAGAGAGAGAGAGAGAGAGAGGGAGAGACAGAGAGGGAGAGACAGAGAGGGAGAGACAGAGAGGGAGAGAGAGAGACAGAGAGAGAGAGAGACAGAGAGAGAGAGAGAGAGAGAGAGAGAGAGAGAGACAGAGAGAGAGAGAGACAGAGAGAGAGAGAGACAGAGAGAGAGAGAGAGAGAGAGAACTAGCTCCCTGAGGAAAACACCCTCCTCTCTCCTCCATCACTGCAGGTCTGCCCACCCTCCTCCCTCCCTCCTCCTCCCCCCTCCTCTCCTGGATGTCCGCCATTAGACACGCTCAATTGGATTGCTGTCAGATCGGCGGCCTCGCCCTGGGTCTCCTTCCTACGGGTGACTGAGCAGGGTGTGTGCGTGTGCATGTGTGTGTATGTCCTGTGTGTGAGAGAGAGA
>NC_139651.1:1612830-1623842 GCF_964638095.1 Poromitra crassiceps | reverse complement strand
AGTGAGAGAGGACTTCAATGTACTGTAGCTAAGCTTCTCACTGAATTGATAGCATAGACCAGTGGTTCTCAAACTTTTTCACGTCAACGACCCCTAAACTGATGCAAATAGACCCTTTTCACAGGTGCCATTTTGTGTCTAAAAGGCAGGATAAACACAGGTGCAACCAACTCACTAATTGGGGCCCCAGCACCAGAAACACCAACAAGTTGGAAACCGCAATTAATGGTTTGGTACACCTGTGTTTATCCTGCCTTTGAGAGCCAAATGGCCACAGTGAAAAGGGTCTATTAGATTTCCCCGTCTGATAAGATTTTTGCTGCACAGAAAGTGCATGAAAGCCATGAGCAAAGTAGTACATTGTGTCATTGTGTTACTTATGGATGAACTATGGTGAAAATGGTGCTGGGGACCCCCTCGAACGCCCTCAAGGACCCCCTGGGGGTGCCCGACCATAGTTTGAAAACCACTGGCAAAAACCACATTCACTGAACACATACTGTCCTCGAATGCACGCAAAGACACACACACGCACACACACACACATGCACACACACACACACACACACACGCACACGCACACACACACGCAGACACACACACATGCACACACACACACACACACACACACACACACACACACACACAGAGACGTCTCCACACAAAATATTCAAGAAGTTTATAGGAGCAGAAGTTGTACAAGTTCTCTCCACATTTCCAGTTGAATGGATTTTTTTTTAATTCACTCCAGGCTGGAGATGTGCATGTGCGTACACACACACACTCTCACACTCCCTCCCTCTCACACACACACACACACACACACACACACACACACACACACACACTCAAGTGGCGGAGAAGAAGGGTCAGGTGGCACTTTTCATTCTGCTTTAAGTCCTGATTGAGAAAGAAGGCGGGTTGTGTAGTTGCAGTAACCAAGCAGACACAGTTATAAATATCAGCAAATAACAGTCCCCGTAGCTACAGTGTGTCTCTGCCCTGACAACCACTGTTCAATCACATGATTTCCCTCAAATTCATATCGTCAGCCTCTCTTTGGCACCGTGTGTCCCTTCACTCCCTTCCCTCTCTCCGATGGCGGCCATTGAAAGTAACAGCTGACAGTCGGCCATTGAAAGTAACAGCTGACAGTCGGCCATTGAAAGTAACAGCTGACAGTGGGCCATTGAAAGTAACAGCTGATTGCTGTGTACATACATCTGCTGATGCCTCTGGACACGTCATCAGTAATGTTCCTGGGATCAACGGGTGTTTCGGGTCTTTCAACATTATACACCCTCCTCCAGGTGACCCAGCCGGGGGTAAACCCCGGCTCGTGTCCAGATGGCTAGCTAGCTACCATGACTCCAAGGTTCTCCGCTCTTGAGCCACAGCCATCTTGAGGCCCTCTCTGGCGCTTCGGTGGTACTGCAGATAGCTCTCCTCTTTCTCTCTCCCTCGATTCCCTAAACTACTGAAGGCTCTGGCCAAAGAGCGGGCTGCGAAGCCTCTGCAGCCCACTTCCACTGGGAGGCACCTCGCCCTCCATCCAGCTTGCTGACAGTCGCTGACCAGTCCCGCCATCTTGGAGAGCTTCCTCTCAAAGGCTTCTTCCAGGCGGTCTTCCCACGGGACTGTCAATTCCAGCAGCACGGCTTGTTTGGTGGCCTCAGACACAAGGACGATGTCTGGTCGCAGGGTGGTGACTGCAATGTGGCTGGGGAACTTCAGCTGCTGTTCAAGTCTCTGGCAGAGGTCAGGATGCCTGCAGATGTTCTTCTGGCAGGGGTCGCCTGCTCCCCAGCTCTGACAAAGGCGATGGTTTTCTTGGGAGGGACGGAACTGCTTTGCCCACAGCAAGTCCAGTGCTGATAGCTTCAGCGATGGCCTTCAGGACTTGGTCATGCCTCCACCGGTACCGGCTGACAGTTAGCCATTGAAAGTAACAGCTCTGACAGTCAGCCATTGAAAGTAACAGCTCTGACAGTCAGCCATTGAAAGTAACAGCTCTGATAGTCGGCCATTGAAAGTAACAGCTCTGATAGTCGGTCATTGAAAGTAACAGCTCTGACAGTCAGCCATTGAAAGTAACAGCTCTGATAGTCGGCCATTGAAAGTAACAGCTCTGACAGTCAGCCATTGAAAGTAACAGCTCTGATAGTCGGCCATTGAAAGTAACAGCTCTGACAGTCGGCCATTGAAAGTACCAGCTGACAGTCAGCCATTGAAAGTAACAGCTCTGACAGTCAGCCATTGAAAGTAACAGCTCTGACAGTCGGCCATTGAAAGTAACAGCTCTGACAGTCAGCCATTGAAAGTAACAGCTCTGACAGTCAGCCACTGAAACTAACAGCTCTGACAGTCAGCCATTGAAAGTAACAGCTGACAGTCAGCCATTCAAAGTAACAGGTCTGACAGTCAGCCATTGAAAGTAACAGCTGACAGTCGGCCATTGAAAGTAACAGCTGACAGTCAGCCATTGAAAGTAACAGCTGACAGTCAGCCATTGAAAGTAACAGCTGACAGTCAGCCATTGAAAGTAACAGCTGACAGTCAGCCATTGAAAGTAACAGCTCTGGCAGTCGGCCATTGAAAGTAACAGCTCTGATAGTCAGTCATTGAAAGTAACAGCTCTGATAGTCAGTCATTGAAAGTAACAGCTGACAGTCACAGAGCAACTGATTGGTGGTTATGTTGCCTTTTTTAGGGGGGCGGGGGCTGGCTCTGCCTGTCTGGAAAAGTAAAAAAACAAAATTAAAAAATTAAAAATAATGAAATGGAAAAAAGTGCAAAGTAGAAGCCTGGTGTAGTAGAGGAAAGTGTGGCTAAAGTGGTAATCTGCCTACACTTTACACCCACACACAGAAGCTGTTGTGTGCGTTAAATCTTATTTGGCTTTTTTGCTTTGGCAGAGACACAGAAACATTTAAGCCATAAGCACAAACAGACACACACAAGCTCTGCACTTGCACACAATAACCCCAGACAAATGTGTTGAAAGTGATAGGCCCAGAGCAATTTAGAGAGAGAGTGGCATCAGTGGAGGACCAAAAGGCGTGACTCATTAGCCAATGAACAGCCAGGAAGGAGGCTTGCGCTACTTTTGCATGCTAAAATAAAGCTGATAATGTACAATTTGATAAAAAAAAATATATACTTTCAAAGTACAACACAAACTGTCCATTTTGCTGCAACTCGACAGAGCTGCTTAATCCAGGACCTTACTTCCTGGAACTCTTGAGTAAAAAAACTGGTCCATTGGAGTGAATGGAGATGTTGCGACTCTTCTAAATAAACGGCTCTGGATAGGCCTAGTCCTGCAGCCAATGTAGAGTAGACACCAAAAACACAGCAGCAAGCAGCATTTGTTGAGCTGATGTCAGACATAAAAACAACCTCAGTGTAAAAGCAAACGCTGTCCTTTATTGATCGGATGACTATTTAACAAGCCTGCTCTGTCTGAAGCATCGTGTCTTTTTGTGTTTGACATTAACAACACTGTTGATTGCCGTGAGCGCCACTATAGGAGAACAGACTGTTGGTCAACCTGTCCATAAACGGACAGAACGTGGCTTCAAATAGAGGTAATAAAAACGAGACTTATAGCTTTTGCACACCAAGTCCGTATTTTCGTCCGAAATTGACGCACGAAAAAAGAAAAGAATACAACCTAATTTGTGTCAATCATCGTTGACACACCGAGTCCGACAATTATGTCCGTCATTTAAGTTTTCGGACGAGGTTAGATTTTCTGCGTTTTTCGCATCAGTCAATAGATTTTTGCGAGCTGGGACCCGTCTGTGTTTTCAGATGACGGATTAAAAAACACGCATACGAAAACAATCTGACTGTGTGTGCAAAGACCTTTACGGGAAGATATTTCACTAATCTCTCGAGACAGACTTCCGACTTGCATCGAACATCTGTCGGCACGCTCGGTGTGGTGAGAAGCCGTATGACAGCGCTCACTTTACCCGAACAAAATGGAGTGGACGTGACCGAGTGTGAAGTCAAACTTACCATTTTCAGCGTGTAGCAAGTTGCTACTTGCTACTAGCAACGAGCTAGCCATGTTGTTGTTGTTTCATAGCGAGGGAGGGATTTGAGAGCGACACGCAGGGAAAGGAAATCCATAAATGGGCAGAGCCGGTCGGTTGCAGCCAATGGCAGAGCTTGCAGGGAGCGGAAAGGGATTTTCTTCCGCTGCCGACGGAGCCCCTTGAGTTCCGTTTATTCAGATATGAAACGAGCCTGCCCCCAGAGGTCAGAGAAAGAAAAATGTTTTTTCTGTTGTTGTTTTTTTAACCGATGGGTTCCCAGATTGATATGTCACTGACGCAGCCCAAAATATAATGCTTTGTGTCTTGAGTTGATTTAGGCTTTATTTACGCAAGCTAATCTCTAGGATATCTCTCTCACTTTCAACAAAGACATGCAAGAGGTCTCCAAAATTGTGAAAACCAAAACATGCCTGTCGACGCCAGAAGGGCACCAGTTGAATGGGAGCCTAAACCAGATGAAAGGCTGAATAATTAATAAGAATTGCTAATGATTTTGCGCATAACACAACAGTATTTTTCAACCATTAACCAGCTTGAGAGGACTTACAGTCATTCCAAAGGCAAAGCCAGAGCCAAAACTTAAGTAATTAAGTGAAAAATTTAGCCTGGCCTGACTCCACAACTCGTCTTGGTTGAGGCAAACATTCAAAGCTCGGCCGGTTATTTCCTCTCCAATTTCCATCTCACTCCAAAGTCCACAGGTTTCCTTTCGGAGTCTATTAGCAGACAGGGAAAGGCCATTTTAAGAGACATTAGCTGGATGGATAGGTCAGATAAAATAGCTTCTACTGAGCCTATTAGCTTAATAGCAGCAATGAGCAACGGAGAGACGGCATCACAACGCGGGGATTCTGTCATTCTCAACTAGTTCATTTCGAGGAAGAAAAAATCATTGGAAACATAATGTAAAAACGGGGGGTGACGCGTCCACTTTAGCGATCCGGCAAGAAATCGCCCAATCAAATCAATCGTCCAATCAAATCTAAGAGAGTCAATTACAACCAGGCTCTCAAGGTTGAATCATCGATTATTCCGACGACAGCGACGCGCCCCGCCCCACCCCGCGCACACCTCGTGCGATCGGTGCACTAGATAATATCGACATGCGGAAGTTATCGTAAACAAAGAGAGAGACTGATACAGTTACTTCTGACATCATTTACATTCTAATTACCCTCCCCTCCTCTTCTCTCTCTCTTGTCTGTCTCTCTCTCTGTATGAAGAGCCTGGGCCTTCTGAGTAACCCAGATACCAATATCTTGTGAGTGGAGAGTGGGCAGCCAGCAGCAGCAGTGGGAGGAAGCCAGACAGACAGTCTGTTGATAGGAATAATTATGGCCTAGCATTGATGGATGGAGAGGGAGAGAGGAGGGAGGGGGGGGTAGGGGGAGAGAGAGAGAGAGAGAGAGAGAGAGAGAGAGAGAGAGACACTTTCGTCTTAGCTGTCTGTGCAATCCTTGAATCGCAGGTTTTTTTTCCCAAGAGCAGAGACCCCCGCAGGCGTAGAGGGGAATATCATCAAGGAAGCAAAAGACTTTCTGCTCCCACAGAGGAGGTGTGGGAAGTGAGGAAAATCCATGCGCGACTGATGCAGGGTTTAACCCGGAGTGTGAGTACAGCAGCTGGAAAGCTTTGGTAAACAGAGCAAACACACACACGGAAGAAATGTGTGTTTCCAGGCAGCAAGCACAGACGATGCAGACGGTCTATCGTGAATTCACATCAGTCATCAGTACATCTTAAGAATTGTGAACTGACTGCCCTGTGGGGAAGGGGATGAGCAGAGGAAACACACACAAAATGCTGTTTTGCTGTCTGCCTTGCGCTCAGAGTTATCTCTCTCTCTCTCTCTCTCTGTGATGAAGTGCGAGTGATTTTTTATGAGCAGTGGAGACCTGAATGGTCTCCGTGGTCCAGAAGGGCTTGGAGATAGATATAGGATGTTTTAGAGGATTAATAATGGGAACCTCTAGTAGAGGTCAAATCCCCCCCCATTGACATCCCCTTTATTACTCTGCCAACCTGCTGTGCCGTAAATGAGACCGACTAGGAGCGCACACAAGCGACGCATACTCAGTCACAAACAGGCCCCGCGACGCAACACACAAGAGGCTCCCCACTACAGATCCTCCCTTGATGTGTGGAAAACGAAGAGCAAAATATGCAGATCTGTCTTCTTCTAGGGCCAAATCCTGAGAGACGAGCGTGACTAGACTGCTGGTGGCAGAGGTGGGGAACTGCAGGGCTGCTTGTGATGGAGGAAATCCTCCCACTCACACGTTATGTGCCGAGCATCTAATAACGTTACAGAGTGAGCATGAAGGTCACTTCATCATTGTCACTTCTGCCGGCTGCAGCTCGCGTCAGAGCGCCGCTATCGGCGTTTGCGTCGCCGTCACCTGCGCCAACGTGAGTGACGTCCTTGACTTTTGAACGGACCCGCTAGAAAAATCGATCGGCTCATCTTGATTTCAGTCGTCGGGAATCGAACCTTGTAGATTTTTTTTTTTTTGCTCGGACGCGGCCATCGGACGCAACTCAACGCAAAGCAGTGGCACGTCTTTCACTGCAAGTCATGATGATGCCTGATGATGACGCCTGGTGGCTGGAGCAGAGGAGGACGTTTAGTCTGCTCCTTTTAAATACTTCCAAACCTGATGCTCATCACTCTGACTGCACTGGCTAAACCACAAAGCAAGGCAGGAGACACTTAATGGATAATCATGTCAATGTGGTTGAATCCTCTCAGCTCACAATACTGCCTATAGCTCCTCAGGGCCACACGCCTGAAACAGAGTCTCAACTAAACCAGGCTGTGCTCACCCACTGCAGAATAAAATGTACTGTATGTCGACAAGTGTGTTTAGTATGAGGCCTGTCTTGTGAAGTGAGCATTGTTTCTGGGGCTGACAGGTGGGATTTGAAGGCTTACAAGCTGCAGCAGCCTAGTTGGTACATTTACAGTCTGTGTCTCCATGTTTGTCTGTTTTCAACACCCAACTCAGCAACCAGCACCATGCAACTCAACACACGGGTTACCCAATCCCACCTGCTGTGTGTGTGTGTGTCAGGGTGGGATATAGATAGATAGATAGATAGATAAATGACAGATAGATAGATGATAAATAGATAATTATAGATAGATGATACCTGAGGGGACATTCACACCAAAAGCGTTTTTTTTTCAGTCAGAACGCTATGAAAATCATGTTGAGAGCGCTTCCATTGTGTACAAAACACAGCGCACGGAGCGTTTTTTTTGTGCTCCGTTTGTTTTCACCTGCAGTGAAATATGTCACTGCATATTTCCCCTGAAATATGCCGCCCCTGACGGGCGGCTTTAGCTCAGGAGGTAGAGCGGGTCGGCCAATGACGCAAGGGTTGGCGGTTCGATCCCCGCTCCCTCCCAGCTGCTGTCGTTGTGTCCTTGGGCAAGACACTTAACCCTCCTTGCCTCGTATGATTGGTATGAATGTAGACATGAATGATGGTGGTCGGAGGGGCCGTTGAGCGCCGATGTGTGGCTGCCACGCCTTCGAACCACCGGTACAAATGGTGTGAACGAATAATGATTCTGTGAAGCGCTTTGAGCACTTGGAAAGGCGCTATATAAATCCAATCATTATTATTATTATTATTATTATTATTTAAAAAAATCGTACCGTCAAAACGCCTGGTTCGATCACTGTGTATCCCCAGGGGTGGACTCGACACAAATATGTCAGTTTAAAAAAAATTGTACCGTCAAAACGCCTGGTTCGATCACTGTGTATCCCCAGGGGTGGACTCGACACAAATATGTCAGTTTAAAAAAAATCGTACCGTCAAAACGCCTGGTTCGATCACTGTGTATCCCCAGGGGTGGACTCAACACAAATATGTCAGTTTAAAAAGAATCGTACCGTCAAAACGCCTGGTTCGATCACTGTGTATCCCCAGGGGTGGACTCCACATAAATATGTCAGTTTAAAAAAAATCGTACCGTCAAAACGCCTGGTTCGATCACTGTGTATCCCCAGGGGTGGACTCGACACAAATATGTCAGTTTAAAAAAAATGGTACCGTCAAAACGCCTGGTTCGATCACTGTGTATCCCCAGGGGTGGACTCGACACAAATATGTCAGTTTAAAAAAAATGGTACCGTCAAAACGCCTGGTTCGATCACTGTGTATCCCCAGGGGTGGACTCGACACAAATATGTCAGTTTAAAAAAAATCGTACCGTCAAAACATATTTGTACAATGATCTGTACACGTGCAGTACAGATCAGAACACAACGACCACACGGATGGTAGCCAGCTAGTTTTGTCTGTTTGATGTTGTTCACTGTCAACATGAAAGCCAGATTATTGGCAATTCTGGCAGCAGCCGAAGTTGAAAATGTAGAGAAAAGGTAGGAGTGAAAAATGAATGAATGAATTGCAGAAAGACGCTGGCAGCTCCAAAAACGCTTTTGGTGTGAATGTCCCCTTACTGCTGCTACCTCTATCCAACCTTGTTTTCATGCTCAAGTGATGTTTCACAGCTCTTTGGTTTAGTGTCTGTGGATGTAAATGTAAGACAGCCTTTCACTGTGTCTTCAGACCTGATGAAGAGGAAGCCACTGAAGAGAGAGCATGGTGGTTTACCAAAATGAAAAGGTGCTTGTGTGTTTCTGAATACTGGCTATGGACAGAGGAGAGAGAGCCTTGCACATCTCACACTGGTGAGACGGATGGTAACAGCACAACGATGGTACGACACCACATGAAGGAGAGACGTGGACATCAGATGAGAGATCCATTGATCTCCAGCACCCCATGAGGGTTCTGGATCCATTGATCTCCAGCACCCCATGAGGGTTCTGGATCCATTGATTCTCCAGCACCCCATGAGGGCTCTGGCCAAGAGCCTGTGGACATGCAGCACCGTTAGCCAGATGAAAGGCACCATGGGAGAACCATTATCCACAGATTATCAAAGCAGCAACAAAACCTAGAGGGGTCCTTGTCACTCATCTCTCTCTCTCTCTCTCTCTCTCTCTCTCTCTCTCTACTCTCTCTATTCTCTCTCTCTCTCTATTCTCTCTCTCTGCTCTTCTTCGCTCCCTCCTGCTGGGATGTAGCAGTGGTTGACATCTTTGGTGAAGCGACAAGTAACACGCTGCGACATTAACGTCACATGTCGTGCGCACATGGCTGCAAATGCACACACACACACGCACACGCACACACACACACACACACACACACACACACGTGACGCGCGCACACACACACACACACACGTGACGCGCGCACACACACACACACACACACACACACACACACACACACACACGTGACACACACACACACACACACACACACACACACACACACACACACACACAGTGCTTCCTCCCGGGCGTTGCCTGTGGCAACATGAACACAGAACATGACTGACTGAGTCTCCTCTGACTGTCCAGTGTGCTCCTGCCTGCCTGTGATCATCACACTCTGGACACACTGACCGATAAGCCAAAGTACCGTGTTTGTGTGCCCATGTGTGCGTTAGAGGTACTTCGGGGGGGTATGCCCGAACCCCGTAAATACCCGAGGGTCCGACCCGGACGCAGCCAGGGTCCATTCAAAAGAAGCGACTGTGGACTGAGGTTGGGAGTAACTGACGTCTTGTTCGGCGGGTATCTCATGGACCCCCTGTGTGGGATCCCATGCATCAAGTAGCCATACGTGGTCATCCATCCTTCTCTCTCGTGTGTGTGTGTGTGTCACTGATGACATCATCAGTGATGTCCCAATGCCTATGTATGACATCAGTGATGACATCATCACTGACGAAATCAGTGACATCATCACTGAACTATAGCTTCGGGGCAATCAGCCTTAGGGAAATTAATCTGCCCTAATTTAAAAAATCCAGCTTGTACTCTTTACACTTCCTGAAAGTTTCAGCCCGATTGCACGTAAAACGGCATAGCTGTGGCCGGACAAAATTCTTGAAACAAACAAACAGACAGACAGAGTCCACATTGCCAAATTTATAGATATAGATAGATAGATGGAATAAACATGCCATGCACCAAAACCACGATTGGGTATGCGTACCTGAGCGAGATAGAGAGATAGAGATGGAGAGAAAGAGAGGGGGAGAGAGAGAGAGTGTGTGTGTGTGTGTGTGTGAGAGAGAGAGAGAGAGAGAGAGAGAGATGTGTTTGGATAGTGTACTGCCGTACCTCTGCTCGCTCGCTCCACATGCGCCAGGTCATCAACAAACTTGAGGACCTGTGGAAACTCCTCCTCACACACCTGTGCTAGGAAGTGGAGTAGAGTGATCTTCTGGTCTACTGACTTAGTGTCCTTCAGCTGCAGTATGAGGAGAGGGAAGAACAACATTATAATAATTTAATTTCACCACATCATAGAATTATTTTCCTTTACACTTAGTAAGCATATTACTTAAAGCTTCACTCAAGTGTACTGTTTGGGGATATGGTGGAATTGTTATTAGTTATAACAGTAGTAGTTAGTCTTCCTTTGTTGTTACTGAAGCATATTGTGGGCTAACCCCATAAATACAGTCATATTTAGTCATAGTAGGGCTGGAAATTATTATTCAAATATGAATTAAGCGGGCTGCCATCTCAATTATTATTACATTTAGAGAGAGAGAAAAATACTGGGAATTTTCATTGATCAACATTTCTTACTGGTGTGGTTACAGTGACTGAATGAATAGTTCAAGTGAAAATGAATAGTGAATGATGTCTAATGTAATGTACCGGTAGTTCAAGTGAAAACACATTTTACCCATTTTAGATGTGTTGTAAAAGAAAAACAAAATGAAACAATACATAATTGAGTGCAGATGAGGTGATCTCTAACCACATCTGCTGGATGTTATGTGATAAAAGACCACAGGCCATATCTTACACCCAGGTCCAAGTGCAAATATTTGCTAGTTTCTAG
>NC_139651.1:1587830-1607830 GCF_964638095.1 Poromitra crassiceps | reverse complement strand
ACACAGCTTTTAGAGGTAAATTCAGCAGTAGAAGCCCACCTTGCAGAGGGAGCTGAGGTCGTAGCCAAACGACTGGGCGTTGCGAGAGCCGGCGTTCATGTAGTTGCCGAGCAGCAGCACCAGCTCCAGCAGGCGGCTGAAGGCGGGGCTCTTCCTCACCTCGTCGCAGGCCGCGCTCACGGCCAGGATGTCCGGGCGCAGCACGCTCACCTGCTCCTCCAACTGCAGCCGGAACAGGATGTGACTGAGCCGCGGACGCAGGCGCTTCACGCTGCTCATCTAACAAGATGTAGATGTCAGGGACAGAGAGAGAAGAACCCAAAGTCAAAGAAGAAGTTATAAACTTAAAATAACTTACAAAGCACACTTTTTTTCCTTTTTTAACACACTCTCCCCAATTCAGCCAATCTAATTTTAAAAACACATTTTATGCAGCCGGCATGCTGAAAAGTGTTGCTAGGCAGTAGTAATAGATGCTGGCACTGATTTGATTTGGGACCCAGGTCTGGTAAGTTAATTGCAGAGTTACTGTCCGTATAGGGCAGCGAGTGGAGGGGTGGAATATACAATAGGCTGCCTTGGATTACCACTCTCACACAATTAGAGGAAATTGGAAAATATTGCATTGGGCCCAGGGCCTGGCCACAACACTGATTGTGTGTGTGCGTGTGTGTGTGTGTGTGCGTGTGTGTGTGTGTGTGTGTGTGCGTGCGTGCGTGCGTGTGTGTGTGTGTGCGCGTGTGTGGGGTGGCAGAGAGGGGGCGCAGGTTCCAATTGTCTGTCTCACACAACAGCTGGCTCTGCGCTATGATGTCCTCCATCAAGGGTTTAATTATAGCTACTGTAATGTTATCAAATCACTATTTCAGTGAGCTAGCGAGTGTGTGTGCGTGTGTGTGTGCGTGTGTGTGTGTGTGTGTGTGTGTGTGCGTGTGCGCGTGTGTGTTGTGTGGAGGAGGGAGAAGAGGCGAGGCAGGAGAAGAAGATTGCAAAAGAAAGCAGAGGAAGCAGCAAAGTGCAAAGAGGACAAAAAAACATGGGGGCCTGGAGACGAGATGTAATGACTGTTGTCCCAAGAACACAACACACAGGGGGGCAGAACAGGGGGGCAGGCAGGAGCCAAACAGAATAGAGCTCCTTCAAAGTGAATCTGTGAACTCCGCTGCCACGGTTTCCATGAGAGCGGGAGGAGTGACGGGGGGGAGTGAGGTTGGAGGCAGCTTTGACAAGAGGGCTGCTTTAACCATCACAGTGGGATGCACATAGGGCCATATGATTTCGGCAAAATGGAAAAAGCGGGACGGAATCATGGAATTTTGGTAATAAAAATGAAATCAACTGTAAAACATGGAATATTGCAGAATTTTCCATAATTTGGCTGAAATTGATGAAAAAAGGGCTAATTATCCAAATCAAAAGTAGACCTAATTTTTGTAGACCTAGTTATTGTAACCTAAATGATTTTTGATCATTTAGGTGTTTTTGATTGGGGTGTTTTGAGGGGGGGGGTGGTCTTGCGTGAGACCGTGACATCACCTCACAACTTGGTTTTAACGTTGAGAAACATGTGGAAGAGGCTGTCTGAGAGAGCCAAGTCTTAAAAAAAGAAGAAGAAAATATTGATCCTACGTCTTAAAAAATTAAATTTAAATGGACAAAAATGAATTTAGGGAAAAAATGAAACTGAATGCGGGGGGGGGGGGGGGGGGGGGGGGGGATGAAAGGGATTTCATATGGCCCCTAGATGCACAGCATGCTGCTGTTGGAGCGTTACAGTGAATCGCCACCAGGTTCCAAGAATAGGCTTGTGATGATCAAGCATCTTGTTTGTTTTTCTGTCTTTCAGTTGATCCCTTCTAAATAGCATTGGGCCCTGCATAGGCAAATCCTCACTGAGCCCTACTGGGCTCAAACCAGTGGAGACGACTGGATCAGGGAGGAGAGAGAGACAGAACTCCAGGCCAACATGGAACACAGCAAATCTGTCAGCAAATATTTGGGCAACGTGTTAGAAGTGTCTCCATTGTGTGTCGACCACAATTGGCATCCTGGATGAAAAGGTGTCATTTCAAAGAACCGCCAGTCGAGACCACTTCAGTCCCTGAAGTGGACTGGTGTAAAGTGGTCTGGGGTAAAGTGGACTGGTGTAAAGTGGTCTGGTGTAAAGGATATCCGATCACCTTGGCTATCATCTGATGATGTGGAGAGGTGAGTCAAAGATGTTGGAAGATACAGAGACTCCCCCCCCCCCTGTAAGGTCCTCTAAATCAGGGACACTCAGCTTGCTTTGCCCGGGGGCCACTTTCGTGAAATGATAGAAGGCCAGGGGCCAGTTAATAAACAAACAATATACATTTTTCTGTAGCGGATTGTAGGTTTTTGGGGTGTCAGCCGGAGTTTAGTCTGACAATGTTGAGCACACCGGATAGTTAGTTAGGTTAAGTACATACATAAGTGCCTGGGTAGCGAGCAGACGGCGGTATTTGACAATTTAGCAGCTAAATGATAGATTATTGAAAGATATTCCATATTCCAGACTGAAATGCTATAGCAGAAGTGGAGTATTGGCCAGAATGACATGAACATTTGGACACTTATTCAGCAGGTGTGTTGCATGTTGCGTTCAGGTGCACTGTAAAAAAGAAAATAATAATAATAAAACAATTGTGCAATTCAATCGCGGGCCACACAGGGGCGCCCGCGGGCCGCATGTGGCCCACGGGCCGCAAGTTGAGTATCGCTGCTCTAAATGTTCCCTCTCTCTTCATTCTCTTGTCACAAAGAACATCCAGCTCATTCATCTGGCTGCAGGAAGCATGAGGTGGCTACATTAGCCGTGTCTCCATGGCGCTGTGTGGATTCTAAGTGTCTGTGCGCTCCAGTGAGTCTACTCTACTCCCCAAGTTATTCACGGGCGTACTGCAATCACGACTCGAGTGTGCTGCTCGCACAATGGCCAATTAAAAATTCCCTTTGAACCTGAGCTTTTCGGATCGGTTGGAGGAGCACAGACGGCGGGCCTCCTTGGGCCCACGCGCGCATACAGAAGAGCACAGCTGCCAAAACACAACATGACACGAGGATGCTCCTCGTCTTCCTACGGTAGATCTCCCTGATGGTCAATGCCAGAGCAATTTAGAGAGAGAGAGTGGCGTCGGCGGAAGACCAGGGGGTCTTCTTAGGGGCGGCTTTAGCTCAGGAGGTAGAGCGGGTCGGCCAATGACGCAAGGGTTGGCGGTTCGAGACCCGCTCCCTCCCAGCTGCTGTCGCTGTGTCCTTGGGCAAGACACTTAACCCTCCTTGCTCCCGATGGTGTGTAGGCACCCTGCGTGGCAGCCTGCCGCCATCGGTGTATGAATGGGTGAATGTAGACTATCTACTCATTGTAAAGCGCTTTGGATAAAAGCGCTATATAAATGCAGACCATTTACCATTTACCAAGACCAAAAATGCGTGACTCATTAGCCAATGCACAGCCAGGAAGGGGTCTCGCGCTACTTTTGAATGCTAAAATAAAGCTGATAATGTACAATTTGATTAAAAATAAATAAATAAAAAATAAATAAAATTGACAGTGCTGCTTAATCCAGAACCCTACTTCCTGGAACTCTTGAGAGTAAAAAAACGGGTCCATTGGAGTGAATGGAGATGCCGCGACTCTTCTATTCACCTTATGTAGCCCCGCCCACTTGACCCAGTTGTGTTATGACTTCCTGTTCAAAACACCGTCTGTTTTACCTCCTGCTCACTAGTACTGTACTGTCACAGGAAGTGTCAACACAACAGGAAGTAACTGGCTGACCTCTATGTTGGAACAATGCTAACCAGCTGAGCGGGGAGGGGAGGGGTCTATTTTTCATCTATTCTTCCCCATGACCCTCTCTCCCACTGTGTGCATGACTCTCACTGATGACTTCCTCTTTTAGGAGCATGTGTATCGTCTGTATCCCAGTTGCTAGGCAGATAAAACAACATGACAGGTAGTGCTCAAACTAATTGTGAATAAATCTTCTTTGTAGAGTGTGAAGAGAGAAAACGATGCAGGCCTAATTAGGTAACAGTGTGGCACTTGAACGTGTCCCACTCCACAGGTGTGTCCCACTCCACAGGTGTGTCCCACTCCACAGGTGAGCTGTTTTTCTCTCGTACGGCTTAAAGAGATGCCATTTATTATATTACTATATCATTTATGGATTAGGATGTTCAAATGAAAGCACAGCATGTGTGTGTGTGTGTGTGTGTGTGTGTGTGTGTGTGTGTGTGTGTGTGCGTGCGTGCGTGCGCGCGCGTGCGTGCGTGTGTGTGTGTGTGTGTGTGCATGTGCGTGTGCGTGTGCGTGTGTGTGTGTGTGTGTGTGTGTGTGTGTGTGTGCGTGTGTGTGTCTGTGTGTACTACTCACCACAACCCCAAACTGCTCAGGCTCGGACAAATTAGCGTAGTCGTCTTTCAGCTTGGCCAAGGCGTTGAGCTGCTCCTGCTCTGGTAGATGATTCACAAGGTTCTAAAAGGAAGGAGAGGGGAAGAAGGACAATCTGAAGCAGCAAAATCCATCCTTCTTTTGGTTCAAACATCTAGTCTGTCTGTGATGCCTCAGACATCTTTTTAACTGCTAGCAGCAAATAGAGGAGCCCTGAAGAAGAGGACCTCTTTGAAAATGCTTTTCCCCATCAACAAAGTTGAGCCACCTTCCTGAGAAGCTAGCATGACATGGTTGGTACCAATCGATGCCTTGCGTCTTCTAGTTTCATATAATATCAGAAACTTCACCCTGGCTTTAAACCTGACCCAGCTAGCACCCAGCCACCAACACGAGGGTCGCAGGTTCGCGCCCCTGTGGTCGGGCATCCTTACAGGCACGATTTATACCGCTCGTTACTCGTTTCATGATCACAACACTTCGCAAAAGGTGTCCTGCTGTACCTGGACCATAGGTTCAGTGAGCTGCTCCTCATCCACCTCCAGTATCATGGAGCGGATCTCCTGGTAAGGCATGCGGAAGGAACCCAGGAAGATGGCTGCACAGAGACAGGGAGAAGAGGGGGAGTCACAAATCATGTAGAAAAGCTCAATATTACCATTGGTCATACGAAAAGGAGGGAAGAACTAGGGGTGGGGAAAAAATCGATTCACCTAAGTATCGCGATTTTTAATGTCACGATTTTTTGGATCGATCTTTTATTCCAGAATCGATAATCGCAAATTAAAAAAAAAAAAAAAAAAAAAAAAAATTTTTTTTTTTTTTGGGTGCTTGCAGTCAGGCCACTCACTGAACAGCAGGCCAGGCGCCGCCTACTGGTTTACTAGTGGTTTTATTACTTTATTAGTTAGTCTGAAGTAATAATTACACTTCAGGTTAAAGTGGGTGCATCTCATTGTAAAATTGGACCCAAATCTGGCTTCAAACGGCCCAAATTTCACGCGCGTTGGCCCATATCGGCCTGGCCTGCTTGGTATCTAATGCCCGGCCTGAATTATGATCCCAGTCCGCCCCTGTTTTTAACTATATCGCCCAGCCCTACTCATGATATATAATATACAGTCTCTAGTGTATGATTCAACTTTTCCCATGTTCTAATCTAGTGTAAAAAAGCAAACAAACTGAAAAAATAAAAGAAAAAATAAACAAAATCGCAATAAATCGTAATATCGAATCGCAATAATCGTAGAATCGCAATAATCGTGAATCGCAATATATATCGAATCGGCACCAAAGTATCGTGATAGTATCGAATCGGGAGATAAGTGAATCGGCACAGCCCTAGGAAGAACATAGTTGAGTGGCTAAAGGGCACGGTCCTGCTGCTTGTGTACGATTGGTACTTTACGGCTTTAGCTTGACGCAGCTAATGGCTAACAGCATGGTGGAAATCCTCCAGCCAGCTATCAGCTAGCGAGCTGTAGCTAACGGCTAGCAGCTACCGCGCAAAGCGGCTTAAGCTAGCCAGAACTCTTCTCTGCTGCTGTTGAATGTAGCTTTGTCTCCCGCGTACGAAACCACCATCTGACACATTTTAATCCCATTTTGTTTATGTGACTCTTGTCATGGCTTGTTAGCCAGACAGCTAGCTAGCTGCAGGCTACAGGCAGCACTGTCTAAGGTGTTTAAGGTGGGCTAGCCAAATAGTCCTGTCTGGTCGGGAGACTCTAGCGGTCTAAGTGCAACTCACACACCCTATATGGGTGTGTCACGTGCCACGGCCGACCAATAGTGTAACTTGATTACTCAGTGAGTCATGCGATGGTACAGTGTCCCTCAGCCACAGTGGGGTTCATAGGGCTGGCCTGCTGCTGTCCATCCAAACGTTACAGGGACACAATCATTGTACTCCAGATTGACTGTAATTGAGTTGTAAAATGTTCTGAGACATTGAGCACTTGATAGTGTGGAGGGGCTGAAGGCTGTTTGGATGGTTGGGTTTTAACTGCAGGTGTTAGCTGCTGGCTATCAGCTGGTGTGGCAGTGAAACAGGACACTGTGCTCACAAACTCATATGGGGGCAAAACTCAAATACACAAAGAGCACACAGATCAATAAGAATCAAAACGATCAGTTACTGTGTTATTGGCAAATGGCAACCACAATTTGGGTGGGTGTTCAAGATGAAAGCAATTAAATTGATTCAATGAAGCCTTAATTGACTGACCAGTCTTAACTGCTATACTGTTTAAAAAAGAGATATGTGATAACACTGTAGCGAGCCAAGCGCTCTCACTGTAATTAGCACTAATCTGTCCAATGTTCAATCTCAACTCATTACATGGATACATTTGCACTGTATCTTAACAGGAAAAGCACCAGTCAAGCTACAGAACTGACATGATGCCACACGGCCATGCTCAGCCTCAGTCGCACACACACACACACACTCGCGTGCACACACACACACGCACACACACACACACACACACACACACACAGAGCTTTCAGTTACTCTACCTCATAAGGAGGCATATATAAAGTGCCTACTCTCCTCTCTCTTTCTCTCCTCATCCCTGCTCTCTCTCTCTCTCTCTCCTCATCCCTGCTCTCTCTCTCTCTCTCTCCTCATCCCTGCTCTCTCTCTCTCTCTCCTCATCCCTGCTCTCTCTCTCTCTCTCCCCTCATCCCTGCTCTCTCTCTCTCTCTCTCTCTCTCTCCCCCCTCATCCCTGCTCTCTCTCTCTCTCTCTCTCCTCATCCCTGCTATCTCTCTCTCTCTCCTCATCCCTGCTCTCTCTCTCTCTTTCTCTCTCTCTCCTCATCCCTGCTCTCTCTCTCTCTGTCTCCTCATCCCTGCTCTCTCTCTCTCTCTCTCCTCATCCCTGCTCTCTCTCTCTCTCTCCTCATCCCTGCTCTCTCTCTCTCTCCTCATCCCTGCTCTCTCTCTCTCTCCTCATCCCTGCTCTCTCTCTCTCTCCTCATCCCTGCTCTCTCTCTCTCTCTCCCCTTCCCTGCTATCTCTCTCTCTCTCTCCTCATCCCTGCTCTCTCTCTCTCTCTCTCTCTCTCTCCTCATCCCTGCTATCTCTCTCTCTCTCTCCTCATCCCTGCTCTCTCTCTCTCTCTCTCTCTCCTCATCCCTGCTCTCTCTCTCCTTCTCTCTCTCTCCTCATCCCTGCTCTCTCTCTCTCTCCTCATCCCTGCTCTCTCTCTCTCTCTCTCCTCATCCCTGCTATCTCTCTCTCTCTCTCCTCATCCCTGCTATCTCTCTCTCTCTCTCTCTCCTCATCCCTGCTCTCTCTCTCTCTCCTCATCCCTGCTATCTCTCTCTCTCTCCTCATCCTGCTATCTCTCTCTCTCTCTCTCCTCATCCCTGCTCTCTCTCTCTCCTCATCCCTGCTCTCTCTCTCTCTCTCTCCTCATCCCTGCTCTCTCTCTCTCTCTCTCCTCATCCCTGCTATCTCTCTCTCTCTCTCCTCATCCCTGCTCTCTCTCTCTCGCTCTCTCCTCATCCCTGCTCTCTCTCTCTCTCTCTCCTCATCCCTGCTATCTCTCTCTCTCCTCATCCCTGCTCTCTCTCTCTCTCTCTCTCTCTCTCTCTCCTCATCCCTGCTCTCTCTCTCTCTCTCTCTCTCTCTCTGCTCTATCATTTCCGCAGGATGATTTATCACTCCTACTGGCTGATTAGTCTCATTTTCTTTTAATACATGAAACAAAGGTCACAGCTCTGCTTGATATGAGCCAATGAGGTGCTAAGATGTGGGAGTGCTTAAGAGATCAGCTGGATCCTCATTAAGCCCAACGCTTTTAACGGTCATTGAAGACCAAGCGTGTGTGTGTGTGTGTGTGTGTGTGTGTGTGTGTGTGTGCACGTGTTTGTGTGCGTGTGTGTGAGAGTGAGAGAGAGAAAGAGAAAGAGAGGGAGATATATAATGATACAATTATACATAGTAACATTCATCCACATATTTCAGCTGTACAGAATGGATGATCTAACACTTAATTAGCTGTGTGTTTGGTGTGTGTGTGTGTGTGTGTGTGTGTGTGTGTGTGTGTGTGTGTGTGAGAGAGACAGAGAGAGAGAGAGAGAGAGAGACAGAGACAGAAAGAGAGATGATTCAGAGGTAGAGGTGGTCAGGTTCACAGTAAGGGGACATTCGAACCCAAAAGCGTTTTTGGAGCTGCAAGCGTCTTTCTGCATTCATTCTCTACGTAAGGACGCGCTAAACGTGCTCCTCTTTTAATGAACGCACCTGGCGTTTAGCGCTGGTGGCGTCTCGTCTTTTTGGAGGAGCGCTGTGGCGTTTTAAAGCTGAAAAAAGTTGAACATTAGAGGAAAAGCGCGCTGCTCGTCTTTTTCACTCTTCCTACCTTCTCTCCTCACGAGGGATTTTCAACCTCCGCTGCTGCCAGAATTGGCAATAATCTGGCTTTCATGTTGACAGTGAACAACATCAAACAGACAAAACCAGCTGGCTACCGTCCGTGTGGTCGTTGTGTTCTGATCTGTACTGCACGCGACTACAGGGGAAAACAAACACAAGCACAAAAAAAAACACTCCCGTGCGCTGTGTTTTGTGCAGAATGGAAGCGCTCTCAACATGATTTTCATAGTGTTCTGACTGAAAAAAAACACTTTTGGTGTGATTGTCCCCCTCAGTCTTGTCTCAGCATTGCTTTCGATGGTGCGGCTCAGTAACAAGCAAAGGCAACGGCTCCTTCATTGGCAGTATTTCACCTGAGCTGTGATGTGTTGCTTAAAGTGATACTCAACACAGCAACACATCAGAGCTGTCACTCAGCCGTGGGTCATGTCAGCTTTTCCAAAAAAGGGGCGGGGCAGTTTAATTGAGGCTTTGGAATCCGCCCACTCCACATTTGGATAGGATGAAGTTTTATGGGGCGGGCACATTTCAAAGCCAGTGGCAGACCTCTCTGTGCATTATCCTGCTCGCGCATGTGCCATTTTTCCCAGAAAGCTTAGCGGCGGCATCACTTTTTACAAGAAAACAACCAAATCAGGCTCAAAAGTGTTAGATAGACATGGCGTCCATATTAATATAGTTCAGTGGGTAAACACACTTACATAGATTCTGTGCAATCTTGGGGGTTGAGCACCTTGAGCTCTTTGATTCTCTTCTTGATAGGTTTCTTCTCCTCCAGATCCTCCTCTTCTCTCTTGGCTGATGAAGGGAGAAATCACACAGGATCATCATGATGCTGCTGCACACAAAGCCACACGTCTGCATTTACACACATGCATGAAGTTGACATACATCATCTCAGACAGGTGAAGATTGAGATCCCTGCATACAGGTTCATGTTGAATAGGAGTGTAACACCATTACAGAAATAACACATGAGGTTCACATGTGTCCCACACGTTTCACCACATGTGTCCACATGTGGCGAACATGTGGACACATGTTAAATGTCACATGTAAAAACATGTGGAACACATGTGAAACCCATGGGAAGCATGTGGTTTTGGAACATTTTCAATATGATAACATGTTTTGCCACATGTTGTATAGCAACATGTTTTCCACATGTGGGCAACATGTGGAAAACAACATTTACATGGGTTTCACATGTAATCACATAGGTTTCACATGTAATCACATGGGAATTTACATGGGTTTCACACATTTCACATGTGAAAACGTTTCAAAACCACAACGCTTCCCACGGGCAAAGCACATGTTTCACATGTGTTCCACATGCTTTACCACATGTGACATTCAACATGTTTTCACATGTGATCACATGTGAAATTGCACATGTGCAAAAATCACATGTGGTCACTTGCGATCACATGTGATTTTGCACATGTGATCGCATGTGACTTTCGCACATGTGACGTTCATGTGGTTTTTCTGTAAGGGGAATGTCCAGTTTTCTTTCTTGTTATTGCATTTGTTTTGTTTTGTTTTGCTGTAGTAGTGATGAAGACTCCAGAGGGGAGAGACAAGTGGACTGGACTACTAAGGATGTCATTATGCAGATATTATTCACTGCCTAAACTCAAAGGCAAACATGAGTTGTTTGTTTTTTTCCTGGTGCGTGTGTGTGTGTGTGTGTGTGTGTGTGTGTGCGTGTGTGTGCGTGTGTGTGTGTGTGCGTGCGTGTGCGTGTGTGTGTGTGGTGCGTGTGTGTGTGTGTTTGCATGTTTATCCAAGTGAACCGTGACACAGTCTGCCATAACAGGATGTTGCAGGATGCTAGCAGGGTAGTGTGGAGAAAGGGATTTACAGCAAAAGCACTGTGATCACATAGCTGACACCGGTGGTCTGGGGGAGCCATTACACGAACACAATGTCACATGGACACGCGGTGTTCGATTGGGTCAGATGGCGGCAGGTGGGCGGGGGGGTAGCGATGGGGCGATATCGGTGGTATATTAGGGGGACATTATGAGATCGGAATCCAAACAAGAAAGTGATGAGAACACACACACACACAGACAGACACACACACACAGAGGAGTGGGAGTTCACGGTTGGTTTTTAATTATTTAAGACACCAGATTAAGAGAACAAAATGTGCTTCCCAGGAGTACGCCGGATAATTGTCTGGCGCTGTAATTATGGTGCGAGGAGGAGGAGAGGAGAGGAGGAGAAGAGAGGAGAGAGGAGGAGAAGAGAGGAGGAGGAGAGGGGAGGAGAGAAGAGAGGAGAGGTGAGAAGAGAGGGGAGGAGGAGAAGAGAAGAGGAGAGGAGAAGAGGGGAGGAGAGAAGAGGAGAAGAGAGGAGGAGAGGAGAGGGGAGGAGAGGAGAAGAGGGGAGGAGAGGAGAGGAGGGGAGGAGAAGAGAAGAGGGGAGGAGAGGAGAAGAGGGGAGGAGAAGAGAAGAGGTGAGGAGAGGAGGAGGAGAGGAGAAGAGGGGAGGAGAGGAGAAGAGGGGAGAAGAGGAGAAGAGGGGAGAAGAGGGGAGGAGAGGAGAGGAGAAGAGAGGAGGAGAGGAGAAGAGGAGAGGAGAGGAGGAGAAGAGAAGAGAAGAGAGGAGGAGAGGAGAGGAGAAGAGGAGGTCCTGGAAAGGGGATCCCTCTCTGGGATGCCCTTCCCAAGATTTATTGTTGTTTTTCCTTGTTCCCATTGAGGGTCTAACGTACGTGTGTGTGTGTGTGTGTGTGTGTGTGTGTGTGTGTGTGTGTGTGTGTGTGTGCGTGTGTGTGTGCGTGTGTGTGTGTGTGTGTGTGTGTGTGTGTGTGTGTGTGTGTGTGTGCGTGTGCGTGCGTGTGTGTGTTGGGGAGGGGTCGTTTTCATTTAGACTTTGATGTGTTCTTTGATAATGTGAGCATTGTGAAGCCGTTTGAGACTGCAACTGTGATTAAGGGCTGCACAAACCCAACTAGAGAGGAGGAGGGGAGGAGATACGAGGAGGGGAGGAGATGAGAGGAGAGGAGGAGAGGAGGGGAGAGGAGAGAGGAGGGGAGAGGAGAGAGGAGGGGAGAGGAGAGGAGATAAGAGGAGTGGAGAGGAGAGGAGGAGAGGAGGGGAGAGGAGAGGAGTGGAGAGGAGAGGAGAGAGGAGGGGAGAGGAGAGGAGAGGAGGGGAGAGGAGAGGAGAGGAGAGAGGAGAGGAGAGGAGAGGAGTGGAGAGGAGGGGAGGGGAGGAGATAAGAGGAGGGGAGGAGATGAGAGAGGAGGAGAGGAGGGGAGAGGAGGGGAGAGGAGAGGAGAGGAGGAGTGGGGAAAGGAGGGGAGGGGAGGAGAGGAGAGGAGAGGAGGAGGTGAGAGGAGAGGAGGGGAGATGAGAAGAGGAGACAAGAGGAGGAGAGGAGAGGAGAGGAGAGGAGGGGAGAGGAGGAGTGGAGTGGAGAGGAGAGGAGGAGAGGAGAGGAGACAAGAGGAGGAGAGGAGAGGAGGGGAGAGGAGGAGTGGAGAGGAGAGGAGAGGAGAGGAGAGGAGAGGAGAGGAGAAGAGGAGAGGAGACAGAGGGGACAAGGAGAAGGAGAGGAGGTGCACACCAGGGACAGGATAACAGCACATGGGTTAATCCACACAGCATCAGACAGTTGTGCTCCTCCACTCGGCCTCGCTCTCCTTCCGAAAGATCCTGTCTCTAATTAAAAAGTGAAGAGGTGTTCTGGGAAGTCACGCAGAGAGGACTACGAAGATGGCCACACACGTGCACCACAACACAACACACACATGCAGAGAGGACTACGAAGATGGCCACACACGTGCACCGCAGCACAACACACACACACACACACAGCTACACCTGGACTTACGTGGCTCTTCAGTTGGTACGCTCTCCTCACAGTCTTTGAATGAGCGAGAGGGGAAATGAAGAAACAACAGAGGACAATGGAAGACGGGAGGCAGAGGAAAGAGAAAGATGAAAATAAAATAAAGAAATAGGCAGAATGCAAAACAAAGACAGAGGTAGGACAGCAACAAGTGCTATAATAGCTTAAATGACGAACCACAAGGAGGGAACAAACTGCAAACAGAAAAGAAATAAATGAACAACATGTGAGTAACATGTGATTCGTCATCCTCCATAAAATGATGGCCTCAATATACTGATTTATTTTAAACAAGAACTAATTCCATCAAGTAAAAAATGACACTATGTAAATGATACTAATTGGAAAGAAAATCAAAACAGGCATAATTGACCACTGTTTCTGCAAACCCAACGGTACCCTCACTTCATCGTTTTTATTTTATTTTATATGACTTGTTACACTTGATATCAGTTTCAGTTATCAGTTATTTCACATTTATACCGGAATTATATATATATATATATCCAATATCCAATATTGCTTTCCTATCCTACAAGTGACACGTACCCTCACAGTCACAAGTGTGCCAATAACGGCAGCCAGCCATCTCACAGCAGAGGGGGGTGTGTGTGTGTGTGTGTGTGTGTGTGTGTGTGGGGGGGGGGGTGTCATGATGTCAATATGTATCTGACAATCCGGCATCATTTAGTGATGTCTTTATACCAGAGTGTAATCCTGAATTGGATGATAGTGGCTATTTGGATGCATATAAGGAGCCTGCGGCCCACTGCATTAAGATGCTGTATCGATCTGCTCATCATAACTTATAGCCTGAACAGAATCTCATCTATTATACCAGCCAGCACACACACTGTCTCACACACACACACAGACACACACACACACACACACTGTCTCACTCACACACACACACACACACACACACACACACACACAATTAACCACCTTGTTTCAGAGCATATAAGTAGACTCGGCTCGCCACATAATCCATGAATCATCCGCACGTAATACTGCAATACTGCATCCATCTGTACGGTAGAGGAGATAGTGGCAAGATAGGAATCATATTGCACACACACAAACACACACAGTACACGCACACACACACACACAGACACGCACACGCACACACAGTACACGCACACACAGTACACGCACACACACACACACGCACACACAGACACGCACACGCACACACGGGTACCTCAGGTGTTATCAGTTAAATCAGCTAATTAGATTGCTCCCCCTTACAGCATCACCCCCCATTCCTCTCTGGCCTTAAAACAGCTCGCTCTTCTTCAGCTCATTATACATCAGCCAATTAAAATGTCCCGCAGGGGGTCAGGGGTCACTGGTTAATCAATCAGAAGGAGCGCAGGACTGTTGTAGTTATCACTCTGCGCCATCAAGCCAGGAAGTGGGCGAGATAAGGAGACACTGTTGAGTGCAGAGAGGTGAGGAGGAGGCTGGGCTGGATACAGTAGAGAGATCAGTTAAATCCACACACGCAGAGCCAGGGACACACACAGATGGTCTGGTGTGTGACTACAGCAGCTTTTTACACAAGCTATTTTAGGCTATAACAGTGTTTCCCATATACTGTAGACTTTACCTGGGCGGCGTGCCCGGGTAAAGTCTAAATATTAATAGCCGCCAAAGTATATTCGGCAACCCATTTTAGCATTTTATAAGCGATGCAGCTGCTGCTATAAGTGACAATGTGCGTTTGCAGGGTCATGTGTGCACCGAGAGTTGGCGAGATTTAGCCTAGGCCCCGCCCCCAGCTCCCCCCGGTCTGACTGCACAGAGACACAGGCAGGCGTAGAGAGAGAGAGAGAGAGAGAGAGACGGCGTCTCGTCGACAATAGCGTTTCAATGCCGGTAAGGCACACACACTCGCACGCACACAGTTTAAAGGTCCCAATTCGTGCAGCTGTAACCTCTTAAAAACGTGTGGTCGTCTGGTCCATAAAACATGATTCTGGATTAATTTGTTGAAAATATAGCAACCCTGTTCGTTCTGACGGAGTTGTCACTTCCTCATCTCGTCGCTTCCCAAGAACGGTCTGTTTCTATAATATATTCAGAACTAACAGTTCCCATTGGCCGCTGAGGGAGAGCCCGCCCCAGGCTCCCAGCGGCCAATCAGATTAGCGTCCGTGGACCAGCATGGTAGGTTGTGTCCACAACTAACGTTAGCAACGAGCTATCGCTAACTTAACGGTTGCTACGCTAAAGAGGACATCTCAAAATGCCTAGACTTACCGAATGCACCCCCGCAGTTGCTGGATCACGTACAGTTGGCGTCGCTCCAGCTAGAAGTGTTAATTTTGTGGCTATAGACAAAATGGTGCAGGTAGCTTGTGTGAGAGAGACCCGCGCAGTATGCTTAAGGACCCGCGTGACGTAACATTAACCCGTCTGGGGGAACAGAGCGTTAGGGGGCGTGGCTTGAAGGAGACTGCAGGGGGAAGCTGGATAGGGACAAATCCAACTGTGGCAGTTCTGAGGTTGTGACCACTCATTACATGGAGGGCTGACAGCAGTATATATGCATTTACAAGTAAAAACAGCTTTTGCACGGAATGGGACCTTTAAGAAACATCTGGAACGCTATGGAGAGAGCGGCTCGAAACCGGTTTGTACAAGGAAGTGAGAGTGGAGAGAGAAGGCACCGTGCGACTCCAAGCTGGTGTGAAGGACGCACACAACAACAACACACAGGGGCTCTGTATTCATCATAACCTCATGTTTCATGTTGAAGAGCCTCTGTGACGTGCCGCATGAAAAAGAGAAGTTGCATCCGAGAGAGAGTGAGAGAGAGAAATCAGAGAGCGAGAGCGACAGAGAGACATCAGCTCCAAACAGAGCCGTCGGCTAAAAACCGGCGTTACCGTCGTCAGCGGATGAGATCAGAGGCTGCAGAAAGGGACAGCAGGTCTCCATCAAAAGAGAGGAGAGCAGTGCTGCTGTGGTGGAGGTGGACTCTGACACCAACATGAAGTAGAGCAGTGCTGCTGTGGTGGAGGTGGACTCTGACACCAACATGAAGCAGAGCAGTGCTGCTGTGGTGGAGGTGGACTCTGAAACCAACACGAAGCAGAGCAGTGCTGCTGTGGTGGAGGTGGACTCTGACACCAGTTGAAAGGGCTCCTCTTGCTCTGCCACGGCACTGAGAGAGAGCTACCCATCTACCATCCAAGTAGTTTTAAGTGAAGGTCTCTTAATGGAGGCCTGTGTGAGGAGGAATGTCACCTTGAGAGAGGGACTGTGGAGAATACTCTGTAGGAGGACAGATAATTAGAGAGGACAACTAGAGCACAGTTGGAGGAAATATGAAGGACTGTCTCCATTCTGCTTTGCCCAAATGTACTGCACTCTTTACCCTTTTAGTCACGGGGGCGGTGCACCCTGCGTTATCCATTATCGCTCCAGAAAAAAGTACGGTGCTGTTACTCCTCCACCAGCTCCAACTTACTTTTTCTCACTGTGTGACTACTTTTCAAATAAAGTGCATTTTGGAATTGCATTGTGATGATCCATAATTAAAATAAACAGATGCATTTATTTACTTCCATTATCTTTACAAATGCTGCCCTGTTACGAGTGTTAGCCACCAGGTGGCACTCAGGGGTTCCGAGCATGAAGCAGAGCGCTACAGTAAAAGCAGAGAGTGCAGAAGAAGAGGCACAAGCTTTGTTTGACGTTAACTTGCAATAAAGAACGAGTCTAACGGGCGATGTACACCAGATGCGTTACGGCTGCGTTGCGGATGCGGCAAAACTGCCGGATCAAACTCTCTCGCCCGTGATGATCGATGGGCGATACTTACATGCGGTACGGAACAATTAGGCACCTGTTCTATTTTTGTCGGATCACGCATACGTCTGACAGATGACATGAGTGTGGGTCTGTTCGCAGCCGTACCGCATCTGTTCCGGAGGCGATGTACATTAGCCCTAAACATATCACCTGACTGGACATCCATCATATAAACATGGTGCCAGAATGCGACAGGACACCAAATAACAGGTCAAACAGAAGGCTGGACACACCATTGATTGACTCCACCGGAGCTAAGTTCAACTCGATAAGCTGCAGTAAACCGCTAGCTAGCTGCAAGCCGACGAAGCGGCTCGACATGAAACGCGATCTATCGCAGTTGAGTGCCGACATCTGTGAATCGATTCATAATCGCCCACGTCCGCATCGCGACGCCTCTAAGAATCTAAGAATCATAATATATCCAGTGTTTGGGTCAGATGAGGAGACACAGCAGCATTTTGTAAGAGTCTGGGCTCGCCTCCTCCTGTAATTAATTCTGCGGACTGGGTTTGATCCAGATCTCTGCCACAGTTTAAAAGCGCTTTGCCAAAAACAGATGACAAACTGTAGCTTCACACGCGCTGCATACATACGGCTCTAAAGCACGAGGCAGCGGTGTGTCAGTGGATCGTGCCGTCAAACCACTAAAGGGAATGGAGGATGAAATAAAAGTGGTGTGAAAGAGCATGACTGATGCTGTACATGACAGGCAGGCCTCTGAGACAAGCTAGTAACACCTCAAATACACCCCGCCCCCTCCCCCTCCTCCTCCTCCTCCTCCCCCTCCTCCTCCTCCTCCTCCTCCTCTTCCTCCACAGCACTTCATCTTATCAGGATGGATTTCTAATCAGAGAAAAGCGTCTTACTGGAAGTGCCCTCCCTGCTGCGCACGTGCACACGCGTGCACAGCCGCACACGCACGCAGACAAACGGCCAATCACACGACACGCACGCAGACAAATGGCCAATCACACGACACGCACGCAGACAAACGGCCAATCACACGACTAACACCACAGCAAAAGGCAGGCAAAGACAACGCGTACAACATAACTAATGCTGAGATGGGAGGAGCAGAGCACTCTAGCAAGAGAGTGGTGTCAGCGGAGGTCCAAAATGCATGACTCAGTAGCCAATGAACAGCCAGGAAGGAGGCTCGCACTACGTTTGAATGCTAAAATAAAGCTGATAATGTACAATTTGATTCTTTAAACGTTGGACCCTTTCAAAGTACATCACAAACTGTCCATTTTGCTGCAACTCGACAGTGCTGCTTAATCCAGGACCTTACTTCCTGGAACTCTTGAGAGTAAAAAACGGGTCCATTGGAGTGAATGGAGATGTCGCGACTCTTCTATTCACGAGTTTCCTGGTGAGACAGTGGGTGCTTCCATGACACCCTCCCTCCCCGTTTCCAGCTGCTGGTTGCCTGTTTCCGCCCAGGACCGTTCATAGCGAAAGAGACTGAAAATAATCATAATAATTGCTGTGACTTTGTACCTACCTATGTCTTGTAATGGAGCCCCCAGCACAATCATTTCACACATGCATAATTGTACAACGGAGTGACAATATCTTGAATCTTGAAAGAGAGAGACCGCTAAAGCTCCGTTCAATGACCAAATAATAAGAGTTCCGGTTTGGACGTTTAGCCTTCAAAATAAAAGCGGCCGCTATGCAACCACATACTATTTTTTACCAATTTCGGCTAAAATAAGCCCATACAGTACCAGTGAATTGACATTCACCTCGTTTTTGTAAAATATCACCGCTATGCAACCACACAACGTTACTATTTTTAGCCATTTTGGATAAAATAAGCCAAACGTTCCCACTCTTTGACAGCGGCGTGCACGTCCTTGCTAGTGAAAAAAATGTAAACAGGAAGTCGACAACCGGCAACCGCTGAGAATCATGGAAAACGTAGGTCCATGAATAAGGTGAATATCCATGGAGTTAAGTGAAGCCCTGACAGAAGTGTGAGCGAGTGAGTCAATGGGGGTGAGAAAGAAAAGGGAGAAACTCTGACAGAAAGTAAAACAGACACGAGGAAGAGAAACACAAATGGAATGAGAAATATGAGAGCGAGAAAGAGAGCGAGAGTTTGCCACGTCAATTTTGTCCAATATTTACCCAACTTAACTTCCTGGAGCGATATGACACCTCAAATTGACTTTCCTCTTGATGAGGCCTTATTATTTATGGCCTGTTGTTGTGATGAGAAGGTCTCTCTTAAAGAAGGCATGCACACACACACAAGAATGCACACACAAGCATGCATGCACACACACACACACACACACACACACACACACACACACACACAAGCATGCACGTGTCGTGCACACACAAGCATGCACACACACAAGCATGCACGCGCACACACAAGCATGCACGCACACAAGCATGCACGCACACACACACACAAGCATGCACACACAAGCATGCACGCACACACACAAGCATGCACGCACATGCATGCATACGCACACACAAGCATGCACACACAAGCATGCACGCACACGCATGCATACGCACACACAAGCATGCACACAGAAGCATGCACGCACACGCATGCATATGCACACACAAGCATGCACGCACACACACAAGCATGCACACACAAGCACGCACGCACACACAGGCACGCACGCACACAAGCATGCACACACACACACAGCAAAGGGAAAGGTGAGAGGGCAGCAGGCTAAAAGGGTAATTAATTCAGCCTGTTGTTTCCAATAGTCAATCAAGACAATCAATCGTACAAATATAAATCACTTATTTGCAATATGGTTTGCAAACAATACACACACTGCACAATACACACACTGCACAATAATACACACACTGCACAATACACACACTGCACAACACACACACTGCACAATACACACACTGCACTGCACTGAAGCTAAATCCAGTATGAGACAACTGAAGCACAGCCCCCCCCCCCCCCTCCCCCCCCCCCCCCGTCGGGCTGTCGGCAGCATCTGAACAAATCCGCCGTTCCGACAGACATCTGTCACCTGGGCAGAGTGGACAACAGAGTGAGAGGGACAGTCAGACAGACGGTTTGGTGTGTACGGTGTAGTGTGTACGGTGTGGTGTGTGTACGGTGTGTTTCTCTCTGCCCCTGCTCAAACCCTCCACTGCTGCTGGTCACCGTGACAGACAGCACACAGACAGCCAGATTGTCCGTCTGAGGTAGCAACTCTCGGACTACAGACACCTGCCTCAGCCTCTCCTCCGCCCGTGCTCTCCAGCATCCTGATGGTGCCCAGAGTATAACACTGTACTGACATGCCGACACACTGCCTGACAGGGGCTGTGTGGGCAATGGACTCGTCCGCCCATGTGGTGCTGTGGGTTTGGCGAGTCGGTGACAGAGAGCGAGATAGAGAGACACAGGGAGAGAGACACAGAGAGAGAGAGAGAGAGCGAGAGAGAGAGAGAGAGACGTATCAGAGTAATGTAATGAAGTGTGGGAGCTGTGTTGTGT
>NC_139651.1:1550330-1585330 GCF_964638095.1 Poromitra crassiceps | reverse complement strand
TTATCAGCCATGTCTTAACACACTGATTGCCACCATTGAGATTAACTTGATATTATCATCAGTCAAGACAAACTTCAAGACGAGGTAGACTACTCCCGAAATGGGTCAACTCAAGATACACAATATATATGAAAATAGGACACTTGGAGATTTTGAGAGGAAGGTGAAATCAGTTCAGGTTAGTGTGCTTGTTTCTTTTTCCACAACAATGAAAAGAGCCTCTATAATGATTATGCATTTGATGAGATCTCTCGTCATAATGGGACAAAATTTCTGCCGCCGCACGAAAAGTCATTACAGAACTAATGGTTGTTCTTCAAAATGTCACAGCCAAAGCATACTTTACAGGAGGGAGAGAGAGAGAGAGAGAGAGAGAGGTGGGAGGGAGGGTCGATAAAGAGAGAGAGTGATAAAGAGAGAGAGGGAGAGACAGGCAGACAGACACACAGAGAGAGACAGAGAGAAAGAAAGTGAATTTGAATGCGAGCAGATAATGCCAAAAGGAGAGCAGTGCTTACTGTTTGGCAGCAGGAGGTGGACATGGTGCTGCTGTCCTCAGATACCACGCGGGGTTCCAAACCAAACCATCCAAAGTAGATTAAAAGCTTTGGAAGTCAATTCACTGGCTAATTCTGCCTCCCACCCACAGTGAAAACAATTGGACTCCACACAGTGGAGAAAATGAGTCCCTCTTTGAAGATAATCTATACGTTAACCTCTTTACTCCACTGCGCTGGAGTGGATTATGACTTCGGTCGATTAAGTCTAAACTCCAGACAATTTAGAGCACAATTCATATAATTTCTATACAGTATATATATATATACAGTATATACAGTACTAGAAATTAGAATGTAACCGGGCCAATTATGCCAATAAGGGACTGCGTGCTGTAGTTGATAACGTAAACCGGCCAATGGCGTGTCCCGAAGCAAGAAGCGGTCACGTCTACGCTAGTAGAGTAAGCATAGCCGTAAGTGCAGTTATTGCAGGGATAGACTCGATAACAATTAAAAAACAAGAGTATGCACCAGCGGAGTTTCTCAGCGGAAAAGAAATGTTCGCCATTCTTCGGAGTGGATAGGACTAGATCTGACGATGATTCGCTGAAGGAGTTGTCCGTCAAGGCAAGTAGTCCCGCCTACTGAACTGAACTGACTGATATGTGGAGTGAAACTGAACATGAGCTGCTGTGATAGGATGGTTTTTACCAGGACACTCTCCTCTGCCAGCAAAGGCTTGACCTTAGAGAGGGGTCAACGACCTTAGAGAGGGGTCAACGAGCTGCGTTAGTGGAGTTGACATCAGCCTCCCATCAACACATCATGTGGGTTATATGACATGAGAACAAGCAGTAAAGCATCCGGCCACGTCAGTCCTGTCGCATTACAGAGCTCGGCCATTTCTGTTGCCTCTCCACAGCTCCTGGAGACTGAGGGTGATGAGTGTCAAAGTTAAGTGATCCTGAATTGTGCTGAGCTTCTGTGAAGTGTGTTTGTCACTATTGATTGAGTGAGGAATAGCAAATCTGGGCCTAATCTCTTTTACGAGGATTATTTTTCACTGGCGCCCGGGCATCCCCAAACACCTTTACAATCAAACGTTCAAAGTTTCCTCTAACTAGACGAACTCTTACTTACAAAAGGGTCCCCATGTGGTTCTGAAAGGGTTCCACAACACCACCCACTCCTCCTCCTCCTCCTCCTCCTAACCCAGCCACCCATATCCTCATAATGCCTCTATAAGACGGTGTCCCGCAGCCTCCTTTCATCCTTTCATCTGTCTCATCTTAAGTCTCTTTATGCTGGAGCGACCCGTCGAGCCATCAGCTTTTAGTTGGTAGCTCAAATGTAGCCGTAGCCTGAGTGAGGAGGAGGAGGGTGCACTGTGGAAACAGAGGGGAGGAGGAGGGTGCACTGTGGAAACGGAGGGGAGGAGGAGGGTGCACTGTGGAAACGGAGGGGAGGAGGAGGGTGCACTGTGGAAACGGAGGGGAGTCTGAGCGAGGAGGAGGGTGCACTGTGGAAACGGAGGGGAGCCTGAGCGAGGAGGAGGGTGCACTGTGGAAACGGAGGGGAGCCTGAGCGAGGAGGAGGGTGCACTGTGGAAACGGAGGGGAGTCAGATGAGGAGGAGGGTGCACTGTGGAAACGGAGGGGAGCCTGAGCGAGGAGGAGGGTGCACTGTGGAAACGGAGGGGAGCCTGAGCGAGGAGGAGGGTGCACTGTGGAAACGGAGGGGAGTCAGATGAGGAGGAGGGTGCACTGTGGAAACGGAGGGGAGCCTGAGCGAGGAGGAGGGTGCACTGTGGAAACGGAGGGGAGCCTGAGCGAGGAGGAGGGTGCACTGTGGAAACGGAGGGGAGTCAGATGAGGAGGAGGGTGCACTGTGGAAACGGAGGGGAGCCTGAGCGAGGAGGAGGGTGCACTGTGGAAACGGAGGGGAGCCTGAGCGAGGAGGAGGGTGCACTGTGGAAACGGAGGGGAGTCAGATGAGGAGGAGGGTGCACTGTGGAAACGGAGGGGAGCCTGAGCGAGGAGGACGGTGCACTGTGGAAACGGAGGGGAGCCTGAGCGAGGAGGAGGGTGCATTGTGGAAACGGAGGGGAGTCAGATGAGGAGGAGGGTGCACTGTGGAAACGGAGGGGAGCCTGAGCGAGGAGGAGGGTGCACTGTGGAAACGAGGGGAGCCTGAGCGAGGAGGAGGGTGCACTGTGGAAACGGAGGGGAGTCAGATGAGGAGGAGGGTGCACTGTGGAAACGGAGGGGAGCCTGAGCGAGGAGGAGGGTGCACTGTGGAAACGGAGGGGAGCCTGAGCGAGGAGGAGGGTGCACTGTGGAAACGGAGGGGAGTCAGATGAGGAGGAGGGTGCACTGTGGAAACGGAGGGGAGTCAGATGCACGATGGGTTTGAATGATCATGAATGCATCTCAGTGCATCGGATCCTTCCTGGGTTTGACTTAGCTGTCAGCTCTGAGCGTAATCTTTACCTCCACAGGGGAGCCCTCTCTTAATCAGCTACACCCCCGCCCCCCCTAACCAAACCCTCCACCCTGACATGTATATACACACAACCACTACTTCCATCATGTAGTCTTGACTGACTGACTGACACACAGGCCAGTATAATCTTATGGAAATGGGCTGTCTGATGATCTCTTACAGTACACCAGCCAGCAGAGGGGAGAGAGGCCGTCTCTCCATCACTCTCTCTTTACCAGGGTGCATTGATCTGCAGAGTCAGACATCCACTGAGAACATAGGCTTAACACTACAGCTAGCAACATCGCACACAAGGGGCCAGGCCTGAAGCATCTTTTATATATATACCGTAAATTCTACTATAAGGCGCACCGGTCTATAAGCCGCACCTTCAAAGTTGACTATTTTTTTCTTATATAAGCCGCACCGGACTATAAGCCGCGGGTGTTTTAATGGTATTTTTTGTTTTTTTTTACAGTGCACACAGTGTCCGCGGTGTGGTGAAAAGAGGGCAAGAGAGGAAATTAAAACAGAAGTGGATTTATAGTTAGAAAGAGTGCTAAAGAAGAGAGAATTCCGTTTTTTATTTTTTTATTTTAGTTACTCACAGTACTATTGACCAGTCCAACTCAAAAGATATTCGGCAGTTTCACTTTGAGCTCTTGTTCCGCCGCTGTCCATCAATGGTTATGACGAGTCTCGCTGGGTACAGTACGCCAAAGCGATATCCATTGACTCGATGATGCTGTTGTATGTTGCGCGTTTCTGTTGCACCAACGCGGAGAGGTCCTGCCGGACGAAAAAGCGCGTACCCTCCCAGGTGAGGGGCTTCTTCCCCGCAGCCTGGAGGATGAGTTGACGGTCGGGCCAGCGGAGTAGGCAGATGAAGATGGCCCTCGGTGGCAGGCCGGGGTCTGGACGTGGCCGAGGCGCCCGGTGTGCCCTGTCCACCTCTGGTGGTTTCTCGCCTTCCTTCAGGTCCAGGATGTAACACAGGATTTTGCCACGAAAGCGTCCATGTCACCAATCTCAGCTCCCTCTTTTACATTGATCAGGCGAATGTTATTTCTTTTACTCCTGCTGATTAAGTCATCAACCTGCGTGTGCAGGGTTTCGATTTTGCATTTTATCCATTTTCGGACTCACTGTGTTGTTTTTGTCCTCCAGTGCGCTGATGCGCTTTTCCGCATTATAAACTCTGTTCACGGTTGCCTTAGTTTCTTTAGTGAGTGAGTGGATGGACTTCTGCACGTTTTCAAACTTGTTTTCAAGCTGCTCAAAACCTCTGAGCGATGTCGGACTTAATCGATAGTGTTTCACGGAGTAAAAGTTTAGCCCAAGCCGTGTATCTCCAGCCTCCAGCAGGTGAGTCATTTCCTCATTCATGGCGTGATTGCTTCGTCTTTTTCTTTCTGCTTACCTGTGTTGTGTTATGTTATGTTATGTTATGTTGTTAAAAGAGGGCAAGAGAGGAAATTAAAACAGAAGTGGATTTATAGTTAGAAAGAGTGCTAAAAAAGAGAGATTTTTATTTTTTTTGGAAAAAATCCATAGATAAGCCGCACCGTTATATAAGCCGCAGGGGCCAAAAAAGGCCAAAAAATGGGAAAAAAGCCGCGGCTTATAGTCCGGAATTTACGGTATATATATATATATATATATATATATATATATATATATATATACACTGTACAGTGTTTCCCCTACCATTCTACGACGACGCCAAAATTCCGATTACTGACAGCAATCATGTTCAGGCAATATTTGGATTACAACATTTACAGTATATTGTTCAAAAGTAACAATTTCTCTAATAACCTGGTTTAAATCGATTAATTTAATGGTCTCAAGGAACCAATGTGAGAACCATACTCCCCCCCCCCGCTCACACTGCGTCTACTTTGTAAATGGTAAATGGCCTGCATTTATATAGCGCTTTTATCCAAAGTGCTTTACAGTCAGTAGGTACATTCACCCATTCACACATCGATGGTGGCAGGTTGCCACGCAGGGTGCTGGCACACCATCAGGAGCAATTTGGGGTTCAGTGTCTTGCCCAAGGACAGTTCGACATGCAGACTGGAGGAGGCGGGAATCGAACCACCGACCTCTTTCATCCAAAGAGATTAGTGACGACCCGCTCTACCTCCTGAGCTACAGCCGGCCCGCTTTGTAAAGTAATAAATTGATCGATTGAGCAGAAACCTACGTGTGTTATCCGATTCCGGCTAAGCTTACGACGACGATGATTGTGACTTTATTCTGATCAAGATAAGCACATAAATGTGTGTACGTTTCATTAACCACAGTATCATGCATGGATCAGGTTGACAGTGAATTGTTACATGTATGTTAACATACTACATGACACTTTGCAGCTGACAAATCTTGGCGCAGCTCCACTCACAGTGTGTGGGAGAGATGGCTTTTGGAGACCCACCCAGGGTGGGTTTTACAGAAGATACATGCACACTTTCATAAGCCTAACAGTTAGCCATACATGCAATGAAGCTGGAGGTCAAAGTTCAAACAGATTCTACACAGTTCATTCAGTTTGTTGTACAGTAAATGGAGTCGCCCCAGGCTGTTTCTCTCAATGACGTCGAGCGATCATTGATTCTTCAGTTTCTAGCTTTCGGGGGGGATCTTCAGATATGTATGTTTACATATGTTTGAACTGTGGAAGACGGAAAGTGCCAGTGGACTTGTTATTTAGTGTGTTTACATGTACAGTAAAAAGGAGAAAAGGCCTGCACTCAATAAAGTCCTTTAGGCGTTTCATACAAATGAGGTACAGCAGCAACAACGTACAGTACGCGTTTCAGCAGGTAGCCTTCATCAGCGTTGAACGAAGCCAAGACTTTATTTATTTTTCCCCCCGATGTTTTATCCCATTTTTATCCCCCGTTAGTGCTAATTTAATTTATTTATCTTGGTTGCTGCTCCACCCTCTGCCGATCTGGGGAGAGCCGAAACTGGCCCCATGCTTCCTCCGAGACATGGGCAGTTAGCCAGCCGCTTCTTTTCACCTGACAGGGGAAGCTTCACCGGTAGGACGTAGCACGTGGGAGGATCACGCTATTCCAACGAGTTCCCCTCCCTCCGAACAGGCGCCCTTAACGACCAGAGGAGGAACCACATCAGCAACCAGGATATTGCATGTTTTTGTGAAGGGGTTCCTATATGAAGGAAACCCCCAGGGGGCACGGGGAGAACATGCAAACTCCACACAGAAAGGCCCTTTTGATGACCCCACCCGGGCGGTGGGCGCTCGAGGACATGCGGACGGGCACGCACTCCTTCAGCGCTCACAGCGTCCCAGGTGGGAATCGAACCCAGGACCTTCTAGCTGTGAGGCGACAGCGCTTACCACTGCACCAAGTTTGACCTTGGCCCTGTACCTTCAATGACTTTCTTTTTGAAGTGTGCTCGCTACTGCTGTTGTTTGACGTCTACATGTACAGTACATGCACGCACAAAGTGTTCTGCATAAGAGCGCATGTCGAAGTTAAGGTCTTAAAGGGATACTCCACTTTTTCGGGAGTTTACAGTGAGCTACAGTCGCGAAGTTAGTTAGTATCACCATAGAATGGAGGGTAATGGTACAGCTGTTAAAAAATCCGCCAAAACACACATCTGACAGTGCCAAAATACATGTTGTGCTTCGGGTACTCACCACACGATGAAATATTAATCCAAAATGCACATAATCTGTCTTTTTGGAAGGAAAAGAGGTTGGCGGGCCATGTTTGGAAAGTAGTGACGGCTACAGCATTGCCCTTCATTTTCTATTGTGTTTATGGTTGTTATTGTGTTCATAGTTTTCTTTTATTCTTATGTGGTATACAAATCAACTTTTACTTGACTTGCTAGTTAACAAAAGATGTGTTGCTAAATTAGCAAATATCTTTCAGACACCTCCCCCATTATGTATTTGGATTTGCCTGCCATTTGTCTTTCTCCATACTTTTTAAGAATTGCATTAATTCTAACATTCGCCCTCAGTTTGTCTCTCTGTCTTTCTCTTCTGGCAGTGTGGCGGCTCTGGAGAAGAGGCAGGCTATTAGCAGATGTCTGTATCCTGGGGAGAAATGGCAAAGTGATTTTGTGATCTTTGAGGGTTTTCTTCTAATTGGATGTTGTTTATTAGCAGAAAAGCCCCGGGAAAGGGCAGCTCTCTTCACGTTGCTGCTCACTTCTCCAGCACCGCGGCGGTGAAGCTACTGCTAGCTCCCTGCCTGCTCACTTCTCCAGCACCGCGGCGGTGAAGCTACTGCTAGCTCCCTGCCTGCTCACTTCTCCATCACCGCGGCGGTGAAGCTACTGCTAGCTCCCTGCCTGCTCACTTCTCCAGCACCGCGGCGGTGAAGCTACTGCTAGCTCCCTGCCTGCTCACTTCTCCATCACCGCGGCGGTGAAGTTACTGCTAGCTCCCTGCCTGCTCACTACTCCAGCACCGCGGAGGTGAAGCTACTGCTAGCTCCCTGCCTGCTCACTTCTCCAGCACCTCGGTGGTGAAGCTACTGCTAGCTCCCTGCCTGCTCACTTCTCCAGCACCTCGGCGGTAAAGCTACTGCTAGCTCCCTGCCTGCTCACTTCTCCAGCACCGCGGAGGTGAAGCTACTGCTAGCTCCCTGCTTGCTCACTTCTCCAGCACCGCGGAGGTGAAGCTACTGCTAGCTCCCTGTCTGCTCACTTCTCCAGCACCGCGGAGGTGAAGCTACTGCTAGCTCCCTGCCTGCTCACTTCTCCAGCACTGCGGCGGTGAAGCTACTGCTAGCTCCCTGCTTGCTCACTTCTCCAGCACCGCGGAGGTGAAGCTACTGCTAGCTCCCTGCCTGCTCTTGATGAACAGAGAGAAATGGAAAGTAAGAACTGAATTATTAGATGATGTCAATTAAGATACATCCACCTGGACTATAACAGAGTATCAAAAATATAGCCAACACATCACGCTAAGCCTGGCGAGCACAATTCACCTTCAAACTTATTAAAATTCACCTGATGACATCAAAGGCCTTGATAAGCACTAGGGGTGTCACAATACACTCAGTTCACGATACGATACGATACACGATATTGGGTTCACGATAACGATACGATACGATATTTTAACAATATTTTTTTGCGATCGATTTGTAAGTTGAGGGGGCATCCTTCACGCTAATTTGAGTAATTTCACCATTTTCATCCTCCGTGTCTGTAACGTCCCTCGTCTGTTCAAACAAAGCAATAAAAAAAAAAGGAGAGCGAGCATGCAATCAGATGCAGATCAGTGCCACCATGTTCAGCTTCTTTTTCTCGCGATATGAGATTTCATCTCAATGATACATATTGTCACGTTTTGATATCGCGATATATCATGGGACGATATATTGTGACACCCCTAATAAGCACTTGATATATATATATATATATATATATATATATATATATATAGATAGATATAGATAGATATATACGTCAAAAGGGGTAATATACATTTTCATGTACAGCATGTGCATAATAGGCCTCTAGGGAAAGCCAAATAGCCTATAGACTTAATGCATTTCACTTGTCAGACTGCAATAGCTGCAGTATTCATTCCTTTAGTGATGAAGAAGAACAAACACTGGACAAAGAAAGGTCAAATGAGGTAGAGGAGGCACTCTGCTGTTGAAGAAGATCAAGCTAAGCACTCTGACTCTGACAGGCTCATGTTGAGTCCAGGCATAAAGAAAACGCTGCAAAGAAGAAGAGTGCCACCTTGATCCAGATGTTGGAGCAATGAAATCGTGTTCATGTCCGCACACAAAGAGAAGAATATCCTCTTCAAAATACATCTGAAAAGCTCCAGCATCACCCTGTAACATTATCCATCAAACTTGATTTCACTATACTCCATCGCCACTATATGAAGTCAAGTCTAGCTTTGATTTCCCCTCTCTTAATGGTCCACACTCCTAAAACGACAATCAACATCCTGCAGTGATTTGCATTGTTTTTCCATAAGGAGGTAATGAGGGTGTGTGTGGTCAACCTGCAATGACAGCCCATAAGTACCAAATGTCTGCCTTTATCATAATATGGCTCAATAGAAAGTCACATTCAAAAAAAAATCCCAATCGTTTAATAGGCTCCGTCACATTCTACTTGTTGCTGGTGTCCCCAAACCTTCCAACTGAGAGACAACAACCTAACTGCTGGTTCAACTGAGGAAATGGGAACGAACAGAGGAGGCAAGAAACAACGTGTAAGGGGATAGGTTCAACACATCCCTCAATGCCCACCTGCCAGTGACTCAAAAACATTCAGTGATTTTCTTTTTCCTCTCTCTCTCTCGCTCTGTGTCTTCAACACCCACAGGAAAGCCCTGCTTCCCGTGTTTTGTCTCTGTCTATTGACACTGATTAACTCCAAGAGCTTCTCCAGAGGCGATCGGAGGATCACAGAGAAACTGCTGAAAGTTCTGAGAGCTGTCAACATCCTCTGAAGGCCTCCACCCACTAGATTTGCTAGTTTGTTTTTCCCTTCTCTCCTCTTCTGTGACCGCCAGGTTTCCCAAAGTGGAGAGGCTCAGTTGATACAAGCTCGCTCGCTCGCTCTCTCTCTCTCGTTCTCTCTCTCATATCTTTGTGATTACAGTTCATACAGACCTCGAAGAAATAACTGCTCCTCTACCGTGCCTGATATACAGCACATCGGCAACACGTCGTTTTATTCATCTTATTCTTTTCCCATACAAGGACGCTTCTGCATGACGTCATTTCGTAGTCGTCTTTCCGGTTTTAAACACGGAAGTAGAGTACGCCTACCGCAGTCATTTAGACTTGCCAAAAGGCTGTTTTCAAGCTAAAAAAAAAACCCAAACTGTTTTAAAGTTTTAATATTTGTCGGGTGAGAACGTAACATATATGTGACCAGTTTATCAGAATAACGCCTATTGGAAATCTTTAACGAGCAGCGAGGACCGGGAGCGCTGACTGTGATCTGTCAAACCCTACTGTAGTTAGGCTACTGGCAGTGAGAAAACACTGTCGACGTGCTTTTGAACTCAATGATGTTCATCATGTCTTCATTTTTACATAGACGTTTTTGTTTTCTTGTGTTCAGACATCATGTCTGAACACAAGAAAACAAAAACGTCTATGTGCTTTTGAACTAACGTTAAATGCCGACCGGGTACAGCCATCGGCTCCTCGCAGCAGCAGTAACGTTATGAACATGTAACTGAAGTTGGCCGCAGTGTAGCTTAATTCTGAATGTTGCCAAACTTCATTCATACTGACGTTTTATTTTGAAAATGGCCACCAACTAGCGCTGAACCGGAAGAACAAATACATTGTGTCGAACACGGAAGAGAGAAAAAGTGGGCCTGGTGAATAGTAGGCTCTCGTGACCATACCCCCGCCCTCATAATAGGAAAAGACTGCACAAGAAGTCAAAAACACTTGAAACAAACTATTTAAAACGGTTTAAACGAATATTGATACTACAGTATACCAAAGAGTTGCTGTGTTGTTGGGTTTCACTAACCATAAAAAAGGTGTTGTCTGCAGGTGAGTCCACACCTCATCTCAATATAGTGAAAGTCATAATTAATTTGTGATGAAAACAAAATGTGTATATTGGGGGAGGTGCTTTTTTCCCCCTTTCTAAAATTGCACTTTCATACGTGACTTATTGCTGGAAAAAAATAAGCTTGTAGACAGACACACATGCACGTGCACACACACACACACACACCAATTTCCCTGCATATCTCCAGGCCCCCTGCCATTACTAACTATGTCCTTTGGTTGTTTCGAAAGGTGCTGGTATTTTCCTTCCTGGCTGTGCCCTTTACATTATGTATTGTGATACCCAGTGTATTTGAGCTGTGCCCTTTACATTATGTATTGTGATACCCAGTGTATTTGAGCTGTGCCCTTTACATTATGTATTGTGATAGCCAGTGTATTTGAGCTGTGCCCTTTACATTATGTATTGTGATACCCAGTGTATTTGAGCTGTGCCCTTTACATTATGTATTGTGATAGCCAGTGTATTTGAGCTGTGCCCTTTACATTATGTATTGTGATAGCCAGTGTATTTGAGCTGTGCCCTTTACATTATGTATTGTGATACCCAGTGTATTTGAGCTGTGCCCTTTACATTATGTATTGTGATAGCCAGTGTATTTGAGCTGTGCCCTTTACATTATGTATTGTGATACCCAGTGTATTTGAGCTGTGCCCTTTACATTATGTATTGTGATAGCCAGTGTATTTGAGCTGTGCCCTTTACATTATGTATTGTGATACCCAGTGTATTTGAGCTGTGCCCTTTACATTATGTATTGTGATACCCAGTGTATTTGAACGTGTGAATATCAATTTTATAATAGGCTCAGCTGGGCAGAGGACACAGCCAATGTTTACCATGAATGTCTCACACACACAAAACACAATGCAACATTTACACATACAGTATATGTCAATGCTTGTAAATGTACACGCGTGATCATAAATCTATGGTCCTGTAGACACACAAAATAACACCAACCATCATTAGTGTTAAAAATCTGGCAATATATATTTCTAGAGATGCACCAATATGAAAATGTTGGCCAAGACCAATATTAACGTTGCTGTTCTATGATCTGTATAAAACACATCTAATTATTTGGAAATGCACATTCAACAATCTGAACGTGCCATTTCATTTTGAAACTTGCATTTAAACATGCACATTAGGCACTTCAAATGTTACGTTTTGAAATATATGTGGAATTGGCACATTTATTCAGATGGTGGTTTGCATTAAGTCTGATGCTATTTGTTTGCCTATAGGGAATAGGGAAATATATTTGTGATCAGACTTTATTATTTAAAAGATATAAAGTACATCCATGAATATTTATCTGTGTATATGTTCAGTATGCTTAATGGGGGGGAGACTACTTGAAAGAAAGCAAAAGAAATACTAACCTTTGGTTTCTGTTCCAGACAGTACAACACATCAGGGCAGAACATGCAGCAGCCATGCAGACAGAGGTGGAGAGGATAGAAGCAGGAAGCAGAGGCAGAGGCAGAGACAGGGGCAGAGAGAGAAGAAACGTTGGTTAGCGCTGTGCTGTTTGCTGTCAGCATCATTAAGTAGTTGTAGACATTGTATTGCCAGCAGAAAAACAGCTAAAAACATCGCACTGAATACAAAGTGATATGTAGGATAATAGTCCACGGAGTAAGGCTCTATATGCTAAAACGGAATAAATGTCATTATGAACTTGCCACAGTGTGCGTTTAATCGACACTATATTTGTTCACGCAGACTTGTGTCAAAGATAAAGTTTGTTACAGCGTTATATTACTTCGCCAAACTGTTTGCTCATTAGTTCTGTGTCATTTGGATCATTGCTCTGTGGTATGGTCATCTAAGCGTCTTAGGCCATGTTCACATTACAGGCAAATCCGATTTGCTGATAAAGTCATTAATCATCATTATCTTGATTGGTTTCCCAAATCTGATTTGGGAGTGTGTCCGCACTGCCACAAATCTGATTCTCAAGTCGGATCTGTGTGTCCAGACCTAAACAGCCTATCTGCATGGGTTGCTATGGTAACGACGTGGGCGTCAGTAAATACGTACGTCGGTGACGTGGTTTTCCTGCGCAGAAGCATTTGATGACGAGTTGCGAGTGACGTTCAAATCAGATTTGGTGGATCTGCGCGTCCGCACTGAAGTCACATCAGTCAAAAGCACATTTGAAGCAGATTGGAAACTACCTCCATGTGTGGTTTGGGACTCACTGCGCAAATCTGTGGACAGAACAATTTGCAGTAACACATTCCAATGCTGCTGCTGTGTGTGTGTGTGTGTGTGTGTGTGTGTGTGTGTGTGTGTGTGTGTCTGTGCGTGCGCGTGTGTGTGTGTGATGTTTGGTTCTCCATCCTTTGAAGCGTTTTTGCTCAAAAGCAAAGCTCAAAGAGGAAGAAGACTCCTCTCCACACCTGCGAGCCCCGTCCTCACCCTCCGAGGCAGCAGCTCCCGGTGAAAGACTCCAATTAACGCCCTCAGAGATGGCAAGGGAACAGATTAAAGGTCAGAGTTCACACCATGGTAAAGCGTCATTAGTCGTGCTTAATTCATAATCACAATAAGACAACCTCACTCGTGGATCTGGTGATTAACTTCAGTTAACCCCTCACTATTCATATTGCACCTGAAAAGCTCTGGGAGTAATGACTTGTGTCGTGCAGGCACGTCCGCTTTTCCCACAACTCTATAATCACTGCTCAAAGAAAGAGCCAGGAATGGAACTCTGCCTTTTCACAGCACGGATATCAGAGTCCTTGTGTTCTATAGGACTGAAGCTCCTCAAGGAAACAGAGAGAAGCTCATTTGTGTGTGTGTGTGTGTGTGTGTGTGTGTGTGTGTGTGTGTGTGTGTGTGTGTGTGTGTGTGTGTGTGTGTGTACACGCGCACGTCGTGTAGTCTCTTTTCACCATTCATATTTGTTATTTCTTTGCCCTAATACCGACACATAGCAATAATACAGCTAAATGGGGGCGTCCAGGTAGCGTAGCGGCAGATTCCCTTCCTACCAACCACGAGGGTCGCAGGTTCGCACCCCCCTGTGCTACCTCCGGCTTTGGTCGGGCGTCCATACAGGCACGATTGGCACAAGTGTCTGCAGGTGGGAAGCCGGATTGGAGGGTATGTGTCCTGGTGGTTGCACCAGCGCCTCCTCTGGTCGGTCGGCGTGCCTGGTCGGGGGGAAGGGAACTGGTGGGAATAGAGTGATCCTACGTCCTGCCGGTGAAGCTCCTCCGGTCAGGTGAAAAGAAGCGTCTGGCAACTGTGCGTGTGTCGGAGTAAGCGTGGTGCTAGTCTCGGCTCTCCCCAGATCGGCAGAGGGTGGAGCAGCGACCGGGCCAGCAGGGGGGGGGGGGAATTGGCCAAGTACAATTGGGGAGAAAAATGGGGGGGAAATCAGGGGGGGGGAAATAATAAAAAATAATAAACAATACAGCTAAATACGATAGAAACGTTTGTGGCTCTCAAATCAGCTTCTGCTCCTGACACACCAGCATATAGAGAGCCGAAGTCACTCCCTCTTCTGCGTTCCGCATACAAACCAAGGGTTTTAATCCGGCATTCATTTGATAAAAACGATTTTTTTATTTTATTTTTTGGTCGGAGTGAAATGTGATGTGGTCTCTCCTGATTCTAAATATACTGTAGCTGATGAATCTCTTGCTTTTACCAAGTAAAACAATTTTTTAAGCATTTTACGGAATGTAGATGGCAAAATGAATGGCTGAATGAAATGCCTTGGCTCGTGAAGTCAGCAGCCTCGAGGAAATTAAAACATGCGATATCTTGATCAAACTTAATCCAACACGGAAACAGCTATGTTCGAATGTGGGCAGTCTTCTTTAGAGGGAAAAGGCAGTTGTGCTGCTATTATGTGAGAGAGTGGGAGGATGAAGCATCTGCAGGCATCTTACCTATAATATATCAGCTATTATTTAATATAACCTATAATATATCAGCTACTATATTATTTAATACATTTGAACTTTTCTCCATTTGCGGGGGGTTATTTTAATTTGGCCCAAGTTGCCGGAGCGCTGCGACAATAATAACCCATAAATAACGTGCTACTAGTTGTACTATCTATATTTTATGGGGGAAAATTGCTTCACGGAAGATGTGCGATTTAATCGGTGTAAAATAAACTAATATAACCTTTCCACTGCATACTATGTCTCAATGATAACATCGCAGCGGGCCAATAGAGAGAAATAGCAAAGCGTGTTTGGAGTTGCAATGGCACGAAACGACCAGGCCCTCACAGGGAGAGCAGGGGGAAGGAGGGAGGAAGAGGAGGAGAACGACCAGGCCCTCACAGGGAGAGCAGGGGGAAGGAGGGAGGAAGAGGAGGAGAACGACCAGGCCCTCACAGGGAGAGCAGGGGGAAGGAGGGAGGAAGAGGAGGAGAACGACCAGGCCCTCACAGGGAGAGCAGGGGGAAGGAGGGAGGAAGAGGAGGAGAACGACTGGAGTGCGGTCGAAGAGAGTGTGTGTGCGTATACGTGCACATACATGTGCGCTTTGTGAGGGAGTCGGCGTTAAAGGTATGTTCAGTGCAGTATTTAATGAGCTCGAAACCTCTGACCAGCTCTCCAGCGGAAAAGACCGAAAATCCTTGGAGTGGTTCCTCCTCCTTCAGATGTGCCTCAAACGGCTCACCTCAAACGGCTGTGGCCTGAGAAGGAGCGAGGAGGCTGACTGAACCGCTGAGCTGCCTTTCACGAGCGCTCCGCTCTCAGTCTCGATAAGAGGAACGTCGGCATGGTGGTGGTAGTCGAGGAAGCGTGGGGGGGGGGACACACACACATTGGATTTGTTGTTGTTATGTTGATAAGAAAGAATTATATACTGAGGACCGAGTCATGACCTGTACGTCGGAAAATCCCGACATACAAATTGGTTAGTCCGAGAGGAAATTGTATTTCTTTCTCGAGATGGGAGAGTGGCCTGGAGGACATCGCTTAAAATGGCTTACGTGGAACGGCGGTGCGTGTGTGTGTGTTCCTTACAAAGGCTAAGTGCGTACGCGTGATGCAAGCACACGTGTAGAACACGCATCATAACACGCATCATAATGCCTCATTCCAATATGAGGGCGTGTGTGTGCGTGCGTGCGTGTACACACTGCACACGTGTGTAAAAGTGCGTGCGTGTACACACTGCACACGTGTAGAAGGGGACTCCAGTGAAAAGGCTCTGCACAGGATATGTGTCATAATTAACAACACAGGAAGGAAGAGTGTCTTTCTTTCTAATGAGCGAGGAAATAGGAAATCAACAACCTTTTTCCCGGGGCAGAGTACAATGCAATCTGAATGCCGCCATTGATTTACTGTAGCAGGTTACAATTACACCTGATATATATGGCCCATCTCCCCTTCTCCCTGCAGCATGTTAGGTGTGTGTTGGTGTGTTTGTACTGTGTGTGTGTGTGTGTGTGTGTGTGTGTGTGTGTGTGTGTGTGTGTGTGTGTGTGTGTGTGTGTGTGTGTGTGTGTGTGTGTGTGTGTGTGTGTGTACGTACGTGTGTTTGTTTATAGTCTCTCCCCAGACTCAAATATTACGTTGAATCGCTGCGCTCCGCATACTACATAATTGAGTCTGTGCCACTTCACAGCCACTGCTGGTTTTTGAAGGCGGGTTGAAATTGAATGAGTGACAGGTCGTAGCACCTATGAGAGAGCGGTTCGAAAAATGGGCTGCGCCTCCCGTGTCGACTGATCGCAAAGTCCTTACTGATTGGGGAGGACTGAATCCATCGCTGGCCAAGTGAACGGTTCCCTCCCGTAACCAGCCGGCTGGGGGGGAAGCGTCCCAGACCCAGAGAGAGATCTGCAGCATGCAGTAACGTGCATGCTGCAGTAACGTAGTGCATCAGCGTAAGAACTCTCATGGGTCTGACGTTGAGACTAGTAGGGGCGGCTGTAGCTCAGGAGGTAGAGCGGGTCGTCCACTAATCGCTTTGGATAAAAGAGGTCGGTGGTTCGATTCCCGGCTCCTCCAGTCTGCATGTCGAAGTGTCCTTGGGCAAGACACTGAACCCCAAATTGCTCCCGTTGGTGTGCCAGCACCCTGCGTGGTAGCCTGCCGCCATCGGTGTGTGAATGGGTGAATGTACCTACAGACTGTAAAGCGCTTTGGATAAAAGCGCTATATAAATGCAGGCCATTTACCATTTACTAGTTGGCTTATGACACGAATGTTGAAATCTGTCACGTCTTAATCTAAATGAGCAACCCTGGTAAGTGACATCGTGCTCAAAACTACTGATTAACATGTTATATTGTAGCTTTTAGACTCTTTGAACAGTTGTTTAGTCTGTACTGTATTGCATACGTTTGAAAGGCGCGTGTACGGCAACCATTTTAGGGCATCCTCGTCCGTCAGAGTATAGGCTATCGTTCCTCAGTCTAAAGCGTTGTCAGTTGTCATGTCTCCTATAGTAAACCATGTCGAGTGTGCTCTGAAACACCTTCAGTCCTCACACGAAAACGCTGTCATTCCTCCTGCCTCACTTATCACTCAAACTAGCTGTCAGGCATCACTCCTCACGTCTCACACAAAAACGTTGTCGATCCTCCTGCAGACTAGTTGTCAGTCATCACTCAAACTAGCTGTCAGTCATCACATGAAAACGCTGTCATTCGTTGTTTTTGGTTGTTCTTCTGTGTGTGATGGGGAAACCGCAAGAATGCCTCTGTGAAATGAGCAACAATTTCTTACAACTTCACTTTCGGTTGAGTGATTTTGCCTTCAAAATAAAAGCGTGTTTTTTTTTATTTACAATAGATTAAAGTAGTAATCCATGAGACCCAACAGAATTAACATCGTAACACTAAGAGGAAAATCTAGTTTAATAATCAAACATTAAACTAGATGTTCCTCTTAGTGTTACTATGTTAATTCTGTGTGGGAGGAGAATTAACATAGTAGTGGTGTGCTGTATTGCAAAAGAAGTGAAGTGAGTGGTGTCTTTGATACCGCTCGCCAGACTTGAAGACCTCGGTATCGAAGGCACCGCACTCTGGTGGATCGCTTCCTACCTCTCCAACCGCTCAGTTATTTTCCCTACACAACAACCCCTCCTCTCTGTCACATCCCCCGTCACACAAGGCGTCCCCCAAGGTTCTGTACTCTACTACTTTCTTTTGTAATCATTTGGAGTTTGACTTGATGAACATGTGGAAATCATCAAAAAGGAAAATACAGAAAATCAAGTGCTGCTTCATTTTCTATCGTATTTGTAGAATTCCTATCTGCATGTATTCGTTGGAACAATGTGGTAAAATAAACCCCAAATTGAAGAAAAGGAGTCAGTTTACTTTGTAAAAGGTTGTACTGTCCTCTGTAAAACAAATTAAGTCACTCAAGGGAAAAAGTCCAAAGCTCTCCGCTTCAGGTCCCTAATGAGGAGTGCAGCGGTCGTAACACAGTTGTTTTAATCTTTCCAATGTCCTAATAAAACCTTTTAGATGTTGTATGAACAGCAGAGGACCTTGGACCTTCTTTTGACTTGACTCCATGTATGCCTTCATTTTTATAACATTTTACAAGCCAATGTCACTCCTTTTATTCAATTATTAGAAATGATTATTTTTGACTTGTTAGTTTGAATCCGGTTCGCAGATGCAGAGTACACCGTTAGCTTTTCGGCTACAGTACCTAGATAGATTTTAGCTTAGCCAAAACTGACGTGTGCACATGTGCGCACGTACGCCCCCTGACTGTGTTCGCAGTTCTTCTAACCTCTATCTTTTTTCCCCTGTGTTATAGTATTATAGTGTTACTGTCAATCAACACGTTTTTTCTTTCTTCCTGTTTGGAAAGCCGCAAGCACAGTGGCATGATCTCACCCACTCATCTGCTGGAGTAACAACAGAACCATGATGGAGCTGAAACTGTTGGAGTGGTTGAAGTTGTCAGCAGAGATGACATGTGCCTCCACACTAATCAAGAGGAGTAGGATGCTCATCCATTCAGGCTGTGGTGTGAGCAGCTAAGCTAATCACTGGTGAGTCAGTCCCAACACACAACGCAGTGCACAGTGACTGGAGTGAGCTGGTCCCAACACACAACACAGTGCACACAGTGACTGGAGTGAGCTGGTCCCAACACACACAACGCAGTGCACAGTGACTGGAGTGAGCTGGTCCCAACACACAACACAGTGCACACAGTGACTGGAGTGAGCTGGTCCCAACACACAACACAGTGCACACAGTGACTGGAGTGAGCTGGTCCCAACACACACAACGCAGTGCACAGTGACTGGAGTGAGCTGGTCCCAACACACAACACAGTGCACAGTGACTGGAGTGAGCTGGCCCCAACACACAACTAGGGGTACAGCGGTATACCGTTTGAAGGTATACCGCGGTTTGAAAACGTCACGGTATCAAAACCACTAAAATTTGCCGTCATACCTTCCCCACGGTATCAGCTGTTTCCCCAAAACAAAGTGCCCAGGTCACTTGCAGAGTGCAGCTTACACGGCCCCTCCCCCTGGCTGCATGCCTACCTAGACTAGAGCACAGTAGAGAGGAGCTGGCCCCTCCCCCTGGCTGCATGCCTACCTAGACTAGAGCACAGTAGAGAGGAGCCGCAAGGACCTCCCTGAACTTTCCCCCATCTAAAAAGACGACGTCGGCTGTATGGGAATATTTCGGCTATTGTAAAAACACAAATGGTCCGCAATACCGCGATACCGTGAAACCGTGGTATTTTTGTCCAAGGTTATCATACCGTCAAAAACTCATACCATTGCATCCCTACACACAACGCAGTTCACAGTGACTGGAGTGAGTCAGTCCCAACACACAACACAGTGCACAGTGACTGGAGTGAGCTGGTCCCAACACACAACGCAGTGCACAGTGACTGGAGTGAGCTGGTCCCAACACACAACGCAGTGCACAGTGACTGGAGTGAGCTGGTCCCAACACACAACGCAGTGCACAGTGACTGGAGTGAGCTGGTCCCAACACACAATGCAGTGCACAGTGACTGGAGTGAGCTGGTCCCAACACACAACACAGTGCACACAGTGACTGGAGTGAGCTGGTCCCAACACACAACACAGTACACAGTGACTGGAGTGAGCTGGTCCCAACACACAACACAGTACACAGTGACTGGAGTGAGTCAGTCCCAACACACACAACACAGTACACAGTGACTGGAGTGAGTCAGTCCCAACACACACAACACAGTGCACAGTGACTGGAGTGAGTCAGTCCCAACACACACAACACAGTGCACAGTGACTGGAGTGAGTCAGTCCCAACACACACAACACAGTGCACAGTGACTGGAGTGAGTCAGTCCCAATACACACAACACAGTACACAGTGACTGGAGTGAGTCAGTCCCAACACACACAACACAGTGCACACAGTGACTGGAGTGAGTCAGTCCCAATACACACAACACAGTACACAGTGACTGGAGTGAGCTGGTCCCAACACACACAACACAGTACACAGTGACTGGAGTGAGTCAGTCCCAATACACACAACACAGTACACAGTGACTGGAGTGAGTCAGTCCCAACACACACAACACAGTGCACAGTGACTGGAGTGAGTCAGTCCCAATACACACAACACAGTACACAGTGACTGGAGTGAGTCAGTCCCAATACACACAACACAGTACACAGTGACTGGAGTGAGTCAGTCCCAACACACACAACACAGTGCACAGTGACTGGAGTGAGCTGGTCCCAACACTCTATACCATAATGTTGTATCCAACATGATGAACATTTTTAGTAGTAAAACAGCCGTTTTTAGTAGCAATTTTAAGAACGAGGTCTATCGCACCACACCACACCTGGGGCCGGTTGCACCAACTGGTCTTAACTATGCCTGGTCGTAACTCCTACGTCGGTCTTAGTTAAGACCATGGACTGACGCCTGTTGCACCAACACGGCTTATGTCTGGTCTTAACTATGCTGGTCGTAGCAATGCGCGTCCATGTGAATTGCCAGGGAATGCACCCTGATTGGATGATGTTGCAAAAAATGTGCCTCGCGACCTGCTTGGAGCACTGCCACTACGCTCTCTCAGCCACTACTGTAAAACACCCTCCCTCCTCCCATCCTCCCTCGCTCTGGGGGAAAAATGGCGGCTATTGAGCAGACAGAGTCAGTCTGAATGAAATTGAATGTAACGTTCCCAATTCTATGTATTAACTTCTAAAAAACTAACGGCAACATTTTGGAAGGCGGGTTAGGTTAACTAGTTAGTTATAATCTAACGTCGTGCTTTCAAAGACGGCGAACTGGCGGTGTTACGACGATGACGGTCAAAAAGGTCTCCGCGGAGATCTCTGTTACAGGCAGGCTCTACGCCTCCTCCTGACGAGGCGTAGGAGTTACGCCTGGTCTTAGTGAAAATAAGGCTTAAGTCGTCTTGGTGCAACCGGCGTAGCTGTTAGGTCGTAAAGTTACGACCAACTTAGCTTAAGACCAGTGTAAGACCAGTTGGTGCAACCGGCCCCTGTACAGGATGCACAAACATACTAGACATAAAGAGACACACAGTCAGTCCCACTGGCTTGCTCTCTCTCTCTCTTTCTCACACACACCCACCTCTTTTCCATTGTCATGTCCTCTAAAATAGCTAACAGCCATAACTTTTCTTATTTTTATTTAATTGTTTAACTAAAAATAAGGCTGCTTTCTCACTGGGAACGATTGCTTTCGTTCCGTTCTGTTCCGCACTCGGGAAACGATTGCCCCCCCCCCTCCCCTCTCCCCCGCTGGTCAGCTTTCACATTACAACATTTCTTCCGCGCTCGGAAACAGAACAGAGTGCACTTGCGTCATCATCAACTATCCCTGCAGTGTATCCTTGCCCGTTTGTTGTCTATGTGATTCGGAACGGTTGGCTTTCACACTCGCAAGTGTTCCGTGCCCGGGCAGCACGCCAAAGTGCATCCCCGACCACCTTTTCAAGTGGATCCTGTCACGGTTCCCCGTTGTTCCGAAACTGGGGTCAATTTGGGGACAAGTGTGCGCGGGAACGTTACCGGGGCGCCAGTGAGAAAGCACCCTAAGTGTGGACGAAAATGACCTGCATGTTGCCTGGACTGTTATTCCCCTGGGTAGATTGTTTCTGATGGACTCTAAAGCAATTTCCCAGCTAAACAGATTGACCTGCTCTTTGGAGGACACATAATTAAGGGTAATTTCGGCTACAATTGGCTACAATAATGGGACTCATCTTACTACCTGCAAGATGTTGGGATCGGGAGGAAAAAGGCAAGTGAGAGAACGGACTGTGCCTACTCGACACCAGAGCCGTACATGTGCATCGCACGGGTATTCAGGGCTCAGGGACAAAGTGTAAAGCTGTGTTCACACCGAGATATTTATTTTTCTCTCTGTCGCTTGATTCAACCCTTTGGAATCGCTCTGTCGCTGTGTTTAAATCGCTCATCAACAGGCACACGAATTGACGGACATGTGGGGGATATAACGTTACGCAATGTCATGATATTTGTCCACTACGAGCCACCGTCATTGTTTACAAGCTAAAGCCTACATTATCAGCGTGCTCCTAATGCGAGCTCCATACCGGTAGGACAGACTTCACTTCATGTCAGCTGTCAGCCTGTCAATGTGGTTTGTTGCCACACAATAAACCAGCGGTTTGTTCCAAGCCAGTGTGATCCTTGACTCGCTCTCACACGGCAGCCAATCAGCGTTGAACAGCGAGCGACTGATGCCAGCGTATTTTCCCTCGAGTTGGGATATTTCATCTCGGGCGACGAGCGTATTTTCTCCCTATCGCTCTGTCTCTGTCGCTCGGACGCCCAGCGATTTTTCTCCCAGGCGAATATACGCTCAATCGCTCGTTTGCATTGACTTTGTATGTAAACTCGATGCCAGCTAAAAACTTTAATAGGTCGGTGTGAACGCACCTTAAGCCAGATAGCAGAGAGTATAGAGAGAGTTCAGAACTTATTGCCCTCCCTTCTTTCCTACCTACCATCAGCCTCATTAAGCAGGTTTGCAGTGCGTATTCTAGTCAGTGTGTGAAAAGTGCCTGACGGTGGCAACCAGTGGGACCAGGTTTGGGAAATGGAGGTGTGAGAACAGCAGGCGACAGGAGGTCTAGAGAAGCTAGGAGGAGGAGGAGGAGGATGGGGCGGAGATGATGCCAGCCCAGGAGAGGAGGATATTAGCCTAGAAGCAAAGAGGGGGAGGTTAGAAAAAGATCATCATATTAAAAGGGTATAGAGGACAGGTAGCACAGAGAGGACAGACATCCAGGCTGTTCTCATTTATCTGGATAGGTGTTGCCCACCAGTCTGCTGTTCCATAGAGACACTGCATGAAATAGGCCACTCCCATCACGGGGGGAAAGCTCTCCATTCACTTCCAAACACCAGCGTCGGGACCTTTGTGCAGAGTTTGGTTTATTTTCATGCATAGGAAGTATAACTTCCTCGGAGAAGAAGAAGAAGAAGAAGAAGAATACAGGCTTCGCTGGCCCGGCCACTAAAAATCACCAATTCAAGTTTTTTTGTACTCCCGAGCAAAACAAGGAAGTAGGGGTGTCACGATACACTCAGTTCACGATACGATACGATACATGATATTGGGTTCACGATAACGATACGATATTTTAACGATATTTTTTTGCGATCGATTTGTAAGTTGAGGGGGCATCCTCCACGCTAATTTGAGTCATTTCACCATTTTCCTCCTCCGTGTCTGTAACGTCCCTCGTCTGTTCAAACAAAGCAATGAAAAGGAGAGCGAGCATGCAATCAGATGCAGATCAGTGCCACCATGTTCAGCTTCTTTTTCTCACGATATGAGATTTCATCTCAACAAAACATATTGTCACGTTTTGATATCGCGATATATTGTGGGACGATATTTGTGACATCCCTACAAGGAAGCCATTGAGAATTGGCGAGAAGAAAAATGTGGATCAAGCTGTCAAGGAAGTAAGTTGGAGTCTTCATCTTCCATACATGTATATATGTTCTTTGTGTGCAACACCCGACCATGCACGCGACATAGGAGAACGCCAGGATTGGGGGGGGGGGGGGGTTTTCCCCCATTTTGGGCGTGGTTTCTGAATGATGACGCGCTCCGCAGTGTCTCGATGGTAAAATAATAAAAATAATAATAATGATTGGATTTATATAGCGCCTTTCCAAGTGCTCAAAGCGCTTCACAGAATCATTATTCGTTCACACCATTCGTACCGGTGGTTCGAAAGCGTGGCAGCCACACATCGGCGCTCAACGGCCCCTCCGACCACCATCATTCATGTCTACATTCATACCAATCATACGAGGCAAGGAGGGTTAAGTGTCTTGCCGAAGGACACAACGACAGCAGCTGGGAGGGAGCGGGGATCGAACCGCCAACCCTTGCGTCATTGGCCGATTTGGGACCCCAGATGTGGTTTCCTCCCTCAGCAGATTGCTCTATCAGATTAAAGAACTAACCACCTCTCAATGTTTTGTACCTAATTGAGAGGTGGTATTAATTCTAATTGATCAGGACAAAGGGATTTATATGGATTTATATCCAGTGAGATTTGTAGCTAATGAACAGACTTGAGGGGAAAAAGCACAGACATCAACTCATATTACTCTAGATGGTCTAATTTCTGCTCGCTCAAAAGTATAAACAACATTTATCCCAATTTGTTGAATGAAGAGATGTGTTGAAATGAAATTGACCCTTTTTCCAGCAACCACATCCCACTCGGAAACGAAAAACAAAGGGATCAGTCCAGTGTCGAGACATAAAGGATATTATTACCACGGAGGAAATAGTTGAAATCAATTTTAGTTAGTCAGTTCCCTTTCACTCTTCAAAATAAAGTGAAGTATAAATACTGGGTGGATCTGTCGTTTTGGCCGTTTTCCTAACACTTTAAACAATGATATAAAATAATATATAAAATAAAACGCATTTTCCTTTGCACTTGATTAAGTTGCCTCAGTTTCCATCTAAACTCGGCAATTTGTGCCCTGGATGGTGGAGAGATGCGGCTTAGATAACGACTGCGGGAGGCACAAATTATCGCCGGGAAAGAAAAAGGAAGTTTCACGAAGACGCGGATGAATATTTAATGGTCAAAAGCAGAGAAGACTGTGTTCTTCTGAATGTTTAATGCTGATCCAGATGCCGCTGCTCTTAAGTGAGACGAAGCATGATGTTACATGGCTGTGTTAACGAGAGGCCGTGCCACACACACACGTGCAGGCAGGCAGGCGTACACTACACACACTACACACTCACTCTGACACACACACACATGCAGGCAGGCGTACACTACACACTCACTCTGACACACACACACATGCAGGCAGGCGTACACTACACACTCACTCTGACACACGCAGCAGCCGGAAACAAAAGAGGAAGAGGATGAAGAGCGAGGCCGGAGAGAGGGAGAAGGCTCATCCCACATCGCTCTTTCATACCGTTTATACCAAATCTCAAATGATGCAGAAGACGCGGACGGAATCATGAAGTTTGGCATTAAAAATTGAATCAACTGTAAAATAGGGAATATTGAAGAATTATTTCCAGACTGTTTGTCTACCCTGTGTCTGCTGTTGGACACCCGTCCTCTGTCCTCTCTAGAGAACACCTACATGACTGTTTGTCTACCCTGTGTCTGCTGTTGGACATCCTTCCTGCGTCCTCTCTAGAGAACACCTACATGACTGTTTGTCTACCTGCATCTGCTGTTGGACATCCGTCCTGCGTCCTCTCCAGAGAACACCTACATGACTGTTTGTCTACCCTGTGTCTGCTGTTGGACATCCGTCCTGCGTCCTCTCTAGAGAACACCTACATGACTGTTTGTCTACCCTGTGTCTGCTGTTGGACATCCGTCCTGCATCCTCTCCAGAGAACACCTACTTGACTGTTTGTCTACCCTGTGTCTGCTGTTGGACATCCGTCCTGCGTCCTCTCTAGAGAACACCTACATGACTGTTTGTCTACCTGTGTCTGCTGTTGGACATCCTTCCTGCGTCCTCTCCAGAGAACACCTACTTGACTGTTTGTCTACCCTGTGTCTGCTGTTGGACATCCGTCCTGCGTCCTCTCCAGAGAACACCTACATGACTGTTTGTCTACCCTGTGTCTGCTGTTGGACATCCGTCCTGCGTCCTCTCTAGAGAACACCTACATGACTGTTTGTCTACCTGTGTCTGCTGTTGGACATCCGTCCTGCGTCCTCTCCAGAGAACACCTACATGACTGTTTGTCTACCTGCATCTGCTGTTGGACATCCGTCCTGCGTCCTCTCTAGAGAACACCTACTTGACTGTTTGTCTACCCTGTGTCTGCTGTTGGACATCCGTCCTGCGTCCTCTCTAGAGAACACCTACATGACTGTTTGTCTACCTGTGTCTGCTGTTGGACATCCGTCCTGCGTCCTCTCCAGAGAACACCTACTTGACTGTTTGTCTACCCTGTGTCTGCTGTTGGACATCCGTCCTGCGTCCTCTCCAGAGAACACCTACTTGACTGTTTGTCTACCCTGTGTCTGCTGTTGGACATCCGTCCTCTGTCCTCTCCAGAGAACACCTACATGACTGTTTGTCTACCCTGTGTCTGCTGTTGGACATCCGTCCTGCGTCCTCTCCAGAGAACACCTACTTGACTGTTTGTCTACCCTGTGTCTGCTGTTGGACATCCGTCCTGCGTCCTCTCCAGAGAACACCTACTTGACTGTTTGTCTACCCTGTGTCTGCTGTTGGACATCCGTCCTGCGTCCTCTCTAGAGAACACATACATGACTGTTTGTCTACCTGTGTATGCTGTTGGACATCCGTCCTGCGTCCTCTCTAGAGAACACCTACTTGACTGTTTGTCTACCTGCATCTGCTGTTGGACATCCGTCCTGCGTCCTCTCTAGAGAACACCTACATGACTGTTTGTCTACCTGCATCTGCTGTTGGACATCCGTCCTGCGTCCTCTCCAGAGAACACCTACTTGACTGTTTGTCTACCTGTGTCTGCTGTTGGACATCCGTCCTGCGTCCTCTCCAGAGAACACCTACATGACTGTTTGTCTACCTGTGTCTGCTGTTGGACATCCGTCCTGCGTCCTCTCCAGAGAACACCTACTTGACTGTTTGTCTACCTGCATCTGCTGTTGGACATCCGTCCTGCGTCCTCTCTAGAGAACACCTACATGACTGTTTGTCTACCTGTGTCTGCTGTTGGACACCCGTCCTCTGTCCTCTCCAGAGAACACCTACTTGACTGTTTGTCTACCTGTGTCTGCTGTTGGACATCCGTCCTGCGTCCTCTCTAGAGAACACCTACTTGACTGTTTGTCTACCTGTCTCTGCTGTTGGACACCCGTCCTCTGTCCTCTCCAGAGAACACCTACTTGACTGTTTGTCTACCTGCATCTGCTGTTGGACATCCGTCCTGCGTCCTCTCTAGAGAACACCTACTTGACTGTTTGTCTACCTGTCTCTGCTGTTGGACACCCGTCCTCTGTCCTCTCCAGAGAACACCTACATGACTGTTTGTCTACCTGTTCTGCCATTTAGATCCGCCTCCATAATTCAACACCTTGTCGTGGGGGAACAAGGGCACAGCGGTGTGTAGGAGGGGGTCCCTCCCGTGCGCCGTGAGAGGAGCGGCATATCGTTGTGACAGGTAGATAACACCTGGATGAATAATTCAAAGTGGCGTAAGCTGGCTGAGTCGCTGACAAGGCGACGGGGAGAGAAAACACAAGACACGTGAATAAATCATCAGAGCAGAGGGCCTAATAGACGAAGCACAGGACGAGGACAAGACCGATAACATCTCTTTGCTACCTCTCTCGCTCCTTTGCTCTAATCATTCCAACAACCTCTCGCACATGAATATTCCAGAGCTTGTCAGCCATACTAATGCGCGTGGTTAGAACTGTAACGCCGTCTTATCGTCCGGCGTTACCGCCAGGGATCGTCTCAAAACAGCTGCGTACAACCTTGAGGACTCTGACCCGGCTAGGACGGTTTGCCCCAGAGCGATCTAAGAGAGTGGTGTCAGCGGGAGGTCCAAAATGCGTGAATGCAGGAATGCTAAAATAAAGCTGATAATGTGCAATTTGATTCTTTAAAAAATAAAAAAATCACTTTTAAAGTACAACACAAACTGACCATTTTGCTGCAAATCGACAGTGCTGCTTAATCCAGGACCTTACTTCCTGGAACTCTTGAGAGTAAAAAAACTGGTCCATTGGAGTGAATGGAGATGTCGCGACTCTTCTATATACACGGCTCTGGGTTTGCCGTGCTAAGAATCGTTTATCTGACACGTTAGAGATCCTGCTAAAATCGCGACTCAATAACTTCAAAGACCCCCAAAATCAAGTTTTAAAGTATGTAAAAAAAAAAACTTTAAAACATGTAATATTTTTCTTTAACAAGTTTTCCTACATAGAAATCTAAAAAGGGGGCTGCCTGGAAGCACAACTACTCTTTCAGTCTTATTGAGGAATTGTGGATCCTATGAATATTCAAATATGCAAATATCACGGGCCTAGCGCTAGAGGTCGGACACGAGCGGTGAAATCCTAGAGAAGAACATACATGTAGCCTGTTGATGAACCCGGCGAGAGAAATATGCAGAGAACACAGAAGAGAAGACGTGACCACAGAGACTTCAGAACAGGCGAGGCACGGACAAGAAATAAGTGAGCTACTTAATTTGAGCGCTTACAGGATCTCATCGTACGCTTGAAACAGCATCGCAAATGAGACCAAATTGAAGCCTAACAAATGTGCGTTCACTTGTGTCATGCATATCCCACAGTGCAACTATCTGTTGGTTATCTGTTCATATCTGTTCATATCTGTTCATATCTGTTCATATCTGTTCAGATCTGTTCAATGAAAGTGATGAGAAGCAATTTGACTGCTAATAGAAGGCTGGAGGGTTGAGACGAGCACGCACACTTTGCTCCATCTCTGTCTGTCAGCAAAGCCCCCCACCATGAAATGAGCCAAATACACAGGAGCACAGAACCAATTGTTCTCAGACAGACACACACACACACACACACACACACACACACACACACACACACACACACACACACAGACACACACACACAAACAATAGATCTATCTGCCTTGTTTGACCACCAAAATGAGGAATCCAAACATTCCTATCAGCACACTGAGAATGAAGCCAAATGGCCACAGTCACGAGCCAGTAGGCTGGACTCAGGACAGTCAGGAGCCAGTAGACTGGACTCAGGACAGTCAGGAGCCAGTAGACTGGACTCAGGACAGTCAGGAGCCAGTAGACTGGACTCAGGACAGTCAGGAGCCAGTAGGCTGGACTCAGGACAGTCAGGAGCCAGTAGGCTGGACTCAGGACAGTCAGGAGCCAGTAGGCTGGACTCAGGACAGTCAGGAGCCAGTAGACTGGACTCAGGACAGTCAGGAGCCAGTAGGCTGGACTCAGGACAGTCAGGAGCCAGTAGGCTGGACTCAGGACAGTCAGGAGCCAGTAGGCTGGACTCAGGACAGTCAGGAGCCAGTAGGCTGGACTCACTCAGGACAGTCAGGAGCCAGTAGGCTGGACTCACTCAGGACAGTCAGGAGCCAGTAGACTGGACTCAGGACAGTCAGGAGCCAGTAGGCTGGACTCAGGACAGTCAGGAGCCAGTAGGCTGGACTCAGGACAGTCACGAGCCAGTAGGCTGGACTCAGGACAGTCAGGAGCCAGTAGGCTGGACTCACTCAGGACAGTCAGGAGCCAGTAGGCTGGACTCACTCAGGACAGTCAGGAGCCAGTAGACTGGACTCAGGACAGTCAGGAGCCAGTAGGCTGGACTCAGGACAGTCAGGAGCCAGTAGGCTGGACTCAGGACAGTCAGGAGCCAGTAGGCTGGACTCACTCAGGACAGTCAGGAGCCAGTAGGCTGGACTCAGGACAGTCAGGAGCCAGTAGGCTGGACTCAGGACAGTCAGGAGCCAGTAGGCTGGACTCAGGACAGTCAGGAGCCAGTAGGCTGGACTCAGGACAGTCAGGAGCCAGTAGACTGGACTCAGGACAGTCAGGAGCCAGTAGGCTGGACTCAGGACAGTCAGGAGCCAGTAGGCTGGACTCAGGACAGTCAGGAGCCAGTAGGCTGGACTCAGGACAGTCAGGAGCCAGTAGGCTGGACTCAGGACAGTCAGGAGCCAGTAGGCTGGACTCAGGACAGTCAGGAGCCAGTAGACTGGACTCAGGACAGTCAGGAGCCAGTAGGCTGGACTCAGGACAGTCAGGAGCCAGTAGGCTGGACTCAGGACAGTCAGGAGCCAGTAGGCTGGACTCAGGACAGTCAGGAGCCAGTAGGCTGGACTCAGGACAGTCAGGAGCCAGTAGGCTGGACTCAGGACAGTCAGGAGCCAGTAGGCTGGACTCAGGACAGTCAGGAGCCAGTAGACTGGACTCAGGACAGTCAGGAGCCAGTAGACTGGACTCAGGACAGTCAGGAGCCAGTAGACTGGACTCAGGACAGTCAGGAGCCAGTAGACTGGACTCAGGACAGTCAGGAGCCAGTAGACTGGACTCAGGACAGTCAGGAGCCAGTAGACTGGACTCAGGATAGGGGAAGGAAGGGGGCTGGAGAGGAAAGGAGAAAAGGTTGGCTATATAGGAATAGCGGTCTTTGGAAATACTGTGACTGTGAAGCTCATCGAGGCAACTCAGAAATACGTGACAATAGATTTGTGAAGCGACCTGTCTATTAATGACAGGAAAATCCTGATGAGAATATGTCAGACAGACAGACAGACAGACAGACAGACAGGCAGACAGGCAGGCAGACAGGCAGCTGGACAGGACATGAATAAGTCAGATTGCAGTATAGTGTGGAGTCTGTCTGACCTGCTCTTTGTGAGCCAAAGGTGAGAGCCAGTCTGCTGAGCAGCTGTGGAGTGTTGGAGTATCTCTCCTCGTCTGCCTGCACCCAGAAGCAGCTCTCTGACATCTCCTGGGGACGGATCTGAAGAGAAAACACACACTTTCACTTCAGTGCGTTCAATTAACACAGCTTATATTCTGTTTACACAGCAGCCCACACGCCGCACCTCCAAACATGCGTCTCCATGCGTAGGAGGGAGCAGATTAGTGAGCAAGCAGATGGAAAACGTGGATAAAAGAGCAGATACATCGTTCTAATCAGTTTATTAACCGCAGATTAGAATGACAATTGGCCATTTCCAGAAAGATCTGTTACAATAGGCCCGCCTACATGTAAAAACATGTCGCAGCTGTCGATCAACTGATCACAGTGACTACTTACGTGTATGTTCTATTGGGCTGATTTTGACAGGTTGACAATATAAAGAAAGAAAAACTTTCTCTGCAGTCTGAATCCCCCCCCAGGCCCCCCAGACACACACCCACACACACACTAGGGCTGCTCGATTATGGCAAAAATCATAATCACGTCATTCATTCAATCAATCATTATTTTGACTGATATTGAGATCGCGATTATTTAAAGCGATTAAAAAAAAATTGCAACATCAGACATTTATTGAACTTGAAAAAGTTGTCTTTGTAATACAGTACTGGATTTTTTTAAACTACTTTAAACATAATTGAACTGAAAAACAAAGAGTTACATGGAAATAAAGGTAAAAAAAGAAGAAGACATATATATATATATATATATATATATATATATATATATATATATATATATATATATGTGTATATATACATATATATATATATGTGATTAATTGCACAGCCCTCACACACACACACACAGGCACACACTTCCCAAAAGCCACAGTTTGTGTGTCACATGTGGAGTAGACGAGCAAAAGGCAAAGCAAGTGTTCCATCAACTTGCTAGTTGGAATGAGAGATAAATGAGCCTGGGAAACATGGCGAGTACAAAATGATCAACTGTCAGAGACAGAGACAGACAGAGCAGCAGGAAGCTGTTAGTGGTTCACAGTTTGACATTGAGCGAAGCAGTTCATCTTGCCAGTCCTTGGATTGAACAGATATTGTAGGAATCAACATCATAATGTTATCAGGATGGTAAGCCAGACATACTGAATACTGAGTTCTACAAAGTCAACAAGACAATCTGCAAAGATTAAAAATGGGTCACACTCACAGTACTAATAGACTATTTTCACTGCTGCCATTTTGTGTCTAAAAGGCAGGATAAACACAGGTGCAACCAACTCACTAATTAGGGCACCCAGCACCGGAAAACACTTGTAGACACAAAATGGCCACCGTGAAAAGGGTCAACTGGCCAGTTGAACACAACACCGACCATAACCTAAAGGCCTTTTTAATCAACATGCGCAAACCTTTAAGCCCACGGGGGCACTCCACATAGCCCCCCCCCCCCCCCCTCCCTGAGTGAGTGAGAGAGTGAGTGAGTGAGTGAGTGAGTGAGTGAGTGACTGTCCTGAACTTTCCATTTTATGACCGCACCACCACGGGAAAAAGGACAAGCAAGAGAAAGTGACGTCACAAAATGGAGAAAAAAATGTCAGCAGGTGGCCATGTATGTATTTTAACTAGAGATGAAATGATATGAACATTTCATATCATCATTATATAGATTATAGTGACCAAAATGACCACGGTTATCAGTATCACGGTTTGTTAAAATGTGCTGAAAATGTTCAAAAAGCACTAATACACTCAACAGAAATCATTTCCCCAAGTTTTATATTGAAAACTCAGACCCGAAAAGGATTGATACACTCACTGAAATCATTCTCCCAAGGCTGCGCGTTTGCATCTGGGAGACGGTTGCCAACTTTGGTTGATGATGGACAGTATTTACCATGTTTTTCAAAGCACTGTAATCATGGTAACACGGCAATTAATCACAGTACCACGGTTTTAATGATAATGAAACATTTGAAACGGTGCGGTTATCGTAAGGAATTTGATCAGGGTTATAATTCAAACCGGTTATCGTTACATCCCTAATTTTAACGGGCCAAAATAAGTCGACAGCAAACTCCCCCACACGATTAACGCAGTCGTGCCGTGTGTGTGTGTGTGTGTGTGTGTGTGTGTGTGTGTGTGTGTGTGTAATAATAGAAAAAGCCAGCGTTGCTCTCATGTGTACTACCCCGGAGGTGTCAAACCTTACAAGAAAATTCAGCTCTTCGCATCGCTTCATTAAACTCTTTAAAAAAAGAAGAGACTGAACCACTCAACGAGGCAACAAAGGAGCTCTCTAAGGAAAATACACGACTTTGAAAAGCGATTATTGAAGCCGCTTCAAAGACGGCTTCATCCTGAACGTAATGATATGCGGGGGTCTCGTACGGGCTTTGACATAATGTAACTTTGGTTTCTCCTCGCATCCGAACTCGAAAAAGGCACAATTGAAACTTCTAAGCATATGTTTTAGTTGGCTCAACAGCTGCGCCCGATGCACAGAGGAGATTAAATTATTAATCACATCACAAACTAATACTGTATCACTGGCGGGCTGAACTAATGTCACCCTGCAGAGGTGCTACAACATCTGTAGCAGCAGCAGCAGCAGCAGCAGCACCGCGGCTGCTGCTGCTGTGACAATGAAGGCATCTGATCATCACAGAGGTTCAGCCAGACTGTTTTTTTAATTAATTAATTTAATTTTTTTATTCGCTACTGGCAATGACAGGAAGCTGTTTTCTGACTTCCTTTTGCAGGAACATCTGTAGCGTTTCATGTGCTGCCAAAGCACATCAGGAACAAAAGTTTAGGGGAGGAGGAGAGAGCCACAATAGGGGGATTTGGCCTAGATGTTCAATTCTGGACCAAACTGTGTTACTTTTGGTGCAGCAACGTGGTCAGACTTGACTCGATATACAGGATTTCTAATGTCCAATCAGAGCACATGTGTTGTCAAACTCAAGGCCCGGGGGCCAAATCCGGCCCGGCACCCCATTTTATGTGGCCCGTGAGAGCTAGCAAAGAAGAGAATTCTTCACAAAACATACCTATTGGTAAATTGAATAATAGTTGTAGGCTACTAGTTGTCTTTGCCATTGTTTTCCCTATAATTCTGCTTTCAGAGCTAGTTATTAAGGTTGAAGTATTGTAGGCTACTAAAAAACAATCAAATCAGAGGCAATTATGAAATATGATAAATATGATATGATAGGCTTGATACATTTATATCATGTTACATTCACAACCGGCCCTTTGAGGGCAACTATAATGTTGAATGAATGAATGAATGAATGAATGAAGGAGCTTTATTTGTCATTGTCACAAAACAAGTTAAGAACAACGAAATTGAAGCAATCCCCTAGGTGTGTTTAGAAAAGACAATAAGTTAGGCAATAAAGACAACGGTATAAAAGTAACGAGGTAATAAAGGGTAAAAGTGTCTAGTGTATCACAGTATGAGGCAATAAAATAAAAAATAAAAGTGAAAAGTAAAAGTGTAAAAAGTGTCTAGTGTCAGGCTTGTTCTGTGTACACTCTATATACATTCCACTTACATTCCCCTTAGCACTTACATTCCACATGTTGATGTGGTCCAGGATGGAATTGAGTTTGACACCCCTGAATCAGAGGATACAGTATAAGCTTATACTTTTTCCAGCAGACATGTAGTCATCAGATGTGGTTGTGTGTCTGCTTGTCAGAACGACCTAAGCAACGTGTGAGTTCATCGTCAATGTGCTATAATGAATCGTAAATTTCTGAACGTTGGACCACTTTCGAGTTTCTGACGATGACGAGGAGGATTGCGCCCGATCAAGTCTTTAATAATCTCTCGGGGAGCAGTGCAGCACTGTGCCCCCATTTCACATCGGGGCACGCTGGCCAGAACCTGAGCTGTATAAATATTGCGCTGGCCTAGATCGCTCTATTTTGGTGAATGATGATTATCTACAAAGACTAGTCAAGATCACAGAAATCTGTCACAGAAAAGGCACTTGTCCTTTTCTGATAGCTTCCACGTCCAATGACGTCGTGAGGTCGTATGGAGGAAGAAAACAGAGATCTGGCCTAAAGCCTAAAGCAAAGACACACAGGGCCACTTTTCCTCCAACATAACCCAGTTCAGTCGTGTGGGTCTGACTGAGTTGAGAGGCTCGTCCGCTGTCTCACCTTGGACCAGTTGAGGCGCTTCATGGCGGTCTCCAGCTTGAATTCCTTCTTGGGCCTGAGGCCGTAAGGCAGCGCGCGGTGGGTCGGGGAGCCCAGACCGAACCCCGGTGGTGGCGGGGGAGGAGGGGGCGCTCCGGGCGGAGGAGGAGGAGGCGGAGCAGAGCAGCCAGGTAAAGGGGGCGGGGGCGGCGGAGGGGGCACCGCGCCCCCAGGTAGCGGGGGAGGGGGTGGAGGTCCAGCGGGGAATGATGAAGAGGAGGAAGAAGTCAGTCCAGCGTGGGCAGGAGACGGACAACCAGGTACTGCTCCACACTGAGCCGGCAGGGAGAGGGAGAAAGAGAGAGCAGTTGACAAATACATACAAATGATCT
>NC_139651.1:1440330-1547830 GCF_964638095.1 Poromitra crassiceps | reverse complement strand
TTTGTGCATCTTATCTTAATCTCATATCTTAATGGAAAAATGCTCAATTGGGAAAAGGGCCAAATTCGGAAAATGCAGCTGGAATACAGTATGCTGTTTACACGACCCTTATCAAATTCAGAATATGGTCATTTTCAGAATAATCGTGGAATATTGGATAGTGGACAAACCTGGGACCTGAAGGCCTGAAGCTCTGCGTGGAGCTCAGCGATCTTCTCCTCACATGTAACCAGCTGAGCTTGTGCTTCCTGTCTGCTCAGGAACTCCTCATCAAACTGGACAGTGAGACACACACATGCACGCACACGCACACACACACACACACACACGCACGCACGCACGCACACACACACACACACACACACACACACACACACACACACACACACACACACACACACACACACACACACACACACACACACACACACATCCAAAATAGTCCCACAAACACACGCTAAGACGTTAACATTCTCCTATCAAATGCTCTTTCCCATTTTGGGGGGATGACCATTTGAGACTTTTTGGGCAGCTCTAAGGAGACGATTAAATTAGTTTTTATATGATTTGTAATTCATTTTGTTCAGACTTCATAACTGTCCATATGCCACACAATTGTATCAAAACAACCTTTTTATTAATGACAACAGGATCTCCAGTCTGATGCTTAACCAGATTTAAATAATCACGGGCAGCCAATCAAACTTGACCTCAAACAAATAAAATAAATAAAATGCAAGTAAGTCTATGTCCAGTAAATACCCCAGAAGTGAGTGAGTGCGTGCGTGCGTGTGTGTGTGCATGCGTGCGAGTGTAGTGTTTAGTCAATGTACAAAAGATTGTGTGTTTTGAACACAGGTGTTGGAGAAGGGCTGGTCAGGTTGGCGATCCACATCCCCACAATAATTTACATCGTTTTTCATTTCAATAGACCCTTGTCACGGGGGCCATTTTGTGTGGAAAAGGCAGGGTAAACACAGGTGCAAGCAAAACACTAATGAGGGTTTCCAAATTCCAATCGTGGAAGTTGGAAACCCTCATTAGTGTTTTGCCCCCGTGAAAAGGGTCTAGCCTAATGAAGGAGGGGGGGGGGGGGGGTGCTGAATCTCCATATCAGTTCTTTGTAAATACTTGCCTTCTGTGCCAGTTCTGAAGCTCTTTGTTCATACTCATCGACTCGTGCTTTATCCACGCACACCTCTGAAAGAGAGAGACAAAATGAAAGTGACGTGCAGACTCAGATAGTGAGATGTCCCTGTGAAGTCCTTGAAGACACTGTGAAGTCAAGGCTACTGTGTTGAAGTGAGGAACTTGCCTAAGAGGTGGCTGAAGTCCACGTCCAGACGCTTGCGGTAACTGAAGTCTGGGTCGCTGCCACTGGGGTGCAGAACAATCTGAGAGACGCACTCGTCAATGATCTTAAAGTACTGAGGCCTGGGAGAGTCAGGGAGAGAGAGAGAGAGAGAGAGAGAGAGAGAGAGGGAGAGAGAGAGAGAGAGAGAGAGAGACAGGAGAGAGAGAGAGGAGAGAGAGAGAGAGAGAGGAGAGAGAGAGAGACAGGAGAGAGAGAGAGACAGGAGAGAGAGAGAGAGATAGAGAGAGACAGGAGAGAGAGAGGAGAGAGAGAGAGAGAGAGATAGAGAGAGACAGGAGAGAGAGAGAGAGAGAGAGAGAGAGAGAGAGGAGAGAGAGAGAGGAGAGAGAGAGAGGAGAGAGAGACAGAATGACAGAAACCAAAAGACAGTTATGTAAGAGAGACTCATAGTGACAGGGAATTTGGTGCTGCGTAGAAACATATTCTGTGTGTGTGTGTGTGTGTGTGTGTGTGCGCGCGCGTGGTGTGTGCGCGTGTACACATACATGTACATATGTAATGTATGTACAGTATGTACATGTATGTATGTCAATTACTGTAAGAAATGTGTTCCCTTGCCTTCATCCGAAATGCAGTTTGAAAACACCAACTCCCATGTAGCAGAGCAGTGCTTACTGACACATAGACAAGGCTCAGACAGAAATATCAAGCAGTGTGTACTGGGAGAGAGGAGATCATTTCAAACATCTTCAAAGGTTTCTATAGTACACTGTGTGTGTGTGTGTGTGTGTGTGTGTGTGTGTGTGTGTGTGTGTGTGTGTGTGTGTGTGTGTGTGTGTGTGTAGGTTTCTAGAGTATGTTCATGAGTGTAAGCCAGACGGATGGAAACGTGAGAGGGAATTGTAAGAAATGGAAATTGAGTCAGCAGGAACGACAGGGTTCAGGCAGAAGAGTAACAAGGAAGTGTGGCATATCACCTATAGAGTGCTGCCTGTCCACCCCGTCACAGTCAATGCAACATGGCTATAGAGTGCTGCCTGTCCACCCTGTCACAGTCAATGCAACATGGCTATAGAGTCCTGCCTGTCCACCCTGTCACAGTCAATGCAACATGGCTATAGAGTGCTGCCTGTCCACCCCGTCACAGTCAATGCAACATGGCTATAGAGTGCTGCCTGTCCACCCCGTCACAGTCAATGCAACATGGCTATAGAGTGCTGCCTGTCCACCCTGTCACAGTCAATGCAACATGGCTATAGAGTCCTGCCTGTCCACCCTGTCACAGTCAATGCAACATGGCTATAGAGTGCTGCCTGTCCACCCCGTCACAGTCAATGCAACATGGCTATAGAGTGCTGCCTGTCCACCCCGTCACAGTCAATGCAACATGGCTATAGAGTGCTGCCTGTCCACCCTGTCACAGTCAATGCAACATGGCTATAGAGTGCTGCCTGTCCACCCCGTCACAGTCAATGCAACATGGCTATAGAGTGCTGCCTGTCCACCCTGTCACAGTCAATGCAACATGGCTATAGAGTGCTGCCTGTCCACCCCGTCACAGTCAATGCAACATGGCTATAGAGTGCTGCCTGTCCACCCTGTCACAGTCAATGCAACATGGCTATAGAGTGCTGCCTGTCCACCCCGTCACAGTCAATGCAACATGGCTATAGAGTCCTGCCTGTCCACCCCGTCACAGTCAATGCAACATGGCTATAGAGTGCTGCCTGTCCACCCTGTCACAGTCAATGCAACATGGCTATAGAGTGCTGCCTGTCCACCCCGTCACAGTCAATGCAACATGGCTATAGAGTGCTGCCTGTCCACCCCGTCACAGTCAATGCAACATGGCTATAGAGTGCTGGCTGTCCACCCTGTCACAGTCAATGCAACATGGCTATAGAGTGATGCCTGTCCACCCTGTCACAGTCAATGCAACATGGCTATAGAGTGCTGCCTGTCCACCCTGTCACAGTCAATGCAACATGGATATAGAGTGCTGCCTGTCCACCCTGTCAGTCAATGCAACATGGATATAGAGTGCTGCCTGTCCACCCCGTCACAGTCAATGCAACATGGATATAGAGTGCTGCCTGTCCACCCCGTCACAGTCAATGCAACATGGATATAGAGTGCTGCCTGTCCACCCTGTCACAGTCAATGCAACATGGATATAGAGTGCTGCCTGTCCACCCCGTCACAGTCAATGCAACATGGATATAGAGTGCTGCCTGTCCACTCTGTCACAGTCAATGCAACATGGATATAGAGTGCTGCCTGTCCACCCTGTCACAGTCAATGCAACATGGATATAGAGTGCTGCCTGTAGTGTCCACCCCGTCACAGTCAATGCAACATGTGTCAGTGCTGCCTGTGTCAACGTGTTTCGTTGCCTGGGATAAACGCACATCCCATAATACAACTGTTCGCATATCGCATCCCATAATAGCATGATGATACTTGGGATGCCATTGCCAACATAGATGCAAACAGGTTAGCTAAAAGTTTAGCGTCGCCAGCGAGGGCCCCCACCGTTGCGGTCGGGGGTACGTTTCGAAATCCCTCCAGGCCTGAAGATCTTTCTAGGGGGAAACACTGGATATAGAGTGATGCCTGTCCACCCCGTCACAGTCAGTGCAACATGGATATAGGCGCTTCTCAGCGAAACAGGGAGCTTAAAGTCGGGGGGCTACTATCCGCCGTGCTGTATTAGTGCGTCCGATCGCAGGCCGAGGTTCACTCCACAGGTAAAAAGGTTGACGACAGTCGTGATTCAAAATAAATCTTTAACAAGACCGTGTAGCTTTAGAGCGCCGCAACACAATTGATGGCGCTGCTTCAACAAAATCAATGAGGGAACACTGCCCACTTGATATGAGGATCAGGTGTGTACAGCAGCACCCTGCCTCGCCTGACACATCTTCCTCTGACACCCCGCCCCGCGTCTGACCCCCAGCTCGCCTGCACCCATTAGAGGAGAAGGGGTGGACAGGAAGAGAATAGAGAAGTGGAAGAGAAGGGAGAGGAGGAGACACCTTTAACACAATGAGATATGTATGATGGCAGGATATAATGATAGATATTATGTACAGTATTCAATCTCAAATATTGTAATTGAATGCAATTTGCAATAGAGAGCCAAAGTGAAACGTCACTTCCTGCTTTCTCCCTGTACCAGCGCTGCGAAAAATATGAATGGCGCTGGACGGAGAATAAGGTTACTTTTTTTTTACTTTACCAATGCTAATTTGGTCAATCTAAAACATAACTTTGCATGTCAAGAAAGTCGCAGTTTGTCGTCAAACTGAAACGTAGGGGTTAGTTTCGTAGAAAAACGACATAGCTTGTGGAAGCTCGTGGCATGTCGCCAGTCTTCAGCTTTGCCGGTAGAGAAAGTGACGTCACTTAGGCGACAGTGCATGTAGTCTTTCTGATTTATAACTTCTAGTGCAACAGTTTGGTGACAAACTGCGACTGCGTAAAACGAGATAAATAAAGTACCGGTAACGTTATTCTCCGTTCACCGCCATTCATATTTTTTTCAGCGGTGGTACAGGGAGAAAGCAGGAAGTGACGTTTCACTTTGGCTCTCTATTCACCTCATTCACCACGCCCACTTTTTCTCTCTTGCGCGTTACCCGCAATTGTATTTGTTCTTACGGTTCAGCGCTAGTTGGAATCATAGCGTTACTGCTGCGAGGAGCTGATGGCTGTACCCGGTCGGCATTTAAAGTCGAGCTGAACCCAAAAATGACTTTTCTTTTATTTTAGTTCAAATACCTGGGTATGCAGTGCACCTATTTAATAATGTATGCAAAAAAAAATCACAAAAATCTAATTTCTTTAGTTTTTCACACTTTTTCACATCAAAAGTTCATTTTTCAAGATTTCATTGATAACAGTAATGTACAGTTTGCTGACTTCACCTAGTACTATCAAATTTCTACCCCATTTCAACCAATCATATCACGACATGGCAGCTGTCAATCAAATCTTCATTTCAGGATAATTTTCTCTTCCAAATGAAGTAGAAAATGGCGCCTAGTGCCTGTCATCTGGCAGAATTCCTATCCCATAAACAAACTACTAACTTGGCCAATTGTATGAAACATGAACAAAAAACAAAAACTATAATCTCTAAGAATGCAAAGAAATGTAACTGGCTCGTTAAAACGCGCATTCCAGGGATATCGTGGTTGTCAGGGGTCGCCCCGTGGAGATTCCAGGCGGGCGGGCAGCACCCATGCATCGGATTGTCCGCTCGCTCCGCACGAAGCAGGTGGCTGCCTGGTACTCCGCGGATCCCACTCGCGTAGCACGATAACACGGTGAATCCCACTTGGATTTGGGGGTGGAACACGCCATGATTGACCAATGCCAAAGCCAGTCGACAGAATTGTCAAATCAAATCATCGACACGTATATGGTCCGCCTCTCAATTTGTTTTCAGTCTCCGACGCTCGCGCTGGTGCATTCCGTTCCGGTTCACCTCGACTTTAACGTTAGTTGCAAAAGCACGTCGACAGTGTTTTCTCACTGCCAGTAGCCTAACTACAGTAGGGTTTGACAGACAGCTAGTCCGACCGGCCAGCACAGCCAGCGCTCCCAGTCCTCGCTGCTCGTTAAATATTTCCAAATAGGCGTTATTCTGATAAACTGGTCACATATTTGGAATGTTCTCATCCGAAAAAATATTAAAACTTTATAACTGTGTTTTTTTTGCTTGAAAAAATTGACTACGGTAGGCGTCATCTACTTCCGTGTCTAAAACGGAAAGACGATTACAAAATGACACGCAAAGAACAAGGTGAATAGTGGCTAATATGACATGGACACATCTTTTGTGTTATTGCTGTATTGTGATTTCCAGATTTTTGAGGTCCCAGCTGTTAACGCTATTATTATTGTTCCCTCTGACAGGCTGTTATTGCTCTAGTTTTGAGAGAAATAAATAAGCCCACTCATAAACCACTTGCAATGTAAGCAGCAGGCAAAAAAAAAGTGTGATGGTATTGAAGCGGGCGGAATGTGCGGCGGGCGGAGCGCGTCAGCAGCATCGGCTGAGTAAGTGCAGCTAAAGGGTTTCTCATGGTTCTGTTGAACGCATTGATCACGGAGCAACAGAGGGCAATGCCACAAATACACAAAGGGGGCGATATTACAGAGAAACCAAGCCTGATGTGCGAGGCTGAGAGATAGACTACACTGCTATCGTGGGTGAGAGGGGAAGTAGCTGCTTGATCTGCTCATTATCTCACAACAGCACTGTGGAGAGGCCAAATCCCTGCACAGAGTCGCTAACTAATGTGCTATTTAATCCACGACACTGCCTTCCATTAGCCAGCTCTTGCTAACAACAATGCTGTGTGAATGGGACTGATAGTTACAGTGGCATCACTATTAGGGAAAAATTTCCATAATCGAAAATCGGGAAAAATTAACGATCAATTATCGATTGCGTAATAATAATAATATATATATATATATTTTTTTTTTACTCTGGTCTGGTAATAACGTTGCGCGTTCTCGGCCAGCTATAATGGCGATGCCGCTGTGTAGTAAGAATATCAGACACTAGCGCTGTGGCCAGGTAAACAAACATGTTACATGTCAGGTTACATGATGTAAGGCAATCGGCGTCTTCCAGCTTAGCTGACAGCACAAGAGTCAAATCAACAGGCCTGAGCCTCACTGAGGTCCGCAGACCAAATTCCACGTGATTGATTCAATTCCTTAACGATCAATTATCGATTTTCGATAATTGAAACATTGAACATCCCTAATCACTATACTGTGCATGTAACTGAAGATGAGAAGCACAACATTCGAAATGGAAAAAGGCCTTATTGTGAGTCAAGACGTTGGTGTTCCTTTCAGTACCGTCTGTGTGCCTTTGGGGGCCCTGTGTGAAAGAACGCTGTGTACTACTGTTGATGAAAAGAACAGGAAGTAAATAAAACATTTAGTCGAGGATCAAATTCAGATGTGTGTGTCTTGCGAACCGGCTCGAGGCCACAAGTATAGATCGCCGGAGGAAAACTGTGCAATGTATTTCAAAAGATAGTTGGAGACAACTAAAGAAGGTAGAAGTGCAGCGTTCTGTGTCACACCGTATGGAAGATACAATGAGTATGAGGAGGAAGTTATACATCCAACCTTGTTCAGAAAATCATCAAAAAAAGTTATCACATTTTGAAAAGAAAATCTAAAATATGTTCGGAATACTCGTTAACTCGTGCGGTGCATCGAGCTGCGCGGCCATGGGGCAGCATCGCAAGTTTGGCCGTTTAATTAATCTGCGGACGTGCGCAGCCATCGCAAGTTTGGCCCATTAATCGTCCCTAATTACCTAATTAAAAATGTGCATCCGTTAGGTCACCCGCAGGGGGTGCTCTTTCTTTACACTTCCTGAAAGATTGAGCGTGACTTGCACATAAAACGGCATCGCTCTGGCCAAACACACTTTCTGCTCACTCACTCAGAGACTTTGTATTCTTCTTATGATAGGATTATTATAGGATTTGTCCTCAAGAGGTTCCTGTACTGCTTATGAAGGGAAAAAAAGTTACATTTATTATTTTTTTCTTAGTAATAAACTAAGGGTGTTTCTACACTAGGAACACACACATACACGGGCCTGTGTGTGGGAGTGTGTGTGTGTGTGTTGGTGTGCGTGTGTGTGTGCGTGCGTGTGTGTGTGTGTGGTCGTGTGTGTGAGCAAGTAAAAGCACGTGTATCATCAGTGCTTGCATACTAAACGGTACCAATGCAGGTAACGATACAAATCTCAAGACATGCAAAGATGACACAAAACCACCGCTGCTAAAGTTGGATCTAAAAAAAGGCAGATTTCTTATTAGGCTGCGCTGAAATCAACTATCAAAGTAAGGCAGTGTGTAGGTCATTTACACGCACACTCCCATAATCAGTTCACATGAAAGAACTTAATCAGACATTATCGTGCTAATGAACGGAGCGTATGCGCTGCCAGAGCAGAGTGCCAGACACGGCGAGTGTTGTCTCTTCTGGAGAGAAGATCTGCGGGTGATACATTTCATATTCTTCAGATTACAGACTCGTCTTTTGATCAAGCCAAGGTTTTAGCTGCACACCCAGCTGTGAGTGAACCAACATAAAACAGGCCTTTGAAAAGCACCATTAAAAGGAGATGAGGAACACACTGGAGCTGTGGTTGCTGGAGATGGCTCCGAGATGAAAGAGGCAGCATTCTCTTTGTTAGCCAATGTCATTGAGGGTTGAACCCTTTCACGCACGCTGTCTACCACCGTACAGTGGACAGATGTTTGGAAGCCATTTTGAACCATCAGTACCATGTCCCAACCACCAGGTGGCGGACCCCCCCAAAGTGATGTCTACAATCCCTTTTCCGTTTGTCATTTTGAGATATTGGCCCAATTCCAATCCGCCCCCTAAAGACTCAAGCCCTGAACCCTCAGTCCCTCTAATGGCCGCCATCTGAAAGTGGTTGAGTCATCAAGTGTGGAAGGGATCCACATTGGATAAATAGGAGGATTGGGACAGCAGAGCCCTTTGCACTTGACAAGATGATGTTGACTCTGGCAGGTTAGGGGCTTGCTATATATTGTTTATTGTCAAGACGCCTAAAGTGTTTGAGGGATAGACTCCCTGATGAGTCTGTTCTAATCCAGGCTCTGGCTCTGTCATTTAAAAATAAACGTAGCCTACTGCAAAATCTGCAATCTGCAACATGTGGAATTATAATTAAAATAAGCATAATAATGACATGTCACCCAACATTATACACACAATGTCAATACTGTACAATACAGATTCGGTAAAACTATTTCTCATTCATCAAAAAAGTTGTGATTGCAATTGTAATAGAAATGATTGATGATTATTCTAGGATTGTGTAAAATAACTACTTGCTTTCCTCTGATATAATATTTTTGTCTAATCTGAAATCCCTATTAATGTAATGTTTCATTGTCAATTAAGGCATTCCAGCGCACTCGCAAACACCGCGTTCGTTTCGCGCGTGTGTTCTTTTATTTTTTCGACTGATATTTGCAGCCTTCCCCGTTTTATACCTCACAACGCTATGCATTGTGGGCAATTCCCTTTGCCTAAGTGGCCATAGCTGCTCCCTTACGGTAAGGGGGCAGAAAGGGCTCACTCTGAGCCCTCATTCACTTTGCGATTTCACCGTGGGACATCCCTAAGCCCTCACTCCCTTCACGTGAACGCGCCTCTAAGGGCTTGAGTCAGTAAGGGGGCGAATTGGAATTGGGCCATTACATCATTAATTCAAAATGGCGGAGGGAAGAGGATATGCACCAAGTACCTCAGGAATAACTGTTAAATCCTTTTATTCTCAAAAACCAGATATAGAGACACTGTGTAACGCGTCATCATTCAGAAACCACGCCCAAGACGGGGGAAAATGGAAACCCCCCCCTCCAATCCTGGCGTTCTCCTATGTCGCGTGCATGGTTGCGTGTTGCACAAAAAGATCGTATATACGGAAGATGAACACTCCAACTTACTTCTTGACAGCTAGATCCACATTTTTCTTCTCGCCAATTCTCAATGGCTTCCTTGTTTTGCTCGGGAGTACAAAAAAACTTTAACTGGCGATTTTTTACATTAGTTGTCTGCGCAGCCCCACCATACATGTTTAATTCAAGGAATATGACGCTGGTGTGTGGAAATGAACGGAGCTTTTCCCCCGTGATGGGCGTGGCCTATTTCATGCAGTGTCTCTATTGGGAAAAAAAGATGTTAGTAAAAACATGTGCAAGAAAAATAAGTATTATAAAATAAATAAGAAACAAGGGAAGAGGAGGGTGAATGAAACAAAGGAGATGAGAAGTAAAATATCCACCGCTGTATTACACTTCAGAAAAGTCATGTCCAAAGCAAAACCCATCGCTGTGTGGATGCGTGTGTGAAAAGTCATGTCCAAAGCAAAACCCATCGCTGTGTGAATGCGTGTGTGAAAAGTCATGTCCAAATCAAAACCCATCGCTGTGTGGATACGTGTGTGAAAAGTCATGTCCAAAGCAAAACCCATCACTGTGTGGATGCGTGTGTGTGAAAAGTCATGTCCAAAGCAAAACCCATCACTGTGTGGATGCGTGTGTGAAAAGTCATGTCCAAAGCAAAACCCATCGCTGTGTGGATGCGTGTGTGAAAAGTCATGTCCAATCAAAAGCCATCACTGTGAGGATGCGTGTGTGAAAAGTCATGTCCAATCAAAAGCCATCACTGTGAGGATGCGTGTGTGAAAAGTCATGTCCAAAGCAAAAGCCATCACTGTGTGGATGCGTGTGTGTGAAAAGTCATGTCCAAAGCAAAACCCATCACTGTGTGGACTGGATGCGTGTGTGTGTTTCTGATCTTTACCTGACCACGTAGTCATTGCGTATAAGCATCAGGTGCTGCAGTATGGAGAGGAAGTAGGGTTCTGCGCTGCTGTCCTTCACCATGCTCTGCACAGCATCGTACACCTCCCCCACATCGGTGCGGAGCGTTAAGGACGAGTACGTAGATGCAAAAAGGAACAAATCAAAAAGAAAAGAAAACCTTTGCAGTTTCACACAAAGGATTATACTGTAAGCTACTGATAAAAGAGAGCAAAGAGTCCAAGCATAACAAATCTGTCTTTTAGTCTTTCCGTTTCTGCTGCTGCTGCTGGTCTGAACATAGATAGCTAACCTCAGGATAACAATAATGTTTGCAATATATATGGACCACATTTACAAGACACTGCCTCTGAATCAGAAAGCAGATATATATGCATCTGCCTGGTAACAGTATGTCAAGGATATTCGAACTCGCACTTGATGTCCTCCAGCCTATGAGAGAACTCCAGCATGTCCTCCTCTTTATGCTCCTCGAACACCTTGAGCTGAATGTCAAGAGCATCGTTCCTGATGGCTGTCAGTTGCTGCAGGAGGACAGGGGGCAGAGGAGAGGAAGAGGCATCAGGGAGAAAGGCTTGAGCCCCCCTTCAACATATGGAGATGATATAGAGATGCAGGGACCTACTCCACACTTTAATCCATCAGTTTACTTGGCATGTACAACATTGTTACATAGTCGAAAAAAAGAGACACGTATCCAAAACCCACTGGGATGGGTGTTTGATCAAAAATACCTCATCACAGAAGTGCCAATTATATCGAAGTACGACTTTGCAGTGATAAATGTAGGCGTGGTCACGGCTGCCAGAATGATTCTCAGATCATGGAAAAGTACATCCTCTCCAGATTTAAAAAAGTGGGTAGAATTCATGTTAGAAGTAGTATCATATGAACACATGTTGGCAAGAGTCAATGATAGAAATGAGGACACTGTGATGTGGCTATATTATATTATATTGCTTTAATTATTTTATTTATTTTTCGTTGTGAATATATCACGGAACCAAGTATGTTCATTTATTACAGGCCTGGAAATGTATGAGTGAAAGTTAAAATGTTTGTTTATGTTTATGCTGTCTATGTGTGTAAATAAATAAAAACTTTATTTACAAAAAAAAACAAAAGAACCTTATCAACTTGGGGGGGAAACGGATCTGCACACCAAGGTAGCTCCAAGGCGTTTTACTTTGCGTTGCATGAAGTTTCGAGCAAAAAGCTCTTCCTCAGCAACGCAAAATACCAAGCCTGTAAGCGGGAGCTACCTCGGTGTGCATGTACAGTACAACATCGTTTACAACACGTAAAACACGTTAGGTAGACGGTGTGAACGCCGGCCACTAGACACCTTACTGCTTCCTGGGTGGTGGAGGCGCAGAGGACAAAGTGCAAAGTAAACTCTGCGTTTCATAAATAATTTGCTGCAGAGCAAATCTACAATATTTCATTCTAGTGGACAACTCATTTAAATATTCATAGGTCAGTGTGTGTGAGTATATATATTATTGTATATTGTGTCTGTGTGCTCGTGGACGTGCTCGTGGAAGAAGTGCTTACCGGCAAGATCTCTTTGAGGCCGCAGCGCACAAACTCGTTCCTGATGTGGAGCCTCAGGTCCAGCTCATCGGGCGACGTCACCAGCGCGTTGATGAGCAGCATGCAGGCCACCTGTAACATGGAGGAGATACCAAACAATATGAGATAGAGAGAGAGAGAGAGAGAGAGAGAGAGAGAGAGAGAGAGAGAGAGAGATTCCTTTATCCCAGAGGTTGATGAAAAGCATGGTAGGATGCATTCTAAATGACTTACAGTGTCCCTGAGAAGCAGAGGACCATAACTAATGCATGTTTATTTTCTCCAGTCACCAACTAGAGGGCGCCGATTTTAATATTAATGCGACAACTGCAGCAGACCCGTGCGCACAAAACCAAGTCAACAGTCAATTTAAGGGGCAAAATGGCTCCTTTGGAAGCTGCTCTTCTTCTCCCCTATGAATGTTGGTTCACCGCAGAGAGGGAGGGACTGACTGTGGCTATATTCAACAGGCCGGAGCAAACACACCGACAGAAATATCAATTATTGATCGGTAAAGCGATCCGCTCATGTGTGAAATGAGGGCATTGGCATTGCTGGGACGTCGGGATATTTCAAGCTCCGTTGTCATATATGATCGCATACTCAGTTTTGATGTGGCATGGCACTCAAAGCTTGGTAATTATCCGTCTTCAAAGTGGCATCTTAACATTGTGATATATACTGTATAGATGCCTAATATTACAGACATATTAATGTATTTTTCATTTGGTAGATGACGTGCGAGGGGAGCAGTGGCAGTCAAAAAATCTTTATATGAAATGCCAACATCATAATTTGACATAAGTCCAAGTTTAGCCCCTACATAAAAGCCAACTGGACTAATAGACCCTTCTCACGGGGGCCATTTTGTGTCAAAAAGGCAGGGTAAACACAGGTGCAAGCAAAACACTAATGAGGGTTTCAAACTTCCAAAATTTGAAATTTGTTTTGCTCGCACCTGTGTTTACCCTGCCTTTTCGACATAAAATGGCCCCCGTGAAAAGGGTCTATTGATCTACTTACATGTCAGTGATCCTCGCAGTGGCGGTAAAAACAAACCTCATGAAGAAATTAACTATACCTGCATTGCCTGCTTTGGCCATTTTCCATAGGGGAATCCTACAGTATACTGAATCTATGCATATACTCTATCTATGTCAACTATAATACCCTATTGAGAAGAGAGTAGAGGATGATTTGAATCTAAAGCATTCAATGCAACTTATTTTAAGCCGACAGTGAATATCAACACACAGGAAGCCACACTGAATCTCAAATTCAAATGATAATAATATCAAATTATGGCCCTCAAGACCCACCTCTTCAACCTCGCTTTCTCCTCCTAACCTCACTCCACTCTACCTACTGTCCCCACCTTTCATGAATGTTTCCAAATTAAAGTATTTATTTCTGTGTTTTCTGTAAAGCGACTTTGAGTATTTAGAAAAGCGCTATATAAGATAAATGTATTATTATTATTATTATTATTATTATTATTAAATGGTCTGTGAATGATGATGGATTTCTCAATACTAATGTTTTTCTCTCTTTCATTATGTGGTCATAATTAGTTTATATTTCATTGGGATAAAAACATAAGGAGAGAAACAGAGCTACAACCGAGTTTACTCAGCCATTTGTCTACGGGCTTAAGGGATCTAAAGCAATTCCAAAAGACACAAATAAAGAGGAAGAGGTAGCAAGGAAGAGTAGTGCATTATCATCAGTAGCTTCACTTAACACATTGAGTGCCACAGCGCTTCAGTAAAATTGTCTGGAGCCTGTGCCAGATTCACTTCCATTCAGTTGAAAACAGCTATAGAATTTTTTCTATTAGGGCTATATGGACAAGGCTGGACTCTAATGAAACATTGGACACTCCTGCTTCTTTCAAAGAAGAAATTTTGTTTCTAGACAGTTCCATTATGAAATGACAGCCTCTGAAAGAAGAGCACTTTCAAGGGTTTTCTGCTGTCTTTTTTTACTTTTCAAGATAAAGTCACTTTTATGAATACTTTTTGCACTCATGATTATTATTATTATTATTTTTCTCCTGCTTCTTTTTATTATTAGACATTACATTACATTACGGCATTTGGCAGGTAATCGTGTGGAGAAACTATATGCAGACAGATAGACAGAGGCAGAGGAGCTCAGTTGTGGGCGCGGATCGCAGCCAACTGTCAGCTGCAGACAGAGCAATCTATATGGCTCTGGCTGCAGCATGCATCGGTTTCTCTTTGATCACGGCTTTCTCCTGCACAAAGGAAAGGATCTGAGCGCCAAGGTTTTAAGGTGGCGCAGCTGCCGTGTAGATTTTTAAGGTGGCGCCGTGTGATCCCTTGAAGGGATTCATGCTCACTGGCTGGGTACGACCTTAAACAGCAGAATTATGGAATAATATGAATTATGATATTGGGACGTCCACAGACGTCCCTGGCACTTCTCGTTACTTTTTTTTAGGACGTCCACAGACGTCCTTGGCACTCAATGTGTTAATGTAACTACCTGCTGCTACCACTGATGAAACAATCGAATCGCACTTCATTCTCTAAAAAAACAAACGAAAAACGAATGAGGACTCCTGTACTTTTGTTAAACCATGCACACCAGCCTCAGTTTCGTATTCACAGAATAACGGGGGAGCGCACAAACATGCCTCAGACCTCAAGAGAACATTCAGGCGTCTTGAAATGTGCCCTCGTCCCCCAGGGGGTCCATTTACAGTTACTGTCTAAATGCACACGGTCCCTAAGCTGAAGGAGGCTGCCAGGGGAGCCGGAGTATGACTGTGGCCAGGTGGGAGAGAGAAAGCCTTGGGCCACACAGACACACACACACACAGTACACACACACACACACACAGTACACACACACAGTACACACACACACACACACAGTATAGCAGTAAATGTGTTTTAATAATGCATGGGGTTAAGCGGGATCAGCGCGGTCTATTAGCAAGAAGAAATAATAGCGCACTGCAAAGCATCAATAAAACACAACTAAAGGCCCTTTACACCATCCAGTACACAAGGCTATCGTTTCAGGGCCACTCATGTCTTTGTATGAAGGAGGTGATGCACTTCCTTCCTCCACGGTCTCATCTTCTTTATTTAACCCGTAGCAGGATCCTCTGCTCTTTCTAGGGATGCCCCGATCCACATTTTTTCACTTCCGATCCGATTCCGATACCTGAATTTGGATATCTGCCGATACCGATATTATGCCGATACCGATATTTTTCTTGAATATTCAGTATAGACAACGATTTGGCCAATTACAGTTTTTTTTTTTTTAAATACACCTTGCAAAAAGCAGACAAAATTAAGAAAATATAAATTACGGCCAGCGCTGGAATTGCAAAAAAAAAAAAAAAAAAAAGATTCCGATCCGATTTGTGAATTAGTGCCAATATCGGCACCCGCACCCGATACCGATATTGGATCGGTCCCATCCCTAGCTCTTTCCCTTCCCACTGCATCTTCCTCACCTGTCATCTTCTCAGAGGCTTCCACCTGTCAACGGCAGCCACATCAAGCCAAATTAAACTAATACTGGTGATACTACACAGGCCAAAAATAAGATAGCATCTTGTCATTTAGTTTAGCAATGGTCAATGCACAGGAATACAAGCAGAGTAGCAAGCAAATGGCTGCACACGCTACAATGTTATGCTGTGTGTGTGTGTGTGTGTGTGTGTGTGTGTGTGTGCGTGTGTGTGTGTGTGTGTGCGTGTGTGTGTGTTGAGAAGAAAAAATAGTGTATGAAGTGTCTTTCTCTTCACATCCCTCAGCTACCAATTAAAATACAGACAAAACACTTTAATCAAGAATTGCAACTGCTTATTTCGGCACATAACAATGTTCCGTCTCTATACGCCAGATCTCCAGCGCATGCATCAGGAGGGAGAAGATGCAGTGGAAAGATTATGTGCACAAAGAGGAGGATTATATAAAGCAGCAGGATTGGATCATGTCATGGGCATTGGGCATGCACAGGTACAAACCTGGCAATCTGTTAATTGGACTAGGAGGGGATTGTGGATTGCAAATGGATCAACTGTGGCTGTGATTCATGCAGAGCCCATCCTGTGTGAGAACTGGATCTTGTTGGTCTTTTAACCCACTAGGCATCTCGATACCTAGGCTCGCAGGTAACGCTAACGGCAGCTAGCTTCCTATAAACGCTGCTCTTACATAGGCTGTCACTTAAAGCGGCTGCGCTATGTCAACAACATGGCGGCAGTGGGCGTGCCCATACGTGAGTGACGTCAATCGAATAAGGTCTATAGCCTTGTGTGTGTGTGTGTGTGAGTGAATTGATGACATCACTGATGATGTCATCAGTGGGACAGAGAGAAAACAGACAGAGCCCGAGCTCCCTTTTATAATACTGATGATGATGATGATACTCCAACTCTTCATCAACACAGTCCAGCATTCAAAAGTGCTGGAACTGTGCGATACAGATGTCTGGGCTCAATGTTGTGATGTGATGTACAGCACACACAAGAAAGAGCTCAAAATGACCATTCTACTGCCACCTCATCCCATAGTGGCAATAGGGAATGCCATTCCCTTCAGATTTGCTTGAAGGCAGGGGGAGGGGCAATGATAGAACAGATAGATAGATAGATAGATTGATAGATAAGATAGATAGATAGATAGATAGATAGATAGATAGATAGATAGATAGATTAGATAGATTAGATAGATTAGATAGATAGATAGATAGATAGATAGATAGATAGATAGATAGATAGATAGATTAGATAGATTAGATAGATAGATAGATAGATAGATAGATAGATAGATAGAGAGTAAGTGAGGAGTTTCTTCTTTTTTTTGTACTACTTAAGGCCAAAAGACATTATTATTTTGATTTGATTTCTTTATTTTTTCTCTCGTTGCTGATGCAATGGAACAAGCCCTGGCTAAATCAGCAGATAGTAATGGTACATCAGGTTCTTGTTGCACAGCTCATTACTTGTGGAGCTGAGATGTTGCTGTTAGCTGAAGTGCTAATTGGATGATCAGTGAAGGTTATTACATGTGGCAGCCCAAGATCATCACAGATCTTTGTCTTAATTGCACCACTATCACACCCGCACCCACTGATTAAGCTCTACTGTGATTACACATTACAGAGTTGCTGGTTTTATCCCCGATAACAACACTACCAAAGTGCACCTGGTCAACTATCCCCATGGATATATAACAGAACAGCTCCAAGGACAGCTAATATGTTATATTTATATATATATATATATATACCGTAAATTCCGGACTATAAGCCGCACCGGTGTATAAGCCGCACCTTCAAAGTTGACTATTTTTTTCTTATAAGCCGCACCGGACTATAAGCCGCGGGTGTTTTAATGGTATTTTTTTTTTTTTTTTTTTTTTTTTGTGTTTTAATGTTTAATTACCATATGTAAGGGTTCATGCACAGAGGGGATTGTAGAGGAAGCTCCCATTTATTAACATTTCAACAAAACAACATAACACAACACCACCTGTGTTGTTTTTTACAGTGCACACAGTGTCATACAGTGTCATACAGTGTGGTGAAAAGAGGGCAAGAGAGGAAATTAAAACTTATTATAGTTATATAGGATTTATAGTTAGAAAGAGTGCTAAAAAAGAGAGATTTTTTTTTTTTTTTTTTTGGAAAAAATCCATAGATAAGCCGCACCGTTATATAAGCCGCAGGGGCCAAAAAACGGGAAAAAAGGTGCGGCTTATAGTCCGGAATTTACGGTATATATATATATATATATCTGTGTGTGTTTCCCCTACCATTCTACAGGCCTGGCGGGCCCGCCATGCCAACGACGCCCCCGCCAGGCCAGATTTATTTATTTATTTTTCCCCTGCTCTCCCCAAACTTCCTTAAACCTTTATGACATATTATTACAACACAACAATACTAGTGTTGTTGACAGTAATAGAAGATGCCAAATCATTCAAAACAATAAGCATTTTGCTTTTAGGTGCATCGTGCCAGCGTGTGGCGCCGTTCCAAAACGTGTCAACGCGTGTCGTTGCCTGGGAAACGCACATCCCATAATACAACAGTTCGCATCGCATCCCATAATAGTATGATGATACTTGGGGTGCCATTAATGCGAACATAGATGCGAACAGGTTAGCTAAAAGTTTAGCGTCACCAGCGAGGGCCCCCACCGTTGCGGTCGGGGGACGTTTAGAAATCCCTCCAGGCCTGAAAATGTTTCTAGGGACAACACTGTATATATATATATATATATATACACACACACATATATACACACACATATATATATATATACATATACATTGCCATAGTGGCTAGGTCTGTGCTTGACAATACATAACACCTGGTTTCTAGCAAAGGGTAAGTGTTGATACAAGGAGACGTCATCATGCCAACGAATGTGGCAGTGAGGGGGAAGGCCCTGAGCGTAGACTGATTGTGATAACATGCAGAAAGTCTGAGCGTAGACTGATTGTGATAACATGCAGAAAGTCTGAGCGTAGACTGATTGTGATAACATGCAGAAAGTCTGAGCGTAGACTGATTGTGATAACGACATGCAGAAAGTCTGAGCGTAGACTGATTGTGATAACGACATGCAGAAAGTCTGAGCGTAGACTGATTGTGATAACATGCAGAAAGTCTGAGCGTAGACTGATTGTGATAACGACATGCAGAAAGTCTGAGCGTAGACTGATTGTGATAACATGCAGAAAGTCTGAGCGTAGACTGATTGTGATAACATGCAGAAAGTCTGAGCGTAGACTGATTGTGATGACATGCAGAAAGTCTGAGCGTAGACTGATTGTGATAACGACATGCAGAAAGTCTGAGCGTAGACTGATTGTGATAACATGCAGAAAGTCTGAGCGTAGACTGATTGTGATAACATGCAGAAAGTCTGAGCGTAGACTGATTGTGATAACGACATGCAGAAAGTCTGAGCGTAGACTGATTGTGATAACGACATGCAGAAAGTCTGAGCGTAGACTGATTGTGATAACGACATGCAGAAAGTCTGAGCGTAGACTGATTGTGATAACGACATGCAGAAAGTCTGAGCGTAGACTGATTGTGATAACGACATGCAGAAAGTCTGAGCGTAGACTGATTGTGATAACGACATGCAGAAAGTCTGAGCGTAGACTGATTGTGATGACGACATGCAGAAAGTCTGAGCGTAGACTGATTGTGATAACAACATGCAGAAAGTACAATTTGTTGAAGCGGCTGAATTTGAGGAGCGGTAATGTCGTGTTGCCAGAGTCATTCCACATTTCATTTGGGAGGAAACAACAATGTGCCAATAATTGCTGTGCACCTTCTTTGCGCTCACCTGTAATAGCTGTGCACCTTCTTTGCACTCACCTGTAATAGCTGTGCACCTTCTTTGCACTCACCTGTAATAGCTGTGCACCTTCTATGCACTCACCTGTAATTGGACGGAGCGATCTCGGAGTCCCTGTACGATGGGACTGAACCTGTCGATGCCCCGCCGCTCCCCTGCTGTGGTGATCGCTTCAAGGATCTTCTCTAAACTAAACGAGGAAATGAAATGCATGAGAGAAAACATGGCAGAGGGAAAAAAAAGCATGCAATACACAATCCTCCAGAAGGTGATTTTGACCGTATACTCTCTACTAGTCTATTGTATGCCAAGTTCCTCTCTTGTTTTGTTGGCCCAAGTGGAAAGGCTTTCTTCCCTGAGTGATTTGTCCAACTTCAACTGTACAAAATGAGTGAGGACTTGGATATTGATGCCAGGAAGCTGGCTGCAGGCCTAAATCTGGCTCTGTCTGAAGCTAGCTAGCTGACTGACTGACTGACTGACTGACTGACTCACAACCTGAGGAAGTATCCGATGATGTCACCTCCCGTGGTGACATCACCATGTACAAATGCTGCCTGGCATATACTGTACTAGGTTTCGCCTAGTCTTGTTTTTACACATTTTCACACACAAGTTCATTCAATAATCCTTAATTTTTACTACCATTTTAAAAACAACCTATTCCATCTGAACAAAATCCTCTTTTTAAAGAAACATCCCACCTCTAGCAGCCTAGCTCTTATTGTTCTATTTTAGATTGTTGATATTATACGAGAAAATGGGAAATATAATACCCTCCTGTATCAATCTTCAACACATTTTCTTAATTATTTACAACAACAACAACAACAAAGATTTAGCAGACCTGTGTGGCATTCAGAATGTGATATTTTCCACCAATACAATAATGCTTGCAATATTGTGTACAGCTGTATCACAGGAACATGTTATTTGGCTAAATTAACAAGCTAACAAGGGAACTAATGTATCATTATTACAGTAGCTCTACCATCACTCCCGGTACAGTGTAAGTCAGGGATACTCAACTTGCTTTGCCCGGGGGGCCGGAGCCACTTTCGTGAAATGATAGGAGGCCAGGGGCCAGTTAATAAACAAACAATATACATTTTTCTGTAGTGGATTGTAGGTTTTTTGGGTGTCAGCCGGAGTTTAGTCTGACAATGTTGTGCACACCGGATAGTTAGGTTAAGTTAGTTAGGTTAAGTACATACATAAGTGCCTGGGTAGCGAGCAGACGGCAGTATTTGACAATTTAGCAGCTAAATCATAGATTATTGAAAGATATTCCATATTCCAGACTGAAATGCTATAACAGAAGTGGAGTATTGGCCAGAATGACATGAACATTTGGACACTTATTCAGCGGGTATCTTGCATGTTGCATTCAGGTGCACTGTAATTTTTTTTTTTTTTTTCAATTCCATCGCAGGCCCGCGGGCCACAAGTTGAGTATCAATGGTGTAAGCTAACGGACCTTTTGGTGCATTTGAGAAAAATGTCCTTGCACTGTGAGATGAAAAGTAATGGAAGCGACTGTACAGTGATAGGAAGGTGTGTAGGCACTAGGCAGGGTGAATGAAGCCAGGACATACATGTTCTCTTCCTCCACAAAGCACATGGCCGACAGCAGCTTCACCACCTCGGTCATCATGGCAGGCTGGGTGGGGTCCATGGCTCTCGCCAACAAGACAAGACTCTTCTCCTCGCCCAGGATTCGCTCCAAGCCATACTGGAGGACACACAAACACAAGACATCATTATCCAATACCCATATAAGCTAGAGGTGGAATGTCCTATCACAACAGGAAAGCCAATTCCTGATTCTTAAGAAGACGTTTAAGTCACGCTGAAGCGACTTCCTCTACTTCGAGTTGAGTCTCGAGTAGGGCTGCCACTAACGATTATTTTCATAATCGGTTAATCTGTCGATTATTTTCTCGATTCATCGATTAGTTGTTTGGTCTATAAAATGTCAGAAAATGGTAGCAAATGACGATCAGTGTTTCCCAAAGTCCAAGAGATGACGCCCTCAAATGTCTTGTTTTGTCCACAACTCAAAGATAATATCAGTTTACTGTCATTAGGGATGTCAACGGTTAACCGTTAATCGATTAACCGTCGCTAACGTCGTTGTTCGGTTATTGCCGTCGGTCTATCAGTTAATATAAAAAAAAAAAAAAAAAAAAAAATTTGGTCTATTTACTCAATGAGCTCATGCCCAAACAAGGCGTGTCTATTTAGATGCTGAAATGTTAATGCTTTTTGTGTTACAAATTCTAACACAAAAAGAATTTGTGTTGAAATGTTGATGCTTTTTGTTAATGCTTGTTAATGCTTTTTGTGTTAGAAATTCTAACACAAAAAGCATTAACATTTCAGCATCTAAATAGACACGCCTTGTTTGGGCATGAGTTCATTGAGTAAATAGACAAAAAAAAAAAAAAAAAAAAAAAAAAATTATATTAAAAAATTATGAATTAACCGATAGGTTAATCGATTATTAGCGTCGGTTAATCGAAAGTGAAATTAACCGAAAATTGACATCCCTAACTGTCATACAGGAGTAAAGAAACCAGAAAATATTCACATTTAAGCAGCTGGAATCAGAGAATTTAGACCTTTCCTCTTAAAATTGTACTCAAAACGATGAATCGATTATCAAAATAGTTGTAAATTAATTTTCTGTTGATCGACTAATCGATTAATCGTGGCAGCTCTGGTCTCAAGCCGTAAAATGTGTGAACTTGAGAACTTCAAATGTAAGCATTTTCTCACTGTATCTAAAAGCTGGGGAAATGTGCAACCTGGAACTCTTCTGATTTTGCCATAGTTTCCTCGTTTCAAAATCACGCGATTCTACAGGTAATTTTGATTTAGAGCCCTCCACGACATCACTCAGGGCTGATATATATAAAATGCTCCGTTCATAATGTCGGGATTCACAAGTTCTCACCGCTAAATGCTACATATAGTATGCAGTTAGCAAACTATTAAACTATTTGACAAAAACAAGATTTTCTCGAGATGATCAAGATGTTTAACAGGTCAGTTGTACTACAGTTGGGCCTATTTGTATTATTCCCTTGGTGACATCACAGCGAGAGACACCATGAAGTTGCACATCTGTGCGTGTTGACGGGGGGAAGCCGAGGAGAAGGCAAAACTGCAGCGACAGCTGGCAGAGAACACCTGTCTTCTTGGCATTCTGGGTACACCCCATCCCCCAAGATGCCTCAGAAGCCAGGGGAAGGTCTGGGCAGACAGAGAGGGGCCTACGGGTAAAACGCTCGCGCCTGCCGTCTGTTGAGAGGCAGGATTACATGAGACCTTACAACACATTTTTGTACCAGAGCTGCTGTATATCTGTCTCCACCGGGGCGTCAAGAGATATCCTTCCGCCTACAGCTGCTGTAGACTAAAGAGCACACCATGAGAGCTGCTGTATATCTGTCTCCACCGGGGCGTCAAGAGATATCCTTCCGCCTACAGCTGCTGTAGACTAAAGAGCACACCAAGAGAGCTGCTGTATATCTGTCTCCACCGGGCTTCAAGAGACGCTTCCCCCTACAGCTGCTGTAGACTAAAGAGCACACCATGAGAGCTGCTGTATATCTGTCTCCACCGGGGCGTCAAGAGATATCCTTCCGCCTACAGCTGCTGTAGACTAAAGAGCACACCATGAGAGCTGCTGTATATCTGTCTCCACCGGGGCGTCAAGATATCCTTCCGCCTACAGCTGCTGTAGACTAAAGAGCACACCATGAGAGCTGCTGTATATCTGTCTCCACCGGGGCATCAAGAGATATCCTTCCGCCTACAGCTGCTGTAGACTAAAGAGCACACCATGAGAGCTGCTGTATATCTGTCTCCACTGGGCTTCAAGAGACGCTTCCCCCTACAGCTACTGTAGCCTGTAGACGTTCAGTCCAACACATCTGTATGCACAGATGCTGGTACCCAGATAGATGTATAGAGAAACACTCCTCACAGGGCTCAACAGCTGGATTCATCAAAGCATCCCAGGCAGATTCCATGTTAGCAGTGGTGTGCGAATACATCAGCGGGCATAAAGGCCAAAAAAACAACTAAAGACGCATAATTGCCACGAGTGACTGGAGGGCATACGCCCCGGAGAAGGAAAAAGACCCTTTTCACGGGGGCCGTTTTGTGGGGAAAAGGCAGAATAAACACAGGTGCAAGCAAAACACTAATGAGGGTTTCCACATTCAAATCATGGAAGTTTGAAACCCTCATTAATGTTTTTCTTGCACCTGTGTTAACCCTGCCTTTTCCACACAAAGTGGCCCCCGTGAGAAGGCTCTATTAGAACACTTTGTGTTTAACCCATTGATACCTGATGCAGCATTTGCGTGTATATCCCTCATTTGTGTGTGTTTAAGGCCGCGAACCGCGTCACGTGGTTCGCGGCCTTAAAGGGATACTGCATCAGGTATCAATGGGTTAAAAGCCTATTTGCTATTTTACTATATCCAAAACAAACTCTTAGTTAACACCGTTAACATTAATAGTGAATAGCCTAAACTGACGCTGAAAAGGAAGTGTCGGTGGCAGGAGAGGCGCGCTGTACAGGAAGCTGGGGAAAACGGTAGGGCTGTCCCAGAGTCTATTTTTCAAATCAAAATAGACTCTGGGTTCCCAGATTGAGAGTGATTTGACTCGTGATGGTCTGTGTAATTGAGATACCAGTCTGTAATTGCATGAAACACCAGATGTCATTTTATTTAGATGGGATTAAAATTACCCAAGGATGTCAGAGTTAAGTCAAAATACAGTATGTAAATTCAGGGGAATACTTTCTTCCCCCAGGACAATTGTAGGAAAATAGCTGACATGTTTGTTCTGGATGCAATCAATTTCCTGGGATCCGAAGGTAACTAATAATTACCAATCAGCAGACCTCCTGTCTGTCAGAGGCTTTACACATAACTTTGGTTCAACGGATGAACAGTTAAAATAGAAAAGCAATGAGCAGCTGGAGGTAACACAAGCAGCGTTGGGCAAGTTACTTTCAAAATGTAATATAGTACATATTACTAGTTACTTTCATTTGAAAGTAATAAGTTACTTTCCAATATTACTTTCTGTGTAGAGTAACTCGTTACTTATTACACTACTTTTGCATTACTTTCACCAAAACAACAGCAGCAGCAGAATGACATCGCCGCCCCCGGAACCATCCCGACAAATAATTTCAACCGCCTTGAAGTCAGTGTAAACCATCCAAAATTCTAAATGTTATTCTTTTCCTTTGTTATTGTCATCTGTAGTGGTTATTTGCATAACAACACACAGTTTGATTAGGAAATGATTGTATCTTTTTTAAATATGTGCTTTGATTTAATAAAAATGTAACTCGATTTGTAACTTGAGTTACTTCACAAAGGAACTGGTATAATATGACTGAAATCCTACAAGTAATAGGTTATATTACTGAGTTACTGCTAAAAGTAATATATTACATGTAATGTGTTACTTTTGGAATGAGTTACCACCAACACTGTTCACAAGAGGGAAGATGAATGAAGACGTTGGGAGTCAGCTAGTAAGAGCTGTTCTCACACACACACATCCATCAGAGGGCAAAATCAAAAATGAATGGGGTTCGATGCCAGGTGGCCTCGGTGAGAGTGAGCGATCGCACTCATTTTTATCATGGAAATCAGTGCAAATATGTCAAATGACCTTTTTAGATCAAGCGTTTTTCAAAGACATATTTCTATAAATATAGGTGACGCATGGGGGGGGGGGGGGGGGAATGGAGCAGAAACTGAAAATGAATGATCGTCAATGTCAACATTAGCTTCCCAATGCTGCCTTCATTCTTAATACGTTTCACATAAAACACTCCACTGCAGTCTCCTGTGGAATATTGTTCTTATTCTTCATAGCTGTGTAATTCTACAGAAGCAACCGCAGAGAAATGGCACAGCAGAACTGAGCACTTCCAGGTGAGTCCCGGGTCTCCCAGCCGGCACCGTCTAGCAGTTGGCAGTTGGCAGTTGGCACATCAGGTTTGTAAAGATGACAGTTCTGATTCTGATAAGACCAGAATCAGGTGACAAGTTTGCATCCCTGTGTTAGAGAAGGTACCAAGCCATCAGGTGTCAGAATTTTTCATCTGGCTCTGCGGGATTCTTATCACACCATCAATGTACCATAATGGTGTGTGTGTGTGTGTGTGTGTGTGTGTGTGTGTGTGTGTGTGTGTGTGCATGCATTTGTGTGTGTTCATTCGCTAGGGGTGCGGAGATATCGATACAGCATAGTATCGCAATATTTGATTATATAAACTCTCAGATGCATAGACAGTCTGCATGTCTGGGAACGCCCATACAGGCTCTAGGAACGCCCACAATAGACGCTGGGTTAGCCTGGGGGCGGGGTCAGGGTGGGGTAAATTCCCCCGTTCTATCCATTCAGCAAAGTTAGAATTTAGCTGATAGCCCAGCCCAGGCAGACACGATCGGGGATTTACCCACCGCAGTAAACGCACATCTGAGCAGACGTCTTGTGTTCTGCTCTAGAACCCCCAAACCTGTAGTTTAGAGCCGCAGCACCGTCTTTTGGTGAGTCAGCCCATGAGATATATCGGCGGTTTTACCCCACTCGCGCGCCAGCCGTTTAACATTTTGTGGGCGTTCCCAGACATGCCGACTGTCTCTATGCAACATTTATGACAGGTTTTTATGACAGTGTCGGTCAGTCTGTCTGCTTGACAATCCCATTTTGCTGCAATAAAAATTATTGAAGCGAGATGAGCAGACTGGAAACTTTATCCTATTAGATAAAACCGATGTTGACGTTTATTTTCCTTTGGGGACATAATTTGCAGTTGAAAAAAGGTTTAAAAAAATCGCAATATATTTAAAAAAAAAATGAACTGGGCCCTGATGTGATCAGTATGCATGCCATCAAGGGTGTTATTTCTGCATGATTCTGGTCTGATCCCAATATTTGGACCAAGAAAAATATAATTTGTTCATCCATGCACAAAGCACTGTTGTGCTGAATGTGATTAATGAGAGTGGATTGCCAGTACATTCATTTTTCATCGTTAAACCAGAGCAGAGACTTTGCAAGACTCCACAATGGGATAACTTAGTTTTGTTTTTTTCCCCAACATCACTTAAGAGTTTATAAAACATTCTACTTAAAAGCTATGATCGGTTGCAGTTTTCAAAGATTTCCTTGCGCTTCAATATAGCTGTAGCACCTGCTCTTTACATCCTATCAGGAACAGTCAAGCAGCCCGGAGCACTCCTGTTTTGATGACTAAATATTGAAGCTTCAAATAAATTAAAACAAATATGCTCTGATGATTGGCTTTCTTCAAACACAATTTTAGGAAGAAGTGACAGCCCTAGTTGTAGGCGTATAAAAACCCTCCATTTGAGGCTTAACCAAGTGTGATGTGGTATTAGGCATTTTAATAAGCAACTCAAATGACGTTATATTAAGAAATGTTACCAAGTGCCTTTACTCACAGAATCCCTGCTGTCATTACCTTGTTGTTCATGATGGCTTTGACACACTGGACAGCCTTGTACTGGTTCTTTTTGTCCATCTTCTCCTGGCTGGAGACACAAGACAGTGACGCTGTGTGTTAATGATGGGAAACATGTTGAATACTTACACAAATGAGGAAATAATGTGTTATTTCCTGGTATTAATGGTTTACAACTATAAAGTAACAGTAGTATAATGTAGTATTAATAAATGCTTACACTTAACATTGAATTATTTCAAATTGACTGAATGACAGTTTTGTTTTGGATTAACGTTACTATTTATTTATTTTTATGGCATACCTAATTTTCAAATACCCGATATACACACAACCATACATTATATGTATATACACACTATTACACAGACAAAAAGACAGTAGATACCAGTGTTGGGCAAGTTACTGTACTTGGGAAATGTAATTAGTTACTGATAATATAATAATAAAAGTTACTTTACTGATTACTTTTTCAAAGGTAATTAGTTACATTACTAGTTACTTTTTCTTTTTTTACCCCCCGAAAAAGTGACATACAACCAAGCCAGCTCCTTTTACAACTGAATCCACTACATTGGAATGAGGTACAGGAGTCCACAATCGGCCAAATTGCATAACTGTAAACATTGCAGTCTCTCAAACCTGAAGTGATGGGATACAGTATGTATATATTTATTCATATATATATATATATATATTAGGGCTGTCAATCGATTAAAATATTTAATCGCGATTAATCGCATGATTTCCATAGTTAACTCACGATTAATCGCAAATTAATCGCATTTTTTTAATCTGTTCTAAATCTACCTTAAACCGAGGTAGGCTACTTTAAACCTGAGAGCTTTGTGCAAATATGCACTGTTGTATTAATATGGGTAGCTATCATTCGTATGGGTAAGTATTTGGCCATTGGTAATATTGTTATTATTGCTACTAGTTACTGGGAATACACATCTCTCAGGCTGCACTGTGTGAAGTTAATTGGTGCGATCCTCTACATCTCTCCAGCCACAGACAGGAGAAGCTGCGTGCATGCTCTCTCCCCCTCTCTCTTTCTCTCTGGGTATCTCTCTCTCGCGTTCCCGTTCTCCGTCGGTCCCTCTCTCACTGCCTGTCTGTCCATCTCGCTCGCTTTCTCTGCCTCTCTCTCTCCCTCGTCCCCCCCCCCCCTCCTCCCGTTCTCAGTCTGTCTGTCTCTCACTCTCTCTGAGTCTCGGTGAGACTAGACAGACGCGCTCCCTCTCTCTCACCCAAAATGCTTTCTCAATTTGAAGCTGAACTTGCCAATATACCCATTTTATTCCTCCTTCTCTGCTCACAGAGCTTTCTTTCTGCTTGCTATCAACGTTACTGCTTCCTGATTTCCAAAACTACGGGTCGGACCAAGGCTCAAACATCACAGAACGTGCATGCGTTAATCGCGCGTTTAAAAAATTAGTGGCGTTAATAGGAACGATAGTTAACGCGCGATTAACGCGTTAACGCTGACAGCCCTAATATATATACACATACACACACAAAGCAATGGTCACTCCTGAGTTTTTCTTGTTTTTCTGCATAAAGCCAAAAGAAAAGTAACTCAGCGTTACTGTAATCTGATTACTGTTTTGGAAATTGTAATGCCTTACGTTACTTAGTTACTGAAAAAGTAATCAGATTACAGTAACACATTACTAAGTAACGCGTTACTGCCCAACACTGGCAGATACACACATACAGTATACGTATATACACAGTACTGTATAGTGTGTGTGTGTGTGCGTGTGTGTGTGCGTGCGTGCGTGCGTGCGCGTCCATGCATTGTGTATTACTTACTGCTTCTTTGACAGCAGTCTCTCCAACACGTCCAGCAGCAGTCCAAGACCCTCATGCCCAAAGCTCTGCACCCAACTGAAACAACAAACACAAAATCAATATCATAACAATATAAGACTGACAACCGACAAACGCAGAGAAACTCTCACACTCGTCAAGCCGCTGTGCTGTGTGTTCCTGCAGGCAGGCTGACAAACGAGTGGGTTCCAGTCCTCCCACATGTCAAGAGGCCAGAGACAGCCTTTGTAAATGTTGAATTATACGGCTAATAGTAAAAGTTCACTGCCGGCTGCTGGAGACAAATAACTCTAATAATTCAGAAAAGAAAGGAACATGCAGATCCATATAAAAGTATAGCTATTTATATGATGTGTTACAGAATAAGGTTGTAAAGCTTCATTGCCCGTATCTGTGAGGTCAAATAAGTGTGGAGAAAATGCTAGTGTAAATGAAGGGGGCCCCGCGGCTAATATTCCAGCTAATGAGTAAAACTGTTTGTCAGGCGAAACATTCTGTTGAGAAATAGAGACGGAGAGTCTGTGAGAGGAAAGTTAGACAAAGCCCCTTGTGCTTCTAAATCCATCTGATCCCTCTGTCTTTCCTTCACCCATAATGTACAGTGTTTCCCCTACCATTCTACAGGCGTGGCAGGCCCGCCGGGCCAACGGCGCCACCGCCAGGCCAGAAAAAGAATTGGAAAAAAAAAAAAAAAAAAAAGTCAAGATTTTTTTTCTGCTCTCCCCAAAATTTCAATAAACCTTTATGGCATATTATTACAATACAGAAATACTGGTGTTGACAGTGTTGACAGTAATAGAAGATGCAAAATCATTCAAAACAATAAGCATTTTGCTTTTAGGAGCATTGTGCCAGCGTGCAGCGCTGTTCCAAAACGTGTCGTTGCCTGCGAAACGCACATCCCATAATACAACTGTTCGCATCGCATCCCATAATAGTATAGGCTACTTGGGATGCCATTGCGAACATAGATGCGAACAGGTTAGCTAAAAAGTTTAGCGTCGCCAGCGAGGGCCCTCGCCGTTGCGGTCGAGGTACGTTTCGAAATCCCTCCAGGCCTGAAATTTTTTCTAGGGGAAACACTGCTGTAATGACAAACACGTCTGTCCCTGGACCGATGTATTTGAGCATTTTAAGATATTTCATACTTTTCTGAGTCATGCTCTGACAATGTTGATTAATAGCCACACTGTTCGCCAAATATGTTTTGCCAAATAAGTTCATTTTAGGCTCAAGTTCAAAAATGTGTCCGTTGCTAAAATGCGAAGATGACGTATGACTCAATGGAACGCTTATAGTCATACGTAATCACAATTTTGATTCTGACTGAGGGTGAGCTGGGATGTTAGCGAGCTACGATAGCTACGTTAGGTAAGCCCGCTGCTGCCTGGTGGCTGTAGCCATGTTCGTCGGACGCAAAACGCCACCGAAGTGACCAAAACACTGGTTCGAGTCACGCTCTTTCCAATGGGGACATCAGCGGTCGGCTGGTTGTTGATATCTCAGCAATAATGTGGCTATTTCTTGCAGCTAAACTGCGGACTAATACTGCTTCCGGCGTAACTGTTTCCGGCGTATTTTCTCCTTGGTGTATAGCACAAATTTTTTATGAGAAAAATAAAAGCTACTGTATTATACTTTTTCCCCCCCGTTTAAAATGTCCCACTTTGTTGTTGTTTTGATATAATAAATAAAGCGTCATTCCACTGAGAGAGTAAAGAGAATAAGGCCTAAAACACATCAGAATGCAGAGTCAGGACGTTAGGGGGCAGGGGTCAGTATTGGATTCCTATGGAGTTAATATTTGTATGAAGCCTGTGACATTTCAGAGTCGTGTCTCCCCCCACGGGGGTTAAACAAGTTCGCATCGCTCCAGCGAATAAGCCGCGGCCGAGATCGAATTTTTGCACTGCTCTTGATGTCAAGGTTCATCCCGGAGATATGGTGAGAAGGTGCCTTAGTTGGGTCCCAGGGACTTGATTGTTGGCTTGTGATTAAAGGATATCAAAAAGCTTGGGACCAATAGTGTTTGCTATGGATTTATTTTCTTTCTTAAAAAAGGGCAGATTTCTTCCCATCCAGTACAGGCAACATCCTTTCTAAATGGCAATATGGCGTCTAGAGCAGTGGTTCTCAAATGGGGGGTCCGGGGACCCCCAGGGGTCCATGGCACTTTGCCAGGGGGTCCGCGGAAAGTTTTCGGGGGGGGGGGGGGGGGGGGGACTTTTTGTGTGTGCAAAAGCTCCATAGTTCAACGAAAATACGTTATGCTTTAAATCTAAAATGGTTCATGGATTACATTCTAATCTGACAAACCTATCAATTTAAATATCAAGCATGTTAGTGTGGAAACAAGCTGAGCCCAAAATCACAAATCAGAATGAGGGGGTCCCCGGTATATTTTCTATCTTTATAAGGGATCCTTGGCTGAAAAACAATTGAGAACCTCTGGTCTACAGTTACAGCATCTAATTAGTGATGATACGATAGCCCGGGGAAGACCTAAGCCTTACCCGCGCCCATCGTACATCTCGAGCTCCTAGCTGAGCACTTGGAGCAGGTTAAATATGAAGACGTTGAATTGAACTCTGGCTCGGGCTCCTCGGCTCTCGCTGTCTGCATCCACATATTTATGTGGAAGTAATGCAGAAAATATGCCATCCATCTACAGAGAACCAAGACCTTAATTAAGTCTTCCCACATCTCATCATCTGATGCTATTGATTGCTGAGCCTGAGACAGATGCCCGCTGGGAGAAGCGGTGAGTGGAGCTCCATATGGGTTGTGAGAAGAAGAAGAATGAGGATATGAGCACATTTGCTGATGTTCTATGAAAATATTATAGTTCTTATAGACGGTTTTCTCAGCATTCGGCAAACTGCAGAAATATTCACTCGACATCGTTACTTTTGTTTTCGCTGCTCAGCTGTATAGTAGGGCTGTGAATCTTCACTGGCCTCACGATTCGATTCGATTACGATTCAGAGGGCTACGATTCGATTCGATAACGATTATCGATGCATCTCGATGCATCTTAAATCGATGCATCACTTTTTTTCCCCGAATACCGTACATGAGTTTTTTTCTCACTTTCTTTTTTCTCACTGTGTGGCTACTTTTAAAATAAAAGTGCATTTAGAATTGCATTGTATTATGATCCATAATTAAAATAAACAACTGCATGTACTTCCATTATATTTGATTTGATTATATAAAAAATAAATATATATATATATATTTTTATAATCGATTTTTGACATTTGTGAATCGATGCAGAATCGTGCAGGTCCGCATCGCGATGCATCTTATAATCGATTATTTTTGACTCCCCTACTGTATAGACGGTTTTCACGGAATGGTCAGTCCTGCACTTGAATGTTTTTTTTTTCTTTTATGTCCATAGCAAACACTGCAACAGGAAGTGAGCGGGGGTTCAATTTAGAATGTTTTTGTTGTCAAGTTAAAACCGTCTATAGTTTGGTGATTTTCATTCTTTTTAACTCCAATTGAAGGATTCCATGCCCGCCTCTATGGGTTGGGAAAATTCTATAACCTCTAGGTTTTTAACACTGACCTAAAAGAATATGGACAGAGCAATCTCATTGATTCTGGTCTCCCGTTTTGAGTTGAAGTGGTGGCCGTCGCCATCTTGATTTTTCGTCAGCAGAGTGGGAGGGAATGGGTTTAATCCTTGTGCAGCTCACCTGAGATGGGAGTTTCCCAGAGTTGCGGCTCGGCCTCCTATTGGTCCGTGCTCGGCAAGCTGCGCGATCACTGGACAGGCGACCTGTCAATCACCCCCTTTTCTATCGTCTATTTTACTCCAAACGGGCGAGTTATATAAAAAATGACCCCCATACAGTTGTTATGAAAAGGTGAAATTAGCTATATAGACCAAAACCATGTTAAGGTCCAGGCTGTAAAGATGCTTAATCACTGTTGCAAAGTGGGGCATTTTAAGATGGGGGTGAACGGGAACGACGGGACTTCTGAGCCCTGCCTCGAGTGGCCATTCGAGGAATTACAGCTTTCGGGGTCACTTCCTGGATCCTCGTGGGGAAAACCCCGTGCCTTGCCCACCGGTTCTTGAGCCTCTTTGACAACCCGTTGGATAAACTGATATGATGCTGTGTGGAGATACAATGATGATGATATTGTGACTGAGTGTGAGGGAACACCGAGAGGCGGAGATGATGCTGAGTGGAAAGTGGAGAGCGTCTCTGTCCATCAGCAGTCAGTGTTTGTACTGTTCTTCTAATCAACAAGCTGCATGCCTCCAGCATCAAATCAGCAAATCAGCGGGAATTCTCAAGGTGCCGACATCAATTGGGAAGCTGTTCTCTGAATTAAATCTGGCGAAAGGGAGAGAAGGAGGCTGTAGGTATCCACACGTGTGTCATTGAGTTCATTCGCCTGGTTGTTACATTGCTGTGTCTGCTAGAAAATAGAGACAATGTAATGCTCTGTATTGAAAGCTGTGGGGGAAGTAGCATAGGTGGTAAAGTAGGGGTGGGAATCACCAGATGCCCACGATACGATACTGAAACGATACTTGAGTCACGATACGATAGTATTGCGATACTGCGATATTTTCGATATTGCGATATATCGATATTGCGATATATTGAATATTGCGATATTTCGATATATTGCGATTTCTTACTTTTTCAACTGCAAATGATGTCCCCAAAGGAAAACTTTGTCAACATCTGGTTTATATAAGAACAATTTTCCAGTCTGTACATCTGACTTCAACCATTTTATTGCAGCAACATTGTCAAGTAGACATACCAACAACTTTCATAAAGTCATGTCATAGTTGCATGCACCTGACAAACTGAACTGTTTGTTACAGTCTACTTACAGTCCACCTTAACTGGATGTGTGTGTGGACTACTGTACTTATGTAGTTTTTGCAACTTCACTTCACTTACACAAAACATTTTGTGCAGCCCATTCAGTAACTGGGGAATTTGTAAATGACTGTTATGACAAAACTGTTACTGTTAAAACAAAATGAAAATATGCTACCGTTTGTTTACTGCTGGCCTTGGAACTAAAGTTTATAGTAGCCCGGTGGCCTGGCAATATCGATACTTGGCGTCCAAATATCGATACAATATCGTCAGGCAAAATATCGCGATACTGTGGTGTATCGATTTTTTCCCCCACCCCTATGGTACAGTAGATGCATTTTCCTCCAACAACAAAAATAAGAGGAAATAATAAACTACATTATTACATTAACCACCGAGCAGCAGTTAAAGTTAATCAGACTTGATTCCAAATATGGAAATGGAAACTCACTACATAAAAAATAATGAATAAAAAACCTGCAAACAAAAATGCAAACAAGCCTACTGTTACCATCTTTGAGCCAACACATTTTGAACACTTGAAATTTCAGTTAAGAAAGAAAACTTGATCTTGACTTGGGGAAAAAGGCTTTTTCGCCCCCCTTTAGATTATTATTTTCTTTAAATGTTTTGCCTTTATTGGATGGGACAGTAGATACAGGAAACTAGGTGGGGGGAGAGAGAGAGAGAGAGAGAGAGAGTGAGAGAGAGAGAGAGAGAGAGAGAGAGAGAGAGAGAGAGAGAGAGAGAGAGAGAGAGAGAGAGAGAGAGAGAGAGGGAGGGAAAAGGGAAATAGTTTGAAAGACAATATATATTACCCAGAGTATTTATGACCAATAACAGGAAGAAACTCAGGGGGGACATGAAGACAAGCTCACCTTGGAGTTTGTCTCACTCGATAATAAAAGAATAGTGGTTTTTCATTAGTATCCCTGTGGCACAACTTCTACCTCTCAAAATATTTCCAAATGCCTGTGACACATACAGTACAACAGAACAGAGTAGAGAGAGAAGGTAGAAAGCAGTGCTGTAGATCTGTGTGACAGTGACTGTGTGTGTGTGTGTGTGTGTGTGTGTGTGTGTGTGTGTGTAGTGCGTACGTGTGTGTGTGTACGTGTGTGTACGTGTGTGTGTGTGTGTGTGTGTGTGTGTGTGTGTGTGCGTGCGTGCTTGCGTAGTGTGTACGTGTGTGCGTGCGTGTGTGTGTGTGTACGTGCGCGCGCGCGCGTGTGTGTGTGATGGGAGGTGAGAGACTGGGTCAGGAAAATGAGGGCGCCTGACACAGACTGTCAGGGCCACGCTGATGGAGACAGGGACGTCTCGCTGCCAAGGTAGCTAAAGGAATGAGACTCTGGTGTCAGAGAAGAAAATTCAATTTAGCCCACGCTCCTCACACGGGGGCCACGGCCCGGCCCGTTCTGGATATTGAGTAGGCAGGCCGGGGGTCTTGACAAGACGCTTCATTGAAATGCATAGCTCAGGCGGGCAACAGCCTGGCTGTTTTTCATCATCAGTAAGTCAGAGAGCAGAGAGCAGGGGGGAAATAATCAGTTGATCTATAGCACGAGTTATTGCGGGGGAAACTACAGTAAGCGGCCTGCGCACCGTCGTCAGGGGGGGAGGAGCCACAAAACAGGAAGAAAGACACTACAGTTGAAATACTTTGAGGGAGGAGGAAGAGGAGGGAGGAGGGGAGGAGGAGGGAGGAGGGGAGGAGGGAGGTAGGAGGGAGGAGGGGGGGGGGGAGGGAGGAGGGAGGGAGGGAGGAGGGGAGGGAGGGAGGAGGGGAGGGAGGAGGGAGGAGGGGAGGAGGGAGGAGGGGAAGGAGGAGGAGGAGGGAGGAGGAGGGGAGGGAGGGAGGAGGGGAGGAGGGAGGAGGAGGGGAGGAGGGAGGAGGGGAGGAGGGAGAAGGGAGGAGGAGGGGAGAAGGAGGAGGAGGGAGGAGGGGAGGAGGGAGGAGGGGAGGGGGGAGGAGGGAGAAGGGAGGAGGGGAGGAGGGAGGAGGGAGGAGGGAGGAGGGGAGGGAGGGAGGGAGGGAGGAGGGAGGAGGAGGAGGGAGGAGAAGGGAGGAGGGAGGAGGAGGGGAGGTAATGGTGACATAACTCAGCTTTAAAGAAGCTTTGAGTGAGGGAGTCCAGGCAAAATCAAGGAGAACTCAAAGGGCGAAAGAGGGGGACAATCTGATAGACGGACAACGCTTGCTGCTGCTTCCTGCAACACCTTGAGAAGAGTCTCATCTTCAAGAGCCCGACCAATCAGGATGAGGCAACGATCCATCGCGGGGGGCGTGTCTTATGTGTCATGGCGGGAGAAGGACAGGACCTGCGATGATGATGAGGGCAAAATAAAGCAGTGTGTGTTGTTGCCTATGTTTTCACAGAGCTGAGCGGTGTGACAAACAGCCTCCTGTGATGGCAGAGAGAGCTGTGAGGACTGGAGGCAGATGGAAAGCCACCAGTAGGGGGCGAGGCACCCATTGCATGTATCAGGATGAATAATGAGTAGGGATGCACCGATGTGAAAATTGTGGCCGATACCGATAACCGATGTTAACGTTGCTGTTACGGCCGATAACCGATATTTACCGATGTCGATATGATCTGTATAAAAAACACATTTCTATGATAACAACATTTGGTACATACTGGAAAAACACATGTAAACACTGTGCATTTGAAAACGTTATGCATTTCTTTATTTCCAAAACACTTGGAAAAGCCCACAAATCATAGATTTATCACAATGTTTCCTCTCAATGGGAACATTTTGGCTGATACCGGTAACCGATATTAACATTGCAACATCGGACCGATGCCGATATGTTAAAAAATGACTCACATCTGCCGATACCGATACTGCCGATATATCGTGCATCCCTAATAATGAGAATGGAAATATTAGGCCTGTATGCTTTACTTACTATTTATCCCTCAATGATGTGTGGACATACAAACTTGGTGTAAGCAACATCAGTCATCCCAATGCTCTAGCTAATTGTTTGTTCCAAATCATGGTTGTTATTGAGTAGTAGTAGTAGTAGTAGTAGTAGTAGTAGTAGTAGTATTTTCATTGATATTTTTGTGGCTATAAAAATTATCGTTGGTTTGCAAGCATCATTGCTCATATTTTATGAGAAATATCACGCGCTTCGCACGCTCACGCGCGGCCGGAACCACCGCCTGCCACCTTCTTATACTAGTGAGATGCTATCTTTGAATTGTATTTAAAAATGTGCAGTGCAAATAAATATGTGCCGTTATCATGAGTTGAAAGTTGATCCTGCATTAACTGATATTAACATCAACAATGATAACAATAATAATAGTGTAGTCTTAAAGGAATCAGATCAGCGGCTTATCCTCTTTTCCCTTCTGCAGCTAAGTGGTTTGTATTTTGACGTGCTGTCTGTGGAAACTCTTGAGGCAAGCGATGAAAGTATTTTCAATTATGTTTGCCAATATGGCCTGCTGTGGCAGCTCTGGGCTTTCTGCTGTGGCAGCTCTGGGCTTTCATTAGTCTGCAAGCATCCAGCATCCCCTCCCACATCCCAAATGAGACACTTCAATCAAACTCTGTGTCTGCTGGATGTCCTTTTGAGCTGTGAGCTGTGTTTGAGCTGTGAGATGTGTTTGAGCTGTGTCGTGCTTTTGAGCTGTGTTTGAGCTGTGTCGTGCTTTTGAGCTGTCGTGCAAAAAGGACAAAAAATGGCTACAAAACATTTTCCAATGTTCTGTTTTGCTTCAGTGTATCTGTTCACATCGTCGGTCCATCAGACATTCAAAACTGACAGGTGGACAAATTGATCCATGTTAAACGGCCCCCGCCATCAAAATGTAAAGCGTATGGCACACATAGAGACACTGTGGAGCGCGTCATCATTCAGAAACCACGCCCAAAACGGGAGGAAACGAAAACTCCCCCTCCCCAATCCTAGCGTTCCCCTATGTCGCGTGCACGGTCACGTGTTGCACACAAAGATCATATATACGGAAGATGAGCCCTCCAAATTACTTCCTTGACAGCTAGATCCACATTTTTCTTCTCGCCAATTCTCAATGGCTTCCTTGTTTTGCTCGGGAGTACAAAAAAACTGTAATTGGCCATTCTTTTGACATTTGTTGTCTGCGCAGCCCCACCACACAACAGCTTTTAGCTATGTTTAATTCAAGGAAAATGACCCCAGTGTATGGAAGTGAATGGAGAGCTTTCCCCCCGGTGATGGGCGCGGCCTGTATTTCATGCAGTGTCTCTTATTGCACTGACAATATTTCCTTTTGCACTTGATAGTAATACTAAGCTAGCAGTAATTAATGCTCACAGGGAGGCTGGAAGCGTCCTTTAGAAGCAGAGGCAGGGCAGCAGCGCTACAGGACTGAGGGCTATCATATCAGAGAGAGAGAGAGACGCCGAGCAAAGAGCCAGAGCCAGAGAGCATTAGAAAATAAGAAAACAAATTCATCATCCCGTTCCCTGGGAAACAAAAACAGTCATAAATCAAAGAGAAAAATGAGGCGCCTTATCTGGCTAACTTCACCGCTAAGGTAGCTTGACTTCTAACAGAGTCTCAGGAGAGCGGTTCCAAGGCTCGCAGGCAAGGCAGTGCAGCGGCGTGTTGCGCTCGGGCTACGGGCGGCGGTTATGAACCAGAAATAAAACATTCACTCTCAAATGTCGTCTGGAGTCTGGCCGGTTAACTGACTGCAGCGGGACCCTCCGGGGACGCGGAGAAACAGGAGGTGCGAGTCACAGCACATATGGGACATTTGAACTAAAAATAGAGCAGGTCATTTCTCTCGCGGTGAGGACTGAATGACGTCAGTCGAGCAGGGCCGCCATCTTCATAGAGATGGGACATTAATCAGCCTTGGAAGATACTGTAAGACTAGATTAGACTAGATTACTGTGCCAACAAAACACCAGTTTCTGTCGCAGTTCAACTGTCAAAATATAATCATAAGAGATATAAAAATGACTACGCACAATTTTCATCTGAATGGTACACCGATTGTCTAAGAATCTCTCCATTGTGTCGCCATAGTGGGATTGCGATGGGCGGCGCTTAGGGGCAAGTGCTCTTGGAAAAAAGTTTCCAACAATCCAATTTGCCATTTTCAGCATGTAGCAACGAGCTAGCGTGTAGGTTTCTGCCGTTAGCTTGCTAGGTAGTTAGCGTTGTTGTTTTCACTGAGGCGGCAGGGCACTATTTACAGGGACACACAGGGAGGAGGGAGCGGAAGCCGCTCTGATTGACATGGTCGGAGCCAATGACAGAGCTTGTAATAAGCCGGGAGTGGACATCCGGAAACGACTGAGACAGTCGCTCCAATGGGAGAGCAGCTGTAGAGCAGGGGAGGGATTATAGCCTGTTTCCGTGCAGCCAGACTCCTCTCATGGAAGGGAGGGGAGGCTGGCCAGAGAGACTAACACATTGCTAATGTGTTTATGTGAAGCAACAAGTTCAAAGATACTGTCATGTAAATTGGCATTGGTGTTGGCATTCCATTTTTACCCTTCACTTCTTTCCGTCAATATAATTGTCAACAATCATGATCCCAGATGTTGAGAATGAGGGGCACTTTACACGAGGACGGTTTCCTATGGTGACGGGGAATTATTGTTATTGTTAGTGCCTCCCTTTTAGACGGCGACGGCGAATTCGCGCTTAGGAAACGACACATTTTGAAACCACCCTCCAGAGTGAAATTCTTGGTGACGCTTCCTGCTGATCGCTCCATGTAATCACTTTGAGACGGCTCATTTCAGGAACTCTGACGTGCCTGCACACGCGACACACGCGATTACGCCATAGCCGTGCGCAAGTTGGTGGCCATTTTCAAAATAAAACGTCAGTATGAATGAAGTTTGGCAACATTCAGAATTAAGCTACACTGCGGCCAACTTCAGTTACATGTTCATAAAGTTACTGCTGCGAGGAGCCGATGGCTGTACCCGGTCGGCATTTAATGTTAGTTACAAAAGCACGTCGACAGTGTTTTCTCACTGCCAGTAGCCTAACTACAGTAGGGTTTGACAGATAGCTAGTCCGACCGGTGTCAGCACAGTCAGCGCTCCCGGTCCTCGCTGCTCATTAAAGATTTCCAATAAACTCCTGATAAACTGGTCACATATATGTTACGTTCTCACCCGTTTCTTCCAGAAACTGTCCTCGTGTAAAGGGCCCCTGAGTCGTTTTGTCAATAGTTTCTCAGAAGAAAAGAGAAAACTTTGCGAGACATCTCTCATGTCTGGTCTCTCACCTATTTCCTTCTCTCCCTCTCCTCCTCTTTGCCCTTGTTTAAGTGTAAATGAGGACATTAATCTCAATGGCCCATATTTGTTTCACTTTGAGGGCAGCACTTTTCTAGTTCACTAACCTGAACTAAACTGCACTGTACTTCTCCAATACAGTCAGGCTGTATCAGTGCCCAAGTCTAAACACCAAGTCTCTACCATCAACCTCTTTAGTCTTTAAAGCCTTTAGAGCAGGGGTGGGCAACTGGTGGCCCGCGGGCCGCGTGTGGCCCCCTGACCTCACTCAGTGTGGCTCCTGGGTCAATATCCTTTTCTTTCTTTTTTTTACAAATCTGTGTTTTTATTTTACTGTACAACCCAGAACATGGCGCTAATGGCGTTAGCATTGTCCATCCACATACTGTTTAACGTTAGCATTTGAGCTAACGCTATTGTAACAAACTATATCCAGGATGCACATTGCACATGCAACATTACTAATCTGATTAATATCACACATTTGGGATGATGTACCCCATCAAATTGCTGTAGCGGGCTGTTTTAAAGCTAGAGCAAATTTTCTGGTGTCATCTGAATGGAAGAATTACTACATTTGAATATGAAAAATATAAATGTTGGTATAATAAACTTTGATTACCAGTCCTTTTCATCAAATTAGTAGCTATAATTGGGAGTGATGGTGTTACAGTAGTAGGCTACTGGTGGAAGTGCACGGTCACAATCTGGCCCTCTGGTAGCGAGGACATTTTTTGTGTGGCCCTCTCTATCATCAAAGTTGTCCATCCCTGCTATAAAGGCTTCTCCTCCATCCCTGATATAAAGGCTTCTCCTCCATCCCTGATATAAAGGTTCTCCAACCTTTACAAACCCAAACATCTCAACCCCTTTAGCTTTGTCCCTTTACTTCCCCTTGTCCTCTCACTCATTTTACCTGATAAGAACTGACATACATGGCTGCTGCTGCTGCTGCATGCGTGCGTGTGTGTGTGTGTGTGTGTGTGTGCGTGCGTGTGTGTGTGTGTGGGGGGGGGGGTGTGTGTGTGTGTGTGCCCACGCGCACACATGTGTGTGTGTGTGGGGGGGTATGTGTGTGTGTGTGCCCACGCGCACACGTGTGTGTGTGTGTGTGTGTCTGTGCGTAATGACTTGAATAGGACACCTGAGTAAGTGAGAGAGAGAGAATCCTTTAGAGGGAGGGGAGAGAGACACAGAAAGAGACAGAGAGAGAGAGAGAGAGAGAGAGAGAGAGAGCGATGGAGATGAGGCAGGAGGTAATGGGTGATGTTAATGGCTTGTAATTGAGATGTCAGGCTACTTAAGCAATTCCAGGTAGGAAGTGAGCGTCACCTCGCCAAAGCAGGAACGAGTAGGAACCTGAAAGCAGAGCCATTAACCAGGAACTTCCAGGACACGTGCAGCAGCAGACACTTTAGCACCAGGAGAAAGAAACGGGGAGACGAGAGCCAAGCGACTGAGTCATCTGAGCGAGTTAAGATTGCCAGTTGTACTTCCCAGTAGGCTACCAATTCAATCTGAAGCGCCTTCAGCTCTCCACAGGAGATCTGGCTTCTTAGCGCTGAGACCGGTGACTGAATATTAACCAGGCAGCCTCAGGGTAGATCATATGATGTGTCTGAACGGCTAACATGGGCCACTTCATATTTTATCTCAAAATATCGTAGCAGTCTCTAGGGCAGAGTAGGGATGGGCACAATTAAAGGCACACTCCGCCCATTTTCAACCAGCTTTGTATCATTAGAACATCACTAGTATATCAGAAAACTGTAAACGGTTTTGAAGTCTGTCATCTAGTTTGACAGTTATTGAGAGTTGATTTGAGTTAATGAGTTATTAGGGCAGTGGTGGCCCAATGGTTAGAGAAGCGAGCTTGTGACCGGAAGGTCGTCGGTTCAATCCCCGGGACCGGCAGGATAAATCTGGGTGGGGAAAGTGAAAAGCCAGCGCTTGCCCCTCCCTCATTACCACCACTGAGGTGCCCTTGAGCAAGGCCCTTAACCCCAACCGCTCCAGTGGAGCTGATCAGTGGCCAGCAGATCAGACTGTGGTTGTACTGGTCAGCTTCCAGGTATGAATGTGTGTGTGAATGTGAACAGGGCACTCCTGAAAAAGAGAGCACTGCTCTCAGTGAGACTCCCCCTGTATAAATAAAGGTTAAAAAAAAAAAAAAAAAAAAAAAAATTAGTTAGTGTGGACCAGTGATGTCACAGGTCCACACTTTAACACTCAATAACTGTCAAATTAAATGACAGACTTCAAAACAGTTTACAGTTTTCTGATGTTCTAATGATACAAAGCTGGTTGAAAATGGGCAGAGTGTTCCTTTAACGGAGGATCGATAATTGATCGTTAAGAGATAGAGGTGGTGAAAGAATGGATTTCACTACGTGGCGCGGTGGCAGCAACCAGGCAAGGACGCAATCTAACTATTTTTAGGAGACAGAAAACTGAAAGCCTACGGGGCGGGGGGCTGCCATAAAATCTAAAGTAACCCACCAGTCATTGATGCAAACATGAAGAGAGGAAGGCAAGGTTTTGTGTGGGACCATTTTGAGTTCAAAGATGACGTAGCTCACTGTGCAGCCATGATTGTACCACCTGAACAATAATACTCTGACCCTGGTTCACAACGAGCGAACCTGACCTCCTCTCAACACCTACCATCAGTTCAGTGTTCGTGCGGAGGAGACGCGATGCACGAACAGGATCACCCAGGCGATCTGCAAACCATCGAGACAGTAGATATGCTGCCCACAATTATTGCTGCGGGCAACGGCTTTCACAAGCTGATCAATGTGGTTGAGCCAGCATATCACATTATAGGCATTTTGTAGTCTTTTGGATAGATGTTTACGTGTTTATTTGACTGCCTATCATGAGCAGGACTCCCTGGTAGAAGAGATGTCATATCTCAATGGGACCTTCCTGGTTACATAAAGGATCAATAATGAGGAGGGACAGTAGGAAGTAGGGTTGTCAAAAGTATCGATAGTATCGAAAAAAGTCAATACTAAAAATTTGAAACGGATACAATACTCATTTGCAACAGGTATCGATGGTATTGATAAGTATCAATACTAAAAATTTGAAACGGATACAATACTCTTTTCCTTCAACAAGTTCAAAGTATTCTGATAGGCTGATGATGACTGTGTTATGATAGGCTGATGACTAGAGCAGGTGTAATCTGCTGTGTTATGATAGGCTGATGACTAGAGCAGGTGTAATCTGCTGTGTTATGATAGGCTGATGACTAGAGCAGGTGTAATCTGCTGTGTGAGGTCAAAGCTTTTAATGAGTTTTATCAGGCCTAGATTATGGAGAAGCGTATGTCTGTCTGTCTGTCCATCTGTCTTTGTTTATCTTTTTATGCTTCTTGATGTGTTCTTGTCATCTCGCCGTGTGGTATCGAAAATGGTGTCGAGTATCGATATTTTCCTGGGTATCGGTATCAAAGTAGAAATTCTAGTATCGTGACGTCCCTAGTAGGAAGTCAGATGGAAAAGACATCTGGATGCATGTGCGTGCGCGCACAACCACGCGCGCGCTAACACACACACACACACACACACACACACACACACACACACACACACACACACAGTATGCAAGAAGTGTCAATGTACTCTTCTGCATCCTGAAGAAAAGGAATTTCAAGTAAAGAAAAACGAGACAAATTTGCAGCATCATAATAAATGACTGAGTCCTCCTCACTTAGTGGAGGCAGGGTGTCCTCTTTAACCAACTGTTATGGGCGAGGGAACTGTGAATAGAACCAGGCTAAATGAGAGCAATCACCTTACTAAGGAGTTGAAGCCATGAACTAAAATCATTAGCTTGCTAAGCAGAGGAGCCCCACCAGGCCCTGGCCTGGGTGTGTATGTGTTGTGTTGTGTTGAGGCACGCATGACAATGTTGTTTATGGTCTGGGCTCAAAGGACAACTCTGGAGATGGTCGTCTAACTGGACCTTATTTTCCCAACTTTCTCCATCGGACCAATCGGAACAAAAACGTGTCAACTGCTTCACTCCGGAGAGCGACTTGAGTCTCCCTTGCCTGGGTGTGCAGCTCTCCACCACGGTCCTACAGAGGCAAGGGGCACTCCAAAAATCTATCCACTTCCAATAATAAAAGTCGATCTTGATAATAAAAACGATTACCGGTATTCGAACATTTGAAATTCATTGCCCATCGCTAGTGTGTGTGTGTGTGTGTTGTGTTGTGGTGTGGTGTGGTGTGTGTGTGTGTGTGTGTGTGTGTGTGTGTGTGTGTGTCTGTGTGTGTGTGTGTGTGTGTGTGTGTGTGTGTGTGTGTGTGTGTGCGTGCGCGCACTGTGCACATGGTTATTGGGTGTGCCAGAGACATTGAGAGCATCCTTAGGTTTACAGTATTAAACATGTGGGGGCAGAGAGGAGAGAGTCTAAACTGCACCCTATTGTACGGCTAAACTGACAGAATAACAAATCTGGGGGCCTTAAACCCGAAGGTCAGTTTTAATATAATATCAAAAACCAATTTCCACTCGTTTGTCAGATCCATTTATCAAATCCATTTAATACAATTACACCTTGTAGCCTGGGCTGGTGCTGTGCACTCGCAGTGTGGCCTCTCATCACAGGGAGGGAGGCAGGGCTGCATGGCTGAGGTGGGTGAGGGGATCCAGGGTCAGACAGGAGGGAGGGAGAGAGCTGGAGGGCTGAGATGGGTGAGGAGATACAGGGTCAGAGGCAAGCGTCACGGGGTGAGCCTCTGGACCTGAGAGAAGCGCCGAATTACTTTCAAGTCTCTCCGCTCTGCCGGCACAAACTCGATACGGGAACCTATACGCCCGTCAGTGTAACCCACACAGATCCTGGACGGTGGAGGCGGTGAGTGAGGAGAGGGACGCGTGCTACGATAGCGTCCGCTAAAGTGGAAAAGTCAACAAAGTAAGAGTGACGGGCCCCAAATGTTGTCGAGTCATCGTTGTCGAATCTACCCCACCAGCACCGCAACATTTTTATTTTTATTTTTTTTCCACAATAAAGAGTGGCAAGTATTCAAAGTTAAAAGTAGCGTTGATTTGTAAAAACAGAAGTTGATGCGGGAATACATTCATCTCAATATCATTCCACAAAATGTGTCCACGAGATGCAACAGACTGAATTTGCTCTATCAACCTTCTGTGCATGACATGGGAATGGCATCAGAGTTATTAAAGATTTGTATATAGATAGATGGGATATTTGCATCACTTAATCAACTGTCAAATACATTTGCTTGATCCCAATGCAATTTCCTTCATTATGTCCAGATAAGAGACTTTGTGCGGAAGGGATAGCAACCATCCGTTTCCTGAAACTCCTCCATCTACACCTATAGCTCATAAGCTGGCACATGTGGGCAGCCAGAAGGATCCATATTGATATGATAGGAGGCAATATGAATAATATCCACTCTGTAAACCACCTCAGGGCCACGTGGGAACAGGAACTAGGTGAGCTCCTCTCAGATGATGTCTGGGATGGGATATTAGAAGAACAGGTGCATTCCTGCACTTCATGCAGTAGGTATATGGGCTTCTTCAGTTTAAGGTGGTCCACCGTCTCCACTTTTACGAAAGCCAAACTGGCTAAGATCTATCTATCGGGACACCAACTATCGATTCATCAATTAGTCGATCGGCAGAACATTTTTCGACAACTATTTTGATAATCGATGAATTGTTTTGAGTACAATTTTAAGAGAAGATTCTCTGATTCCAGCTTCTTAAATCTGAATATTTTCTGGTTTCTTTACTCGTGACAACTTGTGGACAAAACAAGACGTTTGAGGGCGTCATCTTGGACTTTTGGAAACTGATCGTCATTCGCTACCATTTTCTGACATTTTATAGACCAAACAACTAATCGATTAATCGAGAAAATAATCGACAGATTGATCGATTATGAAAATAATCGTTAGTGGCAGCCCTACTTATGATAGGTGTAAATGTGAATCAGCCTCTCTGTTACACATATTCTGGACATGCTGCAGCCTTCAAGCCTTCTGGGTGGCAGTTTTTAAGTCCCTAATGTGACATCTATAATATCTCTATTGAACCACACGTTATTATTGTTATGTTTATTTAGTGTGAGCCTGAAGATTCTGAATGGTCATCAGTAGGGGTGCACCGATCACGTTTTTTGCCACCGATCACCGATTGCCGATCGCCTATGGGAAATATCTGCCCAACCGATCATCGACCGATGACCGATTACCGATCACCGATCACCGATCACCGATCACCGATATATAAACTCCTCAAAGAAAGTTTGGAAACGTTATTTTAGGTCGATTATTTCTCCCCTTTAATAATACCAATTGGCATTGTATTTAATATCGTTGGAAAGCCTGATTAGTGATAGGGCTTTTTTTTATTAAAAAAAAAAAAAAAAAAAAAAAATTATGAAAAAATGGCCGATCGCCGATCGCATATTTGAGGTCAATATCGGCCGATACAGATTGCTTGCCGATCGATCGGTGCACCCCTAGTCATCAGATATGTATCATGTACCGGTAGTTGCTCTTACAACCCTGCTGGCATGTCGTCTCTTTCTCTTGAACTGGAAAAGCCCACAACCTCATCACACATTAGGTGGATTATGTCTATTTGAAAAATGACAATAAACAGAGTTATTACATACATATATATATATATACTGTATATATATATATATATATATCCAAAAGGAACTGAAAAATTCAAAATGTTCTCAACCAGTCATCATAATGAATGAGTCATGTGAAAGGATACGTTTTTGCAATATGCCTATTCACTTCACTTCTTTACATTATTGAAAAACTAATTCCGCCAACGACTTTCTCCCCTGGCAGAGCAAGGTGCACAGACTCCGATGGAAAAATATCCATGTCTATAAATCCCTATGATGGGATATACAAGTCACGTTACCACTCACTAATATATTGTTTGAGTCAGAGTGGGGTTTTGGAGCGTCAATAATCTATGTTGCCATATTAACACATTCACTGCCAGCCTTTTTTTTTTTACTGTAGGTAGCTTTTGCCAGAGGGTTTTTTTGAGGATTCTGGCTCATTTTACAAGAGCCAAGGATAATTTTCTGCTTGGAGTTTGTCAACACAAAGTTCACAAAAGTACTAATAGAATGTGTGCTTTCTCTGTCTAAAAGAGTTAGTTTGTAGAGTTAGTAGTTATGTAGATATTAGCCGTTGAGTACAGCATGGTTTCAGCGTCTGAGACAAAAAGCTGAGATAATCGCAGTTTTGTGAAATTCAATATCAAACAGTCACTTTAACCATTTATTTTTGGCATCAGTGAGACATCAGACATAAACAATATAGTTCTGAACAGTAATTTCCTCCATAGCAGCACCCGCACCCCCTCTCCTTACAACTCCTCCCTCCGTGGGCGTGTCTGGTGGATTTCAGCAGCGTTTGTCAGTCACAAGCCAGTCTCTCCTGCCTGTCTGAGCAGTGAGCAGCAGCCTCTCTCTCTGGCGGCCCCTCGTCGGCGAGCGTGGATGTGGCTTAATCCGTTCTTGGATTTTCGGTTGAGAGCTTTGACGAAGCCTTGTGTGACTCTAGGCTTATGCTGCGCGCTTCAAAGTGTGCTTTCCACCCAGTCCACCTGTGGAAGCCCCCACCGCCGTGCGCCCGTGTGAAAGGTTTTCGCCTACAGTATGAGAATGAGGCTCGTTCGCTTCTGGGTCCTCGGTTGAGCTCAGCTGGAATGCGTGCGTTTCTGGCCAAACAACACTCAATAGTCTGAGCACCGTCGCCACTCAGTGGGTCGGCGGAATGGATTGCACACGCCCGGCGGCTCTAACAGTATAATAGAAGATGCAAAAGGGCCAGATCAACGATCCACCGTCAAAAAAAAAAAAACGATTTTTTTGACGTATCCATACGTCGCTGGCAGTAAACGGTTGGATTCTGCTTGACGTATCAGTACGTCGTTGGCAGTTAACGTGTTAACAACATACAGCGGAGATCAACAGAGGACGGATGAGATCATGAAAACAACAGGTCAATAAAAGGTCAGGCGTTCAAGGCTACAGGTGGTCGACAGAGATGGAAAAAATGATGAATGTGAACCAATTATGTCTGAAGCAATTATGTTGACAGCACATTGGTCATTTTTTGGACTGTTGATGATGGCCAGAAAAACAATCATGTGTTCAAGTAATGTTATAACTATAAGCCGCACAATTCACTCAACTGAGGAGTTGTCAAACGCAGGCACAGCGCCAGAATGAACAAGTGCAAATCTCAACAGTAGCAGGCAGCTTTGAAGCAGAATAAATGCTATTTCATTCTAGCAAGAGGGTCTACCCACAGAGCCAGTGTAGCAAGATAGTAACCATGAGGGTACGTAGCCACAGAGCCAGTGTAGCAAGATAGGGAAACAAAGTTGCAATCTGTGATGCTATCTATCCTGGCACCAGCCTAGTGATCTGTGATGCTAGTCCTCCTGGCACCAGCCTAGTGATCTGTGATGCTATCTATCCTGGCACCAGCCTAGTGATCTGTGATGCTAGTCCTCCTGGCACCAGCCTAGTGATCTGTGATGCTATCTATCCTGGCACCAGCCTAGTGATCTGTGATGCTAGTCCTCCTGGCACCAGCCTAGTGATCTGTGATGCTAGTCCTCCTGGCACCAGCCTAGTGATCTGTGATGCTAGTCCTCCTGGCACCAGCCTAGTGATCTGTGATGCTAGTCATCCTGGCACCAGCCTAGTGATCTGTGATGCTAGTCCTCCTGGCACCAGCCTAGTGATCTGTGATGCTAGTCCTCCTGGCACCAGCCTAGTGATCTGTGATGCTAGTCCTCCTGGCACCAGCCTAGTGATCTGTGATGCTAGTCCTCCTGGCACCAGCCTAGTGATCTGTGATGCTAGTCCTCCTGGCACCAGCCTAGTGATCTGTGATGCTAGTCATCCTGGCACCAGCCTAGTGATCTGTGATGCTAGTCCTCCTGGCACCAGCCTAGTGATCTGTGATGCTAGTCCTCCTGGCACCAGCCTAGTGATCTGTGATGCTAGTCCTCCTGGCACCAGCCTAGTGATCTGTGATGCTAGTCCTCCTGTCACCAGCCTAGTGATCTGTGATGCTAGTCCTCCTGGCACCAGCCTAGTGATCTGTGATGCTAGTCCTCCTGGCACCAGCCTAGTGATCTGTGATGCTAGTCCTCCTGGCACCAGCCTAGTGATCTGTGATGCTAGTCCTCCTGGCACCAGCCTAGTGATCTGTGATGCTAGTCCTCCTGGCACCAGCCTAGTGATCTGTGATGCTAGTCCTCCTGGCACCAGCCTAGTGATCTGTGATGCTAGTCCTCCTGGCACCAGCCTAGTGATCTGTGATGCTAGTCCTCCTGTCACCAGCCTAGTGATCTGTGATGCTAGTCCTCCTGGCACCACCCTAGTGATCTGTGATGCTAGTCCTCCTGGCACCAGCCTAGTGATCTGTGATGCTAGTCCTCCTGGCACCAGCCTAGTGATCTGTGATGCTAGTCCTCCTGGCACCAGCCTAGTGATATGTGATGCTAGTCATCCTGGCACCAGCCTAGTGATCTGTGATGCTAGTCATCCTGGCACCAGCCTAGTGATCTGTGATGCTAGTCCTCCTGGCACCAGCCTAGTGATCTGTGATGCTAGTCCTCCTGGCACCAGCCTAGTGATCTGTGATGCTAGTCCTCCTGGCACCAGCCTAGTGATCTGTGATGCTAGTCCTCCTGGCACCAGCCTAGTGATCTGTGATGCTAGTCATCCTGGCACCAGCGTACTGTAGCAAGATAATGATCCATAATGGTAGCCCATAGAGCCACAGTAGCAAGATAGTGATCACTACTAGTCATCCAGGCAGGATCAGCAGTGATAAGAGCGTGGCTATTTCATATGTTAAAAACCACTCTCATACTGACACATGTGGAACAGCACTATGTGGATCAAACTCTTAGCTTAGCTCAAGAACTGGGCTCAGGTAAGATCAGGCCATTAAACAACCTTATATAAGCCTCGGTGTTCACCTAATGACTTTTGGAACCACATCAGTCCTTGGCTGTTTGTCTGTCTATACTCCTATTGTCGTTAATTCAAATCAAAAAATCTAAGAGGGGCTTAGAGAAGACAGATTCATCATCATTAAAAGCTTTGAACACGAATAAGGAAGGACCTACAACCTTAATGTTCTCGAGCCCATCTCAACAGTGCCGCGGTGCTCAAAAGGCTTTTACAAAACCTAATGGAGTTGCTCCCTTTCATGTCTGTGTAGCGTCACTTCAGCCATTGTGGTGGTACTGGAGGTGGGACACAGAGTGCTAAACACACACAAACACACTGAACAAGATGGACCCGGCAGGACGAAAGGCTGCATCTGCCATTAGCCCGGCGGAAACATATCAGACGTTTCAAGATGCACCACCGATGTGTTAGAAGAATAATCGAACTCATGTTCATTCAACGATGCTGAACTGGCGAGAAGGAATAGGAACGAGAGAAAGACAGAGAAGAGAGAACGTAGCAGAGGGGAGGTAGCATTATACCAACACAGAAGGTTGAGATGAGGGAGGGATGGTGTTAGCAGGCCTTTTGGATGATACAGTACAGCTTCAGGCGAGTTGAAGGCCTAGAAATGTTTGTGTGATGACAGATGAGAGAGATCGAGCGCCGATGTACTGTTTACAATAGATTTATCATGCAAAATTGCAACAAATATTTTTCATACACATGCAAATCCAGAGATATCAGAACTCGGGACTGTTCTTGTGATGTAGCAGCCAACAGAAAAGTACAGAGCACAACAAGGCTCTGCTGGGTGCTTCCAAAAAGAACAAAAACTCTGCACCATAGATAGCACTAGCACTGTCAAGTCGCCAGGCACCAGCCTAACACCCAGGGATCACAGCAAAGATTCAGTGTTCCTGTTATATTCTCCTCTCTTCTTACTATCTGGGGATACAGACGGTGCTATCAATTACCAGCTAAAATTGGATATTGGTGTGAAAATTCTTTTTTCGTCAGTCAGGTGCCTTCTGCTCTCTGAAGGTTGGCTGTCACGGATCCCCAATGCTCCTGGTGTTGTGCTGCCTTTGGCCTTCAACAGAATCCATCCTGGTCCATTCCGTGATGTTGTCAAACCATGGTTGACCTTGGCCTGCCTCTCCCTCGTTTGCTGTTGTACTTCCCATGCGCCATATCCACCATTGAGAATTACCTCCAAAATGAAAGCCAACACTAAGATCATGTAATGTCAGGAATACAAGCTACCGCATGCCTCATCTAGTCTCCTTCCATTTTCCAAGCTCAAGGATGTGAAAACGGATTATAGAAATCATCAATAATTTGCAATTACCGTAATCATTTTTAACAAATGATTAATTGATGTTATCAATGATAACAAATCAATCAATTCTATACTGTGTAGTTAAAGTAATTGATTTCATTTGCCATGCATCTTGGCCTTTTTTTTCTTTTAGTTTGTCAATTCGTCAGAATGAGTATTGTAGTGTCATTGCATCCCCTTACAGAAAAACCACATGAACTTCACATGTGCAAAATGACATGTGATCCCATGTGCAAAATCACACGGGATCACATGGGATTTTTTCACATGTGGAAGACATGTGGAAAACAAGTTGCTATACATCTGGCAAAACATGTTAGAACATGTGATAACATGTTTTCCACGTGTGAAAATGTTCCAAAACCACACGCTTCCCATGGGTTTCACATTGTGTTCCACATGCTTTCACATGTGAAATTTAACACGTGTCCACATGTTTCACCACATGCATTGTGGACACGCGTGAACCTCATGTGTGTTTTTCCTGTAAGGATCCCTATCCACTTCTAGTATCAACTACCATACTGGCAATTTCATTATCATTTGATTATTACAAGTTATCTCTGCCAAGAGCAAAGCTACAGGCAAAGAACACATGGAGTTAGTGTAGAAGAAGATGAAAATAGAGAGAAAAATCATCATTCTTTTCAGAAATATCTGCGCTGTAGATTCCTCACTTCCTAAGCAATCCCCCTGTGGGGCGACGTGAGGCAGGGAGGCTAGTGCTTTTATTGGGCCCTGGGGAAATTACGGGCACATCACGCTCACAGCTACTGGGGCCATCGCACACACAGCCCCGCATACACTATTTTGACAGAGAGAAGAAGAAGCGTGAGGGGAGAGGGAGAGGGTACGACTAGGGAGAGAAGAAGAGTAAAAGGTTGGTAATGGACTGTGGTAAACGGAGGAGGTAAGGAGGGAGAGCGCGCTGGAATGACAGTGGGATTTGGCAGTGAGGAGAATGGTGCAAAGATGGTGCAGAGGCAGGGACAGGGTTTAACGTCGGTCAGGAATGAGAAGACTGAGAAAGGACATTGATGCATGATGATGTGTTGAACAGAGTTATGGAGGCATGGGGAGAAGGAAGGGGAGGGGGTTAAGGTTAGGGTTAGCTACAGTGAATACGTTTACAGTACATGCACACAATATTCGGAAAATGATTGAATAATATTCTGAACTTGATAAGGGTCATGTAAACAGCATATTCCAGTTGCATTTTCCGAATTTGCCCTTTTAGCATTTTCCGATTAAGACATCTGGCTTATTCCAGTATTATTTGGGTTTTAGGAGGATTCTTTGATCATGTATACACAGCGCATTCGGAATATGCGTCTCAATCAGGGTTTTTACTGCAGTTTGCGACGCATGTTGCCTGTTTGTGGTCAGCTGATGTGTGCTAGAAAGCTCTAGAAGACGCGATATAATCATATAATCCATCATCTCTGGCATGCGAAAAGAAAAGCCCACATTTCTGATCGGGAGGAGACGAGAAACATCGATATAAAGAGAGATATTTAAAGAGAGAGTAGTGCCCACGGAAGTCCCAAATGCTTGCGAGCCTGCGAGGTAATAACGTAGGCTACTAGCCTACTTTTGTATGAAAGACTTGGATGTGCAAATATCGCAACGCCAAACTTTCCAGCAGCAACTCCTGAAATGGACCAATAAGTGATGCTGCTCTGTTTATTCTCAACAGAAAAACTTCACCTACCTGCATCTCTCTCTCTCTCTCCCCCCCTCCCTCACGTGATGGGGAGGGCGAGCTACGGGCTGCATGTAAACGGGAATATTAGTGGATTATTCATTGTCGGAATATTGTAATTTTCCGAATATTGGTAAAAACTGGAATATTGTGTGCATGTAAACGTAGTCAGTGTCCTAAGCTGACATACCCCCAACGGCTCCAATAAACCACTGAAAGCAGAAAGAGCCAACAGGGCTATATTGTTCCATGTACTGTATGACCCTGTATTGATTTGGTATTAATACAAGAAGCACAATTGCACTTGGCTGCCTCCAGATGGGGCGATATGGAATGTTTCTTCATAAAAGGATAACCATCAACAATGGAGCTTATTCTTTCAGACATTGGTCCAAAATTGGAGCCAGAGATATAAAAAGACAAAGCTAAGGTACGAACACTCTTTCGTGATCCTAAACTCACCATAGGTTTAGAGATTATTGGTAAAAAAAAAACAATCTAGAGTACTGCTATCAGTCTTGAGTGACATATGTGGAAATTATTTCAGGAATATTCATAATAGCATATAAACTGTATCCCTTACTGTATTTCCAATTAACCAACTGGACTTCTCCTGTATCTATCCATAATATGGATGTTGTGTCTACACACATAGACTCAGGCTCTCTCTTTCCTCTGGATGCTGCACGGTAGCTGACGATTTGAATCTTCTCATGTAACATATTTAGATTGACATTATATTGATGCAAGGAAAACATCCTGAAATTATATGCAAGATTTGCATATTTAATAAGTCTTTATGTGACATTTATAAACATCTTTTGATTTACCTCTGGATTACTGTGGCAATAAAGTATAACATTGGTATATGGTGTTTGTTCATTGTTTTGTTTTTTAGATAATTTTTGGGGCATTTTTGCCTTTATTGGACAGAAGGCAGACAGGAAAGGTGGGGAGAGAGAGAGGGGAGGACAAGCGACAAAGGCCCACGGGTCAGATTCGAACCCGGGTCAGCGAAGGACACCACTGTGTGTTTATGTTTTTGATATAGTCTGGTCTCTGGTTTAGAATGCTGCCGTTACTCTTGGCAGTGCACGTATGTAGCCTACAGACAAATAAAAAAGAAAAGATAAAAGATTAATGAGAATTGATCAAGGGTTATATAAAAACAGTGTCAATGCCCATTTACTCATTCTAACACAAGAGTGACATGTATTTGAATTGAAATATTAATCAGAGCAACAATGTGATTAAATTTGGAATGACAAGAAAAAAATACACGTCTATGCAATAGGCTAAGTAGGCCTAAATAACTCAGATATAGGGGTTGCAATTGTAACGTTCCATATAATGAAGTATCTCATGCTTGTTGATTTAATGATTGTTTTGCACCTGCTGCTCACGTTATGAACAAATGCTTAGATGACCATAGCCTCAGCAACAACTAACTGCAGTCATGTATGAATGTTAGCTGTCCAGCAAACACTAATATCTATAGGAATCATGCTTGGAAGTAGCCTACTTTTCCCCCCGCTGCATCGTGACATTGAATGAAACTATATGTTTAGGCTCGTTTGAGATACTTCTGGCTCACCTGGAAATAAGGTGAGTACAGCCGAGTACAGTGAGCCAATCAGAGCCAATCAGAGGCAGAGAGGGGCGGGTCATGGCTTCGCCTAGCCTTCGCCATCATGGGGAAAAAAATATCGCCACTGGGACGCCCCATGTGTTTGTTCATTGTTTGTATTGTATCTCAAAAGCTCAAGCATGTTAGCACGACACTGTTCACTTTCAACATAATTCATATTCAAAAGAAACAAGTGCCTAGTGCCCACTCCTCTCACTGAAACATGAATGCTCATCAGATGCTGTTATTGTTGTCAAAACAACAGGACAATAGGTGCATTCTTCTCACATATTGTTGCTCATCTCTCTTCTGTTTGATCATGAAGAAGCCACTTCAGGCTTCCTGATGAATCGCTTTTCATTGGGCTTTTTTTAATGAGTTATTTTTTTATTTCCACGATTTTTATTTCTGCCCGAAACAAATGGAAAAGATGTCACGGATGACTTGGAACTGACACAGAAGTGCTGTAACGACGAATGAGAGGTGCAATGCAGCATTCTGCAGGTTTGACTTTATAATAAAGTATGGATTTAATTCATTTAAATGAGAGCTAGTCTGTGCATGGCTTTGAATGCTGTGTGCAAATTCCACTGTTGGTTCCACTCTGTTAGGGGAATAGCGCTGTTTTGACACTTATTTGAATGTGAACTAAATGACACGGGCCCACAGAGGTCTGAGGAAAAGCCTGGGGCCAAGAGACAGGCAAACAGCATTTCATTGTTAGCACAATTGCAACCACTTGAGCGTTAATGGCTATTGTTGCAATACTTCTTCCTCTGGATGCTATTGTTACACCATATTAGGCTAATATTGTTCTGGATGTCTATCATAGCAACTCCACATTAACCAAGGTGATATAGATTATAAAAATGTGTCATAACACACGGTTGTGTGTTATTAAGATTAGGATTATATTTAACTGTCACATATGGTTGGCTTGGGCAACATGAGAACATTATAAGTAGGGATGCACGATATATCTGCAGTCATATCGGTATCGGGCCGATGTTAGTCATTTTTTAACATATCGGTATCGGTCCGATGTTGCAATGTTAATATCGGTTATCGGTATCAGCCAAATTCTTCACATTGAGGTGAAATAATGCAGTAAATCTTATGATTCATGGGCTTTTACAAATGTTTTTGAAATAAAGAAATGCATTACTTTTTCAAATTTAGTGTTTACATGTGTTTTTCAGTATGTGCATTTTTTTTATTATCATAGAAATGTGTTTTTATACAGATCATATCGACATCGGTAAATATCGGTTATCGGCCATAACAGCAATCTTAATATCGGTTATCGGCATCGGCCAAAATTTTCATATGGGTGCATCCCTAATTATAAGTGAGTCATAACACATTTTCCTTGACCTTACATTACGTCACTTGGCAGACCTTAAGTACAGTGTTGCAATTTTGGATCAAAGATTTCATTTTTCAAAATGCGCTAGCAGCTGACTGAAGACCGATTCAAAAGAAGCAGTCGGGAAAATAAATTAATTGGGCAAACATCAAAACACCTGTGGCAACCTGAACTTTCATCTAACGGTTATCAAATGATACATTTTAAAGTAGGAATGTGTGGCTTTAAGTACCGTTAACATTTCCCCCTGCATATCGCAGAAGAAGAAACTCCAGAATAGAGAGAGAGAGAGAGAAAAAAGTGGATGATGGTGATGAAAATATACAGTATGTCAGCCGTATCAGACAAGGCCAGTAATGGAAACATCACTCACAACGTCCAATCAGGAACATTCACATCAATCAGCGGTTCAATCAGACCCACCAAACTGAGCCCAGTCGGAGTCGGAGTCGGAGCCGGGCACGGATATATTATATTATTATATCCCACTGCCTCCGAGGTGCAGAAGATAGCCTCGGGTCCAAAGGCACACGGCAGATCAAACAACAGCAGAGATAATGGGTCTAACGCAAGGCAAGCTGTCCATAAGATGATGCCAGGCCACCGCCATCACCCATCAGCCCCCATCAGCGTGAGGGAACATGTGTTCTTTCTTATTTGACACAAACTAGGTATCCATGACAGCAATCGTCAAAATGGTTTGCTTTGACAAAGAGAAAGTCGTGAGCGCGCGCACGTCTGTGCGTGTGCCTGTGTGTGTGTGTGTGTGTGTGAGCGTGCGTGTGTGTGTGTGTGTGTGTGTGTGCACGTGTGTGCGTGTGTGTGTGTGTGTGTGTGTGTGAGCGTGCGTGTGTGTGTGTGTGTGTGTGTGTGTGTGTGTGTGTGTGTGTGTGTGTGTGTGTGTGTGTGTGAGCGTGCGTGTGGGTGGGTGGGTTTTAAAGTCACTGATGACTCAAATGTCTGAGCTTAGATTTGGGGCTTTTGGCAGAGCGTATGATAATGTGCTGCAAAAACTTGCAAATCCCCAAACCTCAAACGGAGAGAGCGCCCAGAGCAACAATATCTACATCTGAGTGAGAGAGACAAGCGAGACATGACTGTGTCAGGAACCTGCCTATCACAGGCAGCAGCTCAGAAACACCCCCTCAGTGAGGCAACGCTCTCAGGCCATGTCCACACGGAGACGGAAGCTATCTTTTTTTTTTCGTTTCAGAAAAGTTTTCCATAAACATGGAAACGTTTCAAGAAATGTGTGTATCCACATGAAACCACTGAAACCGCTGTAGAATAACAGAGAAAGACAATCTTGTCAATAATGGCATACAACCTCTAGGGGCGCACAGTCTATAATGTGTATCTCACTGTAGCAGCAGCTTAAACCCTTGGCTTTGCGGGGAGGTTTGCCATGTCGATGAATAAAATGATTAAACCTACAGTATACAGCCAAATGCAGAGCTGTTCAGCAGGGCTGATGGTCTCCCTGTAGCCTACAATATAGAACGTTAACTATCGGTGACATTCCTGATATCATCCACTTCCATGATCTTTAGACATGTTGCAAACACATCCCAGCGTATTGGCCGCTCCTGCACATCACAGCACAGGCTAAATGATGCAACATAAATATACATTATATAAACTCATGGCATAAATGTGTTTTTATTGGAAAAAGTCGCGTCAAGTAAGCTAAAGTCTTGTTGGAGTGGACACGAGCGGATATCACAGACATCACAGTGCAACCGCGTGTTCCTCAAACCTCTCACTTCCCTATTCACGTTGTATTTACGAGGGCTATATATAGGGCAAGAGAGTATGTTGGTTACACTCAGGGTTTAGATTTCATTTCATTTCATTTCATTTTGTCCAATATTAAAATATTCCAGAATTGCATGTTGTATTAAAAATAAATATAATTTCTATCTAACACGTTAAGCCTGATTTTGTTTGTGTTATTGTAAAAATGTAGCCGCCGCTAAGCCTTCTGGGAAATATCCGATGAAGGGAGGGGAGGGGTGGATGGGTAGAGTCAGCTGTGTGGAGCCCTGAGGATGTTGTAGGCTACACGCTGTTCTCCGTGTCCACTTGTTGCTGACGGTGGTAATAGAGGAGCATTATATTTTGCTGCAAGATCCCCACTGCTGTAGCACGAACGTTACTGCCATGATTGTTATTGTTGCTGGTGGAGAGAGGTGGGGCTATGGCGTCATCGTTTCAGGAAAGATGCGTATGGGTTGTAAACACGGAAATGCAAGGGTGGCGTCTTCAGATTTAATCACTCTGGGACCCGTTTTGAAAAATTAGCGTATACGGCCAGAACGTATAGTCCCAGAACGCGGTTCCATCTGGACGAAACGGCTATATGACAAAAAACTTTAGCGGATACACCTAAAGTCGTCTCCGTGTGGACATGGCCTCAGAGTCTAATTCACTTTGGATGGCAACAACTGCACAGTGCACATCGATGAAGCATTGTGACTAGAGCTGGAAACGATTAATCGATTAATCGATCGACGGAAAAATAATCGACAACTATTTTGATCACGGATTAATCGTTTTCAGTCATTTTTTAAGAAAAAAAAAGTCAAAATGATTCCAGCTTCTTAAAATGTGAATCTTTCCTGGTTTCTTTACTCCTGTATGACAGTAAACTAAATATATTTGGGTTGTGGACAAAACAAGACATTTGAGGACGTCATCTTGGGCTTTGGGAAACACTGACCCAGGCTTCCCATAGCCTTTTACTCCATCCTCTCAATTACAGCTTGAGATGAGCTCTCTGTTCACATTGCTTTTCACTTGCTTATTGTCAAACAGAGGGCGCTGGCTAGCTTACCAATGCAGACGTTGTAGCATTTAGACTATGGGCCTGTCTGATTCTCAAGAGAACGAGCTTTATAGGTGGCATTTCTAGGTAAGAAGTTGTAATTAGGCTGAAACCAGTTTGATACATAAGTTCACTGAATTTGCAACCTTTCTAGGTACCTGGTTATGGATAATTTTTGAGGAACCATACCATGCACACTTTGATGGGTTAGGGTATCCCATGATACCTTGCGACCCTTACAACCGACGAAGAAGAACGAAGCAAGCCCAAGCGAGCCCCTAATGGCGACGCCCACAAAGCCGACCGCATCAGAAAAAAGTGAAACAATTGTTGGCTAAATAACAAACACATTTCACTTTCTTTTCGTTTTTATTCTAGAATAGTCAATAACGTCAAGCCTTTACTTAAATTTAGTGCAGTCAGATGTTTGTACAGTGTCAGGAAAGTCACTTTTGAACAATAGTAGGAAGCATCTTACCTGACAGTGTTCTGGACAGCAGCCACTAGTTAGGTTGCTAATATAACTAACGTTAGAGAACTGGCTCCGCCCGCCCCAAAGCAGGACTACACAGCCAGGATGATAGCACCATTGCAAACCTTCAAGTGTAAGCGGAGTTTGTTTTAACTGTGCTTTATTAAATGATAAGCTGTCATTACTTCCCATTTGTAGCGTTTGTAACATTTTCGTTCGCTGGGTTTTACGCTTTTAATTTAAGGCGGAAAGGGGAAATGGTGTATTCGTAGATTGAATTGACACTGGTCTGTCAATTCTATCAGTTCATATGTACCATTTCCCTTTTTCGCCTTCAAATTAAAAGTGTTCACGGTAGACTGTGAAGCCTCGACCTTTCTGGATTATAAAAGTAGTATAACGTTAGAGAAAACAGCCCCCAGCCATGCCGTTTTATACAAATTTATTGCCAAATGCTTTGGGATTCAACTTGATCAATCTTGGTCAGAAAAAATCTTGTATATTCAATGGAAACAGCACCAGTGCGACCTGTCGCGTGCAATGCTACCTTCAAGCATGAGGACGTCTGAAACAAATTATTTTTTTTATCTTAATTAATCAAGTATGTAGTTAGGTAGCTAGGTGATAGGAGCTCACTTGAGTTACAGAACTTACAGACAGACTCTATGTAATGTGTCTGTCTTTCAAGTACAATTTCAGTGGAACATAAAGTGTTGCATCATGGGTATATAAATGACTCATCGACTGCAGCCCGTACTGTAGTGCTCTGCTGTGCTTTAGTCCGCTCTGCCTGCGTCATGAATCCTGCTCTTATGACATCACTGATGATGTCACAATGCCTATGACATCATCAGTGATGCAGCAAGGTTACGTTGTTTGGAAAATAGCTCTGAAAGATTGGCATAGACAGAGTGCAGGTAATATGTTGTGCTTATGGCAGGTATGCTTCCATTAAAAATAGAATTATCTGTAATCTCTAATTAGATTTTCAGTTAATTGGAATGGAAGTTTTGATGGAGTGTATTTCTATTATCAGCACTGTACCTATCATAAGGCCACATGCCACAATTCTGTAGCAGTATGTAATTAACCATATGGGTTTTGGCTTTGTGTTTCCACTGTGCTGTGGCCAAATATTGACACGTTTCACTCCCTTTTCACCAGTATGTTGTTGTAGGAAATAACCTGGACGCTCTAAAAATAGACGTTTCACTTTGATTAATTGATCCAATCAGTAATTACAGTCGGATCCATGGTGGGCGCCTTATTGTGTTGTTGTCATAAGTCCAGCAGCTCCAACAAGATTCTCTGGAAGGCAGGGATGGAGAGACTACAGATACAGTAAATAGCAACATATTAAAGATCGTATTGTTTGTGGAAGGATAGTTAATTATATGTCACAATTAGGGCTGCAACTAACGATTATTTTCATTATCGATTAATCGATTAGTTGTTTGGTCTATAAAATGGCAGAAAATGGTGAAAAAATGTCGAATCGACATTTTTTCTGTTGAAATACGATTTTGGGATACGATTCAACAGCACACCGTGTGCTGTTGAATCGTCCTATATGATGAAAGGTCTGTGCTGAACACTTGGGTTAGTCCTCATCACTTCACATTCATCCAAGAGAATAATGAGGATCGCTTCCTTAGTCAAAATGAGACAAGAGCAACTTTTCTTCTTTCAATTTCAACACAAACTTTCCTTCTTTAGATACAGTCAAGCAAGCAAAGAGCCTGATGCTTGAAGCTCGACAATCGCTTGCTAACGCCTTAGCTGCATTGTTTACACTAGCATGACGTCTGGTGTCCGACAAAATGGCTAGCCTAGCGCCATGCTAATGACCGTACAGTAGATAAGTGTCCATGTTCTGACTCTGGTAAAGAATAAAGCTGAACGGAACGATTAAAGCGATACCGCTAGAAAGGTAAGAAGCTATACTTGTGGTTTTAGCCAGGTGGAAATAGAACACCGTAATTTGTAACGTTAGCCGAAGCACAATGTCTAGCAAAGCAGTGTCCGTGGTTGGATACGGTGACGCTAGTTACCAGATTACGTTTAAGAAATGGGTTATCGCCAATCCGATTAAGAAGCGCTCGATCAAACAGTGAATTCTCCAATAAAGCTGGTACATTTGCAAGAGGGAAGAGGAAACATAAGAGATTGCTCCATCCACAACAGCGAGCAGCTAATAGAATTCACAACATTTCACGAATTACGCCAATTAAGTCTACACACACACGTAGAAAAACAACTATTATCTCTCTCTCTCCCTCACGCCTTTATGAATTAGAAACGCAGCGAGATGCTTTCAAATGTTCAAATTAAATCATAGATTTATGAAAATGAAACCTGCATGTAAAATGGAGCGAGTGAGAGATAATAAATAGATGACAAAGGAAGGAAAACGTCTTCTGAAGGTGACTTGATACAAATTAAAGAGACATGAAAGGAAGCGCTCCCCAGCGTGCCGTCTGATAATTGCTCATTCCTTCTCACTGAGTCAACAGAGACGGCAGATAGGTTCAGAATTGCAAGTGGCACGGTGGGGCAGTGGTAAGCGCTGTCCCCTCACACTAGCTCAGAAGGTCCTGGGTTCGATTCCCACCTGGGACGCTGTGGGTGCTGAGGGTGTGTGTGTGTGTGTGTGTGTGTGTGTGTGTGTGTGTGTCCCCATGTCCCCAGTGCCCATGGCTCAGGTGGGCTATCTCGTCAAAAGGGCTTTCTGTGTGGAGTTTGCATGTTCTCCCCGTGCTCCCCTGGGGTTCCTCCATACAACATCGGTATGGACCCCTACTAAAAACATGCAGAAGACGTCTGAAGTTGGTCCCCGGGCGCTGGAGACAAGAAAGCTGCCCACTGCTCCTGGCCTGCCCCCCCCGGAGGAAGGACAAGCCTGGATAGGTTCAAATGTGTGTGTGTGTGTGTGTGTGTGTGTGTGTGTGTGTGTGTGTGTGCGTGTGTGCGTGTGTGTGTGTGCGTGTGTGTGTGTGTGTGTGTGTGTGCGTGTGGCTGGCAGCATGTGTGTTGGATTGTCGTCTGACTGACAATGAAGACGGATTTGTCTGACGACTTTGAACTTTGAACTTGAACAAAAGAAAAAGCGAAAGAAAAAAAAGAGCAACCACCGTGGTTGGTTGAAAAAGCCGTGGTGGTCATGTGAAATAGATGTGTCTGATTATTGAATAGTAGTAGATTGTGAATTCGAAAAATGCTAATTATACTATATTGTATTATTAACCGATCAGGAGCTTGTCTTGTTGTATTTTGTTTTTGTCTGTTTTTGTAGGTATGATTATGTGTATGTTGTGTGTTATCATGTATGTTGTAATGTTGCACTGTCACTATGTAAAGTCTCTTTTGGGGACCACAGGAAGAATAGCTGCAGCATTGCTGTAGATAATGGGGATATACTGTAAATGAAACTTGAAACTTGATATCTGTTTCAGTCTGTGGCTTCGATCGGGAAACTGAACTGCTACAATAAAACGGTTGTTAAGGCCGGTGTTTCCCCCCACCATTCTACAGGCCTGGCGGGCCCGCCAGGCCAACGACGCCCCCGCCAGGCCAAAAAAGGAAATGCAACAACAACGACAACAACAAAAAATGTTTCTAGGGGAAAGAGTGAAGGCTATTAATTATAAGCACAGAGCTGACAAGACAGATAAACAAGGCTACAGAGCAATTGAACCCATGGAAAAAGAGAGTACGTGGTTGACATACAGCCTAAGCAGGAAAAAAAATATTCCTATGAATAGTATTGTGTTAGATCACAGGAAGTAACAGGTGAGGTGATCAATTAACAGGTGGTTCCTATGAAAGAACAAATAGAGCCAGTGAGCTGTGTGTAAAGCACCATATTGGTAGGAAACGTGACATCTAGGGAATACTATGAATAGAAGTGTGGTGCTAGGGAACTCGCTGAGTTTATAATGAGTGGGGTATCATCATTCATTGGATTCAGTGGGGAAACTGAAATTTTGGAGCAATAAATAAAGAGATTCTCTATTTATTTGTGCATTGATATATAACCACAAGGCAAAGTGTCATGGACTCAACCATTTCCCGGCAAAAGTAGAAAGGAAGTATAGAAAGCAGGGCTAGGTATTGGCAAGGACCTCACGATATGATACGTATCACGATACATGGGTCGCGATACGATTGTATCACGATGCATTGCGATACAATACATATTGCGATATATTGCAATACTCTACACAATTTACTGGAAAAAAAAAAAAAAATAGAGCTTAAAAATACAACACGCTGTGCATCACCCAGGTAGTGTAATAATATGTACATCACTTTATATTGATAACTTAGTGGACGTGTTGAGTCTTACTGAACGCACTGAAATAAAAAGTATTCTTATTGTGTCACTGAACACACGGCTGTGCAAAAAAATCGATACGGGAAATATCGATACAGTATCGATGCAGTATCGCAGAAAAAAGTATCGCGATATATTGCCGTATCGATTTTATTGCACAGTCCTAATAGAAAGAACAATAAAAAGAACAGAAAGACAGAAAATGCCGCCCAGCAACTGACGGACAGACAGAGCATCACTAAGACATCCATCTGTTGCCTGCAGCTCTCTTTTTAAGTGACCTGCATTGCAAATCAAACCATGAAATGCAGACCCCCTAGGGGCGTGCGGGGGCATGCCCCCCCCGCGAGAATTTTTTTAAACATTATAAAGTAAAATGCATGAATTTGGTGTACTTTGAGAAAGTTTAAGAGCAAAATTAAAAGGCTAGATCTATGAAGAACATGTCATCATTACTGTGCTGTGGGTTTACAATGACAAACTAAATTTCTCCCTATAGGTCAGGGCTACTCAACTTGCTTTGCCCGGGGGCCACTTTCGTGAAATGATAGAAGGCCAGGGGCCAGTTAATAAACAAACAATATACATTTTTCTGTAGCGGATTGTAGGTTTTTGGGGTGTCAGCCGGAGTTTAGTCTGACAATGTTGTGCACACCGGATAGTTAGTTAGGTTAAGTTAGTTAGGTTAAGTACATACATAAGTGCCTGGGGAGCGAGCGAGCAGATGGCGGTATTTGACAATTTAGCAGCTAAATCATAGATTATTGAAAGATATTCCATATTCCAGACTGGAATATGAATTTTTTGGTCAACATCTTTTTGTGGCGGTCAAAATCCTTTTGTGGAGGTGCGCCATACATTCCTTTATGTATGTGAAACACTGCGTGACATCTCCATTCACTCCATTGGACCAGTTTTTTTACTCTCAAGAGTTCCAGGAAGTAAGGTCCTGGATTAAGCAGCACTGTCGAGTTTGCAGCAAAATGGACAGTTTGTGTTGTACTTTGAAAGTGTTGAATGTGTTCAACAATGTTTGTGTTGTACTTTTTTTTTCTTTTTTTTATCAAATTGTACATTATCAGCTTTATTTTTGCATTCAAAAGTAGCGCGAGACCCCTTCCTGGCTGTGCATTGGCTAACGGCGGGTTCACACACACGCCTAGAGCAACGCTTTAAGCAACGCTTTAAGCTACGCCTAGGCATATAGGCATTGCTTCATGCACGCTAGGCGCCTATTTGCGTTCACACAGGACGCCACACTGAAGCCCCGCTCTGCACTACGCTGATCACATGAGCAGTGGTTTTTTACACTTTAGATCTGATTTATAGCATGGGTGAGTCCTCTTTTTTATTGTAATGTGCAAGTGACGATGTCTGTCTATTTCCTGGCCCGCTGTAATTGTTATTTTCCCTCGGGTAATCATGTGACTATGAGTCATCAACACCATGAGTGATACATGCATTGAGACAGGGGGGGTATATATAATGTACATCTGACAGAAAAGACGTTAATAGAGGAACACATGAAGGACAGCTCTCCTACTATGCACTCGGCAAACTCGGTAGAAAATATGGCCCAAGTCCATCAGAAACAACAGCCAGCTTGACAGTTCAGCGCGCCTAGAGCTGAAAAATAGAACAGACGCCTAAACGATAAATGCAGTGCAGCGTAGGCACAGCGCGAGCGTGGCTTCAGCACAGCGTGGCAGCGGTATGTGTGAACGCTCTCGTCAGTTAACAAGGACGCCTAAATTTTAGGCGTTGCTTAGGCGTTGCTTAAAGCGTCGCTCTAGGCGTGTGTGTGAACGTGGCGTAATGAGTCATGCATTTTGGTCCTCGGCTGACGCCGCTCTCTCTCTCTAAATTGCTCTGCCGCGTCCTATCAACACCTGTGTCATCTCTGCGACACACAGACACCGTGGAGGCAGCTCGCCACGAGAGGCATCAAACAACGAAGAGGCAGGCAAGAGAAAAGCACACACACACACAGCTGTAGATGTAACACAGATGTAACACATATTAATATCTCTCAGTAGGCTGCTGTTGTTCTGTGTCCGTGGATCACATCATCGCTGGAAGGGTATAGCCCAACAGGTGGGTCAGAGGCAAGGCAAACATAGGAGCAAACGTATGGATTGAGGGGCGGTCTAAGGCAGTGGTTCTCAAATGGGGGTCCGGGGACCCCCAGGGGTCCGTGGCACTTTGCCAGGGGGTCCGCAAAAGGTTTTCAGGAAAATAAAAATAAAAACTTTTTTGTTGTTGTTCCAAAAGCTTCATAGCTCAACAAAAATATTGTATGCTTTACATCTAAAATGGTTCATGGATTACATTCTAATCTAACAAACCTATCAATTTAAAAGTCAAGCACGTTACCATGGAAACAATTAAACTTAGCCCAAAATCACAAATCATAATGAGGGGGGTCCCCGGTATATTTTCTATCTTGTAAGGGCTCCTTGGCTGAAAAACATTTGAGAACCTCTGGTCTAAGGCAGGCTAGGAAGACTGGTCTTGAACTGTACCTGACAGGGTTGCTGGTGAGGGAAACTCGCAGCGAGTCCAGACAGGCAAACAGGTCCGCCCCCGTCACCCCCGACTTCAGCTCCCCGAGGAACTCCTGAGGAGATCTGCTTCTCAAGCTACCCTGGAAGACAACAGAGGAAGAACAAAGGATCTCTTAGAACTTCATGTGGAGTCACATCATGTCAGCACATGATCACATTGCGCTTGCCATACAATCTTTACATCACCAGATTGTAACCTAAAAGAGCTTATCAAGGCCTTGCTTATTCCTTGGTGCCTGAAAGCAATGATCAAATCACTAACAACAATATTGCAATAATGTATGCCTCTCATTAGATTCCAATTCATCACATGGGTGCCAATGGAGTGTATAGCATATTGGTGGCCTTTACTGTCATCTAAGTATGATTGTTTGAAAAATGAATTTCCATGCGTTTTTGATTCGCAGTTGTCTTGCAGACATTGCTCATTAATGAGGAAATTGATTTTGTGTGATTTGTACAGATTTGTTTTTTCTTGTGTGTTTATCCAGCGAGGCAATGAAGGGAGACAAATTGCTTTTGTCTTTGTTTGCAAATGAAAAATGTCTGTCTGTGTCTTCTTTTTTATTTATTTTTCCTGCTCTCCCCAAAATTTCAATAAACCTTTATGGCATATTATTGCAATACAACAATACTGGTGTTGACAGTGTTGATGACAGTAATAGAAGATGCCAAAATCATTCAAAACAATAAGCATTTTGCTTTTAGGAGCATTGTGCCAGCGTGCGGCGCCGTTCCAAAACGTGTCAACGTGTGTCGTTGCCTGGGAAACGCACATCCCATAATACAACTGTTCGCATATCACATCCCATAATAGTATGATGATACTCGGGATGCCATTAATGCGAACATAGATGCAAACAGGTTAGCTAAAAGTTTAGCGTCGCCAGCGAGGGGCCCCACCGTTGCGGTTGGGGTACGTTTCGAAATCCCTCCAGGCTTGAGAAATTGTCTAGGGGAAAGGTCAAAGGTCAAAGGTAGTTTTACACTGATGGAGTATTAAAACCCTCCACAGCAGCTATCTCCATGATGTTGAGACATTGTGAGCCGTGAGGTAAGCATCACTTTCCTGTGAAATGTATGCCAACATGACCAGGCTTATGTTGTAGTTAGAGGATGGGCAAAAGGGTTTCTAGTAAAACTCTGACCCCTCCCGCTAACATTTCACTAATACATGTGCAGTGTTGGGCAAGTTACTTTCAAAATGCAATACACTACACATTACTAGTTACTTTCATTTGAAAGTAATACGTTACTTTACAATATTACTTTCTGTGTAGTGTAACTCGTTACTTATTACACTACTTTTGCATTACTTTCACCAAAACAACAGCAGCAGCAGAATGACATCGCCGCCCCGGAACCATCCCGAAAAATAATTTCAACCGCCTTGAAGTCAGTGTAAACAATCCAAAATTCTAAATGTTATTCTTTTCCTTTGTTATTGTCATCTATAGTGGTTACTTATTTGCATAAAAACACAGTTTGATTAGGAAATGATTGTATCTTTTTTTAAATATGTGCTTTGATTTAATAAAATGTAACTCAAGTTGTAACTTGAGTTACTTGACAAAGGAACTGGTATAATATGACTGAAATCCTATAAGTAATAAGTTATATTACTGAGGTACTGCTAAAAGTAATATATTACATGTAATATGTTACTTTTGTAATGAGTTACCCCCATGTGTGGTCCACATGTGTGTGAGCAGTGCAGTAGTAAAGGGCTCTAGACATAGTGTGTGCCTGCCCGGCTTTTCATTTCTTTTGACCCTCAATGACTCGGCACATTTCCAGCTGCCAGATGAAGCAGCATCATAACAGCCTCTGGGGGCAGTGCATTATTGTGAGACGGGTTCGGCACCACATGCATCTCTATTTGATCATCTAGCCAGGAAACAGACGGCGCAAAAGAAAGGAGTGGAGCAGTAGTAGTAGTAGAAGAAGATAACCTTCCTCCATAAACCACTGGCATCAAGCTTCACCTCATTAAAGGCTTTTGCACACCAAGTCCGTATTTTCGTCCGAAATTGACGCACGAAAAAAAAAAAGAATACGACCTCATTTGCGTCAATCATGATTGACACACCGAGTCCGACAATTACGTCCGTCATTTAAGTTTTCGGACGAGGTTCGATTTTCTGCGTTTTTCGCATCAGTCAATAGATTTTTGCGAGCTGTGTTGCGAGGTTATATTGAGCACGTGTGAGAAATACAAGTAAAACAAAGTCTAATCATCTTTCACAGCAAGTGATTTCTGATCTTAGACTAGAAGAACGCTCCTGTATAGCCCAGAGCCGTATAATAGAAGAGTTCTGACATCTCCATTCACTCGAATGGACCATTTTTTTTCCAGGAAGTAGAAAGTGGAACTCTTGAGTAAAAAAAAGCAGCACTGTCGAGTTGCAGAAAAATAGACAGTTTGTGTTGTACTTTGAAAGGGTTTTTCATCCCTTGAATCAAATTGTACATTATCAGCTTTATTTTAGCATGCAAAAGTAGAGTGAGACCCATTCCTGGCTGTTCATTGGCTAATGAGTCTCGCATTTTGGTCCTCCGCTGACGCCACTCTCTTACTAGAGGATACTAGTCTAGCCTATACCGTGCATCCTCTGCAATTATAGTGTGGTAAGATAGATCCCTTGCTGGGCCCGGATGCAGACCAAGGTCCCCTAGTTGGTGACCACTAGTGATGCGCAGGTCAGGCTTTTTTTAATAGCTGCACCCACCCGACACGTTATGAGAACCAATCAGCACTGCCCGACGCGCCAAGATATGCGTTAATCAAGCACCCAAACCGGGTGCCTAAGTCCTTCTTCACACAGGACGCCGAACGTAGCAGAGCTGAAGCTTGAGGCAGGCACAAGCTGAGCTGACGCCTCACCGTTCACACAAGAAGCCTTCTCTTTTCCTCTCAGCGCCTCCTCGGCGCGCCTTGAACCCGCCCACAACTCCCATTCACTTCATGCCACTGGCAGCTTCAAGCTTCACGCGTCACGCTTGGAAATTAGGACTGAATCCTAAACGATCGCTTGAGCAAGGCGTCAGCGTGGCTTCAGCGTGACACGCGCGCGCAGGTGGTGTGAACGGCCTGTTAACAAGGCAAATGATCAAATGAAACTTGTGGGTTCAGCGTAGGTTGAGCGTTGCTTCGGCGTACGGTGTCTACGGGGGCTAGGTGCCCAACGTGGTCCGCCTACGTGTTTTTGAAGCGGAATGCGTGTGATCGCCCCCTTACACAGGTTTATTAAAGTTCCATTATTCCGTTTGCTCGATGGCAGTTTCATCGTACCATATGGCGGGTTGAGTGCCAAATCAACTTTGAAACAAAATACTACCGCTAAGGGACTCAAGGGGTCGCTAGCGACAATGACTTCGTGGTAAGCAATGCATTAAGTTGCCTTTCTACTGACAGGCGTGTTACCAGGGGGCCTAAAGTGAGGTGTAATTAGTAGGTGATTAACATGCATTGTTTGTCATGTACATTCACCAGCAGTTAGGCCGTTTGTTTCTCTCTTAATGATCAATTCCTTCAACGATCAATCACTTTAATTGCAATCTTGGCCACAATTGGAAATTTGGAAACCGTTCAAGCACCATTTATGTCCTTAGGAAATGCCTGATCAATGCCCCTGTCTCCCTATTTTTCTCACACAAGCTGACTAGAGGTTTCTTCTGAGACTCGCTGGCAGAACCTGCAGAGAAACTCAGCAGTCTGAGGAGAATACGCTGATAAAGTCAGTGGTGAATCCAGCTCCATAGCTGGGCGATAAACTTTTTTCTTGCATATCATTACACTGTCTTGTTTTTTTACTAGGATATACAGTGTTAGAGCCCGACCGATGCTGGATTTTTCAGGCCGATGCCGATACCGATATTAGGGAGTAAAAAAAAATCCGATATCGATATATCGGCCGATATTCTTATATTAAATATACACATTATATTACACAATGTTTTTGCGATGATCCCTCAAATATCAAACACACTTGACAAAGATATATGACTTGACATGACTTGAGATATGTAATGTAGGCAGCTCATCAATCAACTTTATTGTCCAAAATGACATCAATGCAATGAAACGGTAAACTGAACTGGGAATTTAATAATTATAAATAACTAGAAATACAAAAAGACAAATAGAACAAATATAAAATATAACTTGAATTAAGAAAAAAATATATATATAATGCAGCATGTTGTCTATGACTTAAAAAATACCCAAAAATATATATACCGGCATATCGGCCAACATATCGGCCGATACCGATATATCGGTTATCGGCCAATATCAGCCGATAATATCGGTTGAGCGATATATCGGTCGGCCTCTACTAAATAGGGGTTGCATGAGTCCAGTGGGCACAGGATGGTACAGTACAGGTGTCTGCTCATCTCTCAACACACACACACACACACACACACACACACACACACACACACACACACACACACACACACACACACAATCCCAGCCAACAACCACTGGAGGCTGGGTGGTTCACATCAAACAACCGTCGCCTCATTACCTCAGTCTCCTGCCAAGGAGTGGCTGGCTGGCTGGAGCAGAGGAGAGGAGAGGAGAGGAGAGGAGAAGAGGAGAGGAGAGCAGAGGAGAGGAGAGGAGGAGAGAGGAGAGAGGAGAGGAGAGGAGAAGAGAGGAGAGGAGAGGAGAAGAGAGGAGAGGAGAGAGGAGAGAGGAGAGGAGAGCAGAGGAGAGGAGAAGAGAGGAGAAGAGAGGAGAGGGGAGAGGAGAGGAGAGGAGAAGAGAGGAGAGGAGAAGAGAGGAGAGGAGAGGAGAGGAGAAGAGAGGAGAGGAGAGCAGAGGAGAAGAGAGGAGAGGAGAGCAACAGAGAGAACGCACTGCATACCAACCATGAACTTCTTGACACGTCCCCAGGTGTACCAGACAAACGGTAAAAGCTTTACAAACTGAGCCTCTCGCTGCTCTGCCCAATTTGCCCGCTATTGCAAACGCCCATTAATCAAAATATTAATTAATCTACTAGTTTATAATTGTGATCAATCGTACTTTAGGTGAGAGGTTTCATTACGAGCATGTGTTCAGCATAATTATGTTCTGCAAGCAGATACGACGGGGCTTCTTCAATATCGCCATTTTAGAAAAGCAACCTCGCTTGTTTGGAGACACGACTCAAGCGAAACTGGTACGCATACAAATACCTATACTTTCATGAAAGTGTAGAAATTGTACTGTATGAGAAATATTTTGACACAATATTTACAATGAAATCTTCAGCGTTGGCATTTTAATATTGGTTAAATAAGACCTGCTTGTTTGGAAATCAGGGACGTGACTGACTTTGATAGCTCGCAGACCGCCCTCTAAAGACGAAAGGCAGTATAACCTAGGGGTGGGAATCACCAGATGCCCACGATACGATACTAAAACGATACTTGAGTCACGATACGATAGTATTGCGATATCACCGATATTGCGATATATTGAATATTGCGATATATTGAATATTGCGATATTTCGATATATTGCGATTTCTTACTTTTTCAACTGCAAATGATGTCACCAAAGGAATACTTTGTCAACATCTGGTTTATATAAGAACAATTTTTCAGTCTGTACATCTGACTTCAACCATTTTATTGCAGCAACATTGTCAAGTAGTCATGTCATAGTTGCATGCACCTGACAAACTGAACTGTTTGTTACAGTCTACTTACAGTCCACCTTAACTGGATGTGTGTGTGGATGGACTACTGTACTTACGGTAGGTAGTTTTTGAACAATGCAACTTCACTTACACAAAACATCTTGTGCAGCCCATTCAGTAACTGGGGAATTTGTAAATTACTGTTATGACAAAACTGTTACTGTTAAAACAAAATGAAAATATGCTACCGTTTGTTTACTGCTGGCCTTGGAACTAAAGTTTATAGTAGCCCGGTGGCCTGCCATGGCCTTTCGCAATATCGATACTTGGCGTCCAAATATCGATACAATATCGTCAGGCAAAATATCGCGATACTATGGTGTATCGATTTTTTCCCCCACCCCTAAACCGGTATGACCGGGATTGTGGACGCAAGCACCACCGGTGTAAAATGGCAACCCTGTGACAAGCCTATTATGGTTGCCAGGTTTTTCCACACATTTCCACGACTTGAGCAAAGAACTTCAGTGTCCTGATGTGTTTGAACACGCTGAGGTCTCGCTGAGGACTAACTGGCAACCAATCTGATGTTCTCTTGACGAGTCATTGGCATTCAGAGCTCAATTCATTAACACACATTCCATTACCATACCTATCTTGTAATTATGAGATAAAGAATTTATCATAAGTATTGAAATTCAAAATCAAAAAGGGGGACAGTATTTTCCATCTTTCTCCATTAAAGTAATTGCTTTGCAAATAGCGGCTTTTGCCAAACTGACAATTCAAAGTGGCTTGTAGAGGAACATCTTGCCCTTGAGAATCTCAGATGAATTAAAGGCCATCTATTTAGGAAGAAGAAGATTCAAAAAAGAAACGTGGGGCATAAGGGAGAGGATCAGGAAGTGTGGGGGTCTGGGGCATAAGGCAGAGGAACAGGAAGTGTGGGGGTCTGGGGCATAAGGCAGAGGAACAGGAAGTGTGGGGGTCTGGGGCATAAGGGAGAGGAACAGGAAGTGTGGGGGTCAGAGACATAAGGCAGAGGAACAGGAAGTGTGGGGGTCTGGGACATAAGGGAGAGGAACAGGAAGTGTGGGGGTCTGAGACATAAGGGAGAGGAACAGGAAGTGTGGGGGTCTGAGGCATAAGGGAGAGGAACAGGAAGTGTGGGGGTCTGAGACATAAGGGAGAGGAACAGGAAGTGTGGGGGTCAGAGACATAAGGGAGAGGAACAGGAAGTGTGGGGGTCTGGGACATAAGGGAGAGGAACAGGAAGTGTGGGGGTCTGGGACATAAGGGAGAGGAACAGGAAGTGTGGGGGTCTGAGACATAAGGCAGAGGAACAGGAAGTGTGGGGGTCTGGGACATAAGGGAGAGGAACAGGAAGTGTGGGGGTCTGAGACATAAGGCAGAGGAACAGGAAGTGTGGGGGTCTGAGACATAAGGGAGAGGAACAGGAAGTGTGGGGGTCTGAGACATAAGGGAGAGGAACAGGAAGTGTGGGGGTCTGAGACATAAGGGAGAGGAACAGGAAGTGTGGGGGTCTGAGACATAAGGGAGAGGAACAGGAAGTGTGGGGGTCTGAGACATAAGGGAGAGGAACAGGAAGTGTGGGGGTCTGAGACATAAGGGAGAGGAACAGGAAGTGTGGGGGTCTGAGACATAAGGGAGAGGAACAGGAAGTGTGGGGGTCTGGGACATAAGGGAGAGGAACAGGAAGTGTGGGGGTCAGAGACATAAGGGAGAGGAACAGGAAGTGTGGGGGTCTGAGACATAAGGGAGAGGAACAGGAAGTGTGGGGGTCTGAGGCATAAGGCAGAGGAACAGGAAGTGTGGGGGTCTGGGACATAAGGGAGAGGAACAGGAAGTGTGGGGGTCTGAGACATAAGGGAGAGGAACAGGAAGTGTGGGGGTCTGAGACATAAGGGAGAGGAACAGGAAGTGTGGGGGTCTGAGACATAAGGGAGAGGAACAGGAAGTGTGGGGGTCTGAGACATAAGGGAGAGGAACAGGAAGTGTGGGGGTCTGGGGCATAAGGGAGAGGAACAGGAAGTGTGGGGGTCTGAGACATAAGGGAGAGGAACAGGAAGTGTGGGGGTCTGGGGCATAAGGCAGAGGAACAGGAAGTGTGGGGGTCTGAGACATAAGGGAGAGGAACAGGAAGTGTGGGGGTCTGGGGCATAAGGGAGAGGAACAGGAAGTGTGGGGGTCTGGGGCATAAGGGAGAGGAACAGGAAGTGTGGGGGTCTGAGACATAAGGGAGAGGAACAGGAAGTGTGGGGGTCTGAGACATAAGGGAGAGGAACAGGAAGTGTGGGGGTCTGAGACATAAGGGAGAGGAACAGGAAGTGTGGGGGTCTGAGATATAAGGGAGAGGAACAGGAAGTGTGGGGGTCTGGGGCATAAGGGAGAGGAACAGGAAGTGTGGGGGTCTGAGACATAAGGCAGAGGAACAGGAAGTGTGGGGGTCTGGGGCATAAGGGAGAGGAACAGGATGTGTGGGGGTCTGAGACATAAGGGAGAGGAACAGGAAGTGTGGGGGTCTGAGGCATAAGGGAGAGGAACAGGATGTGTGGGGGTCTGAGACATAAGGGAGAGGAACAGGAAGTGTGGGGGTCTGAGTCTGAGACATAAGGCAGAGGAACAGGAAGTGTGGGGGTTTGAGACATAAGGGAGAGGAACAGGAAGTGTGGGGGTCTGAGACATAAGGGAGAGGAACAGGAAGTGTGGGGGTCTGGGGCATAAGGGAGAGAAACAGGCAGTGTGGGGGTCTGGGGCATAAGGCAGAGGAACAGGAAGTGTGGGGGTCTGGGGCATAAGGGAGAGGAACAGGAAGTGTGGGGGTCTGGGGCATAAGGGGAGAGGAACAGGAAGTGTGGGGGTCTGGGGCATAAGGCAGAGGAACAGGAAGTGTGGGGGTCTGGGGCATAAGGGAGAGGAACAGGAAGTGTGGGGGTCTGGGGCATAAGGGAGAGGAACAGGAAGTGTGGGGGTCTGGGGCATAAGGGGAGAGGAACAGGAAGTGTGGGGGTCTGAGGCATAAGGGAGAGGAACAGGAAGTGTGGGGGTCTGGGGCATAAGGGAGAGGAACAGGAAGTGTGGGGGTCTGAGACATAAGGCAGAGGAACAGGAAGTGTGGGGGTCTGAGACATAAGGGAGAGGAACAGGAAGTGTGGGGGTCTGAGACATAAGGCAGAGGAACAGGAAGTGTGGGGGTCTGGGGCATAAGGGAGAGGAACAGGAAGTGTGGGGGTCTGAGACATAAGGGAGAGGAACAGGAAGTGTGGGGGTCTGGGGCATAAGGGAGAGGAACAGGAAGTGTGGGGGTCTGAGACATAAGGCAGAGGAACAGGAAGTGTGGGGGTCTGGGGCATAAGGGAGAGGAACAGGAAGTGTGGGGGTCTGGGGCATAAGGGAGAGGAACAGGAAGTGTGGGGGTCTGGGACATAAGGGAGAGGAACAGGAAGTGTGGGGGTCTGAGACATAAGGGAGAGGAACAGGAAGTGTGGGGGTCTGGGGCATAAGGGAGAGGAACAGGAAGTGTGGGGGTCTGGGGCATAAGGGAGAGGAACAGGAAGTGTGGGGGTCTGGGGCATAAGGGAGAGGAACAGGAAGTGTGGGGGTCTGGGGCATAAGGGAGAGGAACAGGAAGTGTGGGGGTCTGGGGCATAAGGGAGAGGAACAGGAAGTGTGGGGGTCTGAGACATAAGGGAGAGGAACAGGAAGTGTGGGGGTCTGGGGCATAAGGGAGAGGAACAGGAAGTGTGGGGGTCTGGGGCATAAGGGGAGAGGAACAGGAAGTAAGTAAGTAAGTAAGTAAGTAAGAAGTAAGTAAGAAGTGTAGGGGTCTGGGGCATAAGGGGAGAGGAACAGGAAGTGTGGGGGTCTGGGGCATAAGGGGAGAGGAACAGGAAGTGTGGGGGTCTGAGGCATAAGGGAGAGGAACAGGAAGTGTGGGGGTCTGAGACATAAGGCAGAGGAACAGGAAGTGTGGGGGTCTGGGGCATAAGGGGAGAGGAACAGGAAGTAAGTAAGTAAGAAGTAAGTAAGAAGTGTGGGGGTCTGGGGCATAAGGGGAGAGGAACAGGAAGTGTGGGGGTCTGGGGCATAAGGGAGAGGAACAGGAAGTGTGGGGGTCTGGGGCATAAGGGAGAGGAACAGGAAGTGTGGGGGTCTGGGGCATAAGGCAGAGGAACAGGAAGTGTGGGGGTCTGGGGCATAAGGGAGAGGAACAGGAAGTGTGGGGGTCTGGGGCATAAGGGAGAGGAACAGGAAGTGTGGGGGTCTGGGGCATAAGGGAGAGGAACAGGAAGTGTGGGGGTCTGGGGCATAAGGGAGAGGAACAGGAAGTGTGGGGGTCTGAGACATAAGGGAGAGGAACAGGAAGTGTGGGGGTCTGGGGCATAAGGGAGAGGAACAGGAAGTGTGGGGGTCTGGGGCATAAGGGAGAGGAACAGGAAGTAAGTAAGTAAGTAAGAAGTAAGAAGTGTGGGGGTCTGGGGCATAAGGGGAGAGGAACAGGAAGTGTGGGGGTCTGGGGCATAAGGGGAGAGGAACAGGAAGTGTGGGGGTCTGAGGCATAAGGGAGAGGAACAGGAAGTGTGGGGGTCTGGGGCATAAGGGAGAGGAACAGGAAGTGTGGGGGTCTGGGGCATAAGGGAGAGGAACAGGAAGTGTGGGGGTCTGAGACATAAGGGAGAGGAACAGGAAGTGTGGGGGTCTGGGGCATAAGGGAGAGGAACAGGAAGTGTGGGGGTCTGGGGCATAAGGGAGAGGAACAGGAAGTGTGGGGGTCTGAGACATAAGGGAGAGGAACAGGAAGTGTGGGGGTCTGGGACATAAGGGAGAGGAACAGGAAGTGTGGGGGTCTGAGACATAAGGGAGAGGAACAGGAAGTGTGGGGGTCTGGGGCATAAGGGAGAGGAACAGGAAGTGTGGGGGTCTGGGGCATAAGGGAGAGGAACAGGAAGTGTGGGGGTCTGGGGCATAAGGGAGAGGAACAGGAAGTGTGGGGGTCTGGGGCATAAGGGAGAGGAACAGGAAGTGTGGGGGTCTGGGGCATAAGGGAGAGGAACAGGAAGTGTGGGGGTCTGAGACATAAGGGAGAGGAACAGGAAGTGTGGGGGTCTGGGGCATAAGGGAGAGGAACAGGAAGTGTGGGGGTCTGGGGCATAAGGGGAGAGGAACAGGAAGTAAGTAAGTAAGTAAGAAGTAAGTAAGAAGTGTGGGGGTCTGGGGCATAAGGGGAGAGGAACAGGAAGTGTGGGGGTCTGGGGCATAAGGGGAGAGGAACAGGAAGTGTGGGGGTCTGAGGCATAAGGGAGAGGAACAGGAAGTGTGGGGGTCTGGGGCATAAGGGAGAGGAACAGGAAGTGTGGGGGTCTGGGGCATAAGGGAGAGGAACAGGAAGTGTGGGGGTCTGGGGCATAAGGCAGAGGAACAGGAAGTGTGGGGGTCTGGGGCATAAGGGAGAGGAACAGGAAGTGTGGGGGTCTGGGGCATAAGGGAGAGGAACAGGAAGTGTGGGGGTCTGGGGCATAAGGGAGAGGAACAGGAAGTGTGGGGGTCTGAGACATAAGGCAGAGGAACAGGAAGTGTGGGGGTCTGAGACATAAGGCAGAGGAACAGGAAGTGTGGGGGTCTGAGACATAAGGCAGAGGAACAGGAAGTGTGGGGGTCTGAGACATAAGGCAGAGGAACAGGAAGTGTGGGGGTCTGAGACATAAGAGAGAGAACAGGAAGTGTGGGGGTCTGGGGCATAAGGCAGAGGAACAGGAAGTGTGGGGGTCTGAGACATAAGGGAGAGGAACAGGAAGTGTGGGGGTCTGAGACATAAGAGAGAGAACAGGAAGTGTGGGGGTCTGGGACATAAGGGAGAGGAACAGGAAGTGTGGGGGTCTGAGACATAAGGGAGAGGAACAGGAAGTGTGGGGGTCTGGGGCATAAGGGAGAGGAACAGGAAGTGTGGGGGTCTGAGACATAAGGCAGAGGAACAGGAAGTGTGGGGGTCTGAGACATAAGGCAGAGGAACAGGAAGTGTGGGGGTCTGAGACATAAGAGAGAGAACAGGAAGTGTGGGGGTCTGGGGCATAAGGCAGAGGAACAGGAAGTGTGGGGGTCTGAGACATAAGGGAGAGGAACAGGAAGTGTGGGGGTCTGAGACATAAGGCAGAGGAACAGGAAGTGTGGGGGTCTGGGACATAAGGGAGAGGAACAGGAAGTGTGGGGGTCTGAGACATAAGGCAGAGGAACAGGAAGTGTGGGGGTCTGAGACATAAGAGAGAGAACAGGAAGTGTGGGGGTCTGAGACATAAGGGAGAGGAACAGGAAGTGTGGGGGTCTGAGACATAAGAGAGAGAACAGGAAGTGTGGGGGTCTGGGGCATAAGGCAGAGGAACAGGAAGTGTGGGGGTCTGGGGCATAAGGGAGAGGAACAGGAAGTGTGGGGGTCTGAGACATAAGGGAGAGGAACAGGAAGTGTGGGGGTCTGAGACATAAGGCAGAGGAACAGGAAGTGTGGGGGTCTGAGACATAAGGCAGAGGAACAGGAAGTGTGGGGGTCTGGGACATAAGGGAGAGGAACCGGAAGTGTGGGGGTCTGAGACATAAGGCAGAGGAACAGGAAGTGTGGGGGTCTGAGACATAAGGCAGAGGAACAGGAAGTGTGGGGGTCTGAGACATAAGGCAGAGGAACAGGAAGTGTGGGGGTCTGAGACATAAGGCAGAGGAACAGGAAGTGTGGGGGTCTGAGACATAAGGCAGAGGAACAGGAAGTGTGGGGGTCTGAGACATAAGGCAGAGGAACAGGAAGTGTGGGGGTCTGAGACATAATGGAGAGGAACAGGAAGTGTGGGGGTCTGGGACATAATGGAGAGGAACAGGAAGTGTGGGGGTCTGGGACATAAGGCAGAGGAACAGGAAGTGTGGGGGTCTGAGACATAAGGGAGAGGAACAGGAAGTGTGGGGGTCTGGGGCATAAGGCAGAGGAACAGGAAGTGTGGGGGGAAATGTGGGTGAATGGCAGGAAATAAAGGGGGGAAGCATTAAAGGGATTTCTTCAGTGGTATTATGATGAATAAACGCCCGAAAGGTTCTACTGCCAAGAAAGATTGAGCCAACATATGGAGCAGAGCCTGGACTCTCAGCAGTTACACTGCTGTTAAATATGGGAAAACAAGAATCATAATTTGAGAAAACAAGAAACATTTCACTTCCTTTCAGGCATAAAAATGAGTTCGTTTTCTTGGGCCACAAAGAAGCAAGCATAACTTGGGGCAATGCTGAAACTGGAAATAGCCAATGGGATATGGGCTTGCCAAAACAGATGTTTCATGACCAAAATCTGATCAAGATGATGTTTACCTCCAGGTAATGGTACCCCTGGTATTCTAGTCGCGCGAGATTGGCTAAGTGGTGTCTGTGGTGGTGTCAGTCATGATTGTGATGTCATCAGTGATTTCTTCTTCTAATGGCTAGCGGCACATTGCTGCCTCTCACAGTTGGGGAATATGCTTCTTCTTCTCAATCAGACCTATGATGTCACTGGGGAATATTCTTCTTCTCCTTCTTCCGATGACTTTTCCGGCAGACTGTATGCCCCCGCGGCACACCGCTGCCTCTCACAGGTCAGGACTATTATTGTTCACGGTGTCTCTACTTCCACAGGAGTGACCCTGTGGTGACGATGAATTCCAGCACTGCTTTCACGCAGAAAGCTCTTCATTGAGACGGTCTTTGTGCCCAGGCTTATTTAACACAGCAGCATACATCCTTTCTCTTTCTTGCGTGTTAACAGTTACACTCGATTAGTACAAGTTGGTTGTGTTCTGCTGGACGCTCCACACAGTCCATCTTCATGTTTCCCCACCATTGCCTCATCAGTGATGTCACTTGAGCAATTGTGATGTCCTCAGTGATGTCACTCGAGCAATTGTGATGTCATCACCTTCCTGGCTGAGGCTATAATAAGTGGTGGGAGTATAACTAGGGACTAGGGAGTAGAGGACAAGTGGCGCATCATCTCCAGAGTCCCCACCCTAGGATTCCTAGTAAATCAAAACGTTCCCTGTAAACGCTACTGTAAACAGCTAGTGCAAATTCTTGCTAAATAAATCTTTAGTGTTCATGAAAAAAACTACAAAATGTTGCTGTCATTATAGATGAAGTATGTCAAATGTCAAAGTTTTATCTCAAAAACAGATTTTTTTTTTTACAGTATTTTGAATTCTGCCTTCAGGTATACTAAAGGAAAGCATATTTAAACATCAGTTTTTCCACTTGTAGAGCATTCAATCTTTGTATAAAAAAAAAACTAATTACAGACATCTCTTATGTTGTCTAGATGAAGTATGCAAATTCTCTGGCTTGAATACTAAATAGTTTGAAATCTGCCAGTAAATGCATGGACAGCTGTTATCCTGCACCCGGGTGGTTGGCTAAGTCATACTGTAGTGTGAAGCCTGAAGCCTCCTCTGATCTTTCACGACTTGCATCTTTGTGGCAAAGGTTGCGAGTTGGAGTCCAGGGGGATGCAGAGTAAACATGCTTGTGCCTCCTCAGGCATTGTGCTGTGTCAGTTTAGAACCACGTTACTTCAAAGTTTTTAATGATGTCTTTGGTCCACAAAGTTCTGCTGATGGACCCCTCATGAATTTCTCATTTGTCTTCCTCCTCTTCTTCCATTTCTTTCTTTGTCTTGCTCCTCAGATGCCCCGGCCGGCCCCGGCTCACCTCTCTGCTCAGCAGCAGCTAGAATTAATTTACTTGTTGGGACGGATTATACAATATAAAATGCACACCAAAAGTCAGTATGCCTGTCTCTTCCTCTCTTCCTTTCTCCATTATATTCTTCGGTTTAATAGACCAGATTTGCATGCCATTATAGTTCAGACCATGAGTTGGAGGTGCCTCCCAAGTCCCAAATACACAACTGTATGGTCAAAAGAGTGGCAGTGGCATACCTAGAGTGGCATACCTACCTAGAGTGGCATACCTAGAGTGGCATACCTACCTGGAGTGGCATACCTAGTGGCATCACCTGTGCAGACCTACCAAGCAGTTTCCCTAACAGACATTGCAAATTAAGTGGAAAAACCTAGGTATCCTAACACAAGTGCTCTCTCCTCAAATATTCCCCGCTACAAAAACCACACGTCAATATAAAGTTATTCTGATATTGAAATGACTGATCCATACGGCGTAGGGATTCCTGAAAACTTTGGAAACAGGCACACAACTCCCATCATCACACAAGCCAAAATGAGGCATACACACAATACTGATCGCTCTATATGGACGCTATGCAAGTTGTATAGGGCCACCTACAGGTCAAACTGTTTAAAACAGGTGTGTGTGTGTGTGTGTGTGTGCGTGCGTGCGTGCGTGTGTGTGTGAGTGACGTGGTTTATTTCACATTAAGAGACACATACATAGGGCATTCTATCAGCTTCAGTATTCAAAATAATTGAAGAACGTATCAAATTTGTCTGAGATTGAGAAGAATGAAGGAGGGAACTACTAGATATAGACTACCCATAAAGTTTAAATGTCAGGTGTCTTAATTAGTCGATCAAACCTTTAACAGTTGAGAAAGCACTGTGTTAATGCTATCTACATGTCTTCCTAATCCTTCAGATATTTTTCAATGTGATTTACTTAATCCACTGAATTAGACCTTAATTTAGAGGGGGAGGCGAGGATATCCGTCACCTGTGCAGACCTACCAAGCAGTTCCTCTGACAGACACAGCAAATCAGAATCCGGTGATCTTCAGAAGCCACACGACTTTAGACCAAACTTAAAATGAGTCGGGAGAGCACTGAAATAGTACAAAATGTGAAATGCTTTGATAAGAGGGGAGATGAAAGAAAGACAGAATGAAATGAAAGAAAGAAGAAAATAGGTCCTCAATTGCCTCTGGTGCCAGAACCTCTATCAGGTGGCATTAAAGGATTAAGTGCAGATCTCTCCTTGGTTTTAGTGGGGCTGTGCCAGATTGGATTGAACACTTTGAGAATGAGCGAGGGAGGAGGGCCGAGCACAGACGAGAGGCAAGATGGAATCTCAGGACAAAGACTTTAGTAATGAGCCTGGCGTTTAAGGGACACTGTGCCGTATGTCACACAGCCAGTTTAACACAGGGCAAGTAAGGTAAGGGTAAGTTAAGGGTGTCTTTGTGACAGCTGGCTTCACAAAACCTAACATTGGCAATCGCGACTAGCTGGTCTCACAAAAGTGGTTCTAAACTCACTCTGTCGACCCGGGACTTTCCAGCTCTGAGCCCATTCACATGAAAGGAATGGGTTTACATGAAATATGAACAGATCCGGACGGAGTGCTGATTTCTCTCCCCTGGAAAGTCCTGGAAACCACCTTGACACCACGTCATGCCCACAACCCCAGGTCGGATTGGGCTGAAAATTGGCATGGGGGTGGGTTGTGCTCTGGAGATGGTCCTCAGCGAAGTCACGAAGTCCTGGCTGGAACCACCTGGAAAGTCCTGGAAACCACCTTACGCCCGACACCCCAGGTGGGATTGGGCTGAGAACCTGCATGGTGGTGGACGGTGGGTTATGATCCGGGGAAGAACATGGGCAAGTTGTAAAGTCCTGAAGACCATCTGGAGACACCACCGTGATTTCGGTCCACGCAAAATGCACAGCTGTATTGCTTTGTGTCTATTTAACCCAGGCAAGGCAAGGTACCAAAAAGGTTGTAGAAAACAAAACAATAAAAGCAGCACAATTCCGACATGCTTGGTAGACCATTCATGAACTGCATTGAGAATGCATGGACTGATTTTCTTAATGTCATTTTTGCAATCAAAGTTGTTTATTAAAGTCCATGTCTCCTCGAGGAATGTTGGTGTCATTTTTCCAGGAGTTGATTGTTGAGAGGCCAGAATTTTTATGCTTTTGGATCATACACTGTGTAAAAAATACAAAAAATAAAAAGATGGGCGAAGTGAGAGTGTCACCCATAGGTTTGTCTGAGGGGCCGTTTGGAACCAAAATATTGGGTTTACGATGGCTGCCATGTTGACATTTTTTGGAGGCCGCACTGCCAGAGGAATGCTGAGGGTTGACCACAGAGCTGCAGCGCCGCCTGCTATTGGGCCCCGAAATGGTAACCTATTAATCATTGGACGGGCGACCTGTCAATAGAGACAGTCCGCATGTCTGGGAACGCCCACAAAATGTTAAACGGCTGGCGCGCGAGTGGGGTAAAACCGCCCATATATCTCATGGGCTGACTCGCCAAAAGACGGTGCTGCGGCTCTAAACTACAGGTTTGGGGATTCTAGAGCAGAACACAAGACGTCTGCTCAGATGTGCGTTTACCGCGGTGGTTAAATCCCCGATGGTGTCTGCCTGGGCTGGGCTATCGGCTAAATTCTAACTTTGCTGAATGGATAGAACGGGGGTTTTTACCCCACCCTCACCACGCCCCCAGCCAGGCTGAGCCAGCTAAACCAGCGTCTATGACGAGACGTGGCCTCAACCTATCACAAGGAAAACAAACGACCCCATTTTATAACCACCATTATTCCATTACAAATTTACTTTTTTTAATTCGCCATAAGGACAGTAGGGCTGTGATGGTTTTGAAATGTGCTCACCACCTCCCTCCCCACCAGGTTACAGCTGAATTTAATTAGCTAACCCCATACTTTAGTTTGATCTTATTGAGGAAATGGAGGGGATCTCTACAAGATGGAGGGGAACTGTACTAGCAGAGACAAACGTGTACACAAACCAAACACCAAACCACACAACACCCCCCCCCCCCCCCCACACACACACACACACACACACACACACACACAGAGACATGCACACGGCCCACTTCCAACATCTCCTCGCTGGCTTGAACACCTCACAGTAGCAAAAGCAGGTCAGTGCTGAGATAATTAGGCGTAACAGAGGTTACAGAACAGCTCCTGTAAAGACAGCCTGCCCTGAGGATGAAGATATACTCTCAGTGCAGATGATGCCCTTGGAAAGATGACCATGAAAGGGACAGTGATGATGAGACACCATGGTGTCAGAGAGACAAAGGAGTGAATGATCTGATTGTCAGTGCCTCCGCTGGGCCTTGTTTACTCCAGTGACTGGCTATCTTCTTCTGTGAAATAAAGGCTGTGAAAACTCCTCATCCTCTACAAGTAGGGCTGCACGATATTGGAAAAAACTGACATTGCGATATTCCCCGCCCATGCGATATATATTGCGATATGAAAAAATACAGATTTTCACCAGATTAGCTCTATTTGAAAGAAAATAATATTTCTAGAATGATTGGGATGATTTTGTAGAGGAGTCCATCTGATTTTGGAGGGGAAATTAGGTATTTTAATGTTTCTCAACCACTGGGCTGTGACCTACTGGTAGGCCTCAGAGCGTCATCTATCAGGGTGCATACACATTTTGACCAATGGATTTCCATGACTTACATAGCTACATGAAAAAGTGAGTTATGACATTCTACTTTAAAATGTCACTAGCCTATACTTCACTTAGTGTAATGCAGCCTTTAAAACCAGGGAAAGACAACATGTATGCTGTATCACCATATTACCATCCAACATCTAAGACCATATAGTCTCAAATCACAATACAATATGGATATAAATTTGATATATTGCCCACCCCTAATATTGAGTGCCAGAATCTACCTCCCAATGATGCTATTTGCAGAAAAACATTAGATTTAATTGATTATAATCACTGCTTTCAACTTCTTTCGTTCTTCTAACGTTTCAATAAATCAACAATGAAACACCGCTGCCACTTCACACATGGTTACTTCACACACTTGGTCTGACCCCCCTCCAGAAACTACCAAGTGGTACGCTCCGCATTTGGGGAGTTCCGGTTTTTGAGCACACGCAGGGCAGTACAGAGACGAGGATTCACATGCAGCCGACCGGTGACAAACAATTCATTCGTGAAAAGTAATAAATATATATTTAATTGCCCAGCTATGTCTATTGTCTTTTTATTTTCACCGACATGTTTTGTGTAAATGAGTCGCTATGTATGATTACCTCTACCGTAACGTTACTGCTATCATCTGATGCATCATCAGACTGAGGGGGAGAGAGAGCTGCGGTGATACACGGACAACTTCTCAGTAATCACTTTAGCCTTCGTGTCATAAGTTGCGGTCTTGCTTTTTGGTGTTTCAAGAGTAAATATCTCCACTCCACGGACATGTTGAGTTACAGCAGCCAGCCTGCTGTATAATAGTGCGCTGCAAGCTGTGGACAAGTCCGCCTCGCAATCACATCGTTTACAGACAGGCTACTGTCAGCAACGCAACATAAGCAAAAACATTTCAATTTTGCTCTCTGTGCATGTTTGTTGTGTTGAAGCTAAGCATTAAATGAGTGAGTACAGTAGCGGGGCGTCTCTCTCCTTTGAGAGAGCCTGCATTTCACTCAGTAGGCTACCCCTAAAGTGAGAGTTTATCAAGCAACATGACGAGTTAATTTGCTTTTGACATCGCACGTCCTGCGATGTGACTATCGCGCATGCGCACATCGCAATGTCGATGTGTAAACGATATATCGTGCAGCCCTATCTACAAGGCTATCTACTATCTACCTAGACTTGGAGGCCAGAAGCTCACTTCAGGACACAGTATTAAAGGTTCATTGGGAAGGTTGTCTTGTGGTCTAGCAGTCTGGTGGTTTCTCCTGTATGTTTAGGTTTTCCGTGGCAAGAAAAGCTTAGCATCTCAAGTCGGAGAAGTCAGAGAAACAATTCGTATAAAAAAACAAACTACATCAGAAAGAAATCCGCAGTCCAGAGTAACAAATAATTGATTCTGCCACTTCCCATATCCTCAGTGCAGCTATACCTCACCACACCTATTGGCACATGGCAGTGAGTGTTACCTGCTCTTCATGAGAGAGAGAGAGAGAGAGAGAGAGAGAGAGAGACAGAGAGAGAGAGAGAGAGGGAGAGAGAGACAGAGAGAGAGGGAGAGAGAGAGAGGGAGAGAGAGACAGAGAGAGAGAGAGAGAGAGAGAGAGAGACAGAGAGAGAGAGAGGGAGAGACAGAGAGAGAGAGAGAGAGAGAGAGAGAGAGAGAGAGAGAGAGACAGAGAGAGAGAGAGAGAGAGAGAGAGAGAGAGAGAGACAGAGAGAGAGAGAGGGAGAGACAGGGAGAGAGGGAGAGAGAGAGAGCTTCAGCAGTCAGCAGACTGCTCCCTGTACCAAACCTTCAGAGAGGCCTTCCTGCAGCAGGTCAGAGCAGCAGTCAGCAGACTGCCCCCTGTACCAAACTGTCAGATAGGTCTTTCTGCAGCAGGTCAGAGCAGCAGTCAGCAGACTGCCCCCTGCTGTCAGAGAGGCCTTCCTGCAGCAGGTCAGAGCAGCAGTCAGCAGACTGCCCCCTGCTGTCAGAGAGGCCTTCCTGCAGCAGGTCAGAGCAGCAGTCAGCAGACTGCCCCCTGCTGTCAGAGAGGCCTTCCTGCAGCAGGTCAGAGCAGCAGTCAGCAGACTGCCCCCTGCTGTCAGAGAGGCCTTCCTGCAGCAGGTCAGAGCAGCAGTCAGCAGACTGCCCCCTGCTGTCAGAGAGGCCTTCCTGCAGCAGGTCAGAGCAGCAGTCAGCAGACTGCCCCCTGCTGTCAGAGAGGCCTTCCTGCAGCAGGTCAGAGCAGCAGTCAGCAGACTGCCCCCTGCTGTCAGAGAGGCCTTCCTGCAGCAGGTCAGAGTAGCAGTCAGCAGACTGCCCCCTGTACCAAACTGTCAGATAGGTCTTTCTGCAGCAGGTCAGAGCAGCAGTCAGCAGACTGCCCCCTGCTGTCAGAGAGGCCTTCCTGCAGCAGGTCAGAGCAGCAGTCAGCAGACTGCCCCCTGCTGTCAGAGAGGCCTTCCTGCAGCAGCTCAGAGCAGCAGTCAGCAGACTGCCCCCTGCTGTCAGAGAGGCCTTCCTGCAGCAGCTCAGAGCAGCAGTCAGCAGACTGCCCCCTGCTGTCAGAGAGGCCTTCCTGCAGCAGCTCAGAGCAGCAGACTCGTCATATCAGGGAAAAACATGTGATGAACTGATGAAACTCTGTTTAGGTGAAGAACCACAATTTACACACTTAGCCGCACAATATGTAGGCTAACACTCTGCCATGACATTAGAGGGAAAAACAATGAATGAATATGATCTGTTGAAATGTGGCTGACTATTGTATGTATTGTAACTGTAATCAATTGTATTTTATTAATGTTATTTTTGTTTTATCAATTCTTTATGCTTTGGCAATATTGTACTTGAGACATTCATGCCAATAAAGCAAATTTAAATTTGAGAGAGAGAGACCAGAGAGGGCAAGTCTTTACTGCAATTACAGATACAGCAGTGATGGCATTGTAAAATGGGACTGGTATGCAACTGGAGAGAACATACGCAAAAACCCATAAAAACATTATGCATGTGTCAGAATGGAGTTAGTCTGACATCCTACATGTATATCCTCTTTAAGCAGTATAATGCTCTTGTACATTACAAACACACACACTACGTCCCGGCTCTCTACCCTGTTTCACTCGGAAATACATCCGGATAAGGAAGTCATGTCACACTGTGCAAATAGTGACTACGTTTACATGCACACAATATTCCAATATTATTCGGAAAATGACAATATTCTGAATTTGATAAGGGTCATGTAAACAGCATATCCAGTTGCATTTTCCGAATTTGGCCTTTTTCCGAATTTAGCATTTTCCTATTAAGACATCATGTGGGTTACTCCACTATTATTCGGGTTTTAGGAGGATTCTTTGATCATGTATACAGCGCATTCGGAATATGCGTCTCAATCAGGGTTTTTACCGCAGTTTGCGACGCATGTTGCGTGTTTGTGGTCAACTGATGTGTGCTAGAAAGCTCTAGACGAGGCGATATAATCATATAATCCATGGTCTCTGGCATGCAAAAAGAAAAGCCCACATTTCTGATCGGGAGGAGATGAGAAACCTCGATTTAAAGAGAGATATTTAAAGAGAGAGGGGTGCCCACGGAAGTCCAAAAAGCTTGCGAGCCTGCGAGGTAATAACGTAGGCTACTAGCCTACTTTTGATGAAAGACTTGGATGTGCAAATATCGCAACGTCAAACTTTCCAGCAGCAAGCTCCTGAAATGGACCAATAAGTGATGCTGGTAAGAATAGCGCTGCTCTGTTTATTCTCAACAGAAAAACTCTGTTTTCTACCTGCATGATTCTACCTGCATCTCCCTCTCTCCCCCCCCTACTGCTGCATGTAAACGGGAATATTAGTGGATTCTTCATTTAGTCGGAATATTGTCATTTTCTGAATATGGGCAAAAACCGGAATATTGTGTGCATGTAAACGTAGTCAGTGTTTCAGCTTGACTTTAAGACTTTTCCGACATGACTTGATAAAATATGCAGTAGAAGTCAGCGTCTACCTCCGTTGCAGTGGCGTAATAAGGACGACTGAGTATGGATCGTCGAGGCCTGCTGAGACACAAACAAAGAGACACCCCGGTATCATTCAAGAAGAATGAGATAGAATTACAACAGTCTGCGAAGGAGGATAAGCAGACTGGGATGGAACACATCTGCAAACGAAATGGACTTCCGTGCAGATAATGCTGAAAGACTGAGCGGAGACGTTAAGAAGAACAAGTGAGAATGGGGGAGTAAGCAGATACCACCAACGTCTTCTCTCAACTTGTGTGGATGGGCTTTCTAAACTGAAGGTGTAGTTTCCACGAGCCCAAACGCAGGGAGGGAACGAGCAGAGATGGGGACTTGGACTTGAGACTTGGACTTGAGTCGCACTTAACACGTTCACTGCCAATGACGAGTTGACTCGTCAAAAAAAATCCAACGGTTGACTGCCAATGACGAGTTGACTCGTCAAAAAAAAAAAAAAAAAAAATTGACGGTGGGACGTGGATCAACGCCCCCCACGTCTCCTATAAAAATATTGGAGCCACCGAACGTGTACAACCCATTCCACCGACCCACTAAGTGGCGACAGTGCTCTCCAGACTAGAAAAAGCCGAGCCAAAACTGCAGGGGAACGCGCGAGGAAACCATTCTCATACTGTAAAATGGATTGGCGAAAACGCTTTCGCTTTCGCGCATTATCGCGCTGGGAGCTGGCGGTGGGGGGATTGCAAATTTGCATAATAGATTATGCGTGCAACACACTTTGAAACACCGGCAGAAAACCCACAATCGCACGCAGCTTCATTGCAGCTGAGCTCACAACCGAAACGACTCATGCAGACTCGCCCAAAGAGCAGCCGCCAGCAGCCAGGCAGCACAGACAGGCAGAGCCTCGCTTGTGACAAACGCTGCAAAGCCACCAGAGACACGCCCACGGAGGGAGGAGTTTGAAGGAGAGGGGGGTTTCCTGCTGCTATGGAGGAAATTACTGTTCAAAACTATTGTTTAGATGTCTGACGTCTTACGCCAAAAATAAATGGTTAAAGTGACTGTTCTATCGAATTTCACAAAAAGCCATTTATCTCAGAATAAATTTTCAGACGCTGAAACCATGCTGTATTCTACTGCTAATGCCTACATAACTACTAACTCTACAAACTAACTCTTTTAGACAGAGAAAGCACACATTCTATTAGTTCTTTTGAGATCATTTGTGTTCACAAAATCTTAGCAGAAAAGAATCCTCGGCTCTTGAAAGATGAGCCAGAATCCTCAAAAAAAAAACTTGGCAGAACCTACCTACAGTATTGAAAAAACGGCTGGCAGTGAATGTGTTAAGTCACACACACAGTGACTTGAGACTTGACTTGAGACTCGTCCTCAAAGACTTGAGACTTGACTTGGACTTGAAGGTTTGGGACTTGTGAACAATCTTTATTTTTCTTTATTTTATTTTTGATTTCTTTGGTGCGTTAACATGAAGGAAATGTCTACTAATGTCATCTCTAATCATTGCTGCTACTGTATTCTAATAGATAAGTAGGGAGGATAATAACAGTACTACATGTTTTAAATTCCCCAGTTTGAGCTATGCAGTGTTCTAAGCAGACCGGATGGCATGTAGCAGATGATAGAACACTCATCCATAGGGACTTGAGACTTGACCTGGACTTGCAAAAAACGACTTGTGAGCATCTCTGGGAAAGAGCTATAGGGTTGCTGGAGAAAAAGCTAAATTTGAGCATCAGAGAAGTTGGATGGGGGGAGAGAGAGCAAGTTTCCATTCTTCAGATCGTGACATTTACAAACGGAGGGCTTGCAATCTGCTGGAGACAGTGGAGGTGCGTAGACACGACACATATAGGAGAACATCAGAGCCGGTCGGTCCACTCAGCTGACCCGTGGAAACAGTTGAAAGGGCACAAGTTGTAATAAAAAGGAGATCAGTGATTATTATTACAGTGACAGACTTCCCTTCAGTCTGTTAGAAAGGCAAAGGGCTTAATCAGTTAGAGATGGTTAAGTCAATAAAGCAGCCATAAGGGAGACTGGGGCTCTAGTCAGACAGGGACTTAGGGAGGACGAGTAGAGGAGAAAAGTCCAGCTCTGGACAACGGATCAGCTCAGGGGGGAAAAGGTAAGCCCTCCAGCTCCACACACGTCTGGAAACAGTGGAGTACTTACAGGTAGTATCCGCTATTGTGCCCACACAGTAACTGTCTGTTGAATTTCATGTTGGTCCCTTGACTTACCCTTTAAGCCACAAAGCAAAATTAGATTTGGAGACACCTTCCTTGGTCTGGAATGAAAAGGGTTTTAATATCTTCTGATTTATTTTGATTACTTTAATTGTAATTTCTGATTTACTTTAGGCTGAACAATTAACTGAAATGTTGTCAAAATTGCAATATACACAGTGAGGGTCCATATATATTTGGACATTGGACACAATCTTCATCATTTTGGCTCTGCATGATGTACACCACCACAATTGAAATTAAACAATCAAGATGTGCTTTAACTGCAGACTTCCAGCTTTGAAATTTACATTACATTACATTTTAGGGACCCAAATTACGTAAATTTTAAGGGACCAAAAGTAATTGGACAAACTTAACGTAATTCTCCAATCGTCCAATGAGTTCTGAAACATTTGGCTGAATATGAGCAGATAATATTGCGAATATTAAGACTAGAGCCCATCCTGCTGCTGTTGTCAGCAGTCACAACATCATCAATAAATACAAGGGAACCAGTTCCACTGCCAGCCAGCCATACATGCCCACACGTGGTATGGTTGTCAGAAGTATCGATAGTAGCGAAAATTATCAATACTAAAAAATGTAAACGGATACAATACTAATTTGCAACAGTTTGAATACCAGCAGTGATTTATTTAAGTGAAAAATCACTGATTTTTCCCTCCCTATCATTGGTGGGTATCTGCTGCCTCAACAAGCTAAACGTGTTCTGATAGGCTGATGACTAGAGCAGGGGTAAAGTTTGATCAGGTCTAGATTATGGAGAAGTGTGCGTCTGTCCGTCCATCTGTCTAACTTTACTTTTATGCCTCTTGATGTGTCGTCATCCCCCCCTTCCCCGTGGTATTGAAAATGATATCGAGCATCGATATTTTCCTGAGTATCGGTATCGAAGTAGAAATTCTAGTATCGTGACATCCCTAGTATGTACAGTATGCGCTGTCGGTCCTATTTTCGCTCCGTGAGTATCAATTAAGGTTATGATGAAATTTTTCGCTGCATGAGAAAATGGATCGTTCCCACCCTTCTGCGTGCGCGTTGGCAGCTCTGGCCCTGGTCGGGATCAGACTCTGCCACTCTCCCAGCCCGGACGCGTCACCAATTTACAGCAATATGATCGCCTAGTCTGACACGGTGACATCGTGAGAGACACAAAATACTGTGTCGTCTCTGGATATTACAAATCAGAAAAGCCATTAGAAAGCAGAATATGACATTATGACTATGGCAAAGACTGATGGTCAAATCACCACATTCAATACGTCTTTCGGCAATTCAATGTACCGTAAATTTCGGACTATAAGCCGCGGCTTTTTCCCCGTTTTTTGGCCCTGCGGCTTATATAACGGTGCGGCTTATCTATGGATTTTTTCGAAAAAAAAAAAAAAAAAAAAAACGGAATTCTCTCTTCTTTTGCACTCTTTCTAACTATAAATCCACTTCTGTTTTAATTTCCTCTCTTGCCCTCTTTTCACCACACCGCGGACACTGTGTGCACTGTAAAAAAAAACACAGGTGGTGTTGTGTTATGTTGTTTTGTTGAAATGTTAATGGGAGCTTCCTCAAACAGCCATCTCTTTCCCGACAATCCCCTCTGTGCATGAACCCTTACATATGGTAATTAAACATTAAAACACAATTAAAAAAAAAAAAAAAAAAAAAAAAACATTAAAACACCTGCGGCTTATAGTCCGGTGCGGCTTATATATGTAACAAACAGGCAATTTTGCTGCTGCGGTTTATACTCCGGTGCGGCTTATAGTGCGGAAATTACGGTACTACACACTAGAAAATAAGGTTCATTAGGGTTCTATATAGAACTTAAGATTCTATATAATTTACCAAAGAACCCCATGTCTAAAAAGGTTCTATACTATTTCTGTAAGATAACAAAGAACCCTTCAAAGACCCCTTCTTCTCCTTAAGGTGTTGACTGATTGGTGGACACTAAAGGGTTCTATATAGAACCCCAAAGGATTCTATGTTTAAAAAGTGGTTCTATATAGAACCTCAAAATGGTTCTATAATGTTTATTTAAAGAGTGGTTCTATATAGAACATCAAAATGGTTCTATAATGTTTAAAAAGTGGTTCTATTTCTTTTTAAAGTGGTTCTATCTAGAACCCCAAGGCTTCTTTCAAACGAACCATCTGAAGTGGTTCTACATAGAACCATTTGAGGGTTCCAAAATACGTACCAAGCTATAGAACCCTTAAAGGTTGGGATATAGAAGCACTTCTTCTAAGAGTGTAGCACGAGCACAACTCAAGTTATGAGAGAGCATTTGACTTGCTTTGGAAGCTTGTTTGTGCTACATGACAACACTGATGAATCCATACATCATGGTGTAACTGATGAATCCATACATACATCCTGGTGTAACTGATGACAACGTGTAGCAGCTGCCTAATGACAGTGGCAATCCCTGGTCCTCAGCGTGGTCCTCAGCGTGGAGTTGAGCTTGGCAACACTCTGCCTGTCTGTCCCTTGATTTGAATGGATGAATCACTGGCTTTCTGTCTGAGTGATCATGGGTCAGTTGAGACTTGAGGGGCTGGCCGGTGCAAACCATAATCATCCCTCTTCACTCTGCAACCCCCCACCTGTGACCATTGTTCCACAGGCCCCACGCTGAACACAATGAAAGCCAGTCTGTTGAACTAAATAGCTTACACCTGTCTGCTGTGTGTCATGTGATCCGAAACCCGAATGAAAGCCAGTCTGTGGAACTCAATAGCGTACACCTGTCTGTGTGTTATGTGACAGCAGGTGGCGCCCACGTTAGGAATTATCGTCACGGGGGGGGGGGGACATGTTGATGTGCTCGTTTTCACATTGTTCCCTCTCCGACACATTGCATTTATTAGGCTTAAATGTGGAATGCGTGCAAAGCTGCTGTTTTGAAGTGATTCCTGTGATCTGTCGGCTGTTGTCAGTGTGTCAGTTGACGATGCAGGGAGGCACAAACGGAGGCAGCAGCACACATCAACAGACTGGAGCCCCCGTAGTCACTGGAGATGAAGTGCCTGAGGCTACGTTGGAGGGACGCCTGCTCGGAGCAAATTAAACAAATGCGATACGATGACACACGATGCCAACTGCTTTGTTTTACCACAACAACAACGACAACAACACAAAACCCTGTTCACTTGTTAACACATTGACTGCCAGCCGTTTTTTTTTTACTGTAGGTAGCTTCTGCCAGGCCTTTTTTTGAGGATTCTGGCTCATTTTACAAGAGCCGAGCATAATTTTCTGGTTGGACTTTGTGAACACAAAGTTCAGAAAAGTACTAATAGAATGTGTGCTTTCTCTGTCTAAAAGAGTTACGGTAGTTTGTAGAGTTAGTAGTTATGTAGATATTAGCCGTTGAGTACAGCATGGTTTCAGCGTCTGGAAATTTATTCAGAGATAAATGGCTTTTTGTGAAACTCGATAGAACAGTCACTTTAACCATTCATTTTTTGCATCAGTAAGACCGTCAGACATTCTAAACAATAGTTTTGAACAGTAATTTCCTCCATAACAACAGGAAACACCCCTCTCATTCAAACTCCTCCCTCCGTGTGTCTTCTCCTCCTTCCTCCTGGCTCTACAGCGGGCGTGTCAGAAGCGCGTTGCTGCTGCCTGCCTGCCTGCCTGCGTGCCTGCCTGCCTGCTTGCTTGCCTGCGTGCGGACGCTCCTTGTGCGAGTCAAGATGGGCCGGGGAATGCGTGGGCGATGGGCAGATGTTGATTCTGGCCTTTCTGAGGTGTTTCAAAGTGTGTTTCACCTATAATCTATTTTGCAAATCGCTCTCCGCTCTCTGTGTGCTGCTGCCTGCGCCCTGCGCGGCCGCTCTCGGGCAAGACAAGTCTGGAATGGATTACTGTAAAATCGCCTCGCCATTTCCTTGAATGGCTTGCTCCCGCGGCAGTTTTTTCTTTGATTTCGCTCGTCTGGGGGAGCACTGTCAACACTTAGTGGGTCGGTAAAATAGATTATACACATTCAATACCTCCAATAATTGTATAGGAGACGTAAAAGGGTTAGATGCACATCCCACGGTCAAAAAAAAAAAAAACATTTTTTTGACGACTCAACTCGTCGCTGGCAGTGAACAGCTGGATTGTGTTTGACGACTCAACTCGTTCTTGGCAATTAACGTGTTAAGGATCGCAGAGTTGCCACATGCCTTTTAAAGTCGGGCTGAACCAAAAAATGACTTTTCTTTTAGTTCAAATACCTGGGTATTCAGTGCACCTATTTAATAATGTATGCCAAAAAAAATCTAATCACAAAAATCTTATTTCTTTAGTTTTTCACACTTTTTCACATCGAAAGTTCATTTTTCAAGATTTCATTCATAACAGTAATCTACAGTTTGCTGACGTCACATAGTACCTATCAAATTTCTACCCCATTTCAACCAATCATATCACGACATGGCAGCTGTCAATCAATCTTAATTTCAGGAGAATTTTCTCCTCCAAATGAAGAAGAAAATGGCGCCTAGTGCAGGGAGTTCCCCAAGCCCCGGCAGCCAGCTATTTCTCCGCCTACTGGCCTACCGGTTACTTATACACTGTAAAAAAAATAAAAAATACAGTGCACCTGAACGCAACATACAAGATACCCGTTGAATAAGTGTCCAAATGTTCATGTCATTCTGGCCAATACTCCACTTCTGTTATAACATTTCAGTCTGGAATATGGAATATCTTTCAATAATCTTTATGACTAAAAGGCTAAAAGTAATCTCATGTGTAAGAAATGACTGTTCTACAATGAAGTAAAACTGTAAATAATTAACTTGTTGGTTTTGGATTTATTTAGCTTCAAGAGTGCATTTTTGTTCTTGTGTAACCCTCAACACAGGCTTTGAGAATCCCGGGCCACTTACTGATACTTATGCTTAAATTAACCCACTCATATTCTGGTTTATTTCTAGAAAAACATTTTGGCTAGTGGAAATTCTAATTGGCTGGTAACTTCTAGCAGCCATATTGGCAGGTGGTCAAAAAAGTTAATTTCAAGCCCTGCAGGGTGGTGACATAGGAGTGAGTTAGAAAAGGATCAAATATTGGTATTTAAGACTGAATAATGACATCACAACTGTTAATTTAAAATGAGTTATTCCTCTAAACCTGACTTCAAATGCCCAACATTTTTCTGCGCCGGCGACATTTGGCCCCCAACCCTCAACAAAATCTGGCCCTCTGGTAGCGAGGACATTTTTTTCTGGTCCTCTCTATGATCAAAGTTCCTGGGTTACGGCATGACAATATTTGTTCGGCCCCCAGCAACAATGTGGGTTTCTCATGTGGCCCCCCATGAAAAATAATTGCCCACCCCTGATCTAGCCTCTTAAATTGGTTCTCAAAGTGAACCAGATTCATGCATTTTAGTTTAAAATGTACACATTTTTCTTACAGGGGGCATGGCCCCCTGAACCCCCCAAAAGGGTCCAAGCAAGGTCTACCCACCACAATCTCTCCAAATCCTGTGGGAAACATAGTTATTAGTATTTTCTTTGTTCTTAAAAATATACATTGCCTGTTTGTGTTTTGCAATATGGATATTGTTTTATTTATAATTAAATTGAGCATTGGGCCTTTATAAGAATGTTTATTTGTATTATTTCAATCGTCACACTCATGGATACATATTTGAGGTTTGTTTATTAATTGGGAAAAGGACCACTGGAACAAACGCGGCGAACATGAGCCGGCTACTTTTTCAATCTGACTGGCTACTCAAAAGTTTGGGGAACTCTCGGCTAGTGTCTGTAATCTGACAGAATTTCTAGCCCATAAACTAACTACGGTACTAATTTGGCCAATTGTATGTAACATACAAAATAAAGCAAACGGTAATGTCTAAGAATGCAATGACAAGTAACTGGCTCGTTAAACTCGCATTCCAGGATAACGTTAACGCAAGGGGCCGCCCCTCGGAGATTCCAGGCGGGCAGGCAGCACTCATGCATCGGATTGTCCGCTCCGCTCCACACGGAAGCAGCTGGCTGTCCGGTACTCTGCGGATCCCACTCGCGTAGCACCACAACACGCTGAATCCCACTCGATTTGGGGGGCGGAACACGCCAGGATTGGCCAACGCCAAATCCAGTCCCCAGAATTATCAAATCAAATCATCGACACGCTATTATGGCCCGCCTCTCAACCCTGTCATCTCAGACAAGATTTGTTTTCAGACTCTGAAACGCGCTACTTGGGTTTTCCGTTGGGTTCAGTTCATCAACACAAGATAACCCCAACATAAAGATGTCTCCTCTCTGAGTGTGATACTTGTCACAGTGGTTCTCATCAGTAATAAAGGTGATATCAAGTATTTGTTTAATATTAGGTCAAGAGTCAAAGTGTTTTGTAGGCTGGGTTTTAATAATTATAAAGAAAAATCTGATTGAACTCAAATTATGTATAAACATGCTGAATGGTAGATATTTTATAAAGGCACACCGGCATTTTTAATGGAATTCCCTATCAAATGACAGATTTTTTTCTAATAACTTATAGTAGTCTCTTAAAGGTTTCCATTCTCAAGGGTAATTGAAATCAATGTATGAAGCGTGCCCTTTTTACTTGCTTTGGGAGGGGGGGGGGATGGCCCATAGTTGCCAGTTCTTTAAAGATTTAATCGTTTTCCTCCAAACCTTGACAATTTTATCACGCACTCAAGGTCTGTTCCACTGCTTTTACGGGGAGTAAAAAAAAAAAGGTTAGGGCTCATTGCTGAAACTTTGAAGCACGGACGATCACACTCTGATAGCAAAGTCACGTACGTGAAATCCAATCAGTCAAAACAGCACTCAAAAAGAATTCATGTTTCCATAAATGAATGTCAAGCACTCCATTCTGTTATCAGATCAATTGTGTCATGCATCATCCGAATCATCCAAAAGGCAACAGAATTTATCCAGGTTGCAAATGTCTTTTTCATCCCTTTTTCTAAATCCCCAAAGCAACACATTTTATGTTCGAGTAAAATCTTGCTCCCACGACATTAAGTTATCAGTGTCACATCGTTGGCAAATCAATGAATAAAAGACACACGACATAGGCTACACACGCACACACACACACACACACACACACACACACACACAATTATGTCTATTTCTACATGGATGTCAGAGATGTGTGTCAGACATACAGTGGGGATGGGTCATGATTTTCGAATATTCAAATAGTCATTAAAGGGATAGTTCGGATTTTTTCTGCCGGGGTTGTATGAGGTACTTATCGATAGTGTATTATTACATACAGTAGAGTGATACCGCTCCGTCTTACTATATTAGTAGTGAGATAACAATTCAACACAGATGTTAAATTCCAGGATCCAACATCTCATGTGTTATCGCCTGTGGTTATGAGTAGTACTGAAGCAGCAAAATGTGTCAAATATATTGCTACTGTGGGAAAGACTTACGGTTTTGGAGGCAGTGAACACATACTGGATGACCATCTCTCTCTTTGTGTTCAGGTCTTTCTCTCTCAAAGGAGTCTTTTTGTCCTCGTTCAAGTTCATGTCCTCCTGAGAAGACAGAGAGGCACGTTGGCAGTTTCATGATTATTGATTCTTGGCATTGGTTCCCAAACTGTGAACTGAGAATACAAATGCGCTTGTGCACGCCCCCCAATTTGCATTGCAGCGTTTAAACGAGCGCAAACGCTAAATTACCGCTTTTGCGACGATATAGGGCACGAGAGATTTCGCATTTTTATTATAGCATTCTGGGTGGTCAAAGAATGACAATGTATCATTTAAACTTTGAACAAATCACAAAAGAACCTACCATCATCTTCTCGAAAAGAGCCAAGATCTCTTCTGAGGTGATCTTTGACGAGAGCTGCTCCAACTCGGATGAGGTGGACGAGGAGGAAGAAATGGACCAATCACTGGAGTGCGACTTAGAGTGCGACAGGAGCGGACGCTCCTTTTTGCTGCCCGGAATCCGAATGCTGGCGAATCTGTCCAGCTGTAGAGAAACAGAAAATATAAACTTGTGAACACAAAATAGACTAATTAGGTTAGTGTTGAGCTTTAAAAGTTGTGCACTGTTAGTCTGCATGGTGTGAGTCAAGCACATATATTTGTTATTTGTATGTTTAACACATGTAATGTCTCAGCCACTATTTTATTAGATTGTGAATGATCTGAGGTAAGACATGTCAGGGATCTGAGGTAAGACATGTCATGGATCTGAGGTAAGACATGTCATGGATCTGAGGTAAGACATGTCAGGGATCTGAGGTAAGACATGTCATGGATCTGAGGTAAGACATGTCATGGATCTGAGGTAAGACATGTCATGGATCTGAGGTAAGACATGTCATGGATCTGAGGTAAGACATGTCATGGATCTGAGGTAAGACATGTCATGGGAGACACAAGAAGTCCTACAGTGTAATTATGTACTATGCATTTTATTGTGGTAGTACAGGAGGCCTTATTTGAAGTACGGTAATTTTTGTGTTATTTGATGACTGATGAGTGACCGAATCTAAATGCGCATCGGTCGGGGATACATAAGAGTTTATTGAATTTGATTGATTTTATTATGGATTAAAAGACAGCAAAATCCAAGGGATGTACATGTGAAAGTGCGGACACTTATTTCCAACATGGTCCCTAACAACTAATAACTAATAACCAATTGAATGTCACATATTTAGGTCAATAACTCGTAATTGATTGGTATTTTCAAGTCATTCTTCGTGAGAAAGATCTTATTATTACTACAAAGCAAAATAAATGCTGAAAGTACTTCCTCAAATACAGCATGTAAATAATAATGCTTGACAAATCATTTCAATATCAAACTTAACTGATAGCAATTAATTTAAAATCTAGGTATGACACTGACATTTATTAAAATCTAGTGGCACAATGCCATGAGGTACAATGTGTCAACATGGCAGTTAGTAAACATATGGCAGTGGGGGGTGAAGGGTTAGGTTAGATGTTAGAAAGGCAGTGAAAACCAAGAGAAAAACACATATCAAATCTTACCACATCATCCGTGATGTTTCTAAAGTGTAAGTGCTACAGGAGGGGGACAGAAAAGAGCAATAATCAGATGCATAACAAGATTATGCGAGATCAGAGATCAAATCAAATCAATGATTTCATAGAGCCCTACAACACTATTTGGAGTAACCCATTATGTGAATGAGGAGCTGAATAATAACGTATGAATGGGTGAGTAAATGTACTGTTGAGTGTTAATCCAGGTGTGTTTGTTTTGTGGTCTTATAGGGCCATATGAAATCATAAAGTAGCAAAGGCACAATGTAGCACTCACAAATCTTCAGGACAAAGGAAATCTCTATTTCATCGATTTATTTGGCCATGTCAAAAGAAAACATGCCAACGTTTCAGCCTCATGGCCTTCATCAGATCAGAGCTTTGTCCATGTCTTCCAAATTTGTCCTGTCAAATTTCTCAACGGAGTGGATGACATCACAATGGAGTGGATGACATCACAATGGAGTGGATGACATCACAATGGAGTGGATGACTGACTGACATCGCATATCTGGTCGAAGCTATTGTGAAATTAAATCTCACTTGTTCCATGATTCTGTCCATTTGTTGCATTTGTCCATCATATTCACCTTATGTAGCCACGCCCATTTGACCCGGTTGTGTGGTCGTGTCAAAACTTCCGGCTAAAAATAAAATAAAATAAAATGGCTGGCTGCTCCAATATCATCTAACTCTGAATTAACTAATAATTTAGCCAATTGTGTGTAACATACCAAATAAAAGCAAACGGCAATGTCTAAGAATGCAACGCCATGTAACTGGCTCGTTAAGTCTCGCATTCCAGGGAATTACGTTAACGTCTGCGGGTCTTATAGACGTGAGTGGCTCGAGCGCTCGGAGGAGAGAAAACCATCCGAAGCTTTCTTTGTTGGAGTCCAGGTATGTTTTACAAGAAAGTGCTCGTCCTTATCGACGATAGCGTTATCTGACCTGGCTAACAGTGGATACTCCGCTTGCTTGCTGTGTACCGAGCTCAAAGTAGTAGGCTACGTTCTTTATTTTACCCCCTGCACTGTCCGCTCCAAAAACAACTCTCTTATTTTGCGCCGTGACCGCCGGAAGTGTTAACAGGACCCGGAAGAATTTGGCCCACTGTAAGGTCTGAACATAAGGTGAATAGCAGTGGTTCCCAACCTTAGGGTCGCGATCAGTGCAGTGATCAAAGTCCTCTTTGCCTGAAGCGTTTGGGTAGCTTTTTCCCCTCACATGGTGCACTGAAGAAGGCTTTTCCTCACTAAAGTGTGGATCTCAGCTTGATAAGTGCTCTTCTGGCATGTCAGAGTATTACATGTCAGAAATGCTGTCATTGGAAAATGTAGCGAGGGGGAAAAAGAAAATTTTCCATCTGCCCATGAAAAAAAAACTTGACATAGAAAAGGTTATGTTAAGTCTCCCTCAAACATTACAGCAAAACCCCCAGAGACATCAATCAATAACACAGCAGTATTTAATTAACATCAAATTCTCGAGCCCGGCATAAAACATGTCATTCTGTCAATGAGCTGTCCCACTAATGAGCTTTCGGAGATTAACATTCTACATATTTGTTCGGGATATGGCAGGAAGGAAATGGATAGAAAGTCAAAGACAAAGTTAATAAAAAAAGACTCAAGTGCCTATGAGTCATAATTCTCAGATCAATTCAATGATTGGTTGATCTACCCGGCAGCAAGAAAGACATGTTTTGTGCATATACTTAGACATAGCCTATATATGTCAAGATAATTGGACGCGTAATTATTGAAAGAAACTGTCAAACTTTGTCACACATGCCCGCACATCTCGACAATTTGTGCTATTGAATAGGCAGCACCTATTTGAAACAAAGCGGACTCATTCTGATCTTTGACACCAATTAAGAGATTAACTGACTTTTTTTTGACACTCCATTCTTTAAGCTAAAAAGTGACCAAAATCCACATCATAATCTTCAGGGAATGTTATGAAATTCGAACGCTCTAAAAAGTGACCGAAATCCACATCAGGAATGTTATGAAATTCTTTACAATAAAAAAAAAAATCCCCATTTTTTATAGCATTACTGTGGTAAGAACGGGGTCGCGAACCTGCGGCCCTCGTGTGGGCAAGCGAGAGAATAGACCGCTACAACACCCGGGTGCCAGAAAAAGAAATACAATTTGCATAATTATGGGACCACCTGTACCTAAGCCAGGCCCGGGCTCGAGTTCTTGTAGTACTGGAGCTGAGCCTACAGTAAGGCCCATCTGTATCAAATGATAATACCCCAGTCCTCGTGTTGGCACTTACTTGCCATGCCTGAGCCTATAGTCCAGTCAATCTACCGTAATTTCCGCACTATAAGCCGCACCAGAGTATAAGCCGCAGCAGCAAAATTGCCTGTTTGTTACATATATAAGCCGCACCGGACTATAAGCCGCAGGTGTTTTGATGTTTTTTTTTTTTTTTTTTTTTTATTGTGTTTTAATGTTTAATTACCATATGTAAGGGTTCGTGCACAGAGGGGATTGTCGGGAAAGAGATGGCTGTTTGAGGAAGCTCCCATTTATTAACATTTCAACAAAACAACATAACACAACACCACCTGTGTTTTTTTTTACAGTGCACACAGTGTCCGCGGTGTGGTGAAAAGAGGGCAAGAGAGGAAATTAAAACAGAAGTGGATTTATAGTTAGAAAGAGTGCTAAAGAAGAGAGAATTCCGTTTTTTATTTTTGCTGAAAAAATCCATAGATAAGCCGCACCGTTATATAAGCCGCAGGGGCCAAAAAACGGGGAAAAAGCCGCGGCTTATAGTCCGAAATTTACGGTAACTCAAAAAAGGGCCCAACATAGAAGTTATTGCAATAGTAATGTTTCATAGTTTGTATTGGTCCTAATACCCACCTACATCTATTAAAAGCATAACTTCATGGATTTAGTGGAACATACTTTTTTCCAAGGTCAAAAGCTAATTTTCCATGTTTTAGAGTTCAAGCAGTATGGGTAAAATGGTGTTAATATTAGAGGGTCTATGTACACCTATCCAACATGTTTGGTGTCTTTTTCTAGGTTTTTGGGGTCAATCTTTCCAATAAAATACTTTTTCAGAGGATATTCTAATGTATTATACCTGTATTTGAGGTACTACTACCTTTTTTAAGTCAGAATTTAGTACAAATCGAATATTATGCGAATACTATGCGAGTCTGAATTCAATCGTATGGCTGTTACCATTGTAACAGGGTGTAAATCTTAAGACAAAAATGCTGAAATCTATATGAAGCCATATCTAAGAATAGAAAAAAGTCATATCGGGGGGGTGATCAAACCAGAACCAATGCAACGGGACTCTCGTGAGAGCGAGGCGACCGCAGATTTGGAACGAGGGGCGCAGTTGGTGGACTGCACAGCTCAGAGGAGGAGGAGGAACGCATCGAGCTGAGCGGCCATTGGTTCAGCACAGGTGTATCACACACACCCACAGTGAAATGTAGAAACTTAAATTTTATATCTATTCCAAGATGTCACTCCGATAGTTTACCTGTAATGCCATTGCCTACATTAAAATTAAAATAAGTAATCGGAAAGGCCTGGGTCATTTGAGCAGTGAGTGTGGGTGGCGCTAATGCACATTTTCATTTGTTTACCAACTGCTGTTAAAGAAAACTGTAGAAGAAGAAATGGAGCAGTCGGGGATGTTCGGCTTGTTGATGCCTCGCCTGACTGCGCTCGGCTACTCTTGCCTGCTTTCCAGGCGAGCCAGCAGTTAACTCAAACGAGCCTAGTGTAAAATAGAGACTAGATCCACAACATACGCATAAGCTTATTCTATAAAAGCCATTGTTTATTTTTTGTATTGAGTGACACACTTCACTAGATAGAATGAACATTTGAAGAGGATGAACTCAAGTGTTCTTTGTTTTGTGTTAACAATCGTGATGTCAATTACCGTAGATTTGGTTAGGTTAGAGCAGTGATACTCAACTTGTGGCCCGCTGAATAAGTGTCCAAATGTTCATGTCATTCTGGCCAATACTCCACTTCTGTTATAGCATTTCAGTCTGGAATATGGAATATCTTTCAATAATCTATGATTTAGCTGCTAAATTGTCAAATACCGCCATCTGCTCGCTACCCAGGCACTTATGTATGTACTTAACCTAACTAACTTAACCTAACTACGGTAACTATCCGGTGTGCACAACATTGTCAGACTAAACTCCTGCTGACACCCCAAAAACCTACAATCCACTACAGAAAAATGTACATTGTTTGTTTATTAACTGGCCCCTGGCCTTCTATCATTTCACAAAAGTGACCCCGGGCAAAGCAACTTGAGTATCCCTGGGTTAGAGCTATGGAATATTGCATCATCCATCTTTGCTCACTAAAGCTTAGCCTTTCTTACCCTCAGGTGTGTGCATAAACTACAGGTTAAGAAATATTTCAAATTCAAAAATGTGTAAATTACCATCGGTTAATTATCGTATCGGCTGAGAAAAAAATCCATATCGTGCATTCCCTAACCAAAATCAATAAGGTCTCTGAGCTTATCGATACTGCTATCGTTATGTCTTGAGAGACAAGTCACATAATTTACCCCAAATCACTGGTGCTGTGGTGCACAAACATACACTGATTACACTTTTTGAATTCAATTGAATTGTTTGCCAACCGCCATTAACTCAACAAAGTTAACAGTCACAGACTCACAGCTAAGCAATAGAAGCAATAGCAGTTCTGTTAAGAATGTATTGTTGTCTCGTCTTTTCCACCAAATAATTGAAAAGTGTAAAGTCTCCGATTGTTAAGCAGCCTCGAGTCGAAAATGGTATCAATATCAAGCAAAAGTCACGATCCGCATCCCTACTGAGCAGCCAAGCAGCATGGAGTTCAGGGCAGGCAGCCATATTGGATGCACGGATTTTCACTTTTCACCATCATGGACGGTGCGCAGCCTCGCGTACGCACTAATAGAAGGAGTAACTCACTTTTCATCCAATTGTGAAAACTCAGTGTAACAGTGTTAGACTGCTTTCTCACTGGGAACGATTGCTTTCGTTCCGTTTCCTTCTGCACCCGGGAACGATTGCCCCCCCCCCCCTGCTTGTAATGCTTTTACATTACAATATTTATTCTGCGCTCGGAAACGGAACAGGGTGCACTTGCGTCATCAACTATGCCTGGAGTTTTTCCTCGCCCGTGTGTCGTCTACGTGGTTCGGAACGGTTGGCTTTCACACTCGCAAGTGTTCCGTGCCCGGGGCACGCCAAAGCGCTCCCCAGACCACCTTTTCAAGTGGATCCTGTCACGGTTCCCCCGTTGCGCGCCCGGGGCGTGGAACGGAACGGAACGGAACGGAACGGGACGGGACGTTCACACACTTGTCGAACGTTCTGAAACTGGGGTCAATTTGGGGAAAAGTGTGCTCGGGAACGGTACCTGGGCGCCAGTGTGAAAGAACCCAAAATCTGGCAGCACCAGGCCATCACTGCTGAATGAATGTAGCCTAAACATTGTTTATGGCACACTACATGCGCCCTAATACAGAACAGATCTCAAAGCAGGTATGTATGGGGATAGTATATGTCAACTCTAAATTCAGTGTGGCATTCCCCTTTAATGGTGGAAAAACACACCGTACATTAGTCATATAAAAAATGGAGAACATAAACATTCTGAGCTCGGGGAGGGGGGGGGGGGGGGGCTTTTTCCAAGCCCAGAATAAGAACCAAGAACAGAGACTCATTTCTGATGGTGCTGCTTTGTGACATCACAGCCTTTTCTTTCCCTCATCATTGTCTTTACTCTTGTGCTGAAAATGTGTCAATAACTCCATCTGAAAAAGAACATTACCTTAACACACGTCTTCTATTCCATTTTCACCAATTTTGTAGCCACGCTCTTAAGAGCAGTGGAAAAACAAGCCGCAGACCGGAAAGTTGCCTTTACTAACAAATGATCTACTTTCTACCAATTAAACTTTGTGGTGTTGCAGTGCCACCTATTGAGCCTGACAACTAACTACATCAAACCATACTCAGTCAAAATATGAGCTTTTTTTTTTATGCTTTTCTGGAATATGCTTCATGAGGTAATAATAGTGGAAAATGCCAAATGATTTGAGAAAGAAAGAAAACTCTGAACCATCACAAGTACATGGTATGTGCCTGTTAATGTTAACAATATGCACTTTGATGGGGGTATTATTTCTAACAACTCAACAGACTGAAAATGTGAAGACTAGTGGTGACCCCAAATAGTCTACGATTCATTGGAAGGAGCCTGACATTTAGGCTATTCTATGAGGAGATCTCCTTTTAACAGCTAATGTAATCTTTTTTCACTTCCATTCACTGTGCCTCCCCTGAAACTGCTTGGAACCCCCCTGGGGAGGAACCGCCTCCCACTTTGAAAACCTCTGGCCTAAGTAACTCATTCAACTGTAAAGTCCAAAACATGTTGGTAATATATATCCTTTTATTATATCAAAGTGAGCAAGTGGGCAATATCTGTCTGCTGTCTGTCTGTTTCCATTTTTGTCCCACTGATGATGCCACAATGGCTATGACATCATCAGTGCCTATGACATCAGTGATGTCATAAGATGATTGTGTTCAATAATGTCACTGATGACATCCCTGATTATGTCACACTGTCTATGACATCATCAGTGATGTCATAAGATGATTGTGTTCAATAATGTCACTGATGACATCCCTGATTATGTCACACTGTCTATGACATCATCAGTGATGTCGTCAGTGACCAAAATCATCTTATGACATCACTGATGATGTCATAGGCATTGTGAGGTCATCAGTGATGCAAAGTTGAGCAAATGTGCGCTGTGCATGCCAATGGAGCAGGCGATTGTGCGCTGCACATGCCAATAGCACAGGCGAGGCCACGCAGCAGCTGAGCTGCGGGCGAAGCCGCATAGCGGGCTCGCCTCTTCGGGGCCGATATCCCCTAGTATATATGCCAAATAGTGTGTGTGCATGTGTGCACGTGTGCCTGTGTGTGCATGTGTGTGCGTGTGTGTGTGTGTGTGCGTGTGTGTGTGTGTGTGTACACTTCATAACTACCATAAACTAGGGCCCGTCAACATTGCTTGCACTGGGCTGGGGCCCATTGTGACGTACCTTACACCACTGTCGGGGTTTCATGATAATAACGATGAAAACACAACACAACACATCTTTCAGCCCTATAACACAGACACCAAACAATGTCTCCACATTTAGGATATCATGAGCAGTAACTTAATGGAGGCACTTCCATTTGCAAACGGTTTAGCAGACATAACTTACATTCCAAAGTGGACACCTGCTATTGACCTTCTCAGCCTTTTTCAATGTATTTTGGTATTGAGGTTGTCACCTCAGCTCCCACATGCAGCTCAAATGTGTCAACAAAGTCTTATTATGGTTACGTCTGTCTGTGTTGGCATTCAATCAGTGCAACTTTTTTGTCAGCAGAGAACTATGTGGGTCGCATGTAGAGGGCAATTATTTACAAGACTAACAAATATGTGACAGTATTTATAACTCAAGAGACACCTTCCCACCCCATGTCTCACAGAGAAGACAGCAGACGGATATAGCAGGCAGACACAATAGCCGTTGGTGTAGTAGTAGGAAGCAAGGGGATTAGTGTAAAGAAGACTAACCCGTGTGCTAAATTTAACCTTTTTTATTTCTCCTCAGCAAATACGTCAACAAAGCCTCTTTGGGTTTTGAAAAGCGCTATATAAAATAAATGAATTATTATTATTATTATTAAGGTCACTGATCACATC
>NC_139651.1:1360330-1435330 GCF_964638095.1 Poromitra crassiceps | reverse complement strand
GGGCTCGGTCCGGACTCAATAAAGCTAATTCTATCCAGTGAAAAGCTTCAGTTGGCACATATAGAATCCCATTTAGATTGTAACCTCTATGGCAGGGGCTCATGAATCAAAGCAGCCTTGAATCTAATATGAAACCTGTAGGATGCAGTAAAGTATGCATCATATGGACAGCAGGCTTTGAACCCCCCCCATTTCACTGTGCATTTACTGCCCTCTTGTGGTTCCTATTGAAATGGCATCACTGCACCAGAATCGATTCCAATCCATTTGTTTCAGCCATGACTAAGCTGGAGGTTTATCATTTACCCTTTACAAGACGTTATAAATGGGTCTATATAGCCTACATACAGTGTTAAAAATATATATATGACCAAAACATGCACAACACACTGTCAGCAGCAGCAGCAGCATCACCGCCACCATAATCATCTTCATTATAAAACATTTATAATATTTGAATCACGTGGTTCAGTGAAGTGATGTTATATGGATAACCCACCCACAATTACAGATATGACTTGAAAAAGAGATGGAAATATCTGTGATTACCCTGGTTAAATAAAGGATGAAAAAAACATACTGTTATTGTTCATTTGAATTTGTACAATAAAATTGGAAAAAATCTTGACCGGAGGTACGTTACCTGTTTCCCCTCTCTCTCTTTACATTAGTTCGTCTCGCAGTGCCAGGCAGCCGTGAGACAAGTTTGTTATAGTTTACAACTGTAATTTTGACCAACAAAAGACTCTGTATATGTATGGATAATATTAGCACGAACACGCTCTATAAACTGGAGACGCACTGAAGAAGAAGCTCCTCTCTCTTCTGGACTCAGATGAATGGTTTAGTTAGCTGTGAAGCTAGTGGAGCTAACACGTTTGTTGGAGCTTTTGGTCCTGGAAGGATAACAACGTTGGTCAGCAGTATCAAATCGTTCAGGAGGAAAAGTTCCCGTGTCACATTGCTAATGTCCAAAACCTGACCGCGTTGGTGAACTGGCGACTTCTGCGGCCGTTGAAGAGATATTTGGGCTGTTTGAAAGAAGAGTACGAGGAGGACGCTTCTTTGCCTGAGTCCACACCTTCCGATCTCAAGATTCTATTGTCACTCCGTTGTACAAGTAGTGTGAAATGATTGTTCTGTGGGCTCCATTACAAGGTGCTGTAGGTAGATAGGTACAAAATCACAGCAAACAACAAATAGAGCACACAATCACAACAACAACAACAATAGGGCAATAAGGCAATAGTTAAATAGGGTAAACAGTGTATGTGAGGCAGTTGAGGCAAACCATAAAATAAGAAAGCTAATGAAGTAGAACTATAATAAAGTAGAATAAGATAGAATAAATATTAAAAAGTGTCCACTTGTCAGTGGAAGTGTGCAAATGACCGTAAGCCCTTGTTCACACAGGACGCCGAACGTAAGCAGAACTGAAGCTTGAGGCAGGCTCAGGCTGAGCTGACGCTTAACCGTTCACACAAGAAGCCTTCTCTTTTCCGCGCAGCGCCTACTCGGCACGCCTTGAACCCGCCCACAACTCCCATTGACTTCATGCCTGGCAGCTTCACGCGTCACGCTGGGAAAATAGGACTGAATCCTGAACGATCGCTTTGAGCGTGGCTTTAGCGTGACGCGCGGGTGGTGTGAACGGCTTCGCCTGTTAACAAGGACGCCTAAATGAAACGTGTGCGTTCAGCGTAGGTTGAGCGTTGCTTCGGCGTATAGTGTGAACGGCCACTAGTGTTTGTGTTATTTATTGAGGAGTCTCGTGGCCTGTGGAAAGAAACTATCCCGCAGACGGTTTGTGTGTGCTTTTGGGCCACTGTATCTTCTCCCTGAGGGCAACAGGGAGAACAGGCTGTTGTGCGGGTGGGTGTCGTGTCCTTAATGATCTGGGACTTCCTGAGGCAGCGCCGTAACAGCAGTATAGGTTTAGTACTTCAGATAGCCTAGATTGTGCGTTTGTTTGGTGGGGGGGGGACAGGTTAGCGATAGTCATGGGTCGAAGGTGTTGTGTTCCCGGCTGCAAAAACTACGTTGGTGTGCACCAGTTTCCCGGAGACCCGCACATCAGGCGGGAATGGCTGCGACAACTGGGCTTAGCGGATGCGGTGGCTGACCGAGAGGTTGTTTGCAACCTGCATTTCCCCCCAGATAGCTTCTCTAACGGCATGGAGGTGCGTATGGGTTTTCAAAAGGCGCTGAAGCTGAAACCCAACGCTGTACCCAGTGCCGCACTACCGCCTAAGCCCAGGCCCCGACCCACCCCAACTCCCACTCCCCCACGGGCAGCACCACGCCTGCTCCAGGTGAGTCCAGGTTAACCTGATGATGTGATGAATATAGCAATACGCTGTGTTGTTTTAGGTGAATATTTTGGCTGGTTAGAATGCATTTCAATAAACTGTAGCTTTCATTGCCAAACTTCAGCGGCCAACTCTCTGTCTGCCCTCATGCTAGCATATTAGCCTCGAGCTACACTGAATAACTTGAACCTTTAGACATGTAAACACATCCCAGCGTATATCGGCGACATTTTGGAACCCTCACTATTGTGCTGACTTTCACAATAGCGAACAAGCCCCCTTACTCTGTGTACTTGACATATTACATGTAATATATTACTTTTAGCAGCAACACAGTACAGTAATACAACTTATTACTGTACCAATAGGATTTCAGTAATATACCAGTTACTTTGTCAAGTAACACAAGTTACAAATAGAGGATAACATTTTGAATTTTAGACGGTTTACACTGACTTCAAGACAGTTGAAATCATTTTTCGGGATGGTTCCAGGGCGGCGTTATTTTGATTGAAGTAATGCCAAAAAACACTGTTGATTGCACATGTGTGACATATAAACATGGTTATTAATGGGGGGAGATGAGCGTGGATAAAGCTGAATTGTGAAACAGAATTATGTTTTGTTTCAGCCTAAACTGGCCATCGAGAATGGCTGCCAGACCGATGAAGTCAGCAAAACGGATTTTGCAATGAGGCGGATCAAAGGTATGTAGTAATATACGTAAGCAGTTCATGTATCGTAAATGGCCTGAAGCTAGATGCTATTAGGGTATGGAACTCTTTTGTGCTGCTATATGCTCCTATACCTGTGTTTGCTTCACTGCAATGTTTGTCGTGTTGAACCCATACCATGTACTGGCAGCATTTGTCGCAGACACCCGATCTCTATTTTCAGTTGCTGTGTGCAGCTGTGTTGCCTATAGATAATCCTCACCAATTGTTGTCTTTGAGACATATGTTTTTATGTATTTATGTCTAACAGCCATTCAGGTCAGGAGCAAAAGTGAGAGAAATTGGTGCAAAAGTGTCCCGTGTGGCACCACTTCTCCAGGCATCTGTTCTGTGGATGCTGCTCCACTCCAACCTCCGCCTGTGCTCGCTTCAACCCCAGAATCCACCCCAGAACCAACCCCGGTGAAAAGGGCCCGGCGTGACGTCTACATTGATGGTGATGATGTTCCCTCTGAGCTGCAGGAGTGGAGCTCCAGTCTGGATCAGGAGGGCCCAGAGCTCCCACACATTCAAGAGAAACAGGAGGAACTCAGGGTCAGTCAGGAAGGAGAGCAGCTTCAGGAGGACCCTGAGCTCCAACACATTAAAAAAGAGGAACATGAGGAACTCTGGATCAGTCAGGAAGGAGAGCAGCTTCAGGAGGACCCAGAGCTCCAACACATTAAAGAGGAACAGGAGGAACTCAGGATCAGTCAGGAGGGAGAGCAGCTTCAGGAGGACCCAGAGCCCCCAGACATTAAAGAGAAACAAGAGGAACTCAGGGTCAGTCAGGAAGGAGAGCAGCTTCAGGAGGACCCAGAGCTCCAACACATTAAAAAAGAGGAACAGGAGGAACTCAGGATCAGTCAGGAGGGAGAGCAGCTTCAGGAGGACCCAGAGCTCCAACACATTAAAAAAGAGGAACCGGAGGAACTCTGGATCAGTCAGGAGAGACAGCAGCTTCAGGAGGACCCAGAGCTCATTAAAAAAGAGGAACAGGAGGAACTCCGGATCAGTCAGGAGAGACAGCAGCTTCAGGAGGACCCAGAGCTCCAACACATTAAAAAAGAGGAACAGGAGGAACTCTGGATCAGTCAGGAGAGACAGCAGCTTCAGGAGGACCCAGAGCTCCAACACATTAAAAAAGAGGAACACGAGGAACTCTGGATCAGTCAGAAGAGACAGCAGCTTCAGGAGGACCCAGAGCTCCAACACATTAAAAAAGAGGAACAGGAGGAACTCTGGATCAGTCAGGAGAGACAGCAGCTTCAGGACGACCCAGAGCTCCAACACATTAAAAAAGAGGAACAGGAGGAACTCTGGATCAGTCAGGAGAGACAGCAGCTTCAGGAGGACCCAGAGCTCCAACACATTAAAAAAGAGGAACATGAGGAACTCTGGATCAGTCAGGAGAGACAGCAGCTTCATGAGGACCCAGAGCTCCAACACATTAAAAAAGAGGAACATGAGGAACTATGGATTAGTCAGGAGAGACAGCAGCTTCAGGAGGACCCAGAGCTCCAACACATTAAAAAAGAGGAACAGGAGGAACTCTGGATCAGTCAGGAGAGACCGCAGCTTCAGGAGGACCCAGAGCTCCAACACATTAAAAAAGAGGAACAGGAGGAACTCTGGATCAGTCAGGAGAGACAGCAGCTTCAGGAGGACCCAGAGCTCCAACACATTAAAAAAGAGGAACATGAGGAACTATGGATTAGTCAGGAGAGACAGCAGCTTCAGGAGGACCCAGAGCTCCAACACATTAAAAAAGAGGAACATGAGGAACTCTGGATCAGTCAGGAGGGAGAGCAGCTTCAAGGGCTGGAGGAGGCTGATATCACCAACTTCCAATTCACTCATGTTCCTGTGAAGAGTGAAGACGATCAAGATAAACCTCAGTCCTCACAGCTTCATCAAAGCCAAAATGAGGAGAAGAGAGAGGCAGAGCCTCGTCTAGCCAGCAGCTCAACTGAACCGATGCAAACAGAAGCTGATGGAGAGGACTGTGGCTCATCAGAATCAGCCAGTGTTGGCAAGAATTCAGACTCTTCTGAGACTGAAGACAGTGATGATTGGATGGAAACTAGTCAACCTCAGTCAGGTTTAGACTCACATAAAAACAAAAACTTTAGTTGTTCCGCTTGTGGTAAAAGATTTGCTTGTACGAGAGACTTGGCCAGACACATGAGAAGCCACACAGGGGAGAAGCCATTTCATTGCTCAGTCTGTAGTAAGAGTTTTGGTCAGAAATCAGCCTTGAAAGAACACATGAGAGTCCACACAGGAGAGAAGCTATTTAATTGCTCAGTCTGTCCTAGCAGTTTTGCTCATAAAGGAAACTTGACAAAACACATGCGAATCCACACAGGAGAAAAGCCATTTCGTTGCTCAGTCTGTGGTAAAAGTTTTGCTCGTAGAGCAACCTTGAAAAAACACATGCTACTCCACACACGAGAGAGAATCCACAAAGGAGATAAAAAATTTAACTGCTCAGTCTGTGGTAACAGTTTTGCTCGTAAAGGAACCTTGAAAAAACACATGCTACTCCACACACGAGAGAGAATCCACGCAGGAGTAAAGCCATTTAATTGCATAGTCTGCGGTAAATCTTTTGGTTATAAAGAAACCCTGACGACACACATGATAGTCCACACAGTAGATGAGCCATTCAAATGCTCAGTCTGTGGTAAAACTTATGGTTATAAACAAACCCTGAAGAGACACATGACACTCCACACAGGAGAGATCACGTAATATTTGGCTGGAAAATAATTAAATATGATCATTGTCTCCCAGTGGAAACACATTGTGAGACCATTGATCAAGTGATTGTCATGTTTCGATTGAGATGATTGAAAATTGTATCGCTGCCTCATGAAGCTCTGAAGGAAAAGTGGAGGCTGTTCAGGATGGTTGGAAGATGGAGATCATCAGTTTACATGAAAGAAACTGAGTCAAAACATTCACTCATGTACAGTCAGTTTATTTACTTTTGTCTTTTTCACATTACGTTTTTATCACATCATGCATTTACGTTTGAAACGGCAAATACAAATAAAGGTCTTGATGACGCTGGTGAGAAAAGAAAAGGATGGACTCATTTCCTGCGGGGGTTCTGGGAAATGTTTCCCTGTAACAGCTTCGGCTTCTGAAATGCTGATAAAAATGTAGTGTGTGTGTGTGTGTGTGTGTGTGTGTGTGTGTGTGTGTGTGTGTGTGTGTGTGTGTGTGTGTGCGCGCGTGCGTGCGCGCGCCTATGTCCCCCCCCAAATAAAAATGAAATACACAAAGACTCCAGGAAGAAGCCTCTGAAACACAGTAATGTCAGGTGCGGACCCCGGCACCTGGGGTGGGCAATCAGGTTTTAAACACCCCTGTATAAGTGTGTTGTGTGTCGTGTACACTATACGAGGGATCAGCCGAGCAGCATTTTGGTAAACAAACCGCGTCACTGGGTGGCAACGGCAATGGAGCCCAAGTGGCGCGAGGCTTGATTGTCTGACTCTAGCCAGCTAACTCTGTTTACATTTTAAAAACTGCAACAGTTCACACGACATGCATATATTACACATCAAACTCTTGAGCTACTTCTCTCACTCAGAATGTCAAAATATAAGCGATGTGATGTATAGTTTTTGAGATATTAACTCATACTAGGAGAGAGAGAGGGGGAACCAGAGGAGAGGAGGGGAGAGGGAACCAGGGGGAGAGGAGAGCAGAGGGGGGGAGAGAGGGGGAACCAGAGGAGGGGAGAGGAGAGGGGGAACCAGGGGGAGAGGAGAGGAGAGCAGAGGGGGAACCAGAGGAGGGGGGGGGGGGAGGGAGGGGGAGAGGAGAGGGGGAACCAGAGGAGAGGAGGGGAGAGAGGGGGAGAGGAGAGGGGGAACCAGGGGGAGAGGAGAGTAGAGCAGAGGGGGAACCAGAGGAGAGGAGGGGAGAGAGGGAACCAGAGGAGGGGAGAGAGGGGGAGAGGAGAGGAGAGAGGGGAAGAGGAGAGGAGAGGAGAGGGGGAACCAGGGGGAGAGGAGAGGAGAGGAGAGCAGAGGGGGAGAGGGGGAGAGAACCACGGATTTAGACAATGGTAAAGACATGTCGTTCGCAATAACGAACTGTGGGAGGCAGCAATTTCCAAACGGCTGTCTAGCCGATGGAATTTAAAACGAGTATTTTGAGCCTTTTGCGTTTCCGTACTGATCGGTGACGTATGTGAACGTAGTGAATGAGTGTGAATGACACAACGTTAGCAAGCATTTCTCAGTGTTGGATCGAGATTATGCAGGACAGATTTAGGTTAGATAGTCATTACTGAACAGCGCAGACATTACTAGCGTCGTCTTTCAGTTTGGAAGAAAATGACCGATTTGACAGCGTCTCTGGCCAAAGACGGCTGGTAAGTAACGTTGGCTTTGTAGCTAACGCTAGTTAGCTCGTTCACTATAACGTAGTGGTGTCAGTTGTTAGCTAACAATGGTAACCATACCGTTTTTTACGATAACGTTGGTATTTGTTGAATTTGTTGACATTATAAAGCTAGCTAGCACAAATGATGGCTAACAGTAGCCGGACAGCTTTACACATTAGCTAACATAGCGTTAGTTTGGAGAATAACAGCCAAAAATGACTCGCTTTTCTAAAGCACACGCGCTCATTTAGCTTGCAAATTACAGATGACATGGATTGCGAAGCTAACGTTACCATTGGAGTATTAACGTTATTTAGCTAACTAGCTAACCCACATCACTTGTGATGCTAGTTTGCTTCTGGTCCTGTCAGCCAATTTTGCCTGTTTGCAAATCCTGTATCGATATGGAAGTCCCTGATTAACGTTACTGTAAAAAAAAAAATAATAATAATACTGTTCGATCTCAACAGAATGACAATGGACGAAGATTACAAATGAAAGCAAACCATATATTATGGTGTGTTGTTAGTTTTGGAGGCAGGCGTTGTAATTCCATCAAGTTCATTTTTATTGTTCGTTAACTGAATGCTTTTCTCCCTTGCCTAGTTTCAGTATTACCTGTACTCCTAGTTAGGTTTAACTCAACTAATCTTGCTTCACTCAGTTGCACTTTGTTGAGCTTCATAAGGTCCAGTAATATTACTAGTTTGCCTATCTTGTGACTGTTTTAAGATGAAACACAAGAAGTGAATAGTGAATACTAGATGCTTTTTACACCACTACTGTATGTCCTGAAAGCTTTTGAATGTTGATGTAACTATGCATTACCTTACTAACGTTAACCCAGCTGCTTTTCTTTTGGACATCTTCATCCTTCTGTCATCGTACAGGTACCTCAGTGATGAGGGGATAGCAGAACTGAAAGGAGCCTCTGAGCAAGCATCACCCAATGACATTATTCGTGTTGCACTTGACGTAAGCCTATTCTTTTTTTGTCAGGTATCTTGAAGCCAGAGGTCTTGTTCAGTTCACGTTTACATCAAACATCGACCGAATGATTTCATTGACTTTGACCCTGGCACGGTTGTTGGTGCCAGACGGGCTGGTTTGAGTATTTCTGAAGCGGCTGATCTCCTGTGATTTCCACACATCAGTCTCTAGAGGTTATTCAGGATGTTGCGCGCGGGTGTGTGTGTGTGTGTGTGTGTGTGTGTGTGTGTGTGTGTGACATCCAGTGAGCTTCAGTTCTGCGGAGGGAAACACCTTGTTGTTGATATAGAGGTCAGAGGAGAGTTACCAGACTGGTTGCAGCTGATAGAAAGGCTACAGTGAGTCAGACCATCTCTTTACAACTGTGGAGAGAGCAGAAAAGCATTTCAGAATGCACATGGTCAAACCTCGAGGTGGATGTCACTTTGGTAGCCGGTTGACATTGAGCTGAAAGCTGAGACCTAACATAACATGATATCAGAAAAAAAACATGAGACCAGATATACCTGTAAACTTGCATAGAAAGGACAGTTGTATCAAGCTAAATGTTTCAAATACTGTACAATTCCTTTCAGTCGCTCAGACAGACAGACAGACAGACAGACAGACAGACAGGCAGGCAAAGCCTCAGCTCAGGTTGGCTGACTGCCAACTACATGATTCCCAAAATCCTAAAATCTCTGCCCAGCTCGCTTAACTTAAACGGCTGTGCACACTGAGTTGGCTCCGAAATGGCCGTTTGGTCTTGGATTTCAAAAACTTGACTGGGACAGCTAAATCAGCTCTAAGATCTTATTATTGTGTGTGTTTCGCCAGCTAAGTGGTGAGTGGTAAGTCACTAGTACATAGGATAACGGGCAAAATAATATGCGGTGGGCTGGGCTATGCCTGATATCTGGGCCCAATTTCAGCACACTGATGGCTGCGTTTTCTTATGACAAACGGAGGGCTGCGTTTCTCATGACAAGCTGCTGAGAACAAAGCTGTAAGCGCCCCCATCTTATGTAAGCACTATTTCAAACCATATTTTTTTAATCTTGGGCCATATTTTCTTAGTTTTTGGCATCATGACGATTGTGTTCAAAATGTAGTCACATATTTCACTGTGGAGCTTTTCTTTCCTCTCCTTGGCGGGAGCGATGCTTTTCAATACGCACCCACTGGGCACTGGGCAGTGTGCATGAAGGAAGTGTAAAGTTTTTGGAGTAACTCCCAATATTTTATTGACTACAAAATAAAATGCCACGTTTCAACCCAAACAGTGGGTCTTCATTAGGCTTCATATGTACTTGTATCCAGCACCTGGCCTAAAACTGCACACAGCTACTCCACTGAACTCAGTCAGGGAAGCTCACCAGTCAGATGATATTGTGGGAGTTTCAGTGAAAATGCATAACTTCTGTGTTAGATTTTAATAATTGAACTGTTACTACTGATGATAATAATAATAATAGGATAGTGTGAACGCACCTTAAGTCAGTACACCTGGACTTGGTCTTGATTGACACCACTGTATGCACATGACTAGCATGAACCAGATTATTCTAATGAGACATTGAATAATCACTAATCTATTTTTCAAAAGTTAACGAAAGGGACGTCTTTGTGCATTATTTCTTTTCATCGCGAGTGACCGCAATGTTCTTTTTCCTCTTCACAGAGTGATCTTCGACCTATTGGAAGGAAATTTCTGCCCTCAGAGATCAATAGTGGAAGGGTTGAGAAGGTGAGTGAGGCGTTATGTTTGAAAAAGCCATTTCCACGCACAGACACAAAATAATCTATGCAAGTGGTATACACACTAGGGCTAGGCACTCCCCTCTTTGAGCTCCGTTATCACTTAAATCACAATTTATTAGGGAATGAGGCACTAATAGTTAGCTGTGGCCGGAGGCGTTATGATTTCGGGTTGTCCATATGTTATATTTTTCAAAATACATTTATTTTGGAGTGGGGCTTTCACTCTATTCTATTCTAGAGTGAAAGGAAAATTCCAGAAAACTGTATGAAACAAAGAGACTAAATAGAAATAGTTTGACACAGCCTATTTAAGGTCCCAAGTCTTTCATTTCCATCAGGTCCGGTCAATATGCAATCCCACACACGTCCTGAAATAATGAGACAAAATAATAAACGAAGGGTTTAGACATCAAGTCCAGTCAATATGCAATCACACACAGCTGAATTAATGAGACAAAATAATAAGCAAAGGCTTGGACATCGTTAGCAGTGTCTTTGCTAAATCCCCGTGGCCCCTAAGTAGGCCTACCACTTTTCTCCATCCTAACAATTAGCCTTTGTGATTCAATTGTAGCTTTGCGAGTGTGTTGGTAGATATTGAAGATCAGAACCACTGGAGTGCAGTTCTCACGGAGGTCACTAGATGGCCCCGATAGACTGAGTAAGGAAGGGTCAGGAAACCATTCACTCACCTGTGGAACTGGAGTTGAGAACAATAGGGAGGGAAATAGAGTTTTGCCCTGTTGGGTAAAATGATATACTGAGGGGGAGGGGCATCCCATATATCATTTTGGAAGATTAAAAAAATGCAATTGAATGTGAGCTTAACCCCCTCCTCACCTCTGTCGCAGAAGAAGCTATTGTGCACCCCTCTCATACGCATGTCCTGCACTCAGATTCAGATTCACTGTGATAGCCACAGTAAGTAATCTGATTACATTATGAGGAATTTGACTTGGTGCAAGTATGCATCAACAGTAGAAGACAGAAACAATATAGAAAGACAATTGCAAAAATGCTAAATGGCCTGCATTTATATAGCGCTTTTATCCAAGCGCTTTACAGTCAGTAGGTACATTCACCCATTCACACACCGATGGCGGCAGGCTACCACGCAGGGTGCTGGCACACCAACAGGAGACATTTGGGGTTCAGTGTCTTGCCCAAGGACACTTCGACATGCAGACTGGAGGAGCCGGGAATCGAACCACCGACCTCTTTTATCCAAAGCGATTAGTGGATGACCCGCTCTACCTCCTGAGCTACAGCCGCCCCCAAAAATGTAAGGTGCAGTCCTTTAAAGAGATGTATTGTATGATGCAGGTAGGATCATGCCAGTGGGGGGAACCCCGGCCTGTGACCAAGCCAGCTGTGCTCAGGTGGCACCGGGTGGGGGGGGGTGTAAATTCCTTATTCGTGGGGGCTTTCTGGCCTTGTTGAAGAGGCAGATGGCAGTTGGGAAGAAGCTGTCTATATCAGGCCCTATATCCACCCCCCCCATCTCCCTACTATAATTTGGTGGCGTGGCGCACATTTGCTCAACTGCACAATGCGTGAAGCCGCTGAGCTGTGTCTGCGAGCCACCTCGAGAGCAAACCAACGAGGCACAGTACTTTCTTTGAGTGTAGAGAGATCTGATAATCACCATAATAAGCACAGGAAATGTTAAGGTAAGACAGGAAGCAGATCTTGAGGCATAAATAAGGCTCTGCTGCTGTCTCAGGTATGTAATTATATAATAAAATGCATATCTTTCTTTCAATGGGCTGCTCCCCAGTATGCCTCTGATAAAACATCCTTTTCGACTTTATGCTGTTAGACTTGACCGACCATTTTTGCCAACCCCTATTTCCTTCTCTTGCACGTGGCCAGCTTGAGGGTCCATGTGTTCTCCAGGTACAGAAAGTGAGGAACGTCTCAGCCCCTAAAGACCATGAGGAGTCCCAGGCAGCTCCCAGGATGCTGCGCATACAGATGACTGATGGACATACCACGTGTGTAGGACTGGAGTTTAAACAGCTGTCCAAGATCAGGTACCTATATCATTAGTTTAGTCTGAATACTGGCAGGTAGCTTAGTTTGATTGTCTGGGAACTTAATATCAGTGTTAAATACGGCCAAGAAATGACAGTATCCATTGTACCCTCATATCTGGGTGTTAGAAATAAATAATTCACATTCTCAAGTAAAATGATAATGCGAACATGAAATATTAATTTTCAGTGCAATTGTATATAATAACCTATGTTAAGAGGTAATGATCACTGATCCCTGGTGTCCCCAGGTGAAACACATGGCATCTGAAACGTAGTATGCTTCACTTTGGTATCCACACCTATCAGGAATTACATTTATCAGTTAATGGACTAGTTTGTAGGTGGAGTGGGGTTAGCAAAGATCGATTCATGTAAGAATTGCAACTCTGCCGTTTGTGATTGTCCAATGCCCCAAATTAGATTTTTCCTCGATCGAGTTTTCTAGATCATTAAGATGTTATTTTTGCTGCCGCTGTGTTATTTTCAAGCTTATAACATATAGTATAATATTGAAATAAACGGTTTTGTGACCGATCATCAGTACGAGTACGATTTGCAAATGCCAAACCCAACAATGTTGTATTACTAGTAGCTACGTGATAGCATGTGTTAATTAGCCAATTAGATTATAAGTAAATGTCTAGTCTGATTTTTAAGATTTGGAATTGGGATGTCCCTGGCCCTGCATATTTCCATCCCTATTATGTGTCCAGGGGTAAATCTTTGGTGTCTTTCTGACTGGTCTCAGTTTCCTGATTTTTTTTCTCCACTGTCCCCAGCCAGCCCACCTTTATGTATTGACGAGCTAAATTATGTTTGTGTCATACTCCCAGGCCCCCACACACAAACACACACACTCACTCACACACACACACACACACACACACACACACACACACACACACACACACACAGCACCCCCCCACACACACACACCCTTCCTATTTGCCCAACTGCACAGCACTCCTTGTCTTGTCAACGCTGCCAACCGACCGGACTGCATGTCTCCATTTTCCCCTTTATCTGCTCTTTCCACTCGGTGGCATCGGATCTGCGAACAATTCCCAGCCTTCATTCCATCTCCATCCCAGCAAGTGTGTGTGTGGCCTTGGTGGCTGTTGCCATGTTGGTGACGAGCCAGGTGGAGGGGCCAGAATGTGGGCTCTGAGTCGCTGATGGGAAGAGAACAGAACAAATCCCCTCTTTATGAGCTGCACGCACGCACACTCTCTCTCTCCCTCTCACACACACACTCTCTCTCTCACTCACACACACACACACACACACACACACACACTACCAACAGCAGTGATTAGTGTTTATTATGAGTGTGTGTGAGTCCATGGATGCGTGGCAACGAAGGATGCAGTGGATTACAGGCGGGGGCGGAGCTCTTGGGGACTGTTCAGTGTGCGGGAGAGGGATGGAGAGGGGGCGGACCATTAGGCTCAGCATTAAGTAGCCACACTGATCAGAGGTGGTGTGAGTGTGTGTATGTGATCATTGCATCAAGATGCCACACTGGCCACTATCCTGAGAGCCCCCTGTCCATCTCACTGGCCACTATCCTGAGAGCCCCCTGTCCATCTCACTGGCCACTATCCTGAGAGCCCCCTGTCCGTCTCACTGGCCACTATCCTGAGAGCCCCCTGTCCATCTCACTGGCCACTATCCTGAGAGCCCCCTGTCCATCTCACTGGCCACTATCCTGAGAGCCCCCTGTCCATCTCACTGGCCACTATCCTGAGAGCCCCCTGTCCATCTCACTGGCCACTATCCTGAGAGCCCCCTGTCCATCTCACTGGCCACTATCCTGAGAGCCCCCTGTCCATCTCACTGGCCACTATCCTGAGAGCCCCCTGTCCGTCTCACTGGCCACTATCCTGAGAGCCCCCTGTCCATCTCACTGGCCACTATCCTGAGAGCCCCCTGTCCATCTCACTGGCCACTATCCTGAGAGCCCCCTGTCCGTCTCACTGGCCACTATCCTGAGAGCCCCCTGTCCATCTCACTGGCCACTATCCTGAGAGCCCCCTGTCCATCTCACTGGCCACTATCCTGAGAGCCCCCTGTCCATCTCACTGGCCACTATCCTGAGAGCCCCCTGTCCATCTCACTGGCCACTATCCTGAGAGCCCCCTGTCCATCTCACTGGCCACTATCCTGAGAGCCCCCTGTCCATCTCACTGGCCACTATCCTGAGAGCCCCCTGTCCATCTCACTGGCCACTATCCTGAGAGCCCCCTCTCCATCTCACTGGCCACTATCCTGAGAGCCCCCTGTCCATCTCACTGGCCACTATCCTGAGAGCCCCCTGTCCATCTCACTGGCCACTATCCTGAGAGCCCCCTGTCCATCTCACTGGCCACTATCCTGAGAGCCCCCTGTCCATCTCACTGGCCACTATCCTGAGAGCCCCCTGTCCATCTCACTGGCCACTATCCTGAGAGCCCCCTGTCCATCTCACTGGCCACTATCCTGAGAGCCCCCTGTCCATCTCACTGGCCACTATCCTGAGAGCCCCCTGTCCATCTCACTGGCCACTATCCTGAGAGCCCCCTGTGCATCTCACTGGCCACTATCCTGAGAGCCCCCTGTCCGTCTCACTGGCCACTATCCTGAGAGCCCCCTGTCCATCTCACTGGCCACTATCCTGAGAGCCCCCTGTCCATCTCACTGGCCACTATCCTGAGAGCCCCCTGTCCATCTCACTGGCCACTATCCTGAGAGCCCCCTAGTGTCCATCCCAGTGGTTTGCAGTGAAATCCCTAAGTGGTGCTTTGGCGTCCGGCATCAGTAGCTGGAAATCCCTCTAAGTCCCTGTGCTTTCCTAATGAGAGAGGCAGAGAGGCCTTATCAGGCCTGATGCGATAGAGGGGCTCTTAATTGAGCAGGAGGATGGCTGAGCGGCTGGGATTATTAATAGTCCCTCCCAGCCTCGCCACACGTCCTCTGGCAGGGCTCCATGTCACATAGAAAATGTCATTGCTACCTATAGGGGGGTAGGGGCTAGGAAATTAGCCAGCCTTTTGGCATTTTATGATCTGTTAAGGCAGGCGTGGTACATGCAATTATGATGTGTTTAACATTTAACGGTCATGTTCTCGATATAAATACGATGTAAAACATTCTTTCTCACCTGGATTTGCAACCTTTTTCTGTTTTTCAGTCTTAACACTCCCCCCGGAACAAAGGTAAAGCTCCTTGGTACAGTCCTGGTGAAAAATGGTTTGCTCCTCCTGGATGACTCCAAAATCTCTGTCCTTGGAGGAGAGGTCGATCACATGGTGGAGAAATGGGAACTACAACGGGTAAGGATGATTGTTTTGGGGGGCGGCGGGGGGGGTGTTGGTTGAATGGCATTTGGTCAAGTCAGTGATGTGTATAAAATACAGATGTTCTTAAGCATTTTTGGGTCTGCATTATACCCACATTATTATTGTTGCCAATCTCTTTCTTGTATGCTTCTTCTTCCAGAGCCTGGCCAAACACAGCAGGAATCATATCGGCGCAGAAGGTGGACCTCCTCCCTTTGTGCCATTTGGACAGGTGAGCTGGATGTTTCTTATAAACTCATGTGTCACATGTCTCGGCGTTGAAAGTCAAGTCACTTGCTTCTTCTGACTGTCACTTTAGGGATTATTATCTCCATCATTTCCTCATGATCATTGTAAAATTAGAAATGAATGATCAGAACTTTGAACTTAAACAATGTCATAATTTCTGATTTATTGTAGCAAGATCTCCCATCATAGCCATTGACCTCCCAATGTGCTCATTGTAGAGTGTCAAGGACATTCCAAGACATTTGGATGTACTTTCTTTAGCGTTTTATTAGCAAAAAAAAATCCTAATCCACATCTTAATACATTTGGCATCTCATTACGATAAATGTCTTCCATAACGCTGAAGTACATAATCTGGGTAATCTTCTCTTTATCAGCTGTCCATTGCCACCTCTTCAGATAAGTCATCTCTTGCTTTTGAACGATGCCGCTTATCACTTAGTGCACTGTGATCACAGAAAATACAGCAAAACAAGAAGACAAATGTGCTCAGCAGCAAATATCACTTCTCCAGATATTTACACGTTGAAAATGTGTTGTTCTCTCCTGTCACATAACGAGACTTTGTGGCGATCGCCCAAAGTATGTTGTTATAGTATGTCTCCGGCCATCAGTCTGTTGTTTACTCACCTCCACACACACACAGACCCACCAGTCTGTCATCCAGTGATATAGCTCTGATTGACCCACTTTGAGAGACCGGCCACGTTCCTTTATGATGAGGCAGAAAGCAGTAACGGCGCCTGACGCCAGTAGGGGGCAGAGCGAGGAGAAGTTGAGTCCTCTGCTTCGCAGGCATTTTTATCATCCCTGTGTTCTCGGCAAACTGGCGGTTGGTAACCGCCATCTCTCATCTCTCTCATCGGCTCAAGGGAGACCTCTGGAGAGCCGACAGCAGCCCGGTTCCTGCCGTGGCAACTGTGAGTTGGCGAAAGCCAGCGGACGAGTTTGATGTTGCTATTAGACCTAACTTGACTTGACTATATCTTTGAGCTTTTGTGTTTTTTTTCGTGTGAGTTTTTGGTTGAGAATTAACCCAACAACTGAACTGTGACTTGCTTGTTTTGATTTGGTTTGCGGTAGGGATGGGCATTTCTAGCAAAAACACTATTCGAAATTCGCTGGCCAAAGTCGACTTTTAATCCAAATTCGAAAATAAAAATAAAATGTAAAAGAAATTAAAAATGTAAAAAAAAATTTTTTTTTTTTTTTTTTTTTTGTGAGTGAAATGTTGCATTGTCTCCCCTGATTCTAAGTATATTCGAATCGCTTGGTTTGAGCAAGTAAAACAATTTTTATAAGCATTTTAAGCTAGGTTTATGGAAAAATGAATGGCAGATGAAATCCCATGAAGAGGGAGAGGTTGCTTATAAAAATTGTTTTACTTGCTCAAACCAAGCGATTCGACTACCGGTACTTAGAATCAGGGGAGACAATGCAACATTTCACTCACAAAAAAAAAAAAAAAAAAAATTCAATAAACGAATTTCGAATTTCAATAATAAAAGTCGACCTTGATAATAACGATTATTCGAAAATTTGAAATTCGATGCCCATCCCTAGTTTGCGGGTAACCGGGAAATCCCAAAGTGGAATATTTTTGTTGCTCTGTTTTGCATTGAACTGGTAACAGGGAAAAGCCCTCATGGATTTTATTTCTGTTACTGAACTGAAGTACATGGCACTGGAGTGAACTTTTCTTTACTTTTCTTGCACAAATACAACCGTTTGAAACTGATCTGCTGGTGTGGTTTGAATTTAGAATAGTGTTTCATATGACTGCCTTGCATTTAATTATGCATCTTTGTGTTGTGAAACTAACCAGCGTTCAGGGTTTATGTATGTTTTAAAGCATGCATCCTTTGTGGGGTTTGACTCAACACAAGCTTTGACTGTTGTCAAAATCAAAATCACTACAACTTAGTGTTGAACTAACTTAATTTAAGGCTGTAATAGCATAGGATGTGTTTTTAAATGTCCCCCCAAGTTCCCAACTGAACTTTAATCCAATAGACGTGATCAGTAATAATATACAGTATGAACACATTTAATAACTAGTACTCTGAGAAACAATAAATTCTCTCTGTGAGGACAATACTGCGGTCGGTCCTCAGATGAAAGGTTTTGCTCAACTTGGAGGCAGATCAACTTCTTCTTTGGCGGTTGCTAGCTATGCCTGCAGTCATCTGTCGGCCCAGCCACAACAAAGTCCTTTTTTTCTAATCCATTTTGAATGTACGCTGTAACAGCACAAGATGCAGAAAGTCCTTTCTGAAGGCACTGTAGATGATTAGAGGATGTTTCAGAAGTCAGAACATGATGTGACTCTCTATTCGCTCTCTCTGTTCTTTATAGAAGTGTGTGAGAAACGAGGAAGTAGACAGCAGAGAGTTGGACCAGAGGAAGACCCTTCAGAGCACCAGTGTGGCCAAAACTAGTACTGATGAGAATGATGAGTTTGAGAAGCAACGGTTAGCGGCTATTGCGGAGGTGAACAAGACCAAAGAGGTATGTGATTCCTCATTTTGGGTGTGAGTCTTCATTACATGTTAAGGACACAGCTGTGGTTCTTAAAGGAAACTTATTTTCTTACAGGGCTATTGGCATATTTTCTAATTCAGAACTATTAACCTGACAATAAACTAAAACTCATATACCGTAAATTTCGGACTATAAGCCGCGGCTTTTTCCCCGTTTTTTGGCCCTGCGGCTTATATAACGGTGTGGCTTATCTATGGATTTAAAAAAAAAAAAAAAAAATCTCTCTTTTTTAGCACTCTTTCTAACTATAAATCCACTTCTGTTTTAATTTCCTCTCTTGCCCTCTTTTCACCACACCGCGGACACTGTGTGCACTGTAAAAAAAAACACAGGTGGTGTTGTGTTATGTTGTTTTGTTGAAATGTTAATAAATGGGAGCTTCCTCAAACAGCCATCTCTTTCCCGACAATCCCCTCTGTGCATGAACCCTTACATATGGTAATTAAACATTAAAACACAATAAAAAAAAAAAAAAATACATTAAAACACCTGCGGCTTATAGTCCGGTGCGGCTTATATGTGTAACAAACAGGCAATTTTGCTGCTGCGGCTTATACACCGGTGCGGCTTATAGTGCGGAATTTACGGTATATACTCATATATTCCGCGGTTTTTGCTATCACGGAAAATTGCCATATTCATAAAATATAGCGATAATATCGATAATTCCGTGCCACAAGCTGAACATTCCAGTGATCATATATATATATATATATACCGTATATATAAAAGATAGTTGATGTTGAAATTGTGATTTTGTTCCTTCAAATCTTTGGTTTTGTCCATCCCCTGTATCAATATTGATCGTCATCATGTGTCCCTTCTTAAGGCTCCCCGTACGTTTGGTGGTGGTGGAAATGCAGGCGGCAACTTAAGCAGCGCTACGTCCTCCTACCGGGGCCGCGACTCGTACCAGCAGCGGAGACGAGAAGACAGGTTTGAACGAACTGAAAGCAGACAAGACGGAAACTATCGAGAGCTGGTGAGGAGACGTACTTGGTCCAACCCTTTTTCCTAAAAGCAAATTGTGTTGAGAAATGGTAAAAAGGCCTTTCTGTTATTTTACTTTCAATTATTATACTGAAGCCGCAATTTGCTCATTATGTGACTCAAAGGCTACAACGTGTTCCTGTTCAAACTTCTGTTTTGGTCTCATGAAGTCTGATGTCATTCCTCCTCGACTGGGTCAGGTGTTCATTATGATGTTGTAGAAATCAGAAGGAATCTGAGTAGAGCCCGACCGATATGGGATTTTTGAAACCGATACCGATACCGATTTTAGGGAATAAAAAAATACCGATAACCGATATATCGGCCGATATATATATATACGGTATATATATATATTTATTTTTTTATCAAATGTTTATCCCCCATTAGTGCTAATCCCCCATTAGTGCTAATTTTTTATTTATTTATCCTGGTTGCTGCTCCACCCTCTGCTGATCTGGGGAGAGCCGAAAACTGGCTCCATGCTTCCACATGGGCAGTTAGCCAGCCGCTTCTTTTCACCTGATAGGGGAAGCTTCACCGGTAGGACATAGCACGTGGGAGGATCACGCTATTCCAACGAGTTCCCCTCCCTCTGAACAGGCGCCCTTAACGACCAGAGGAGGAACCACATCAGCAACCCTCAAATATTAAACACTTGACAAAGATATGATTGAGTTGACATGAATTGAAATATGTGATGTAGGCAGGATATTTTACAGCTTATTAATAAACTCAATGCAATGAAACAGTAAACTTAACTGGGAATTTAATAATTATAAATAACTAGAAATACAAAAACACAATAGAACAAATAGTTAAGAAAAAATTTGTCTATAACTTATATATATATACCGTAAATTCCGGACTATAAGCCGCGGCTTTTTTCACGTTTTTTGGCCCCTGCGGCTTATATAACGGTGCGTCTTATCTATGGATTTTTTCAGAAAAAAAAAAAAAAAATACAAATAAAATCTCTCTTTTTTAGCACTCTTTCTAACTATAAATCCACTTCTGTTTTAATTTCCTCTCTTGCCCTCTTTTCACCACACCGCGGACACTGTGTGCACTGTAAAAATAAACAACGGTGGTGTTGTGTTATATTGTTTTGTTGAAATGTTACGGTAATACGGTAAATGGGAGCTTCCTCAAACAGCCATCTCTTTCCCGACAATCCCCTCTGTGCGTGACCACTTACATATGGTAATTACGGTAAGCAAACGGCCACTCGGCCATCAACTCCCTCCCCCGACTACCAGGAGAAAATCACAAACTTCGGCGAATTCACACAAAGGAAGATCAAGGAATATTCCATCGAACCGGAGCAGATCATAAATATGGATGAAGTGCCTTTGACGTTCGACCTGCCACTCACTCGGACTGTTAACAAGAAGCGCCCTGGAGGATTCTTTCACCAAAAAAAAGCTTTGCTCGTTCTCGACAGCATGAGAACGAGCAGTAGAAGCAACACTCTCACTTACCATGGGGAAGGTACGCAGAAATTCACACGACGCAGCTTTTGTTGAAAGTTGAAAGCAGTCAATCTCGCATTAAAAGAGGGAAACAGAGCAGCCGCGCGTAACCTGGGCATCGATGAGTCAATGGTGAGGCGTTGGACGGTGCAGCAGGAGGAACTGTCTCAGCACGGAATATTATAGGAGTGTGAAAACATCCACAATCACCAACGGGTTCCAAAACGCTGGACTGCTGCGGGATGAAGAGGATGACGCCGCCACAGCTGGCGCTGAGGGCCGTCAGAGGCTTCAGAGGCTGTTCGATGCCGACAGTGACGAAGAGGAGTTCGTTGGTTTTGAGTGACAATGAAGGAGAGAGGAGAGTGGTTGACGAAGCCACCCTGAACCTGTTCGTTTCCGACACTGAAGATGAGGACTTTGGTGGTTTCAGTACGCAGGAAGAAGAGGAAGACGAGGATTAGTGACTTGACTTCTCTGGTTACAGGTTTGCTGCACATATAGCCTATTGTTGTGTGATTTTGTCTGGGGATTAGTGACCTGACTTTTGTTTTGTTTTGTTGAAATGTTAATAAATGGGAGCTTCCCCAAACAGCCATCTCTTTCCCGACATTCCTCTCTGTGCACGAACCCTTTCATATGGTAATTAAACATCAAAACACCCGCGGCTTATAGACCGGTGCGGCTTATAGAAGAAAAAAATAGTAAATTTTGGTCCCGCGGCTTATAGACCGGTGCGTCTTATAGTCCGGAATTTACGGTATATATATATATATATAAAAAAAAAAAAAAAAAACAGCGCCAAATATGACCGATACCGATATATCGGTAATCGCCAATATCGGCTGATAATATTGGCGGGCCGATAATATCGGTCGGGCTCTAAATCTGAGTGCTGGCCAGGCTTTCCCTCTCAAGTGGCAGTCCATTTACCAATCTATCTATAGTAGCCTTACAGTACAGTATGTTGTGGCTTGCCAATTTGTACGCTGAACTGAGCCAGCCTTGGAAATAAGTTGAAATAGGAAATCTTTGTATTTTGTCCTAGAATGCCGAATGTGTTGACAGTGCACACTGTATTCAATCTAAACTCAACTTAAATCCAACTAGAAAGGGGAGGTTAGGGATTTGAAGTTACCAGATTATTATTTGTTTATCTGATTAATTGTAATGATTCCCGTTACATCTACAATATTTACAAGACAAATGATGTGAGAAAAGGACTTTTTCCACCCTGTTTTCCATAATGCTAACGTACAACTATTTCACAATCCATTCCAAAATGTACATCTTTTCTATCAATTTGATTTCAACTTCTGCCCTAAATGGAGCATGTATTTATTCTGAGTCACTTTCCCTGTTTGCTATGGTTTACCCGTACCCACTTGATAAGGTCAAGATCCCTGGCCATGTTGTGCGCCAACAGGAAATATGTTCAGCTATGGAAGCAAGACACTCTTGAAAATGTTGTCTGCATGTAGAAAAGCCCCTCTCATACCGACTGATGAGACCAATACACATTGGAACGCCCACGGGCCGGATTCGAACTTGCGCCCTAATGAGCAACCATCATCATCATCTGTGTCACTCAACTGTGAGGTCATCGATGATGTCGCTGCAACTGTGAGGTCATCGATGATGTCGTCAGTGATGTCATACATGCCAAGATATAAATAAGCGATGCTACTACTTGCCTCAGCCGGATTGCCCCAATAAAAGCTTTAAAGATATCTCCGCGATTCTTATCGATCACCTGCGGCGGGTTCCAATTCATATAATCCAGCACATAAGTGTGAAGCTACAACTTCCCTACGCTGCATACATGGTGAAATTGAACAATGGATTTCAACAAAAAAAAAATTGGAAGGGATTGTTATATTTGGTTTATTTGTCTCATCTTGGTAATTACAGTACATCTCTTCTCTTCTGTTACTTGTTACCTCTGATGTCCTCTCTTTGTATTCTCGTCTTGTCTCTCAATCCATCCTCTCCTCTACTTGTCACTGCGTCCTACTTGTGTATTCTCACCCTTCCTCTTCACGGGCATCTTTTCCTCTAACCCCTGCTATCCATCCTATCCACCTTTCTGTGTGACACTTCACCTTCCTGCTCTGCCCAATATCACCCTCTCTCCCTCCTCCTCCATGTCGTCTTTTCCCTTCTTCCTCCTGACTCACATCCTCTGACTGTGCAGGTGGACGAGCGTGCTCTGAGAGACATCATGGAGATGGGTTTTAACAGAGAGGCCGCTCGGCAGGCTCTGATGGACAACAACAACAACCTGGAGGTGGCGCTAAACAGCCTGCTCACTGGATCCTCTGGCTGCAGACCCGCCCCTGACCCACCCGAATTCAGCAGGCCGCCACCTAGAGGTACATATAGACATGTGCACATACAGTTACTCTATAGGCGTACTTCTGGGGGCGCATCACCCCGAGCCCAGCCTGAGTCCCACGTCCCAAAGTAGGGCTGCCACTAACGATTATTTTCATAATCGATTAATCTGGCGATTATTTTCTCGATTAATCGATTAGTTGTTTGGTCTATAAAATGTCAGAAAATGGTAGCAAATGACGATCAGTGTTTCCCAAAGCCCAAGATGATGCCCTCAAATGTCTTGTTTTGTCCACAACTCAAAGATAATATCAGTTTACTGTCATACAGGAGTAAAGAAACCAGAAAATATTCACATTTAAGAAGCTGGAATCAGAGAATTTAGACCTTTTCTCTTCAAATTTTACTCAAAACGATTAATCGATTAGCAAAATAGTTGTCGATCAATTTTCTGTCGATCGACTAATCGATCCAGCTCTATCCCAAAGCCAGAAATGGTGTGTGTTTGTGCTTTTATGAAGGGAGGGGGGAGTCAGTGGCGATAGTCCTACAACCTAGTTTTGATCAATAAGTAAATGTCCTAAGCTTGGGAAACTATCCACTGGTTTTGGAATTGGCACCGGGTGTTGTCTCAAGAAGTCATTTGGTTTGAGCTTATGCAAATGTGTCATGTTGCCGCATGTCATTGTCATGGTTAACGACTGTTGTAATTTTATGCATAGCTGCAGGAATTAACATTAGAAATGACTCGAGGTTTTAGTCTTTCACGCGCCGCTTATGGCACATTCTTTTATTTGCCTACATCAACGATGACACAGTCTGGTTGTTTTTATGCATAACCAATGTACCTTAAAAGGTTTTGTGAATGCTGAAAAAATTTCTTCATTAATTGTAATTTAGCTAGTAATTAAGAACTAAGTGGTCATGCTTGGAAGAATGCTGTACGCTGCAGCTGCGGCGGGCTAACTTCTGCTACTCTCCTCTGCCATTCACTGTTCTGACTGAGCGCATGCATTCAAGTTTGAACTGGTAAGAAAGCCATATAAGCTCTATCTCATTCCAAAACGTAAAGAGGACATTTATTTCATATTTTGATTATCAATAGCACATTCCTTGAACATTTTGTAGCCTAAAGCTTTCCTGAAACAGACTACTTGTGTACGCACTACTACAGAAGAAATAGGTGGCATAAGTACCTTTCATCAACTCTGATTCAACCCGGATTAGGCTAACAATATACACACACACACACACACACACACACACACACACACACACACACACACACACACACACACACACACAGACAGAGATGTTGAACTTGATACCCCAGACCTATAAATGCACACACAAAGTATGGGTTTGGTTCTGTGTAATATTGTTCTGGGGTTCTTTTCAGCCCGAGGGAGGGGAAGAGGACGGTCCAGGAATGAGGATGAGGAGGAGGGAGCAGGGGGAAGGCCCTCTGCACCGAGCACCCTGTTTGACTTTCTGGAATCCAAGATGGGAGTTTTCTCCATCGATGGTGGGTGATGTAGTCTTCATTTGATTCTAATCCGCCAGAGTGCCTCTCTGAAGCCCTGAACTTTCAAGCTTTTGCTTCAACAATTTTAGGAATATTTTCCACCACAATATCCTGATAATCATTTTTGTAAGAGCATCACATAATGCAGGCTTTTTTGCCTGCCTGAAAATGACTATTTTACTTTCAAGCTTTTCAACAATTTTAGGAATCATTTTCATCACAATATCCTGATAATCATTTTGTACGAGCATCACATAATGCAGGCTTTTTGCCTCTTTGTATTCTACAGGACAAATGTGATTGTAGATTGTAGTCATTAATGCACAATGTTATTTCCCCTCATGCTTCTTTGATTCCTGATGGGAACTAAATGATCCATTATTCATGCATCGTACTGAAAGAATAAGAAGAAAATGTGCAGAAAGTCAAGGGGGTGAATAATACTTTGTAGTTCAGAATTCCTTTTCAAGAAGACTATACCGCCATGGACAGCATCATGATGGGATCCACAGAGATGGCTATCCTTTGCTGAAGGAATTAATATTTTACACACTATATCTGATGTACTATATTGTCTTTGACCAATAATGATAAGATTTTCTGGTTTCATTAATGACATTTTGGACTTGGATTTCCCTTTCCCTTCATGTTTCGGAGTTTAGCGAGCTTTCATCTTCAAAGATTAGTTGTGCCGCAAGATAGTGGGGTCTTTGTCAATATTCCATCATCATCATAATTTTGATGTCTGTAATGTTGTGGTATCTTTTGCGATGACACGTTACATGTATATCGGTTTGTGCGTTGAATGATTGTAATGAGTGATTGTTTTGATATTTATTGGGGACTACGGATGTAAATTAGCATTAGCTAACTCCGGCATATTTACATGTTTTCGTATATAGAGGCTTCTGTATTTCTGAACATGTCCATTAATGTGCATTGTCCCGTCACAATAAACCAGTAAAGTAAGTAATATTGCGTGTTTTCTCATATAGATGGTGATTACACTGCCATTATTCTTTTGTTTGTTTCTCAGAGCCAAAGAGCCAGCCACCTCAGAGGCACCACGACGGCAAAGCGAATTTCTCCAACTCGGACTATTACTCCAAAGACGCGCCGCAGACCAGGTGCCCCTCGTACAACGACAACAGGCAGCAGCAGCAGCGCAACAACGACAGACCGCCACGCTTCCACAGGGACACGGACTTCCCCAAGCCCGGCCAGGAGCCTCCATCGAACATCACCGCTTCATCACAGCAGTGGAAGGGCCAGGAGAGAGGCTCGCGCGGTCCCTCTGACCGATGGCAGAACGACAGGAGAGAGATGCGAGACGAGCAAACGTCCTCCTCTTCCTTCTCGTCGTCTTTCACGCGGTGTAAAGAGCCACAAAAGCTGATGGATTCTACCGGAGGTTTCCACCAGCGGTCCCGAAACGGAGATGGCGGGAGCTTCGCCGGGGGATTTCAACAAGGTCCGAGAGAGAACTCTTTATCTGAAGGCTCTCATAGGAGAGGGAATAAAGACAATGCGCCCAGTCCCAAACCAACCCTCCCCGCGGGCAACGAACCAGACGGAAGAGGAGGCTATAAGCGGACAGACAGCAGAATGGAAGAACCCAACAGCAGCAGGAGAAAGGGGAAGAACGACCGGCCGAACATGGACCACCTTGACCGCCAGAGGGATAGTGGTCCGTTGAACTTAAACTCGTGGGGTGGCAGCTCAGTGAGCGCCCAGGAAGGGGGGATGTCTCGGGACTCTCGATTCCTGACGGGGGATCCTTCTCACTTCCAAAATGGAGACGCGGAACACAAAAGAACTGGGCCAATTAAGCCGGCAAACTCCTCCGGTCCTCCTCACAGGGAGGCACCCCCCAAGAAGAACACCCCTCAAAACCCAGGAGCTAAACGGAGGCCAGGACAAGGTCAAGGCAAAGGTCAAGGTCCTGGTCCTGGTCCTGGTCCTGGTCCTGGTCCTGGTCCTGGTCCTAGAGGGTCAGAGAAAAGTCAAAGCACGGAGCAGGCTTGGAAACCTGGAGACCAGTGCCTGGCGCTCTATTGGGAGGACAGCAAGGTATGTCAGAGATTAGATCTTAGATCTTAGATTCAAAGATTGGTAAAATAGCCGATATTTGATGGTTGTTGAAATAAGTTTGCATCAAAGAAGAGAAAGTACACTGAAATACAAACCAGAATTTCCAATGTTATTACAATGATCTTACATCTGTGTCACACACACAAAAAAAACATTGTAAAGAATGCATAACTGTTTATATAAAAGATAATTCATTATATTTCCTTCTCTTTCTGTGTGTGTGCGTGCGTGCGTGTGTGTGTGTGTTTCCAAAGTTCTACCGCGCTCGGATAGACGCAGTGCATCCTTCAGGCTCAACAGCTGTGGTGGTGTTTAGTGACTATGGCAACTGCGAAGAGGTTCTGCTGAACAACATCAAACCTCTCACTGCTGATTCCTGGGTGAGGAGACGGAAAGCATGTATCAAGCCCTGTTAGACTCAGACAACTCTTTGACTCCTCCGTTATTTAGATCAGAGTCTGTTGGTCAATACGCAACGGAAGCAGCTGATTACGGTATTTGAAGTAGTAGCAATAACAAAAAAAAGGCGATGAAATATGAATATAGTCAGACTTTATTGCCGTACATACTGTAACCTACAAGTAGAAACTAGGCTATATCAAGAAGACGACAAACAAAATCAATATTTCAATGAGAAGCGATCTTTGAAAGTGATTCAGCTGAAAAGTAAATCCCTAAAGTTAAGTCAAATGTGTAACATTTGAGCCTCGGGCAGATGAAGCAATCTCACTGATAGGGTGGTTGGATCATCTACCACTTGGTCAGTGTAAACAGTACTCTTTGGTTGTAAAATAATAATAATGATAATGATAATAAAATAACATTTTGATAACTCTCAGAAATATCAACTTTACCTATCTACAGTACCTGTATGTATAAGCCTTGCATTTCCATCCAGCCAATGTATTGTTAAAAGGACCAGCTCATCCCAAAATGTCTACAGACACACGTCAGTCGAGACTCCATTGAACTTTGTATAACTTTGTTCCACTAAACACAGCAAATTGGCCATTAGTTATTTTTTTGTTCTTGTTTTTTGCCCCGCCCCCAAAAACAACAACTTAGCCATAAAAAAAATATATCAAATCATTCAGCATCAGTAAATATTTTTCAGCTAAACAATTGTAATGTGAGTCTGTAACCACATTACTGCCTATATTTACCTCACTGACAGGTTGTCATTATTGAGAGCATGAATGCTTGTGTGCACAATCAGTGTGCACAGCCAATCAGTGTGCACAACCAATCAGTGTGCACAGCCAATCGGTGTGCACAGCCAATCGGTGTGCACAGCCAGAGGTTCAAGGTGTCGGCGCTGTCACCGAACAGTGAGGTAAATATAAAAGGAAGTTTGACTGACATGTTGGTGAACTATTCCTTCAAAACTGTGTTGAATTTTTACAGGACAACTTTTTTTCTTGTTCAGCTGGGACCAATATAACGCAAACGTAGAAAACATGCTATTCCCATCTTTTGCTTAGCCAGACGATGCAGATTTTGTGAGAAAGTCAGTCAGGACAAAGGCATGCCCCACACAGGGAGCAACAGTGAGGAGGAGTAAAAAACAAAACAAACATCTCTGGTTCCCCACAGTAACACCACAATCATATGAAATGTACACTGGCAGGAGGAAGATGATGGTTACTATGACAGTTCACTAGAGTTCCGCCGTGGGGGAGATGGGCAGCCTAGAAGCACGCGGCCCACACAGGAGTATTACCAGCCACCCCGGGCGCGAGATTGATTTGGCACCGCTTATACCCCGGCAGGTAAATAATAAGAATTAAAAATGCAGAAGGATTTCCCCACTTTTTCTTTCTTGTTTTTGTTTTTTTTAGTACGTGATCATCTCTCTGTAAACATCAGTGCGAGTGCGAAGTGAATCTCTTATGCATATATACACTAAGCATAAAGCATACCATGTTGTACTTGGGACTAGACTCAATGTGTTATCTCCTCCCCCCCCCCATCATATCATAAGAGACATGATTCAAAAATATCAATAAAAAGATTACAATTTGAGGCCAGCGGCGTTTGTACAAGGTCCTGGAAGTCGCTTGCATCCAACGCCTCAAGTAGCAACGGCGATGTTTCCTTGCAGAGTCTGAACGTCCTGCTGCAGCTACAGTAGAATACACAGTCCAGTGTGTTTGTGTGCGTTTGGGCGTGTCATCCTTGTGTCTATTAAAACACAAGCCAATCATCATTTGCAGTAAAAGGACCAAATTGAAAAGCAAGTCGGTAAGATTGTTAGACCCAGTGCCTATTATTTTCTGTCGAAGCAGTCCGCTAAGCTACGTTTGACTGGCAACGACTGTCTCGATGGAGAGCGAGTGATGCCCTTCATTTGAGACCCACTGCATTCCATGACCAAGCTTGCAAAAAAATACTTAAAAAGGACCGTAATAGACCCTTTTCACGGGGGCCATTTTGTGTCGAAAAGGCAGGGTAAACACAGGTGCAAGCAACACACTAATGAGGGTTTCCAAATTCCAGTCATGGAAGTTGGAAACCTTCAGTGTTTTTCTATACCCTGCCTTTTTGACACAAAATGGCCCCCGTGAAAAAGGGTCTATAGTCTAAGAGCATTTCTACCAATTTACTACACTGCATGGCCATACATATCCACCATTTTCCAAAGCATAATGTATTTTTTTTTACATTGCCCCCACCCTCCCCTCTCATATTTGCTCCAAATACATGACGGTAACAAATCTAGCTTCACATTTAAGGCTGGTTCATGCTTCAGGCACTAATGTATGCGACAGATTTGGGTCGTGCACCACCTGCAATTTGAAACAAAGCGGGGACGGTGCCACAGTGCCCCCATCCAGGATTGGCTAAACAAAGAGGAACAGGAACTACTGGCCAATCACAGTGGGGTCCTTTTTCCATGGGTGGGATCTGGAGAGTCTAATTTCCCTACAGCATCACAAAAGCGTTGGAGTTGTGCCGTGCACAGTTTTCGAGAAGCATGGACACCGAGGTACCCGGATGGCAGGCACCACACGCATGAAGCATGAACCAGCCATTGACTCTGGGTGTGTTGAGACACCAGAGTGCTGTGTAACGTTACAGAATGTCAACAGTTGGTTTGGTTTTGGGGTAGACCTTCAGAGCTTTTGGCTCCTTCAATCAATGAAAGCGTTGAGTGTTAATGTCAACACTTTTCCCCCTCCATTCACAATTATTAGTCACATTGACAAAAAGTTATTTCAAAGACATCATGGCTAGCTACTGTGATGGATTGTTCAATGATGTTCATCATGTCTTCATTTATACATAGACATTTGTGTTTTCTGTTTTCTTGTGTTCAGACATAGGTTTATAGATGTTATTTATTTACCTTGACAGTTTCGACGAGTCAACTCTCGTTTTCTTCAGAAGCAGTCGCACTGACAGCCGCCAGTTGCTGAAAAGCAACTGGTTGACGCGTCATACCCAGCTGTCGGTGCGACTGCTTCTGAAGAAGACGAGAGTTGACTCGTCGAAACTGCCAAGGTAAATAAATAACATCTATATAAACCTATGTCTGAACACAAGAAAACACAAACGTCTACTGTGATGGATTATTGAACACAATGTTCAAGTCAATTGAAGTTTGTTTTCATACCATTTTAATAATTGACTGAAACGGGATAAGTTTTAGATAATTCTAGATCTAAGTCTTTACTAATGGCATGTTCCAAAATTAGATGTAATTACAAGATATATTTGGTCATATTCATGTCTTGCAAGAAAAAGTAGTACACACAATCGTGTACATTTAATAAATGGCCGATATTGACCAAATACAACCAAGACTTTTCTTCTTCTTCCATTTATAAAAACTAAATCTGATTGATACTAAATGCGTCTTGAAATACGGCATAATGTCTCAGAGATCACATACATACACTGTTTATATTGCATGATGTCCTTGAAAGTGACAAGAGTGCTAGAAAAAGAAAATGTTATTGAATTTCATGTAGAGATTTAATATGAAAATTATTTCCAGCTTTGAATGCCACTATTGGCACAAAGCGACCCTAGCGTTTTGAGAGCACAGATCGTTCAGCATATACATCTTAGGAGTCCTGTGAACATCAAGAAAGGAACATTCCTTCAGATGTCTTCAAAATGCAACCCAGGTTCATTTTGTCTCTTTATTAATAACGTTCTCTTTTTTTTTTTCATCCATCAGTCTATTTGCCCCATCCTTCCATGACAGAGATAACGTCTCTTTCTTCAGCAATCCAGAGTTCTTCCTCAGTTCTCTCAGTGTCCATAACGTCAAGACATAATGAACTTTTCAAAGGGCTTTGGACAAGATGCAAAAAAAAAAAAAAAAAACTGACATGAGCACCCCATTTACTTTGTTATGGACGCATCTGCTGTAAATGTGAAGATTTGTAAAACAGATGCATTGTGTTAATAAACATTAATTCTAGTATGTAGATGAAGTGTTGTTGTTTTCATGTTATGTTTTTTGAACCATCAAATTCAAAAAGGACGAGTAACTAATAGTGTGCATGACAGAAAACAGGAAGTAGTATATATTTTATTTTGTATTTTAAAGCATGCTATCGGTTTTACTGCAAAGATGCATAAATAGTATTTTCACTTGTTTTTAAACGCTGTCATACCTTATCGACTGATTCTTGTAGCTTGCTTTTATTCTATAGTTTCTGCTCTCCTGGATAGGCGTGGGCGCTTAGCTCGTCGCAAGCAGCTCAAACTCATTTGTCGTGTTCTCTGAAGCAAATCCACAGGGTAAGACAATCTCATCTGCCTGTAATAGAGATGCTAACACTGGAGAGAGATCATTTTGCACATTTACAAAAGGCACTATTGCCAGCTTTTCAAGCATGGCGCACACACACCCTGCGCCGACTATTTATGGACCCCTGCCGTGCGCGGGAGACACGTTTTACACACCGAGAAATAATCTCCCGCCTCTGCTTCGGTTTCACTTTTACCCACAGCGGGGGGGGGGGGGTTGACTGGACAAAAGGCACCGGGGTTCAGCAGAGAGGTCACCGCGCTATTCTGTATCGCTGGTCGAAAAGGATTTGCTTTATTTTCCAACCGAGGCTGCAAGTGGCCCATAGATGAATAATTGACGGGTGGTAATATGGAAACCTCATCCAGTAGGAAGGAACTGAAAGTGAAGCGCTGACGATCAACGTTTCCTGATCCTCAGCGATGCTGCAACACACGGGCGTCTTGATGAACAATTATTGATTTTGAATGAGACAACTGGATGAATTCAATCCCTGTTGTTATTGACTATTTGCCCCTTTGGCCCTTTTAAAATGTTAAGCCGATTACAAATATCAGGCAGAAGTGCTTTATCGGAGCGATTTTCAGACACAATAAATGAAAGGTTATTTGTACAAAATGGAGCAGTTGAAAATGTGGATTCTAGGACCGACATTACACTGTGAAGTGTAATCTGATTCCTAGTGAATAGATAGGCCTGCTTATAGCTTTTGTGTGAAGGAGACAATGAAAAATTCAGATGGCAGCCAGAGTAAGACACTCGCAGCTGCTGAACATGTTTCATTATGAATTTGTTATCGCTTTCTTAAGCTACATTTGTGCCGCAAATGTCTAAAGTTAAAAATATGACCAAATTACAATTTGCTGCAAAATACTAATTCTTTCAAAATGTTCCCCCGCATACTCACCCTGTACGCGACATTTAATGTAATGATGACACTGTAAATGTTGACTGGATGATCATCAAACATGTTCACAGGTTTATTGTGAATGTGCTGTATCATCCCTTATAAAGAAAGTATTAGCAAAACTTGACCACCGGAGGGATTCAACTTTTTTTTTCTCATCATTATGTAAATTTCAGATACAGTTTATGCAATCTTGTTGATGATGTGATTATAGAGTAAATCTAAAACTCCAATTACATTTCCTTCCCTGACAGATAGGCCATGCATGGTTTAGATATGGCCTTAATTATTCCGTATTCTAGAAACGATCTTGGATTATGATTAGATTGGATTTTAATGAAAGAGGATTTATATGGTGTGATCAAAAAGTATTTGAGCTGCTGCGACGCACTTTTTTAATCTTTTGTCTTGATCGGACTATGAGGTTTAAAACACAGGCAGCTTTGATTTCATGGTGTTTTCATCCATATTGGATGATCTGTGTGGAAATGTAATAATACCTTTTTGTACATTGTCCTTCCAAATGAGGGTGCTAACAACAGTTTGTGGAAAATTACGATATAGAATCAATTTAGTACCTCATCACAAATTCTAATCTAAAATCATGTCCAGCAATCTACAGCTAATAAGTATCAGATTATTTATTCTGAGATGTATAAAAACGGACAAACATAAGATGTAGATGAAACTTGTATTATGCTCTGTTGCAAAATGAATTTCCCCATGGGACAATAAACAACATATTTGCAATTCCTAAGTCTCTCTTTTAAGCATCATTAAAGCAACTCATCAGTATTGAAAAGCCAGGACAACGTGGAGACTTAAGAGTGGAATGAACGTTAGGCCTACATCTTATTTAACTTGTAAGGAACTATACAAACATTGGCAACGCTCACTCGTTCTGTACGATTGTCCTCGCAGCTCCTATTTCGTCTCTGCTATGGCCCGACGCACACTAGAGGATTATCGGGGACAATTGACACCATATTTGTCCATCCTGAAAATCATGAGGGGGGGACCTCATGACCTCTGACCTCATGATTCTTGAGGCTTGCTCGAAACCGAAGTTCCGCCCAGATTTTCTATAATAAATCTGTGTTACTGGTCTTAACTACATCACCTTTTTTCAGCCTATTCACCTCCAGCTCAACTGAAACGTTTACAGCCCACAGTCCGTCTTTGCAGCCTGTTAACCTTTTCGTGTGACATTTGTGCTCTCACATCACCCTTTTGTGGTAGAGGAGCGTAATCTTCACATCATTTGTGTGCGTTCATCCGTGTTTGAGTTTGTGCTCATTTCACAAAAATGTACCAGACTGTTGCCTATAAGTGCCCTCAAATGAAAGCTGACTGTGTACTTACCATTTTGGAAAATGTATACGTTTCAGCATTAAAATGTGTTACACACCTCTATCTTGGAACAGTTTGTTTTATTGGTGCACATTTAACTTGTATCTCTAAGAACAGACAGGAAGAGGAGAGATCTGCGTTATTGCCGTACAGATCTACAACTCCAGAGAGAATGTATTGGAACAACACTAGAGTCTGCAACGTATTTTGTAGGAGGAATACAGATCTTTTAGATGTGACAAATATTTCATGAGCTCATGGTTTCTCCCATTTATTGCCAATGGGTCGGCTGTTGGCTGTACGTGGTCGTGTGCCATCACTGATTGCAATCTGGGATCTTTGGTTTCTGTTCTGGCTGCAGTACTAATTGAACGGTCCCGGGCAACAAGAATCACTTAAATTATTTAACTCTAACCTCTTAGCTGCTATCATTTCACATTTAAAAGTAACTTTAAGTAACAAGAGTACAGAGCTGCTTGGCTTATTCTAATATAATAATATACTCATATTTTGGCTTTTGGTTGCTCATCATAATTAAAAGTATGTAGAAATAACCCACTGTCAGAAAAGGAAGGGTAGCTTTGCATACTGTTTGCAGGTGCACCTTTCTAAATGTACCTGTGGGCGAGGCACCACAGGTGAACACAGGTGTTCTGCTAATCACTTCATTCACGACAATGACAGGGTGTCACAGGCACATATGAACAGCTTAGCCTGAACAAGAATAACCACATTATGGACAATAGCTGCCTGCGTTTCCTCTGTGCATGTCAATGTAGCCAGTAGCAGTTCAGTTTCATGTCATCCCTGACTGCATCTCAGAGCTTTTTTCCATTCCTCCTTTGCTGCCCTCATTACCCAGGAGGTACCTTGGAGGAGAAGAGGGGAGGACTAGGGAGCGAGGAGAGGAGGGAGAAGACGTGAGGAGCAGCTTCTCTCGTCTCCTCCACTATGAGGACAGCGAGCAACATGGCAGAACGGACGGACATGAAGGATCAAATCCGTTTTTGGATGCGCCCCCCCTCTCCCTCACCCTTTTCCATGCTTTCTGTTGCTTCACTGTGAACAGTCCAAAGCTCATTGTTAAAAGCAGGGAGCTGTCCGTGACATCTCAGTACTGGTGTGATTGCTGGGGAATGCAGTGCAAATCACCTAAGTCAAAGTGCATCAAACGTGTGCCAAAATCCAGAAAACACATTTCTGGGATGCTGCATTGACAAAGATCAAATTGTATGTTTCGCTGCTGACAGGTGGTCCTTGTGGGGTTGAGGGTGGGTGGGTGGGGTGGTGGGGTTCAGTCAGAACAGAAACTTTATTTTATGTTTAACATGGGCTATTTTCATGCGCTCTTCTTTCTGTATAGTCTTGCCTCACCAATACTTTTCTTTTTATTTCTATTTTTTGTTGCTGTGGTTGTTATATTTAATGTATGAATGTCTTGAATATTGCATCTTCTCCTAGAATCTAGGCCCTATAGGTTAACACTTATTATGGAAGGTGTAACGTCTATATTTATAAGTGTTCTGATGGTCCTTGCTTTATTGTAGATGACAATTTTGCTCACAAAAAAGGAACGAGAAGAACCTTGTGGATTATCACTTGAATTCCTCGTTGTGGAGCAGTGTACGCTCTTGAAGAAAGGTTAAGGCCAGAGCAATTTAGAGAGAGAGTGGCGTCACCAGAGGACGAAAATGCGTGACTCATTAGCCAATGAACAGCCAGGAAGGGGTCTCGCGCTACTTTTGAATGCTAAAATAAAGCTGATAATGTACAATTTGATAATAAAAAAAAAATGCTGCAACTCGACAGTGCTGCTTAATCCAGGACCTTACTTCCTGGAACTCTTGAGTAAAAAAACAACTGGTCCATTGGAGTGAATGGAGATGTCGCGACTCTTCTATATACATGGCTCTGGTTAAGGCATGTGCCACTGTCTATCTATGCCAACATTATGTCACTAACAAGTTCACACACCTCAACACCTGATGAGCTGTCTACTTTCAGACAGTGTGCGTAAAGCCCACAGCGGGCATGGAAGAGGCAGTCAACAAACAATTTGCAATGTCAAAAAAATAAAATAAATAGCTGATGTTGATGTTTTCACTTGTGTTTTTGACATGTTAAGCTCTTCACCATTCACCAACATCTAAAAATAGATGCATGGTATTAACAGAGGAATTCACTGGCTTGCCTGCTTCAGTTGATTTGAAAGATAGTTTATGACGTCACTATATTGGGTAGGGTGAACCTGTGACGGAGGAAGGTTTTAGCCCTGTGAGAGCTTGGCCTGAGGCTGGCCCCAATGCGCCACCACGGCACGGTGGCTCAGTGGTTAGCACTGTTGCCTCACAGCAAGAAGGTCCCCGGGTTCGAACCCCGGTCCGTCCCAGGTCCTTTCTGTGTGGAGTTTGCATGTTCTCCCCCGTGTTTGTGTGGGTTTTCTCCGGGTGCTCTGGTTTCCTCCCACCATCAAAAGACATGTATGTTATGGTTAAGACTCCTGTCAGTGCCTCTGACCAAGGCACTGGCAAAAAGAACTGGAGTTGGTCCCCGGGCGCTGCACAGTGGCTGCCCACTGCTCCTAGTTCTAGGAAGGTTCCTAGTAGAGGATGAATTTCCCCATGGGGATAAATAAAGGATAAATTAACTTAACCAGCACAATCTGACTCGCTGCTTGTGCTTCTATTTTGAACACCGTTTTCAAATCAATAAAAAAAGAATGCATTTTAGTTTGGTTTTGTTTAAAATAAGCTACCCAGCACTGAAGTAACGCAGGGGAGAGTAGGCTAGACTAGCAAACATGGCTGGTTTTTGTCACATGATCTATAGAAGTGCAAAGTAGCAGCAGTGATCCAGCCCACCACTCCCAAAATAAACCCAATTTATATTTTGTTCAATGCAAATGTAAAATGAGAGCATCAAAGTTAGAGCTCTTTTGTGCACCTGGATAGCTGATAGCTCCGTCCCCACAAAGGTGTGTCACAGCTAGGCTACGATGTGGCAGACTTGGCAGAGAAGCTCTTATACCTCCTGCCCCCCCAAGCTCTATACCACCCACACCGACCAAACACAATTGAAAAAAGTGTCTCTTTCCGACAAGACACTTTTATGAAGCGCTCCGATGAAATCGACAAAGCATAAAGTCGCCTAAAACAAATTCAGAAATGCCCCCCGCCTTCAAACTGCATGCAGGTGTTTAAAAAGAAGTGTTTTTTTTGCTGCTGCATTGCCTTCTTTCCCAGGCCAGCCCTCTGCAGCAACAGTCCTTCTCCCTCACTGTGCCGTGCAACCTGATAAGCTTCTGTAACACGAGGAATGTTTTTCTCCTCTTGAGAGGGAACAGCCTCCCTCCCCACGCACCGACATTCCCTTTGCTCCCGTTTCCCACCTGCCTTCCCCCCCCCCCCCCCCCTCCAGGTATCCCCATTCACAGCTGTCGGCCATTGTCTTTCCACTTGCGTGACCCCTCGCCCTCCATCGCTCCACCATGGCACCTTTGTGGCGGTGACATGTGAACCCTGTGATCCTGTTGAAAAGTCTCCTTTCTTACAGAATGTCTACATCAACCCCATCGACTCTGTTTCCCTCTGTCTCGCAGATGGGAAGAGGAGAGCAGAAAGGATGTTGTAGTATAAAACTGGGTTGGCTTACACTCTTAGAAAATAAGCTTCATTGGGGTTCTATATAGAACTTAAGGTTCTATTATAATTGACCAAAGAACCCCATGTCTAAAAAGGTTCTATACAATTTCTGTAAGACAACAAAGAACCCTTCTTCTTCTTAAGGTGTCAACTGATTGGTGGACCGCAAAGGGTTCTATTTTTAAAAAGTGGTTCTATATAGAACCCCAAAAGGTTCTATTAAAAAAATAGAGGGTTCTATATAGAACCCCAAAGGGTTATATAATGTTTAAAGGGTGGTTCTATATGGAACCCCGAAATGGTTCTATAGTGTTTAAAAATTGGTTCTAAATAGAACCCTAAAAATGTTCTATATATAACCCTAAAAAGGTTCTATATAGATCCCCAATGGTTCTTTTAAATGTACCGTCTGAAATGATTCTACATAGAACCATTTGAGGGTTCCAAATACGTACCAAGCTATAGAACCCTTAAAGGTTCCATATAGAACCACTTGTCTTGTCACTAAGACAGGAAATGTTGCTACCTACGTAGCAACATTTCCTGCTAGCATATTTAGTAGCTGTAGAGCAGAGAGGTGGGGGGGAATGTAATACTGGCACCCTGCCTCTGTAAGAGGGGACCCCTGTAAGAGCTGTATCGGTTCCGCTCACCAGGCGTAATTAAAAAGCACATTATGGGTCAGTTCAAAGAATTTTGCAGTTGAAAGATCTTAACCCTTTTTAACCTCCGCCAAGGAGGTTATGTTTCCGGTACCGTTTGTTTGTCTGTGTTTGACTGTTAGCGGGATTATAGAAAAACGACTGGCCCAATGTTCCGAAAACTTTGTGAAAGGGTGTCGCATGGGCCACGGAAGAACCCGGTACAGTTTGGAGCGGGATCCGATCCAACTCCGATCTGAAATTTGCATGATATAGCAGACTGCACTTGGCCTTGGTGGCAGATTGTGTTTTTCGAGTGCCCTTCTAGATGTCATATTATTCTGCCAGGGCAGCAACTTATTAAAATAACTTTCATAAAAAATAAAAAATAAATGTATGGGCCCATTTTAGTTTCTATTTAAATCTGAGAATCCAGACATGTCTTCATAGAGCATAAAGTGAATAATAATGGAATATTCAACTGTTTTTTTATTTTATGAATTTACATACAGAATAAAATTTACATACAAAAAAAAAAATCACAATCCCCCAGGGCAGAAATGTGGAGAAAGGGTGTCACTCTAAATGGCCGTTCAACACCTGTGATGTCACTTTTTGCTGGACGTTCTGCTGGGGCTGACACAGCAAAGTCATGGATCGTGGGAAAAAGTGACCACTGAGAAATCCGCCTATTTTGGGATGAAAAAGGTGACTATCACATAAAAGGTGACTAGCTTGCATCTCTCTGACATCACAAGTGTACAGTTCCATTTCAGGAACAGTGCCCCCTACAGTGTACAAAAATGAGTCTTGATGCACTTATGTGGGATTTAATCCCCCCAAATCCCATTGCTATATATACCCCTCCCTCCCACATATTAATGCAAAGTGGTCTCCACACGGCACCGTGCTCTTTAAAGTATATTACACGAGAATATCTTTGACAAGTTTGAAAAAAATAAATTAGCAAAATAAATGATGTATGTGGTCCTGCATGTATAGGTGCATAGAGAGCTCCAGGAACGAGTCCGGAAATCATCGATGCTAACAGCCCTGGTTCTTCACAGTTTTCGCCTATGGGAGTTTTGAATGGGTTTTTGGCGCGATGCTTCTAATAATCTCTCTGGGCAACGCTGGCTTAATCAAACGCGAACCAGTGTTTAGTAACATCATCTTCACACATGAAGACCACTTTTATGAGTTTTGAAGCTTTTATGTGCCGTTAAAAGGGTGGCTAGCTAGCAAACGGCTAAATGAGACTACAATGTCGACGCGGATATTATACGCCATCACGAGTGAACGCGGAAATTCTTTCTCTCGCAATCAATGCGTGGACGCCTATGCGACACTGTGTGTAGTTCTGGATTAGCTTAGCACAAGCTTTTTACCTCTAGGGCTCGCAGTTGCGCTTCAAAACTCATGAAAGTGGTCCTCATGTGTGAAGATTATCCCGCTGAACCTTGGTTCGCGTTTGATTAAACTTGCGTTGCCCACAGACATTATTTGAAGCATCGCGCCAAAAACCCATTCAAAAATCCCATAGACAGAAACAGTGAAGAACCAGGAAGTTCGGGACTTCCGCATTCAGCCTACAAAAATACGTCATCCCTGGAGCTCTCTATAGGTGTATGTTTTAGCACAGTAACATCATGTCCTATATGGCTCTTCAATGGAAAACGTATCTTCCAATTTCAAACCATGACTTTCATCTGCTTGATTGCCTCTTCCAAAGAAGACAGGAAATGGCAGCTTTAACGGCTCTTTAGAAGATTAAGATCACTTTTAGAATCATCCACACAGGAAATGAAGCGGCTTCCACTCTCCAGCAGGGTCTGTTTACACAGCGCTGCAGCCATGCTTCATGGTCTCTTTCAGCAGTTAGCAGGGATCTGTTTGCATGTGAAAGCAAAATGACTTCAAACTAAGACAAACATAACCAGGCTCTGGTACATGTTCTACACCACTAACATGCAAAAGCAAATGGCTTTGAGTGTATGTTTTGTTGGTATTTCTATGCAAATGTCATTTGCCTTGCAAATCCATAGCGCTCCTCCATTATGGGTGCAAAATTATACTACCGTAGTCCTACCATTGGAAAAGACATAGAATGCCACCCACTCTCACAGCCGTTCTGTGAAATTGAACACCACGTCGCTGGACGATATTAGTCCATCGGATTTAATTTTGAACTCGGATGACATCACTGATGACATCATCACTGATGACATCATCACTGAACTTATCCTCAGCCAGGAAGGATGACATCACATAAGATTGACCAGATTCAAACTGAGCAGGTGACCGAAGATGGAGAGCATAACGGGAATGCTGCCGGCCTGGGCCCTCCGTCTACAAAGATCAAATAAAAGAAATGAACGTTTTTCCACATTCCTAAATTACAGTTTTTCACAATTGTTAACACACGTTTCTCAAAACAATAACGGCTTTCTCAAAACTGCACACACACAAAACTGAAACCCTCACACACACACACACACACACACACACACACACACACACACACACACACACACACACACAATGCTAAACCTGACGCTCCCTTTGCAAGATGACTCTTTGCCATCAAATCTCTTAACTGTTCACAAAATGGAACTGGTGTTTTCATTTGGTACACACAGCCATATTTTCAAATGACACACGCATTGAGTACACACAACTAAGAATTTGCTGCACACTGAAGTGCAACATTGAAAACACAATCATAGAAATGGAACACACCATATGAATGACAATGACTCTGGAGAATGAGCCATTTCTCCTTTTGTAAAATGTCTCAGTGTAGGCCTACTTTTTTCATAGTCAAACAGAAAACAGCACATAAATATGCAGCACAAAAAGTTTTATTTTGGTACAAAATCAAATCAAAAATTGGGTCGAGCGATTGGTACATGAAGTGAAGGTTGTGCAAATTGTGCCGAATTCTCGCTTTTTGTGTGTTAACAATTGTGAAAAACTGTAAACACCTCAAACATCTCCTTTCTCTCTGTGTTGCTTTTATTTTGGTGCACATAATTCCTTGATGCTCCTGGACCCATGATGCATCTGCTGTCCTCGCAGCAGTGTGCACACATTTTCTGTGGCTGCATGGGTTTTCACTGCCACCTTTATCTATTCTGTTTCTTCCTCTCCTCTCCTCCTTAACTCCCCTCACAGAGAGGACCTGTGGAGGCTGAAGAGTGGGGTGAGCCATCCCAAGTTCCACCTGTGCCATCGGACTGTAGGATGTTGACTCAGAAACACTTCATCATTTCATGGGAGGCTTTTGCTCCTCTGTTCAAAGAAAAACAACAGATTGAGGAGACAGACGTGCGCTCAGTCAGGCGTGAGTCGAGTACACTGTTTTTGTTCATGAACTTAATATTATCACTGCTCATCGTTGTAGTAGACTTATACTTGATTCCATCTCCAGTGGGGTTAATTGTGCTTCTGTATTTTTCTAACCCACGTTACAGGAAGCAGACACCGCTTGTATCCCCCCTTGAGACAAGTCATTAAATGTGTTGTGTGAACAGTCAGATGACTCATTTGAGGAGCCAAACAACAAACTTGTTATGCAAACAATCCATGAATAATATTCATTCAAAAAGGCAGTTTGGACACGTCTCAACACTATTATTCGTGGAAGTTCAGTTGAAAGGCTCGGTGCTTAATGGCCATGGTGGGGGCTATACTTGTCAGTGGTAATAGTTGTTTTCAGCGTGCAGCAGACGGTGGCCTGCGTGGGTCATTCTTCAAACATCCTGCCGATATTGTGTTGCCAGGTAGCTCTTGTGTTCCTCATAACACATGGCAGTCTAATGGACAAATGGGGCCAGTTAGTTTGGCCAGAGACAGTCTGGACTAAAGGGCGAGTGATCAATCAGCTAGCTAGCTATCGATCTTCATCATTAACAGATGTGGGTCTACACAGCAAAGCAAACGGCTACAGTAAAACATCTCTCTGTCACTTTTATGGGCACTGTCCTGTTGTGTGTGTGTGTGTGTGTGTGTGTGTGTGTGTGTGTGTGTGTGTGTGTGTGTGTGTGTGTTTTGATTGCCACTGACAAACAAGACATGCAGTGTCATATTTTTACCATGTCGATTATGTCACTCAAGTGTTTTCACAAAGCCGCCCATATCACCTGCCATCAAAGCGATTTTAAATTATAACAGTTTTCAGCAGACTTACCCCATCATGTAGGCTAAATATAATTGTCTGTTATCAGCATCGTTGTTCCTGCCGCTTGCTGGATCTGCCCTTACAGAAAAACCACATGAACTTCACATGTGCAAAATCACATGTGATCACATGTTATCACACGTGCAAAATGACATGTGATCACATGTGATTTCGCACATGTGCAATTTCACATGTGATCACATGTGAAAACATGTGGAACACATGTGAAACATGTGCTTTGCCCATGGGAAGCGTGCGGTTTTGGAACGTTTTCACATGTGAAATGTGTGAAACCCATGTAAATTCCCATGCGATTATATATGAAACCCACGTAAATGTTGTTTTCCACATGTGGAAACCATGTTGCTATACAACATGTGGAAAACATGTGAAAATGTTCCAAAACCACACGCTTCCCATGGGTTTCACATGTGTTCCACATGTTTTCACATGTGAAATTTAATTTTAATTTAATTTAACGTGGTGAAACATGTGGACACATGTGAACCTCATGTGTTTTTTCTGTAAGGGCGATATCCCTGGCATTCATTTTTACGTCTTTGTCTAAAATAATAGTAGAAACTACGACAGTAACCAAATTTCAATGGAACAGACAATTCGGAATAAAATATATAACTTTATTTTGATACCTGACGACAACAGAATTGAGTCCAGGGCAGCAACCGTTTAAGTCAAATTACATCTTCGTGAAGTTTTTTCAGGTAGAGGGCCTTCAAAATAATAATAAAAAGTTCCTCTACTAATAGCTAGGCCTACAGGTAACTTATAAACAGGCCCCGGAAATGAATGGAAGTTAGGACCTTGACAACCAGGAGAAACTGAGAATAAAGGCTGCTGACGTCACTATAAATCTACCTGTGAATTTTGGTAGAAATCTAACAGATCAGATCAGAAACACTTTATTGCCAAATGCATCACAAGGACACAAAGGAATTAATTCTGGTGACTCAGCACACTCGACAAGATACAAATAAACATACATACATACGTATACGACAGTGAAGACAAGACACTCAGGACATGAAGGAGCATGTAGTTGGTTATGGTACCATGTTATACCAAAGTGAATAGAGACAGTATTAACAGGTTTGTGATTAACCTAAACGTAGCTATTTACTATCAGAGAGACAGAAATCTTTACTCAGACAATTGTTTATTGCTGCGTGCCTTGTCAAATCCTCAAGAAGCATAATAGAGTCTTGTCAATCCATTTAAAGAGCACTTGCAACACTGTTGAAATATCAGAAGCTGAATGTCACGGTGAGCGGTGTGGAGGAAGGACCCAATTGCAGGGCAACAGGAGGCAGGTGATGAGTAAACCCAAAGCTGGGTATATTTAACGAAATAACAGGTAAGATAATCAACTTGCTGACAACCAGACGCAAGACTGAGAGGTGAACAGGAACATAAATACACAGAGGGAAGTGATTAGACATGGGAAACAGCTGGGTGATTACTAACAAGACACAGACTGGAGACTAACATAGAGGCCATTTACACCTGGCGTTAACATGCATTTTCTGCCATCAGATTGCAATCAGATTGTATTCTATCACTTCGGCCTGATTCCATTTACACCTGGTGTTTTCTGCAATGCATTTTCTGCAATCTGATTGCAATCTGATTGCAATCAGATTGCAGAAATGGTTGTCCTCTCAATCCGCATAAAGTTGCTGTATCCAGATTGAGAGGACACATTGTATTTACACTTGTGTTCAATGTGTACAGTACACAATGCATCCCCGACCACCTCCGGAGGTGGTTTGGCCGATCAGATTGCAATCCGTCTTCAATGTGTCTTGGGGGTGTTTACACCTGTACTTTCAAGTGGGTGATCAGATTGCAATCGGTTTTGGCCCCTCCTCTCGTCTTGCCGCCTGCGATTTCCTCCGCCAGGTATCCCAGCATGCTTTGCAAGCTGGTGAGCGACAAGATGGCAGCGAGGGAAGGAGGGGCATTTCGAAATCGACCAATTGAAGACGGAAATACAGCAAGGCAGCCAACCAAGCTGCAGGGCGAGTGCGAGTACATGCGAGTTTATCGCTTAGACTCGTCGGCGGTGTGTAGGAGCCATGTCAGAGTCGCGCACCAGTCACCTCTCCCTCATCAAAAGCTAAGGGAGTGGTGAAATAATCTGAAATTAGCTGTCCAATTGCTGTCTGGTTTGCGGTCTGTCTGATTTGCGGTTGTGATTTGCACTTCAGGGCCACCGTACAATTTTGACATTAAACTGGCTGACCTGAGACCTGTGACCTGGCTGAAAGATCCCACATTTACTGTGCAACTGTGTCCTAACTATATTTAGAATAAAGACAGACAAGTCCGTGTTCTCTCCCACTCTTTCCTCCAGGCTAACTGAAGCAGTCACAAGAGCAGTTGGCTCGCTCTTCTGTCCTCTGTCTCTGCTTCTCTGACTTTCCTAATGAGATGATTATGTTGGAATCAGTGGATCGTGAGGCACAGACTTCCTTTTCACCCAGAGGGCAGGAAGACGGCTTTTTGCTGGTTTTATTCTTGAGAAGGTTCTCTGAGGTCGCTTTTCTTTTTTTCTTTTTTACATGTTTCAGTGTATTGTCATTGTTCAATAAGCAATAGCCTAGAGTAGATTTGTATTTAACAGAACACTGCAGGTTTTCTGATATAATATGTGGAAGGCAATGACAAACGTACAAAAAGGACGAAAAAAGGCTACAAGGTATGACTGGTGGTTAATAAGGTATTAGGACTGTTATTAAGTTAAAGCATGTCACTAAGCCTAACTCAATCCAGTGTGCTTCTTTTAATACACTCTCTTTCCATGGTGACTTGACTTGGACGTGACACTTCTTCACCTATGTGTTTGCAAGTTCACTCTGTCTAAGTGACAGGTCACTTACATCTTGTTGTCTTTTTGAGGCTATTTACACCTGGCGTTAACATGCCTTTTCTGTGATCAGATTGTGTTTTATCACTTGAAAGTACAGGTGTAAACACCCCCAAAAGGCATTGAAGAAGGATTGCAATCTGATCGGCCAAACCACCTCTGGAGGTGGTCAGGGATGCATTGTGTACACATTGAACACAAGTGTAAATGCAATGTGTCCTCTCAATCTGGATACAGCAACTTTATGCGGATTGAGAGGAGACCCATTTCTGCCATCGGATTCCAATCAGATTGCAGTCTGATGGCAGAAAACGCATGTTAACGCCAGGTGTAAATGGTCTCTTTGGTCCTGCTGCTGGGTCTGACGTGTACTGTAGCAGTGATCCATAGCAATAATCCAAACTCTAACATGTTTCTGCCAGTCTAGTGAAGTAACGCTAACCTTGCTTGCAAGATGGATAACCTTGCGAGATCAAAAGAGATTCTCTCGACGTATCCATCTTGTCATGCACAGGCAGTTAAGATGATTGGTCGAACCATGCCGGCCCGACCAATCAGCGGCAGCCGTAGGCGGGCTCAGGCTCGTCTGGGCAAGTAGTGGGTACATGGTCTTTGTAGTTCTTTTCACTCGTCAACATGGCTGCCGCCGCGGAAGTGACAGGCAGTCTGAATGAAATTGAATGTAACGTTCCCAATTCTATGTATTAAATTCTAAAAAACGACCCTCAACATTTGGGAAGGCTAAGCCACACAAGTAGTTCGTTATAATCTAACTAAATGCTTCGAAGGTGACTTTACGACCGTGAGGACTCAATCAATGAATACCACGGAGATCAAGCACAGGCACCTTCGGCGATCTGATTGGTTGAAGTTAACACCCACCAGCGGTGATAGACAGATGGGTCATCCAATCACCTGCCAAGTAGCTTGGAAAAAGTGCCCGCCTCCGTCAGCGGGTCTGGTTACTGCATTCCCAGATGGACTGGTTTAGTGAAACTATGTGGAGCTAAACCGTCCATCTGGCAGCGTCAGGTTAAAGTAACGCAACATCTCATCTCATTTAACAATGGCTTGGTCACATTTATTTATTTGAAATAAATCACATGAGATCGATCCCAGTCAAGAACACTGATTCAATGTAGTCTTCAATTTCATTCTGATCTAGAGCTTTGTAAATGTGATATGAATCATTGTCTTTTTATTACATTATTAGTGGGATCCCAGATGAATTACCTGTTCCCTTTGATTCCTGGATTAACCTGTGGACAATGGAGACTTTGCAGTCCAGCCACCGTCACCAGAGAAGATTAGTAGCATAAGGCTCCTCTTCTAAGAGGCTTATGGCCTATAATGTATCGTGGCGGGTTATTAATTTCTTCCTGTCTTTGGATCATATGCGGGTTTATAAGCACAACAGTGAAGCGTGCGAGGTGAAGGGCAAAAGGTTCCAAAGAAGGCAAAATAGTAGGAAAAAACATGGGTAGGGGAAGCACTTGTAATGAAGGAAAGTATTCGTTTGAGCTACTGTAACAGTCACACAGATCATAAAAATGGGTGCAAAATGCGTGGAACCTTAAACATGGTTTTACACAGGGATTAAAGTTAGTCTGTCACTATTTCTGGATTCCAGAGAGACATCAGTCAGTAAATCAGTCTAGACGCATGAAAGGGTGGGGTGTGTCTGTCAAATAGTGTTTGAGAATGGATGGCTAAAACCTAATAACTATTCACTTGCCATCCAAAACGCTGACCTTATCCGGTTTAAATACCCATAGCTAAATCTGTTACAGCCATCTATAACTAACTTTACAATAACTGCTTACTGACTCCTTTACAGATGGATAATTTTTTAAATGTTCGTTTTTAATGTTGGATATTGTTGAAATTCTCATTGCCATGCACATGTTGGCAGCCTGCATGATTTCACCCCACACTTCAGTTTGCTTCTGGTTCTTTTGTGCTGTGTTCCTGATGCATCTAATCCAGATCTGACAGAGCCTCCTGGTGTGAAAACAACAGTGAAACCTAACCTTCAAACCTCTCGCATGTCTTTGTAATGATCAGTGTTGGGGGTAACTCATTACAAAAGTAACATATTACATGTAATATATTACTTTTAGCAGTAATTCAGTAATATAACTTATTACTGATAGGATTTCAGTAATATTATACCAGTTACTTTGTCAAGTAACTCAAGTTACAAATTGAGTTACATTTAAAAAAATCAAAGCACATAGATACAATCATTTCCTAATCAAACTGTGTGTTTTTATGCAAATAACCACTATAGATGACAATAACAAAGGAAAAGAATAACATGTAGAATTTTGGATTGTTCACACTGACTTGAAGGCGGTTTAAATTATTTTGATGGTTCTGGGGCGGCGATGTCATTCTGCTGCTGCTGTTGTTTTGGTCAAAGTAATGCAAAAATAGTGTAATAAGTAATGAGTTACAGTAATATTGTAAAGTAACTTATTACTTTCAAATAAATTAACTTAACTAACCTAGCAGAGACGTGTAAAAGGGCCCACACACACTGATACAAGGCGAAGCTGAGTGTAATGCCAGTCACAGACTCGCAGGCAGACCCACCATGATTCAATTCCACCCATTTGCACTGACAATTGGCAGGGACATTTCATTAACGAGGACTCACAACAGGCTGACATGTTCAATTGAATCACAGCTGAGCTTGGTCGTCTGTTTGGTGTTCAGATAGTGACCTGTCTGTTTTGTTGTTACTGTGTTCCGTTTCAGTGGTGAAATTAATATAATTTACCGTAACTCCGCTCCTCTGAGATGGAGGATTTGCATCTGCTTACTGTAGTTATCGCCTCCTGTATTCACATATTCATGTTTGGAGGGAAAGAGGGATAATTGTACAACAACAAAAATGCTTGGCTTTGCAAGAAATGTCAAAACTGCTCAACAACACCACTTGAAAGTTACTAGTATGATTGATTGATACTGTATACTGTTGATGAGAAGAGGTTTTATATATATATATATATATATATATATATATATATATATATATATATATATATATATATATATATATATATATTGAACCAAAAAGAGTCCTTAACCGTTCCATTCAGAACTTGTTTGTTTTCTGTTCAGAGATAGAAATTGGCCCTCTGTATCATCTGAGAGGACTCACATACTGTGAGGCCTTAGAGATCATTCACACTTCATTTCTCACATCTTTACGTGCTGCTGACAGCCTGCTTATCTTTACGTGCTGCTGACAGCCTGCTCTGTAATCAAACCTCAAGTTGTTCAGCGTGACTTAAACATCATATTTAAAGGGGTGTGTGTGTGTGTGTTTGTGTGTTCGTGCGTGCATGCGTGTATTTTTAAATGGATAACCATTAGCTGGCACCAAGGTGCCAGCTAGTCTTCATGGGGTCTGAATGTATATATATATATATATATATATATATATATATATATATATATATATATATATATATATATATATATATATATATATATATATAATTTGCTGGCCATGTTTTTGGTATACTCACACAGGGGTCTGTCAATAAAAAAAAGCCTCTACTTGTGGCCACTGAGCCAGCAGGTTAGTGGTTTAGGTGCACCTAATTTTCCCGGCTAGTCCTGGGATTTGAGTCCATGACCTTCCACTCACCTGTCTGCTCCTCCGACCTTAGGTAAAACCGCTGGATCCAGAAGTGAGCTTGCAACTGTGAAGGCAATAGACCTTTCACTGAGAAGCAGGAATTCAATTTGAAACTGTGCAAAAAAAACAAGCAAAAAAAGTTTCAGATTTAAGCAAGGTTTCTGTTTGACTTGAATCAGGAGAAAAATAAGTGTCCACGACTTTGAATGACATGAGTGGATATGGAGTTGGCTGAACTAGTGCCATATGGCAGATGATGAGCATTGGGCCTCACCAGTGGGACAACCTGAGACCAGACGAGCCATGTCATGAGCACTTCACTCTGTGTCCACCTGTCCTGCTCAGAGTCTCTCACTGTCCTCTATTCAACTTCACTCTGTGTCCACCTGTCCCACTCCAAGTCTCTCACTGTCCTCTATTCAACTTCACTCTGTGTCCACCTGTCCCACTCCAAGTCTCTCACTGTCCTCTATTCAACTTCACTCTGTGTCCACCTGTCCCACTCCAAGTCTCTCACTGTCCTCTATTCAACTTCACTCTGTGTCCACCTGTCCCACTCCAAGTCTCTCACTGTCCTCTATTCAACTTCACTCTGTGTCCACCTGTCCCACTCCAAGTCTCTCACTGTCCTTTATTCAACTTCACTCTGTGTCCACCTGTCCCACTCCAAGTCTCTCACTGTCCTCTATTCAACTTCACTCTGTGTCCACCTGTCCCACTCCAAGTCTCTCACTGTCCTCTATTCAACTTCACTCTGTGTCCACCTGTCCCACTCCAAGTCTCTCACTGTCCTTTATTCAACTTCACTCTGTGTCCACCTGTCCCACTCCAAGTCTCTCACTGTCCTTTATTCAACTTCACTCTGTGTCCACCTGTCCCACTCCAAGTCTCTCACTGTCCTTTATTCAACTTCACTCTGTGTCCACCTGTCCCACTCCGAGTCTCTCACTGTCCTTGATTCAACCTTGCCTCTCGGCCTGCATTTCTGTCTTTCGGTCTGTCCATCTGTATGTCTGTGTTTGAGTCTCTCTCTCTCTGTTTATTTGCCTCAGGTTTTCAGGTTATAAACGCACTTTTTGAGTTTCCATTCTCTGTATCTCTGCCTTGCACTCTTTCTCTGTCGATCTGTCTTTCTTACCCACTCTCATCTCCTTTCTATACTGCCATGAGGTTCTTATTCCAATAGACAGCCAAAGTCATACCCACTTCCGGTTTAGGCATACGCACCAAGAGATTTCATCCGCCAATTTCCCCCTGTTTACATTTCACTATACTCTGCAGGCGATACAGTCTTTGTGACTAGCGTATGTGTGTCTATGTGAGTATTTGATGTGAATAATCCTTCTTCTGCTGTTCCCACCTCTAAACATGCTTCCCCCTCTCTATTGAGATGTGACAGATCACTGATCAGTATCAAACATCGGGAGCAGATATACTAAATGATGATACACACACACACACACACACACACACACACACACACACACACACACACACACACACACACACACACACACACACACACACACACACACACACACATACAATATGAGTGGCAGTTGAACATTTTCATCGCCGAATTAGGTTAGCAGACTTTGGAACTCTCCCTGAAATGCATCAGTGGCTGATATTAACAAGGGGCCGCTCATCCAGCGCAGCATTCACTTCACCTGACGCTATAGGCAGCCTTGTCGCTCCATGTAGGGCATATCTCATGCTAAGCCTTTGATTCTCCTTTTTTGGCAGTGTACGTTGGTGTGTGAAGAGAGGATGAAGACACCACTGGTGACGGGCGGGGGGGGGAGGGGGGGGGGGTAAAGGAATGCCATGGGAGCATGTCACTGAGCCAAGGTGATTTTATGACTAGGACTTGTTTGTGCATGGACTACACCAGTTGTTCCCAAACTCAGTCCTGTACCCCCACAAAAAAAAGCCTTCTGGTGGGTACCCCCTGTACCTCCAGAGGGTAGCCTACAGATCTTTATTATTATTATTATTGTTACATAGGCTACCCCAGACGTAACTGCGAGTACCCCTGCGGGTACACATACCGTGCCACTTTGGCACGGTATGTATAGACGAAACCAACGTAATCATTTGGCGTGCCTGTGTGACTTGTAGTGGCGTGCCTTAGCAAGTTGAACTATGTCACCAAGAAGCCAAGCATCGCACAGTTCTTCAGCTTGTTTCCCCCACACACACTGCTGTGTGTGACAGTAAACACATCACTGTGGTTTGAGATCCAGGTATGTGAGCAGATATAGCCTGTAGCCTAGCTAGTATCGAGTAATTAACACATGATATGGCTTATGACAGTTATGCCAGACCGGTCAGCCGGCATCTCTTTGAAAAGAGAAAACAGTTGAAGATAATTATGCTGACAAAGATAACAGAATGGTTCCTTGGCTTTTACTCATCTGTCTAAGCAGGGCCCACTTAGGAATGTCCATGATCATTATGGACCAAACATTCTTGTGGTCCTGAAGCTCTCTTTGATGTCTACCATTGGTTTTTCTTCCAAAAGTGCAACCGTTGTGCACATATTTATATCAGTGGAAATGAATCATAATGAGGGACTCGAAAATTGTTGCGATCCAATTATGTAACTTAGGCAAATCTGCATGGGTCGCGAATTTTCAAAATGCAGGGCGCCAGCAGGGGGGAAAACCCATTAATATTCATAAAAGAAACGCTATCTGATATGCGGATACAATATTCTGGCTCTGACACACACAGCGTGTGATCGTTTCGCCTTTGCGATGTTAAAGTAAACATTTGCTTATCGTTGTCAAACGATCAATGTTAATGTAGTAGGCTAGGAAGAAGAGATTGATGACGAGAATGTTCTGGGCAGTGGTTCTTGGTCCCTCAGGAGATGGACTGGGTTTCTATTTGACCAGTTAGTTGATTACATTCCCCTGGTGTCACAGGCTTCGTTCAGCCCCTCGCTTACAGCAGGTGGATGTAATTAACTAACAGCCAGAGTAGAAATCCAACAGGGCTCCTGGCTCCTGAGGAACCATCAGCAGCGAGCTGGTGCGACTCCAGGCTCCGAGGTGCCCATGTGAACATGGAGGAGCTGTTTGAAAAAGTGAACACTTTTCGGGTAAACTACTAGGAGATCTATTCCTGGCCGACATAGCGGGGGGGGGGGAGAAACTACACTTCCCCACACTGCGTGATACTCCTACAAATAAGACTTGTGCTGCCTATCACCAGTGATGGTATTGCCGAAAAAAGTCTGGCAGACAACTTCAGCAGCACACGGTTCGAAAACTTCAAAATCCCCAGGCAAGTGCTGCTCTTTTGGACGTAACGCACCCCCGCTGGCTGTTGGTGTCACTGCGGGAGCTGTCCAGCGGAAGCAGAGGCTGTGCCGCCTGCGGTCGACACGGGCACATTCCAGACCAAGCATGTCCTGAGAGCCACGTTCAGGGAGGAGAGACTGTGTTTTGGTCACACTCTGTGCATCAGTAGCCATAACTGTAAAAGACTATTATAGGCCTATACATTATTTTTTTCTGAATTCCCCCCTCCATTTTCTCCCCCAATTGTACTTGGCCCTCTGCCGATCTGGGGAGAGCCGTAGACTAGCACCACGCTTCCTCCGACACACGCGCAGTTGCCAGCCGCTTCTTTTCACTCGACAGCGGGGAGCTTCGCCGGCGGGACGTATAGCACGTGGGAGGATCACCCTATTCCCACCCTCAGTTCCCTTCCGCCCCGAACAGGCGCCCCCGACCGACCGTAGGAGGCGCTAGTGCAGCGACCAGGACGCATACCCTCAATCCGGCTTCCCACCCCCAGACACAGCCTGTATGGACACCCGACCAAGCTAGAGGTAACACAGGGGCGCGAACCTGCTGCGACCCTTGTGTTGGTAGGCAGGGAATCTACCAGTACACTAAACAAGAAACAATATGGCAAACAATCCCAGAATGCAATGCTCAATCACATGGTCTCCTGAGCTCTATATGATTTATTGATTGACTGTACATTCTTCAGTTGGTAGTGAGGAAAATATACATTTGGAAAAAAACGATATGTAAATTGACGTTGATTGATTGTGAGGCATGTTCAATGTAATGCCAGATAGGCTATCCACTTGACATTAAAACAGTCAAAAGAGATATATTAAAATGCATGAGGATGGCATATATACAAATCGTCTGGGTTGTTTTTGCTCGACTTCTAATGTGTTCTGTGATTGAAAAACATTCATGTTTAATAAGCAACAGCCTTTTATTGATTCTGGTCGCCTCAATAACTAAAGAACAGCTGAGACGAGATGAAAAGGAGAAGGATGATGAGAGCGACAGCGAGAGTAAAGAGTTCAGACCGTTGGGGAGCAAATTAAACCGAAGCACAACGGACCTCAACAGAACGAGCGAGCAAAACGTACAATCTGTAGTAGAATATGTATCTGCTTGCGATTAATTAAATTGTGGCTTTAAAACAACAATCAAAAATGATTCACAGTATCAGAGTTTGACTGATAAATAATCCTTATGTTTCACTTTAGTACTTCTCTGTTAGACTTATATTCAACAGTGGTTTCTTTGAGGGGCCTTGCAGCTCTGTTCATCACCCTGGAGAGAGGAGAGGGATAAAAAGAGTCTGTGTGAATCTGAGCGCTCTGTCTCTCTGAAAAACACAGATGCTGATGTTCCCAGCTAGAGATGCTGTCAGCTATTAGCCACAGAGCATTATTTGATTAGAACATCTAGTCCACTTGTGAGTTCCCTTTGAGGAGTTAATCTCCTGCTCCTCTGCACACACACGCCAGCAGAGTACAACGCTCCAGATCAACCATGTGGATATTCAGTGTGCAGTACATCAACGCCCCGAGGAAAGGCTGGACGCACATTTCAAATAACGGCTCTAATGTTCTAACGTGTTAACGCCAAGGGGTATTTGTCACTGCACAGAGAGAAGTTTTTGAAATAAATTGAGGGTTGTGGGGGAAAAACAAAGAGTGTAATTTTTTTTGATTCTTTTGAAATGTGAAATTCTTTAGAACTGGCATCTAGGCACTTTTTCACAGCTTGTGTAGCGTGTGCATGTCTGCACGGCTAGTGGTGAGGTTTATTGGCGCTAAGGGTGTCGAGTGCGCTGGGGTGTTATGCCCCCAAGACGATTTGTGACCCCGACGAGTGGGATTTAGGCATATTGTGCACCCGGGCTGCAGCGTTTACAGGAGGCCACTATCCTTGTCAGATCATATTCCTGAAGTTTGTTTGTTTATTCATTTATTTATTTATTTATTTATTTATTTATTTATTTATTTATTCATTTATTTGTAGAACAGATTCATATTAATGAATTGACCAGAACTCAGGATTCAAATGGTACTTATTGGGTGAACTAGCCTGGTATCCAGCCCCTATCCCCTATGAGTCACAGTTTTCAGCTCTCTTGGAATTTGTATGGCGATTCATACGATTATGATGTTATGAATTGCCATGCAAATTCCAAGAGTGCGATGGATAGGGGCTGGATGGATGGATGGATGGATGGGGTGAACCACATTGTTTAACTGCTCTTCAAGAACTATTGCTTTTTTTCTTCAATTCTTATAAATAAAATATTAGTTAATGCTTTTTTTTGGGGGGGGGGGGGGGCATTTCACCTTTGTTTTGTGGGGCGGTGGGGGGTGTTGTAAGTGCTCGTGTGCTTGTAAGAGTGTGTGGGATCACACGGAAGGGGTCCATAAAAAGTCAGCCGGGCGAATCACCCGTCTCTCCCAACCTCGTCCAAGTAGACCAGAAACGGGTCCCAAATAACCGAGAATTTCTTAAGCGAATTGGTCCTCAGGAACCGGAGTCTCTCCATACGCACAACCGAGACCATGTCCGTCAGCCACAGCTGAAAAGAAGGTGGATAGGGGGACTTCCACTCCTTCAGAATGAGTCTCTTGGCGACATTCGTCCCCTGTGTCAGAGACTGTTGCACAGCATTCGGGAGGAGCAGAGAGGATTCTGAACAGCCGAAGAATGCGAGCTCTGCCTCCGGCTGAAGAGTTATTTCATAGGCCTTACAGTACCAATCAAATATGTTGGCCCAGAATCCAGATAGCGAAGGGCGAAACCAAAAAGCATGGGATAGTGTACCTTCCAACACCTGGTGTGAGGACAGAAACATCTGGTAGACTCAAAGCCCTCCTAACTCGGTTTAGAATTCTGACAGAATTTTTGCACACTCGCCCTCTTGATGGGAGGAGTGTTCGCATCCTCTCTGGCAAGTATGTGAGTTATCAGCCTTGTTGGTAAAAAAAAATGTATTTTTCTTTCACAGAGAACGCTACCATCGTGGCAGAGGGTTTGATTCTCCATATAAATGTCTCTGGAGAGTGGTAGATGCCTCCATCACCTTTTTCTATTAGCGTCTCGATGATGGGCCCCCCTCGCTTAATAGAACACGCCATACAAATGTTCCAAAGAAGCAGGAGAAGAAAGGAAAAACAACACATTATGAACACTAACTGAGTAACAATGGTGTCTGTGCTTCGAGCCCAGGACAGATGCAAGCAATCATCATTTTGAACAATGCCTCCGAGAAGTAGGTCAGGTTTTCTGTCATTGTCGGCCTTTGAATGCAGCCGATCTATACTAGGAGGCTTAGTCAAGGCTCTCTGCACATGGCCTTGTGCGATACACTCGCTATGAACAAAGTTCAGTCCTAAACACAAGAAATCTCATTGTTTCTGCTATTACATAGTAATTACATAATATTTTGAATCCATATCGTCACCACCAAATATATGTCTATAGCTTTTCCAGGATGTACTGTAATTGTACCGTAATTTAATGATTTACAGCTGAAAACCACAGATTACTGTATGTAAACCACCATGGTAGAAATTAACCTATACTCATATAGGCTCTGTGTGATACACTCACTATGAAAAAAGTTAAGTCCTAAACACAAGAAATCTCAATGTTTCTGCTATTATATAGTAATTACATAATATTTTGAATCCATATCGTCACCACCAAATATAATGTATGTATATAGCTTTTCCAGGATGTACTGTAATTGTACCGTAATTGAATGATTTACAGCTGAAAACCACAGATTACTGTATGTAAACCACCATGGTAGAAACGAGCCTATACTCTCTGACGCATCATTATTCATGTATTAATGTGTTTGGCTCTCGTCGCCATGGGAACAGAGATTATCGAAATAATAACATCATCCAAATGAACCTGCCTCGAGGGGGACTTGTATTCCAGTCCGTGGTGGAGCAGGACTGTATTAAATTGTCAGCCGCATTGTAGCGGGGAAAATATTAGAGTTTTTGCTCAGAGATCCGTTGTTTGCAGTGAATTCCGTGGAAGCCTCTCTCTCTCTCTCTCTCTCTCTCTCTCTCTCTCTCTCTCTCTCTCTCTCTCTCTCTCTCTCTCTCTCTCTCTCTCTCTCTCTCTCTCTCTCTCTCTCTCTCGCTGGGATGAAAATTGGATGAAATTGAGAGCAGAAATTGGACGGTGGAATAAAGGCAATTAGTAACATAATCCACAGCAGGATCAAAAAGGGATTATTATTCTGTTGCATCACAGCAAGTGAAAGATGTTGCAGATCAAAGGCAGTGATTTACACCGGGACAATATGGAGATACATTATTGAAGCGGTTGAACAACGCGTGTGTGTGTGTGTGTGTGTGAGTGCGGGTATCCGGTGTCATAACTTGGGGGAAACGTTAGCCTCTCTTGCTCACTGGACCTGTGTAAACCAAGCTGGCCCTCTCATTGTGTATGTATTTGTTTGATTTCGAGGCAAGGGACGTCGCAATAAAGCCAAACTGGAAATGTGATCGGCCCGTGACTGATTGTAATTACTACGCTGTCTACGCCATTAACAATTTAATGTAATTTCAGATAGACCTTCCTGGAGAGCGAGAGAGCGAGACACACACACACACAGGGAGAGAGTGAGAGAGAGAGAGAGAGATACTGTAGGTGGGAGGGTCGATGGTTAGACTGGATGCATAGTCTATTATGTGTTTATTCTGCTAAAAAATAAAAAAATAAAGTCTACTAGCTACTTATAAAAATGTATTTGGAAGCCAGTTTTATTTGATTAACAGTGCAGGCTCTCCTGAGAGGATGATCTCAGGAGAGCACCATCTTTGCTATGATCTCCTAATGGTTGGATGATATATGTCTCGTCATCATCTACTCTTGGGATGTGAATGTAATCCCTATCAATGTCTGAGAAGGAACATCTCAGACTGCTGAGGATCATGTCAATGATTTGTGTGTGTGGTGGAGTGCTGCAGAACAGTAACCCCTGGGGGTCACCAGGAGTTCAAAGGGCATAGATACAACCTGATTTGTGCTCAGTGACTCGTGTGCATCCTCCGTTCTGCCCTGGGGGTGAAGATACAGGACAGGTCAGACGAGCATAATTACAACTAGCCCAGGATTACCAGGAGGCGATCAGTCATGTGGAAAAGCTGTGCTGTGTCTGGGTGACCCCCTTTTCCAGCTGCTGGTGCTACTGCATGCTAAACTCAAATGGGGATTCATGTAATGAGTCAGAGACAGACTATATGAAGCGAGGAATCTGTGTCTGTGACTGTGGTGTGTGTGTGTGTCTGTCCTAAACCTTCAACATTTTAATAGACACCTAACCAAAACACAGTGTTTATTACAGATTTATGACTAGAGAAACTCGACACACAGTGCCTGGCTGCATCTTCAGGTTTCCAGCATCCACATGATGTTTACCACCTCTACTGTTGACCTAACCTGACGCTGCCAGATGGATGGAGGTTCAGTTTCACAACCTACCTGCCTACTTGTGAACTCAATACCGCCCCATCTGGCGGAGTCAGGTTACTGTCGACCTGCTATCTCACCCTGAAGATGCCCTGCCCCACCCCCCCTAAGAAAGGCAAAAAAATGTGTGTCTGGTAGGGGTATATAGGGCACTACAATGCCATTTAGTAGAGCACATAGACAGTAAGTTCAAGTAGGCTATCTCAAGAGGTAGCTAGCAAGGCGCTATTAGGTAACTGCATATTGTGCATGGTGCATTGGTGATAAGATGCAGTTGCTTCAACATGTATGGTCAATGTAGTCCTCAAAACTATGTTCTAAATGTGTAGATTTTCATATATAAACATGAGCCCTCAAATGTCTCTATACCATGGTTACGCCCTAGGACCCGAGGACGTAATAGTGTCGGATTTGGTGCAATCTGGATACGTTCAATATGAATAAACTTTGACTAAACAAGTGAACATGGAACCACTCAGCTCTGTGTCTGAGTGCAGCGGGGGGCTGTTTGATGTAAACACGTCACAGCAGAGCGGGCGGGGCTTCAGGGCTCTGACTGGCTGTGTGGGGGGGCAAAGGTGCCCCCGCTCAGTTAAACTGCTTCAGATAGAAAAAGGAGCACACCCAGGAGAAAAACAAACAAACAAAATAAAAACTAAAAACATAGGCGGAGACAGTAAAACCAGCCAATAGGAGCCGCAGACATGTTTGATTGGCAGCAGAATGAACCAATGGAAGGATGTAAACTGATTCTATGTTTCAAGCTCAGTTAAGTCTCACTGGCAAAGTTTCTGAAGATTTTTTAGGCACATTTTGTAAGGGCACTGTGAGTGAGTGAGTGAGTGAGTGAGTGAGTGAGTCAGTGAGTGAGTGAGTGAGTCAGTGAGTGAGTGAGTGAGTGAGTGAGTGAGTGAGTGAGTCAGTGAGTGAGTGAGTGAGTCAGTGAGTGAGTGAGTGAGTGAGTGAGTGAGTGAGTGAGTGAGTGAGTGAGTGAGCGTGTGTCTGTCCTTTGCATATCTGTATAAAACTGCAGCTATAATTGTGACCACTGAATTTTGTAACCAACAAAATACAAATGGAATGACATTAACAACAAACACATGCACCCATCGTATAGCATTTTTCTGAAATGTCCCTTTTGCCTAATTACATATCATGTTGTTAAAACAATATTATCTGCACCCCCGTGAGGAAGAAACGCGGTGGTGTCACACCATTTTATTAAGCAGAACACCACTGTTTGTTGTTGCAACAAAGAAGCACACTCCATCATCATACAGAGCTGGGATTACACCATAATATACCTGAAGGGCTTGTGTTACTTCTGTGTGTTTGCTCAGCGGGCTAACTGCTGCACATAGCTGCGGAGGAGAGCTGAGGGAAAGCGTCTGATTGGAACAGCTGGGCTAGGTGAACGAGAAAGCTGACGCAATTATACAGTTATTGCTGTAATTAATCATAATGCTGTAAGTGTTTACACGGTGTAAAAAAACAAAATGTGGAGGTGTTCAGAAGTCTTCTTAAGTTCTATGCCAGTTGGCAGCAAGTAAACATTGCCCGGGCAACTGATTGATTCGTTGCACAATAGTGGCAAATATAGAATACATCACCCGGACCCAAAGGGCGATATCGATTCTTAAAAGGAGAGCGATTGTGTTTGATAAATGCTAAGGTTGGATCATGACATAGGACTTGCCAGAGGTGCAACGTTTGAAACTATTCCCATAGAAGCAGCAGGAAAGTTGAACTTTAATAATTGGATTTAGTAGAATGGAATTGGTGTTTGAACCTGAGCGAGATGTTTAATCATTCTGTTTGGCCGACTGTTCCGCAGAGTAATTCGTGCTAAGTCATCATATTTCAGCAACTCTAGCCAGTTAGTTACAGTATACTCGTCCTGTGGCACAAGGCTAATTAAATCAGCAATTAATCCTTAGTTCTTTTGACAGACAGGGGGGTAGGCATCTGGGTAGTGTCAAGGTTAAGGCGCTCGCCTCCCACCGTGGAGACCGGGGTTCGATTCCTGGCCCCCGACAGCGGCACCTCCGGCTTGGCCAGACGCAATAGACACAATATACCCTTCTCATGGGGGCCATTTTGTGTCAAGAAGGCAGGGTAAACACAGGTGCAAGCAAAACACTAATGAGAGTTTCAATCTTCCACGATTGGAAGTTGGAAACCCTCATTAGCGTTTTGCTTGCACCTGTGTTTATTCTGCCTTTTCGACACAAAATGGCCCCCGTGAAAAGGGTCCGTGTAGAAGCCGGTGGGCTATGAGTCCTGGTGGACACACTAGCCGCCTCTAGTCAGTCGGGACGGCGGTTCGGGGGGAGGGGAACTGGGGGGGGGGGGGGGGGGGGGGCTTGATAGCACAATCCTCCCACGGTTACGCCTCGGTGTCAGGTGAAAAGCAACGGCTGGCGACTGCACATATATCGGAGGAAGCATGGTGCTAGTCTACAGCTCTCCCCTGATCGGCAGGGGGCGTGCAGCGACGACTGGGACAGCAGGGGGAATTGGCCAAGTACAATTGGGGAGAAAATCTGGAAAGAAAAATAAATCATAAAAATGATTTTGTTTTTTACAGACGTTATTGTCTGAAGCATTGTTGCCACACTTGCAAACACTGTATATCGATTACAATACCTCAACTTATTTGCAGTCTGCTTGCGCAGTTGACTACTGAGGCTAACACGGAGCTATTTCTAGCCCAGTGGATCCTGGGGGGGGGATCTGTGTTTACGTGACACGCAGCAGTGCTGAAATACTATAATGATGACTTTAAAGAGCTCCTTAAAGGAATTGTTTTGTCAGCACAGATTCCTTTTTTGTTGGCCAAACCCAGACTGGTTTCGGATGAAGAAAGATAGGATCAAACAATACAACAGGGAGTTCCTGAGTGGGGAGTGTGCGTGCAGTTACATGTAACATGATTACGCGTGAGTCCTGGAGCATTTCCGTGTCAACAGCTTTCACTCACACACATGGAGGCTACCATAATTAGCCTACCATACTGTACATGCAGTGTTGGGCAAGTTACTTTCAAAATGTAATATACTACTAGTTACTTTCATTTTCATCAGTTACTTTACAATGTTACTGTCTGTGTAGAGTAACTCGTTACTTATTACACTACTTTTGCATTACTTTCACCAAAGCAATAGCAGCAGCAGAATGACATCGCTGCCCCCCAAAAATAATTTAAACCGCCTTGAAGTCAGTGTAAAAACAATCCAATATTCTAAATGTTATTCTTTTCCTTTGTTATTGTCATCTATAGTGCTTATTTGCATGATAACACACAATTTGATTTGGAAATGATTGTATCTTTATTTAAATATGTGCTTTGATTAAAAAAGAGGTAACTCAATTTGTAACTTGAGTTACTTGACAAAGTAACTGGTATAATATTACTGAAATCCTATTTGTAATAAGTTATATTACTGAGTTACTGCTAAAAGTAATATATTACATGTAATATGTTACTTTTGTAATGAGTTACCCCCAACACTGCATACATGCAGAGGGTTAGGGGTTGTCATGCATACAGAGCGTACAAAAACAACAACTTTGTCAAGCAGACAGCAATACACTGAGGAGAGGAGAGCAGAGAGGTGGTTTCCTGTGATCATTCACAAAGTTGTGAAATGGAATCACTCTTAACAAAACCAGTGCTACAATCGTAGCAACTGCCACTCAAGGAAGCTTTGCATAGGCTAATTTGATATAGTTTAGCAGTTAGGGAAAGTGACGTGACAGTATCAGTTTGATCTACAAGTCGACGCAGGTTCTTCCCGCTCGAGGTTGTGATTCGGGCGTGTTACCTCACCAGCCCCGAGCCGGTCTCCACAGGTGATGCTGCAGGCTTTTGATCTTCAAAGCTTTCAACTACTTGATAAGGTGGTTGTATTTGATCTGAGAATCCCCTCTGCCTGTCTGTCTGTCTGTGTGTCTGTGTGTGTGTCTGTCTGTCTGTCTGTCTGTCTGTCTGTCTGAGTCAAAAGGTGAATTTCAAAATGCAAATTAGACTTATCTGAATCTGACTAGGAATATAATTATCCAATAAATAAGATAAGATCAATAAGAAATATGTACTGTACATGGTGATATGCAGTGAGAATCCAATGTGTTATAAAAAAATAAAGCGCTTCTTTTTTAATAATTATTGGTGATTTTCTTTCACAAACAATTTGCATATTTTCACAGATATACACTGAGCATTGCATGTTTGCTTAAAGGAAGGTGATGTAACCTGAAGCGGTTTCGTGACGTCTCGAGACAAAGGCGAACATTTGGACACAAAAGTCGGGAGATTTACTGATGAAAATGTGTGACTCCTGGCTATACTGGGATGGCATTGAAATGTTTTACATACATCATATGGTTACGATACGCTAAGCCTACACAGACAGCATGACAGCCATGACTCTCAATGGCCCTCCTGTAAATGAAGGTTAACACACCTGATAGAGAATGATTTGAATGGGCATTTGTGCAGAGTGCATTCGTCTATACAACAGAACTGCCAATAATAGTGTAGTGTAGGGTTTAACCTTGGATTGAGATCTACATTGAGACAGAAAGCTTTCCAAATAGAACAGGATTAGGAAATCAAAATTGAAGTGGTTCTCAACTGGCTTTCCACTGCCGAATATGATTCACAACGCAACAAGTTCAAACTTGCAACTGCTTGCAACGCTCTGCATCTCTGAGGCCATTTACACCTGGCGTTAACATGCGTTTTCTGTGATCAGATTGTATTTTATCACTTCAGCCTGATTCCATTTACACCTGGCGTTAACATGCATTTTCTGCAATCTGATTGCAATCATATTGCAGAAATGGCTGTCCTCTCAATCCGCATAAAGTTGCTGTATCCAGATTGAGAGGACACATTGCATTTACACTTGTGTTCAATGTGTACACAATGCATCCCTGACCACCTCCGGAGGTGGTTTGGCCGATCAGATTGCAATCCTTCTTCAATGCGTTTTTTGGGGGTGTTTACACCTGCACTTTCAAGGGATAAAGCACAATCTGATTGCAATCTGATCACAGAAAACGCATGTTAACGCCAGGTGTAAATGGCCTCTCTGGCTAAATGGCTGGAGTCGAGATGAGATGGGTCTGTTCAGACCGCTGCAGCTTCGTTCTAGAAACAGTTTCGTTGCATTGCGAATCATTAGCGTGAACATATATACCTGATGTAAAACGTTTGGATCCCAGATGTATCCAGCAATTTAATGCTATTCCTAGTTCTTACATCATTTTGTGATCCAATCATGTTATAAGATCGAATAAATGTGTTGTAAACTTGTCAAGGAAACATTGGTTGTGCCTTAAACAGTCTTTCCCCCCCCTTATCATGCCAAGGTAAAATATTTTATATAAAGTTATAAAACATTGTTTGTACAATATTTACACAGGACTTCAGATTGAGTCGTCCTCAGTGAGTTGCTCTCATCACTATGTAATACGGCTGTTATTACTGCAATGCCAATACTCAGTTTGCACCTTACGTTGGGTTATTTTTGGTCATACTTTTGGTATTAGAAAGGTAGAATAACAATATTATGTGCCCATTTAAATGAAAGAAAGCGCTACTGCTGACATATTGACATTTAAACATAATTACAGCACATTGCATTATTTACCACAATAATAACAATCATATTACCCAGGCAAAAAGAGCAACTTCATGTCGCAACTACAGTGTACTCTTCACAGTGAGCAATGTAAACATTCATGTAAACAGTGGTGGTGCGAGCTTGTGTGAGGGCATTGTTTTGAGTGTCAGATGTTTGAGATCTGCCTGAGCTTTCTGTCCACAACCTGCATGGAGTCACCATTCACCTTGAGGGGTATCTCCACCTCCAGTCTTTTCTTCTTCCTGGGCTTTTTAAGCCTCTTACAGCACATGTAAGATGTCAGCGCAACGACGACTGCAAAGAGCCCCAGGCAGACGACCGAGAGAGCGATGAGCACAGGCTGGCAGGGGAACAGCTCGTACCTCTCGGGCCTCTCCGTCAGCTGGCCGATGTACCAGGGCCTCTCCTCCACCTCCACGTCGGCCTCTCGGCTCAGCAGACTCTGGACGTAGCTCTCGTTGCTAACCGTCTCGTTGACAAAGAAGTTGACCAGGACCGTCGCGTGGAGGGGCTCCGGCTGACCGTGATCGCTGACCTTCACCAGGAGGCTGTAGAGGCCGCGGGTGCTGAGCTCCCGCTTCAACGTGATGTTCCCCGTGTCGGGGTCGATGGCGAACGAACCCGGCTCGCCGCCACCTTTCCTCTTGATGATGCTATAGGCGATCACCGCGTTCATGCCGGCGTCTTTATCCACAGCGTACACCTCGGTGATGGAGGTTCCCGGTACTGTACTGGGCAGTACCAGCATGTAGGACTGATTGGACTGGGGGAACAGAACAATCGGCGGGTTGTCGTTAACATCCAACAGCAGCACGGTCACCATGGCGACGCAGGAGAGCGCAGGAGAGCCGCCGTCGGCCGCCTCGATCCACAGCTGGTACGTCCCCTGCTGCTCGCGGTCCAGCGGGGTCTTGGCCCTCAGCGCGCCGCGGCCCGTGTCGATCATGAAGATGTCGCTGCCGTTGAGGATGGAAAGCGCCACCCAGCCGTTTTCCCCGGCGTCGGCGTCCGTGACGGAGAGGACCCCGATCTCCCCGTAGCCCGGGAAGTTCTCCGGCACGAAAAAAGTAAAGTCCTTATTGATGAAGCGCGGACTGTTGTCGTTGCGGTCCTGCACCGTCACCAGCACGGTAGCGATCGACTCCTGCCTGGGCGTGCCTTTGTCCACCGCCCTCACTATGAGCCGATATGTCTCTTTCTCCTCGCGGTCCAGCGAGGTGGCCACGGACAGGACGCCGGTCACACGGTCCACGGCGAAGACGCCGGGGGCGTCGCCTCCCAGGAGGTAGACGACTTCCCCGCGGCCTTCGGCGTCCTGGTCTGTGGCTCGGAGTTGGGCTAGGAAGGTATTGGGAGGATTGTTCTCCTCCACAGATATCTCCAGCAGAGACTGCTGAAACACCGGCGCGTTGTCATTCTCATCCAACACCTGCACCTTCAGGACGCTCTTGATGACGAGTCCTCGGGTGCTCTTGGCAACCACTATTAGCTCATACTCCTGGGTCTTCTCATAGTCCAAGGGCTCAGTGGTCTCCAGAAGGTACTCATTCTTTAACAGCTTGTAGGGGGCTAGCCTGAATGGGCCAAACCCCTCCAAATGACAGTCCACCCTCTGGTTCACATCAGTGTTTTTGACGGTGAAAAAAGCGATGGGAGAAAACGCCGGCTCCGACTCCTTCATTGTCACGACTCCACCTTTTTCCGCCGCAATGTATCGCGGTACGACAGCAGGGGGCGCTGTCACCACTTCGATGATACGGAAAGTGACAGTGGCGACGGCGGGTATGCAGCCGGGGCCGTTGGCCAGGGCGGTGAGCTTGTAGAACTGGGTCGTGCCAACGTCTATTTTCCCCGCTAGCTTGATCACTCCTGTGGTTCTGTCCAAACGGAACAGGCTCCTGGTGTCCCATGGCACGCGCTCGCTGTAAGCGTAGCTGATCTGGGCGTTAGCGCCGAGGTCGAGGTCCACGGCGTGCAGTCGTGCCAAATGTGCCCCTTTGCTGGTATTTCCATACACAGTGACGTTAATGTGCGACTCCGTGAACCGGGGGCAGTTATCGTTCACGTCAGTCAGAACTATCTTTAAAATGGCCGTGCCCAGAAGAGGAGGGCTCCCTCCGTCCTCTGCGATAATGTCCGTTACGTACTCCGCCTGCGTCTCTCTGTCCAGCGCTTCTGTCACGATGAGAAAGGGAGTCAGCTCGCCGCCCTCGTTCTCCTCCACGTCCAGCGTGAACTTGCCAAAGTCGTTCACCAGCCAGTAGGTCTGCACCCCGTGGGGACCCAGGTCCGGGTCGACCGCCGACTGCTCCACGGCGTAGCGAGCGTTGACCGGCGCGTTCTCCGGGACGAGCACGCGGATCTCCTCCACGGGGAACCTGGGCCTGTTGTCGTTCACGTCCTCGATGGAGATCTTCACCTTGACGAGCTGGAAGTACTGCTGAGGTAAGACGAACACGTCCAGCGAGAGGACGCATCCTCCTCGTCCCGCCGAGACATCAGAGGGGCAGAGGGTCTCCCTGTCGATCTCCGTAGCCGACGTGTAAAGCTCCCCCGTGGTATTATTTAGGTTCACGTACTGTTCACTGACCTTCTTTTGAGGCAGACTGAATGAAAAGGGAGGATCAACGGTGAAATCCAACTTTAAGTCTACTCCCATGGCCCCTATGAAGGTCCCCTTCGGTAATCCCTCCTTTATCTTATAGACGAGCTCTTTTGCTTGGCTGAAATGTGCAAAACAGGAGAAAGGGCTGGTGTAAAGCAAGAGGATGCACAAGCCCTGCAATATAGGATAATTAAAGATAATTCAGTTTAATAAGTGAGTTGCAGCATACTGTTCAACAATGAAATGTCGCTTTCAAAAAAATAAGTATTTCTGATGTGATAAACATTCAACTATAAGGAAAGACAAACCTATGAGTATTGTTTATGAATAAAATACGTCAATCTCAAACATTTTATAATAATGAGACAATTGAACATCTAACACAACACTACTGATGTTCCTAGTTATAGCAGTTACTATGCTCCTTAGACACCCATGTAAAATCTCTCTCTCTCAGAATTACAATCAAACTTACCCATAATCCTCCTCTTTTTATAAGGCTGGGGTTTTTGTTGTGGAGCATTTTGATGTCTTGGTCCAACACTTTGCTTCTATAGCAGGAAGAGTGACACGTTAAGTAGCCCAGGCATGCTGAGTGTTGAGCAGCGTAGACCTCTGCTGAGAGCTTTGCCTTATTGCTGTCTGACTTGAACAAGCCATTCATCCCAGCGCTGTCTCAGGACACTCCCACCATATGCAAATCAGTCCCTCGTGCTAGCCAATGAGAGCTGATGGATACTGGGGAATCAGTTTTAGTTTGGAGCTTGCTTATACCATAGGCACACACTTACACACACACACACACATATACATATAGGCTATATACACTTTCTCTACACACAGCATATGCTGCTGGCTGTTCATAGTATGCTGCGGTCAGGAGCAACAATGCACTTGCTTGTTTGCCTCCAGCACTGTCAAGGGCATCAGATCAGTGTCGCTCTGGCAACACAAAGTGAGCTTAGAATGAAGAGATGAGAGATAAGCATAAAGAGGTGAAATATCTACTGCCTGCAGATTACTATAATCCTGTATTAGTTAAAAACAGGGTTCAGAATAAATTACAGCAACAGCAATAACAGTATTATGACATGGAAGTATACAAAGAATTGTATGTATGTATATATATATATATATATATATATATATATATATATATATATATATATATATATATATATATATATATATATATAGGTTGGACTATACATACATAGCAATAGCAATATATTGTACATACATACATATGAGACTATATATATAGGTAGAATATATAGTCTCACATGTATGTATGTATATATATATATATATATATATATATGTATGTATGTATGTATGTATGTATATATATATATATATCAAATATAGATATATATATATATATATATATATATATATATATATATATATATATATATATATGTATATAGATATACATACAGACAGACAGATAGATAGATAGATAGATAGATAGATAGATAGATAGATAGATATACATAGCCTACATAGATACATACATACAGTACATACATATATAGATAGAGAGATAGATAGATAGATAGATAGATAGATCAATAGATGTGAATTTGCAAGTTGAAGCACACATTTAACTGAATATACAACCGTTCATTTCTCATCATTTACAAACATTCCAAACAGCCAAATCATACAGCTTAAAATATATATTTGTGCATGATTAACTCTGCAAAAATGAGAGTGAAAAAAATTATCTTCAATCCAATGAAGCACCATGAAGCCAGTGGTGAGCTGATCTCAGCACGGTAAGTGATGCTACACAACCCTCTAATCCGCATGTGTTCTAAATGCCGAGCCAGCTGTTTGCTGGGATTGGAAGCATACTGCTCCGAGAGATTGAAGTTCTCTGGAAAAAGGATTGAGACAGTCACACACACACACGCACACACACACACACACACACACACACACACACACACACACACACACACACACACACACACACACACACACACACACACACACACACACACACACACACACACACACACACACACACACACACACACGTTAGAGTTAGATCTTTGCTTTTCTCCAGCATCATATTAGGTCTGGTGCTTAGAGAGTACCAGGGCTGGCAATGGACAGTGTCATGCATCCCTTGCACGACCTTCATAGTTTAGTGAAAATATAGAGATTTCAATCAAATTCTGGTACATTCATATATATGAAACAAAATAGTTTAAAAGAGTTTGTCAAGCTTCCTATTAACATATTTGTTGGCACAATAGAAAAAATTCAAACGGTTTGTTATTTTTTGTTTTTGCTCCCACTGAAATGTTTTATGGTCAGTCACGATTCAGCAGCTCGCGTGTTGGCTTGGTTCCAGCTTTAAAGCTTGTTAGATAAGGAGATTTCAAAATGGAGGACATGGATGGGGGAACTCACTTCCGGGCGCTGGAAACGTCCAGGAAAGTCACGTGACCGTTGAGCTCTAATTGGTTAGTCTTTGGAGTGTGGGAAAGGAACGAGTGGATCAGGGAAATCAGCCATTTTTAGAGCCTCCTCCTCGAGGTGTGGAGGTGTGGAGGTGTGGAGGTGTTTGGCTGTTGATCATCTGGCGAGGGGACTCAGCCCAGAGAATGTGCTATAAATGGCTCAGCAGAAATAGCCCTGTTGCCAAAATGTGATTAATCATGAAACCAAGCTGCTCTCCGACACCTACAAATGGGCAACTTTAAAGATTTTTTCTTTTACACAAACTTTAATACAGTGCTACTCTAGGGCTATATTATACCTGTACAACGTAAATGTTGGATTTTATATGAATGTTTATATCTTTAGGAGTATGCGCATTAAACTACACAATTCAGTTTTTTTAAGATCCCACAAATAATTAATCCATATAAATTTTGAGTAGCTTATATCTAGATTATGTTCTTGAAGGATTTGACGAGTAGTTGGAAAATATTTGGTAACCTTTTCTATGAAGGCCATATGTAGAATACATTATGAGCATATTCATAAGACATTATAATTCATTTACAATGCTTTATAAAAACTATTTCTAAATGTTTATAAGATGCCTGACAATTTATAACAAGGTTTATAAAGTATTGTAAGTGTTGGACATAATGTATATCATAATAAACATCAATAATAAGCTATAGCATGACTTTGTGAGCTTTAAGTGACAGCACTATAAGGTTATTAACAATTGTGTGATACAATTTGACCTATCACTGTCCCTGCATGGGATACTTTTTGCATTTTATTTTTTACATTTGCTTAAGTCAAGTCAAGTCAGGTTTATTTGTATAGCCCTAATTTCACAGGCATGTCTCAGAGGGCTTCACAGAAAATATGTCTAGCTAATTCTAGCTGACACAAAAGTAGCATATTACAGTAGTAATAATAACACATTGAACAATCATATGATAGAGAAATATAGAAAATATAGAAATGTAGAATAGAATGGGTGCCATGCTTTAGGGTAGAATGTGTGCCATGCTTTAGAATAGTGGGGGAGGAGAGATCAGGAAAGGGAGGAGGTGGGGAGGGTGCAGGGGAGGGAGAGCAGGGGGAATGTGAGAGAGGAGAGAGCAGGAAAGTGATGAGGTGGGGAGGGAATGGGGAATGTTATTGGAGAGGCTTATAGCCTAGAGGCTCTGGCTGCAGTTGCACCATGTGGAGTATTCTTGCCGGCAGGGATGCAGCTTCTCTCCCCGCACTCGGTCCGGTGATCATAAACTGGATAATAATGATTTGTCCGCTATTTTCACATCCTAAAGTAACTAGTAACCTTTAAATGTCAGTCATTTTAACTGCGTTACTAAATTTGAAAAAGTAATGAGTTAGATTACTAGTTACTGCAAAATCAGTTTAATTACACTCCCAACACTGAATGACATGAAAAAAGAAAGATTTTTTTTTACCCAATAAAACAACAACACACAGATCAATCAAAAAGTTCACTGCAAAGTGTGGCATGTATGTGCATTAAAGCATGTTTCACACTGAAGGAATCAGACCAAAGTGGAGTAATGACTGAACGAGTCAAGCTCAGAGATCTCAGAGAAAGGCAGATAAATCAATATTGTCATTCAGACCTGGGAAAGGTGTGGCTTTAAGGCTTATACGATCCAGAAGGTTTCTTTGTGGAGAAGATAAAGCCACAACTTTCCCACGTCTGAATGACAATATCGATTTCTTCCTCTGAGATGGGCTTGACTTGTTCTTACTCCACTTTGGAATAGATTCCTTCAATGTGAAACATGAATTATTTAATGTATACATCTCACACTTTATGGTGAACTTTAGATTTTTTTCCCCTTCTGTTTATTGGGTAAGCATTTTTTCTTTATTTTTTCATATAAACTTGGCAATGATGTGGTTGTATGATATGCTTCATGCTTTAAAATATACTTTGTGTACATTATTGTCTGAATATTGTTGGTTGGTGTCGCTATATTAGGATGACGTGTACTTGGTGTCATGACCTTTGCACCCTATTTATTGATGTCGCTTTATAATGACATGTAGGCTACCTGCTGTCATGACCTTTACACACTGATGAAGGCTGAGCTGAAACCAGTGGGCTAGCTCGTAGGCCCATTTGTGCACAAACCTGCATTCTTTCGAATGGCCTGCAGGGGGTGACTCCCCTGGCTGCAGAAATAAATGTTTTACTATGTTACTATGTAACTATGTTTTGGGGCGTGATTGACAGGTCGCCTGTCCAGTGATCTCGCAGCTTGCCAATCGCGGACCAATAGCAGGCCGCGCTGCGGCTCTTCCCATCCAAATTCACATCACTTCTGTCTCTGAATAACCAAGATGGCGATGATGGTGAAAATGACAACCTCAAGGCTTCAAAATGTGAGTCCAACAACCACTGGGTGACATCACGGGAGCTCCGTCCATATATATAGAGAGAGCCAAAGCCACGCCCACTTCCGGTTTAGGCATACGCACCAAGAGATTTCATCCGTCATTCATTTTTCCATAGACATTTTGTCAAATGCTTGTAAAAAATTGTTTTACTTGGTCAAACCGAGCGGTTCACCTTTTTCGGACGGACAAACATGTCTTTATCATCACACGACACAACCCGACACACACATGCTGCCAGCCAGCCAGATTTGAATAGTTTTTAAGTTTTGATCCGAGTGAAATGTTATAGCCTGATGCTATAGGCGATTACAGCATTCATGTGTCCTTATCCACAGCGTACACCTCTGATACCGATGCTCCTGCAGTCTCCTGTCAGCTCCTGCCAGCATGTAGGACTGATTGGACTGGGGGAGCAGAACAATCGGCGGGTTGTTGTCAACATAGCAGCACGGTCACCATGGTAACGCAGGAGAGCGCAGGCTCGCCACCATCGACTGCCTCGAGCCACAGCTGGTACGTCCTGTCCTCTATCCACCACACAGGCCACTTGAAAGAAAGTTAGCAACCGCTTCTATCAGCAGCACATCTGTTCTAATGCAGTCAAGAACGAATAAGAGGACTTCCCAAGTGGACTGCCTTAGCCTATTATGCTTTCAAGGATAAGTGATAAGAACAACAAACAACACGTGATCACAAAATAACTCCTGAAAAGCCCTCCTGCATTGACATCAGAGATTGTAGATATCCAGTGTAAGAGGATCTCAGAGTGGCATTTTCCTTTAAAATATTAGTCATAAATCTAATATTTCAGGAAGGTCAGAATAGCTGCATACTATATGACTAGAAGTCTGACTGAATATTTGACTACTATAATAGCCTACAGCTGTTTCTTCGTATTTTTCCAGGCTTAAAGGGACAGCTCACCCTAAAATCCAAAATACATATATTCCCTCTCACCTGTAGTGCTATTTATCCATCTATATAGTTTTGTGTTATTTGCCTGAGTTTTGGATATTTCGGCCGCAGAGTTTCTGCCTTCTCTCCAATACAATGGAACTGGATGGCACTCGGCTTGTGGTGCTCAAAGTGCCAAAGAAATACATTTGATAAACTCAACAGCAATGTCTCTTTCCAGAAATCATGACCCCGTTACTCAAGATAATCCACAGACCTCGTTATGAGCAGTGTCATGTAGGAACTATTTTCTTTTGACCAAACTACACCCAATAGCTGCTAGCTAGTTCCTACAATAGAAAATAGTTCCCACATGAAACTGCTCAGAACAAAGTCTGTACATTATCTTGAGTAACCGGGTCATGATTTCTGGAAAGAGACAATGCTGTTGAGTTTTTCAAATTTATTTTTTTGGGTGCTTTGAGCACCACAAGCCGAGTGCCATCCAGTTCCATTGTATTCAAGAGAAGGCAGACATCTCTATGGCCGATATCTCCAAAACTCAGGCAACTATCCCAAAACGATATAGATGGATAAACAGCACTACAGGTGAGACGGAATATATGTATTTAGGATTTTAGGGTGAGCTGTCCCTTTAAGGCCTAATCTGATACTATACAACTACAACTGGAACTACAACTACCACTACACCTACACCTACTGCTCTTTGCACTCCTCTTCATCCTACTACTATTCCTTTGTCTTCTAGCCTGGAGGCTTTATGTGGAAAACGTTTGAAATGTCAAGGCCACTGATGCAATGTGGCTGTCAAGCTGATAGCAAGAGCGCCAGCTCATTTAGCATAAATAGAGCTTGGACAACTTTGACTTGCCTCGTATGAAAATCATGAGCAACAGACTAGTGGACTGGGAGAACTTGAGTAAAATGGATGTTCTCTGAGCAGTTTAAGAAAAAAGGCAAACAATGTTGTTCTCCTCCTATAGCCGTTATATTCTCTGTAATATTGACTAATTGCCTGCTAATTGTAATTAGCAACCTAATTTGGATTATTCCAACTCAGTAACACAATTTACTTTTTTGACATCAGAATCTTCAGAATAATAAGATAAACATGTCATGCCCTAACACGTTGTATTAGCCTAATAGTGTAATATTCAGTGCATGCGGCTATATCAACTCAATTTTGCGTCTTTGCTTGTTTTGTGTGAATTATCATATGCGGTGTGTATTTGTGTGACTATAAAAAAAAAAGTAATATACAAAGGTCGATTATGGCCAAGATGCAGTATTGGTCTTAATTGCATCGTTTGCTGCAGCCCAGCCTCATGTGTGTGAGATGAGGCTGAGTAATCTCTGCCCAGATTTGCCGACAGATGTCCTGTTAACCTTGGTCCCCCTTTTAATCAAAGTGCTGCTAAGCTAAGTTGCTAGCTGGGAGGGAGGTCTGTGGCTGCTAAAGAAGATGGATAACATGGCCACACGGAAATATAGTGTCAGGAGACGCATGGGCTTGGAATCATGCGGGGTGGAGGGCACTGTGAAGTCATTAACGTTACAGTGGCATTACTTGGACATCTGCATTAACAGTCTGAAGGAACCTTTGACGCATCAGGATGATTCCCTTATTCGGTTTACAAGGCTTTCATTTGAGTTTATTCATCTCTAGGGTAAGTTGCCATTCAAGGGCCAGTGGCGCCGGAACGAGTTTGCAATAAGGGGGACACAATTTTTTTTATAAAAAAAAAATAAAAAAAATTGCTCTTATTTTCCACGGCGCCCATGAGGGCGCCGACGAAAAATTGATGTTTTTATGGACGTTTGGATGATTTTTAGCCATATTTAGATGAATATCTCATTTTAAATTAACATTAGGATTATACTGTAGTGATGTAATTATTCAGTATTTTTCCTTTTCTCACTCACTTGGTGACCTGCTCTCCCTTTAGGTCATTTTACAATTACACTACAACAGACAGCAACACAGGCAGAAACACTGAACTTATTATTATTATTATTATTATTATTATCACTTCGAAACACAGTGCAAAACTTGTCATCTCAACACAAAAATAAAATAACAATAACCGTATACGATTATAGCAGCAGCCAATGACAGTGAGTGCAGTACAGAGTCCAGGTCTGTCTGTCTCTCAGGTGTAATAATCCCACAATGATCACGGCTTTAACAAGTGTCACAGGCTGTGTAAACAGTGTAAAGTGGGCTCTCTGTAACTTGATCCCTGGGTCTGTCTGTCTCAGGTGTAATAATCCCACAACGATCACGGCTTTAACAAGCATCACAGGCTGTGTAAACAGTGTAAAGTGGGCTCTAAGCGTCAGGGGCAGTTGCCCCCTCAGATTAAAAAAAAAAAAAAAAAAATTTAGGGGGACAAAATTTTAAGGGGGACAAAATGTCCCCATGTCCCCCTTGTTCCGGCGCCAGTGTCAAGGGCGTTCAATTCAATTCAATTCAATTCAATTCAATTCAATTCAATTTCAAATGATTCAAATTTAATTCAAATTAAAAATCATTCTGATGAAGGTCGCCATGACCAAAACGTAATACATATAATAAATCTACTGGCAGCAAGTCTCTATAAAGCAGTGTGTGGACTCTACTTTATATTTTATTTGACCTGCACCTGCTAACTGAAGAGTGGCTGTGCGGATTTGCTTTTGAATATGAGACACACAATACATGCAGCTACTGTAATGATATAAATATCTATATTGCCAATCTGTGCCGTGGAGCAGCTTTCAAAACATGAAATCTTGAACCTTTCTAAAGTGACTTCTTGAAAACCACAAAAATTCTAAAACAAAGCGATAGCAAACATGTTATCCCCCCATATAAATAATGCAGTCTCCTTCCTGCTCAATCGGCATAACAACATACCTTGTTTTGACCATATGTTCACCATGTTTCAGAAAACAATCCATGTTGCAACTTTAAGTTTAATATAGAGGGCCACAACAGTCCCAATGCGATTATGCTATTCAATTGGACAGAAATGCCATTCAGTCCTTATTAGGGATGTCACAATATATCGTCCCACGATATATCGCGATATCAAAACGTGACAATATATATCGTTGAGATGAAATCTCATATCGCGAGAAAAAGAAGCTGAACATGGTGGCACTGATCTGCATCTGATTGCATGCTCGCTCTCCTTTTCATTGCTTTGTTTGAACAGACGAGGGACGTTACAGACACGGAGGATGAAAATGGTGAAATCACTCAAATTAGCGTGGAGGATGCCCCCTCAACATACAAATCGATCGCAAAAAAATATTGTTAAAATATCGTATCGTATCGTTATCGTGAACCCAATATCGTGTATCGTGAACTGAGTGTATCGTGACACCCCTAGTCCTTATGTATTTTACTAGTCAGAATATAGACTGAACTAAGGCAGAAGGGCCATAGAGCATAACTATGCCTTTGCCATACCCATAT
>NC_139651.1:1295330-1355330 GCF_964638095.1 Poromitra crassiceps | reverse complement strand
GATGATGAAAAAAATCATCACATTTTACTAGTTAAAGATGGGATCCTCACTGATTCATGCCTAAGAGCCGCTGTAACCTCCCACCAACTCCATGATGAATTCGCCAGTCATGTCTTTCAGCAGTCCTCCCTCTGTGTGATTGTCAGCATCGTTTACCCCTGCCATATTTTCTCACTTTGCTAATTTACCCGCAAGGTGAGCAGGATGCTGCGAAGCTCCTCAAAGTCCTCTGGCTCCAGATGTCTGGACCAGATGTCCCATTCTTTTTGCAGTGGTCCTGTGATTTTATTTTGTATCCATCTCTCTCTAGCACTTTACCTCTGTACTAAGCCCCTCAACCACACACACACACACACACACACACACACACACACACACACACACACACACACACACACCATCCCTTCATGATGGGTCGCTGGACAGACGCATAAGCACGCACGCACGCACGCACATTTCTCCCACAACAAATCATAATTGATTGATTGATTGATTGATTTTTTTTACATGATCCCATTTCAACCTAATTCTAAGAAAATTTCGCAAAATTTATTATTTGCAAATTAAACTGCACATAGTTACAGATGCAGCCATCTTGAATTGACAGGGTGCTGACAGGGCCCATCCAGATCCATGGCAGATTAAACAAAAACTTAACAGAAACTTAACTTAATATACTTAAACTTAACTTAGACTCACCACACATCAGCATTAGGCTGGGTAAACAACCCAGCCTCCACGTGACCTCTATCATAGATAGAGGTCACGTGGAGGCTGGGTTTACCCAGGCTACATCAGCAGGGTGGAGAGTTGTGGACTGAATGTGCCAATTAAGTAACGAGGGATGATTAGGTGGCCATGATTGAAGGAAGGCCTGAGTGGGAATTTACACCCCTACTCTTGCGAAGAGTGCCGATGGGATCTTTAATGACCACAGAGAGTCAGGACCTCGGTTTAACGTCTCATCCGAAGGACGGTGCTCACTCACAGGACAGAGTCCCTGTCTCTGCCCTGGGGAGATTATTCATCAGACCAGATTATTCATCAGACCAGAGGGGAAGATTACCTCCTACTGGTCCTCCAACACCACTTCCAGCACCAGTCCAAGGAGGATCCTAGACCAGACTAGCTTCCCAAGGAAAGCCAGTAATGTAATGCAGGAGCCACTGGTGCGGTTAATGGATCAAGACCAGGTTCTTTCAGGATTGGAGTGACCCGTGCCCGAGCCCGATCTTCTAGCGGAGCACCTGCATAGTTAGCTTGTCTTGTGGTTAACACGTTAACTGCCAGCGACGTATGCATACGTCAAAAAAAATCCAGCGCTTCACTGCCAAGGACGTATGGATACGTCAAAAAAATCGTTTTTTTTTTTTTGACGGTGGGGCGTTGATCAATCCCTTTTACGTCTCCTGTACAATTATTGGAGGTATTGAATGTGTATAATCTATTTTACCGACCCACTAAGTGTTGACAGTGCTCCCCCAGACGAGCGAAATCAAAGAAAAAGGGAGCAAGCCATTCCAAGGAAATGGCGAGGCGATTTTACAGTATTACATTCTCATGAAAATGGTTGGGGGAAAACGCTCTCGTTTTCACGCTGATTGCTGGCGATGCGGGATTGCAAATTTACATAATACATTACAGGTGGAACACACTTTGAAACACGCAGCATAAATATGACCAGAATCGCAAAAGCTTCTCTCAACCAAAACTCCCAAGAAGCGAGCGAGTCCATGCCGACTTCCTCAAACAGCAGCCTGCAGACAGGCACAGGAGAGCAGCAAAAGCACTGAGACTGTGACGGCCGCTGCACCCAAGAAGAGGGAGGAGTTGAACTCTGCCTCTCGCTCTCTCCCTCTCTCTCTCTCTCTCTCTCTCGCTCTCTCTCTCTCCCTCCCTCCCTCTCTCTCTCTCTCTCTCTCTCTCCCTCTCCCCCTCTCACTAGGATTAAACCTAGTGCGTCTCCCTCCCGAGAGGGAGGGAGAGAGAGAGAGAGGGAGGGAGAGCGAGAGGGAGGGAGAGAGAGAGAGAGAGAGAGAGAGAGAGAGGGAGGGAGAGCGAGGGGAAGGGAGAGAGAGAGAGAGAGAGAGAGCGAGAGGGGGAGGGAGAGAGAGAGAGAGAGAGAGCCAAAAATGAATGGTTAAAGTGACAGCTCTATCGAATTTCACAAAAAGCCGTTTATCTCTGAATATTTGTTCTGATGCTAAAACCATGCTGTATTCAACTGATAATGCTTACATAACTACTAACTCTACAAACTAACTCTTTTAGACAGAGAAAGTACACATTCTATTAGTACTTTTGAGATATTGTATGTTCACAAACTCCAAGCAGAAAATAATCCTCGGCGCTTGTAAAATGAGCCACAATCCTCAAAAAAACGGCTTGGCAGAAGCTACCTACAGCAAGAAAAAAACGGCTGGCAGTCAATGTGTTAAACAACAACAACAACAACAACAACAACAACAACAACAGTCAATTATATTTGCTGTTTGTCAACTGTACGCAATGTTATTGACTTTGAAAGTTGCTAGGATAACGTTAGCTTTTCTATGCCAAACGTTTCTAGCTAAGAGCTGAAAAAACACAGGGAAATATAAATGAATGGTCTTGATTTTGTTTCTTTGACCAGATCAAGCGGAGGCGACCGTCCGATGCGAATATCGTCCATTAGCTTTTGATAATGGACAGCTCGTCGGCCATTAACCCTTATAAATACACCCTGGATCAAGCATTGATGCAGGAAACATGTTTATTAAAAAGGAAAAGGAAAAACAAAAACGTATGGCTTAACTGTAGTAAACATCAACACCGTTTTGTTGTTTGTACAGTATGCGGCACACTCCTCTTCCAAGCCTGTGATACCTCAGCAGCACCGGCACCCACAAAGGTACGTTTTTCCATGTCTCGACCTGCGGTGGAGAGCTTTTCCATATCACGTCAGGGTTTATAAATAATGAGTATAGAGAGTGCATTTCTAAGTGTGTGCGTTAGTAAGGTCAAGTTTCTTTGTGAGACCTTTTCTATTTATGAAGCAACTCGTGTTGAAGCCGTAGCAGCCACTAAGATGTGCCGGCCGCGTACCCTTTGGTGTCAAGTGTCAGGCTGTTTAGGACAAATTTGTCTCACTTGCGAGAAACACTTTTTTCTTACCATTGAAGAGCCTGCAGCAGACCCCACAAGCAAACACACGCACACGCACGTATATATATGTATGTACAGTGGCGATTTTACATTAGGGGCAAGTGGGGCAGTGCCCCACCAGATGGCGCTGTGGTGCGGTGCAAGAAGCTCATTACATCTGACTGACTGTTGTGGAAAATCGAATTTTATATTGAATACATAGTAGTGATTCAACTGTAAATGTGGTGTTTATATAAATAAACTTTACTCACAATCGTATAGTGCTGTTTTGGAGTAATTTCCTTAGTGTGTGTGTCTGTTTCTGTGTGTTTGGCTCTGCTAGCGCAACGTGCTGCATTTCCTGCATATGGGGCAGGCCGACGCTCTGACCCACCGTTGCCATAGAAACAACCACGTGACATTGTTGGTCCCATGATGCCACCTGTGACCTCCTGACATGAACTCCGCCCCCAACAGGTGTGGCCGGACTGGCCGCGAAATGTCATGTGAGGAGGAGAACATAAACAAACGAATGCTAAATCAGACCAGTAGCTACGTTGCCGCTAGCTAGCTAATACTGTGAAGTGTGTTTTATTAAGCTACTATAACGACAATGAATCGTGTAGATTATTTGTTGTCTGTGCGGTTTAGTACATTGTTATTGGAAGATAAATTGGAACTCCCATGACATCTGCCGAATCTGAGAGGAACTTTTCAACATTGAAAATGATTAAGACATGCTTTCCATTGAAAATGAGTTCATTCAGGGAAAGGTGGATTTCAACAGTAAAGTCATCGAGAGGTTTGCTCACGCAAAGAACCGGCGCGCTACATTCCTGTTCAAGTGACCTGCATTGGTGAGTCAATATGTTTGTGTGTGGAGCTGAAATGTATTTTTCACATAGGCTAATGGACAGTGCGCCGTACACTGTATACACACTAGTGGAGCTGTCTGACATGTTTGTTTGGATATGGATGAGAATTGGACAGTGCGCCGTTCACTGTATTCAGACTATTGCAGCTGTCACGTGACTTGTCGTTATAGCCTCTGCTCTGCTGTTGGATGTTGAATAGAATAATTAAAGCCAAATTGATTTAGTTTTGTATATTTTTTGTCAGTAATGCAAGGTTTGCAAGGCTGTCATATATGTGATAGTAACTCCATCTGGGATAAACAGGGAACAGAGCAGTGTGTGTGTTTGCAGCAGAGGGCTGCTCAATATCACTGCTATGAAGTCTGCGTTCCGTGCGTAAATACGCACGAGCTCCATACCGAGCGCACCTATACAAATGTGAAGTGTATTTAGTTTTGGAATATTTCTGCTCCTTGGCACTCAAATCACAGTCATATCTGCCTACCATAGATTGGCTACATCTTTTTTGTGTGTGATGGTAAAACTGCCCCTCCAGAAATGTCAGGCTAAAATCGCCATATATATATATATATATATATATATATATATATATATCTTAAATATTTAATTGTGCATGTCTGTGAAACATTTCTTTCTGCATCTTGATCACATTACTACAGCAACCACCTGCTAAATCACACATGGGCAAAATGCGGCCCCAGGGCCGGACCTGACCTGGCCCCTGGTCTGGACCATCTCAATCTCAAAGAAAAAAACAACAACCCCCAAAAACTCAACAAAAGGCAGAATTATGTTAATAAATGTCATCTGCTACAGCCATTGGATTTGGATCACTATTATATTGAGATCGGGAGATTAATAAGAAATCACAACGGGAGAGAGGGTTAAAAATAGGGTGACTTACATCGCTTACTTGATGTAAGTCAGTATGGCCCTCTGGAAAAAAAAAATGTTTGCCCACCCCTGTGCAGCTAAATAATGATCAGCCACCTAACAATGCTGCCCCTGCTGGCCAACTTGCCACTAGATGGCAATGAAGCACTGTGCCAAATCTGCGCCTGGCCTCTCTATGTGTTTGCTGTTGTCACCGTTGTTCGGCCCCCTATCTTATCTCTCCCTCGGATCCCCTCCTTCCTATTGTAGCACCGGGGAGATAAAGCCTGCCAGTGCAGACCGCTATCACTTAGGGATCTGTTGCTGCTGACAGCACATGGGGTAGTTAGAGCAGGAGATAGAGAGAGCGAGAGAGGGAGAGAGAGAAGAGAGAGAGGAGGAGAGGAGGAGAGCAGAAGAGCGATAGAAGATAGACGTAGGGGTATATACAGTAGCAGCAGTGTAATTGGCCTGAGACTTGTAATGCGGCCTCATCTTCGTCGTCCTCTTCCTCCCTGAGCTACAGTCCTTCTCATCTCCCCTCTCCCTCCTGTCTCACAGCACCACATCATGCTGCTCCAGGTTCTTCTCCCTCCCCTCGTTTCTTATCCACACCTACTCCTCCTTCTCTCTCTCTCTCTCTGCGTCTCCTTGAGTTTCTCCTCTGCTGCACTCATTCAAAGCACTTTCTGTCCTGTTCCACCTTCCAAAGTCCCCTGGCCCCCCCCTGCCCGCATGTCCCCTCCTTGGCTTTGCATCCAGCACGTCTTGGCCTCCCTGCCCGCATGTCCCCTCCTTGGCTCTGCATCCAGCACGTCTTGGCCTCCCTCCCTGCATGTCCCCTCCTTGGCTCTGCATCCAGCACGTCTTGGCCTCCCTGCCTGCATGTCCCTTCCTTGGCTCTGCATCCGGCACGTCTCGGTTCGTCGTCACCTGACACCTCCAGGGAGTGAGCATCAGGGGAGAGAGCACCTAGAGGTCGTAGGTCAGGCGAGCTCCCACTGGGGACCTATACAGGCCTTGGCCTCTTGTGTCCTGTGCTTCCTGGCTGTCTGTCTCATGGCTAAAAGCGGGGAAGTGAAACTGTTGACTGCGATTTTTTTTTAATTGTTCACTTAAAGGAACACTCTGCCCATTTTCAACCAGCTTTGTATCATTAGAACATCAGTAGTATATCAGAAAACTGTAAACCGTTTTGAAGTCTGTCATTTCATTTGACAGTTATTGAGTGTTAAAGTGTGGACCAGTGACATCACTGGTCCACACTAACTCAAATTAATAACTCATTAACTCAAATCAACTCTCAATAACTGTCAAACTATTCATCATTCATCTAGTTTGACAGTTATTGAGAGTTGATTTGAGTTAATGAGTTATTAATTTGAGTTAGTGCGGACCAGTGATGTCACTGGTCCACACTTTAACACTCAAAACCTGTCAAATTAAATGACAGACTTCAAAACCGTTTACAGTTTTCTGATATACTACTGATGTTCTAATGATACAAAGCTGGTTGAAAATGGGCAGAGTGTTCCTTTAACACATTGACTGCCAGCCGTTTTTTTTTTGCTGTAGGTAGCTTTTGCCAAGCCGTTTTTTTGAGGATTCTGGCTCATTTTACAAGAGCCGAGGATTCTTTTCTGCTTGGAGTTTGTCAACACAAAGTTCACAAAAGTACTAATAGAATGTGTGCTTTCTCTGTCTAAAATAGTTAGTTTGTAGAGTTAGTAGTTATGTAGATATTAGCCGTTGAGTACAGCATGGTTTTAGCGTCTGAGAGTGAAAGCTGAGATAATCGCAGTTTTGTGAAATTCAATCAAACAGGCAGAACAGTCACTTTAACCATTTATTTTTGGCATCAGTGAGAGATCAGACATCCAAACAATATAGTTCCGAACGCCCTCTCCTTCAACTCCTCCCTCCGTGGGCGTGTCTAGTGGCTTTCAGCCTGCGTTTGTCACAAGCGAGTGCTCTGCTGCTGGGAGTTTGAGCAGCCTCCCTCCCTGGCAGCGAGTTTGAGCAGCCTCCCTCCCTGGCAGCGAGTGTGGATAGGTCTCACTCGTCTCTTGGGTTTGAGAGCCCCGATGAAGCCCCGTGCGACTCTAGGCTTTATGCTGCACACCCAGTCCATTTCTGGAACCCCCCACCGCAGCAGCGCGAAAGCGTCCCCGCCTACAGTATGAGAATGAGGCTCGTTCGTTTCTGACTGTAAAATCGCCAAGCCATTTCCTTGAGAATGGAGGAAGCAGCCGCGGGAGGCGGTTGCTTTTGGTTGACTTTATCTCTGTCGGGAGAGGACCGTCGCCACCTAGCTGGTCGGTAAAATAGATTATACACATTCAATACTTCCAATATCTCCATAGGAGACGCGGGGGGCATTGATCCACGTAGCACCGTCAAAAAAAAAAAATCGACAGTCAACGTGTTAATATGTTCAATATGAAAAATGTGGAGATACATCACCTGTTTTAATGATACCTGTAGCTTTCACTCAGTCAAGGCACCAATGTGCAAACAGCTTTGTGAAATGAGCTGGTACAGCATGCATCTGAGTATCAGAACGTAGGTAAAAAGGATATTTGGCGTCATTCGGTCCTAAAACATTGGACAAAATGTCACTTGATAAATCACAGCAGCGGGATCTGTTGACTCTGTTCACAAACGTGGTAAACGTCAGTTTCCCAGCTATTTTCATGGCCTCATCCAAATGAATGCGGAAATAAAAATCCAAACGCATCCAATCTGTGTTTTATATGATGGTTTTCATGGCGTTCCAAGTGTCGAACAACCTCCATGTTACAACTATCGCTTTAAGGGCCAAATTTAGAGTTTTATACATTGAATCTGTTGTGAAAACTGGGCCAAAACTAATCGTAAAAACAAGACAAAACTGTAAAAGGCAGCACTTTAAATTGTAAAGATTCACATTGTTCTCATCCCAACCCCCCTCCCCCCCCACCCCATACAACACACACACACACACACACACACACACACACACACACACACACACACACACACACACACACACACACACACACACACACACACTCTCACAGATAGGAATAATTGGATCCTCCACACTGCTCACAAGGGGGGACCCATCTGGAGGGGATGTTTGTGTGTGTGTGTGTGTGTGTGTGTGTGTGCGCGTGTGTGTGTGTGTGTGTGTGCGTGCACGTGCGTGTGTGTGTGTGCACGTGTGTGTGTGCACGTGTGTGTGTGCACGTGTGTGTGTGTGCACGTGTGTGTGTGTGTGTGTGTGTGCGTGCGCGCGCACACGTGTGTGTATAAGGTACATTTCTCCTGTAGCCCACCCTTAGGCCCTGAGCTACATTCCCTCCCATCCATCAGCCAGATGAGCGGTGCCCTTCTTTTAACATTGCTGGCAGCATGGAAAAAATAAACTCAGACAATATATTTATTTGTAGATTAGGGACCTATCAATAACCCCTTTGGAGACTCGGGGTACTGCGGGTAATGGAAACGGGCAGCTCTGAAATGAGAATGTAATAATAATGACAACTCTGAATTTCCTCATGACGGTAAAGAGCCCCCCTCACTCGAGCCCTGCTGTCATCATCTGCGTCATTATGTACCTGTGTGTGTGTGTGTGTGTGTGTGTGTGTGTGTGTGTGTGCGTGTGTGTGTGTGTGCGTGTGTGTGTGTGCGTGTGTGTGTGTGTGTGTGCGCGCGTGTGTGCTTGAGTGACACAGAAAGAGAGAGAATTGCAAAGAGGAGTCTGCACCTCTGAGTGAATGTGTGTGTCACACTGCTGTGCACGTGTATGAGGGCCACGCAAAAAAAATCCTCGCTACCAGAGGGCCAGATTGTGACCGTGCACTTCCACCAGTAGCCTACTACTGTAACACCATCACTCCCAATTATAGCTACTGATCTGATGAAAAGGACTAGTAATCAAAGTTTATTATAGCAACATTCATATTTTTCATATTCAAATTTAGTAATTATTCCATTCAGATGACACCAGAAACTTTGCTCTATCTTTAAAACAGCCCGCTACAGCAATTCGATGGGGTACATCACCCAAATATGTCATATTAACACATTCACTGCCAGCCTTTTTTTTTTTACTGTAGGTAGGTTCTGCCAGAGGGTTTTTTTGAGGATTCTGGCTCATTTTACAAGAGCCGAGGATTATTTTCTGCTTGGACTTTGTGAACACAAAGTTCACAAAAGTACTAATAGAATGTGTGCTTTCTCTGTCTAAAAGAGTTAGTTTGTAGAGTTAGTAGTTATGTAGATATTAGCCGTTGAGTACAGCATGGTTTCAGCGTCTGAGAGTGAAAGCTGAGATAATCGCAGTTTTGTGAAATTCAATCAAACAGGCAGAACAGTCACTTTAACCATTTATTTTTGGCATCAGTGAGAGATCAGACATCTAAACAATATAGTTCTGAACGCCCTCTCCTTCAAACTCCTCCCTCCGTGGGCGTGTCTGGTGGCTTTCAGCAGCGTTCGTCACAAGCGAGTGTTCTGCTGCTGCTGCTGCTGCTGCGAGTTTGAGCAGCCTCCCTCCCTGGCAGCGAGTGTGGATAGGGCTCACTTGTTTCTTGGGTTTGAGAGCTTTGATGAAGCTTTGTGCGATTCTAGGCTTTATGCTGCGTGTTTCAAAGTGTGTTTTCCACCCAGTCTATTTTTGGAATCCCCCACCGCCAGCTCCCAGCGCGATAATGCGCGAAAGTGAAAGCGTTTTCGCCAATCCATTTTACAGTAGAGAATGGTTTCCTCGCACGTTACCCTACAGTTTTGGCTCTGCTTTTCCTAGTGTGGAGAGCACTGTCGCCACTTAGTGGGTCCGTGGAATGGGTTGTACACGTTCGCTGACTCCAATATTTTTATAGGAGACGTGGGGAGCGTTGATCCACGTCCCACCGTCAATTTTTTTTTTTTTTTTTTAAGCCGAGATAACTCGTCATTGGCAGTGAACCGTTGGATTCTGTAAGCCGAGTTATCTCGTCAATGGCAGTGAACGTGTTAATCAGATTAGTAATGTTGCATGTGCAATGTGCATCCTGGATATAGTTTGTTACAATAGCGTTAGCTCAAATGCTAACGTTAAACGGTATGTGGATGGACAATGCTAACGCCATTAGCGCCATGTTCTGGGTTGTACAGTGAAATAAAAACACAGATTTTGGTGGTCTAACCTAACCTAACCAAAAACGTCCGCCTTGTAAAAAAAAATAAAAAAATAAAAGGAAATTGACCCAGGGGCCACACTGAGTGAGGTGGGGGGCCCCATGCGGCTCGCGGGCCACCCGTTGCCCACCCCTGCTCCAGACTGTCCTGTCTCTGATCACAAATGTTTCTGTATATTTACTGGGCCTCTTCTGCTGTCACACTTTCACACGTTATTATACCCAGTACAATAAATTGTTGCTGGGGCAACCATGTCCTTCATTCTAAAGGATTATTCCATATTGACATGACGTGTTATGTGTGTGTGTAATATAGGTTTTGTGGGGGCCAGGCCGGTGTTAATCAGCTGGATAAAAAGCAGTGCATAGTGGATTTCCTGAAGGCTCGCAGGCACAGCTGTGAATTGCTGCTTGGGAGAAGACATTAGCCCATTTCCAAATTAAAGCACTCTTTAGACAAGCCACTACTTCAGCCAAAATAAGGTGTAATGCACAGGCTTGAATAGGATCGCAGTTGGGTCATTCGTTTACCAGTGGATTTGTCGTCTACGAAGGTTAAAAAACAGATTTCGTTTTGGAAATGATCTTCTCCAATGGTTTGCCCCACAATGCTGCAGAGTGCATGGTTTCCGGGTTGAGGAATTCATAAGTGATGTTTTGATGATTCAACGTCAAAGTATGCCGCCGATTCTCAGCTCCAAAAGATCGATTTTTTTTTCAAAGTTGTCATGGAACCTTCGTATTATACTGTAGGCTCTAATGAAAGCTCGACCTGCTCGCGCCCAGTTGAGTTCGAAACAGTAAAACAACATGTGAGTCGTACACACAGAGGTCATCGCAGAGGTCATCGGGTTTCCAATTGAACGTTGGGATACTATGAGACAGCAGAATGCAACTTTAAATGATGTTGAAACAGATTACGCCTGGAAGAAAGATTAAACTGTGTCACCCATGTTCCCTCCACCTTTTCAATAACAATGTACAGTATAATACTGCTCCAGAGATGCTACATTATAGCCACATATTGGGTGGGCATCACACTAACATATAGGGGGAACTGATGAGTGTTTATGCATCTATAATCAAAGATTAACACATGTATATATGATTAACACATATGTATTTATATATATGTATATATATAAAGATAAATATGGATTATTTTATGTAGATAATTGAAAAAAAACAAAACAACAACAACAAAGAAACAAGCAAACAAGCAAGCAAACAAAGCAGGCACGTGACTTCTCATGATGTAATTTGGGTATATATATATATATATATATATATATATATATATACATATATATATATATATATATATATATATATATATATATATATATATATATATATATATATATTAATATCACATATATCACACAACACGCAGCAAGAGAGCAGGTCTGCTTTTACACACAATTGTATTTTCCTCTTTCAAACACACTTTTAATAAAACAGAATATACTGTGCTGTCAAGAAGCTAACGGTGTCTCCGTTGACACGAAGATGCGTCTCCTCCATTGCCCTGCTATCAAGCCATTGCCCACCCACCATGCGAGCCCCAACGTCCACATTTCCACCTCAGTGGTGCACACCAAACAACTTCCCTCTCCACCCTGCAGGTGGTGCACACCAAACAACTTCCCTCTCCAGCCTGCAGGTGGTGCACACCAAACAACTTCCCTCTCCAGCCTGCAGGTGGTGCACACCAAACAACTTCCCTCTCCAGCCTGCAGGTGGTGCACACCAAACAACTTCCCTCTCCACCCTGCAGGCGGTGCACACCAAACAACTTCCCTCTCCACCCTGCAGGTGGTGCACACCAAACAACTTCCCTCTCCACCCTGCAGGTGGTGCACACCAAACAACTTCCCTCTCCAGCCTGCAGGTGGTGCACACCAAACAACTTCCCTCTCCAGCCTGCAGGTGGTGCACACCAAACAACTTCCCTCTCCACCCTGCAGGTGGTGCACACCAAACAACTTCCCTCTCCACCCTGCAGGTGGTGCACACCAAACAACTTCCCTCTCCACCCTGCAGGTGGTGCACACCAAACAACTTCCCTCTCCACCCTGCAGGTGGTGCACACCAAACAACTTCCCCTCTCCACCCTGCAGGTGGTGCACACCAAACAACTTCCCCTCTCCACCCTGCAGGTGGTGCACACCAAACAACTTCCCTCTCCACCCTGCAGGTGGTGCACACCAAACAACTGCAGGTGGTGCACACCAAACAACTTCCCCTCTCCACCCTGCAGGTGGTGCACACCAAACAACTTCCCTCTCCACCCTGCAGGTGGTGCACACCAAACAACTTCCCTCTCCACCCTGCAGGTGGTGCACACCAAACAACTTCCCTCTCCACCCTGCAGGTGGTGCACACCAAACAACTTCCCTCTCCACCCTGCAGGTGGTGCACACCAAACAACTTCCCTCTCCACCCTGCAGGTGGTGCACACCAAACAACTTCCCTCTCCACCCTGCAGGTGGTGCACACCAAACAACTTCCCTCTCCACCCTGCAGGTGGTGCACACCAAACAACTTCCCTCTCCACCCTGCAGGTGGTGCACACCAAACAACTTCCCTCTCCACCCTGCAGGTGGTGCACACCAAACAACTTCCCTCTCCACCCTGCAGGCCCCACGGACGGCTTGCTGCTGATGATGTGCTGCCTGCCTCTATTTCCAACCGGCTTCCCATTTTGCTTTCAAGTGCCACTCTAGCCCCTCGCCTCCCTGGGGGGTAACGTGCATCTCCTGAGTCTCTCCTCTCCTCCTCCCCCTCTGCCTCGTTTCACCAGACACTTTCTCTTAAAGGTCAGCTACCTACAGGGCCGTAAAGAGGGAGGAGGGGGAGGGGGATGAGGGGGATGAGGGGGAGGTGAGGTCGCCCCTCCAACTCCTAAACAGCCCGCTGGCAACAGGGAGGAGGGATGGATGACACACGGTGGTCACGCCAAGTGGACTCAAGCATGGCTATCATCAACGAAAAGAGTAGCGCGCTGGGGGGTGAGGGGCACGGATGAATGGATAGCTGGCCATGTGTGCGTGAGATTTGATTTGATTACATATTAGGTGGGCGCGTGCGCACGCGTTTGTTGCAATGTAATCTCTCGAGACAGACTTTCGACTTGCATCGAAAATCTGTCGGCAGGCCCTTCGTCAAAAGGGGTGTAACAGCGCTCGCACGCATGCTGCGCTTTACCCGATCAAAATGAACGTGACTGAGTGTGTTAGTCAACACTTAGCATTTGCAGCGTGTAGCAAGTTGCTACTTGCTACTAGCAACGAGCTAGAGTTGTTATTGTTGTTGCATAGCGACGGACGGATTTGAAAATCCATTAACGGGCAGAGCCGGTCGGTTGGAGCCAATGGCTGGTTAGATAACCAGAGGTTAGATTTTTTTTTTTTTTTTTTTTACCAATGGGTTCCCAGATTGGTTGCTGTAGCATTGATCCTTGTTGAGGCCACTGAAGAAGAAAAGACGTGTGAAGCGACATCTTGACAGGGCTAGGGACTTTTACATTGTTAAGCCTTTGTGTGTATGTGTGTGTGTGTGTGTGTGCGTGCGTGCGTGCGGGCGTGTGTGTGTGTGTGTGTGCATGCGTGTGTGTGTGTACAGTGTGTGTGTGTGTGTGCGTGCGTGCGTGCGTGCGTGTGTGTGTGCATGCGTGTGTGTGTGTGTGTGTGGGGGGGGGGGGGGTGAGTCGGGATGGGTGGGAGTGAATCCATGCCTTTGCATTATAGATGCATTAAATAGGTTGTAATCAGGTGAATGTGACTTGTCCACATCATTGGTTCCTCCACATACTGTAAAGCCTCTATACCATGATGTTCACATGTTGTTTGCCTAGGTAGAGATGTATGCTGCTGCTACGGCTAGACTTTCCCCCGACAGCATGTGATTATTTCCCCATCGCTTGTATCCTCTTCTTTATGCCATAGTTATCGTCTGTATCATTCCATCACCCATTTCGTCCTGTTGCATCTCCACATCTTCACAGCTCTGTCCTATTTACCATCGCTGCCTCCTATCCATCTATCTATCCCCCCTCTCCCCATCCCTTCACGCCCTGCAGCCAATTTCCTCACCATGTCTTTTCCACCATCTGGTTTTCTCTCTGTATCGCTCCTGATCGACCTCTCATGCCTGGCTCCTACACAGTCTGATGCTCTCCCTCTGTATCGCTCCTGATCGACCTCTCATGCCTGGTATAGTGCATGGGGCAGATTAGAGAGAAATTGTTCACTTCCGGAAAGAAGCGCCAAAATTGGCACAAATACTCCTTGTGGATAGTTATATTGATAAAAGTAATTGGCCACCGGGGTAGGGGGGGTATAGGATCACGATTCCCCCCCCCAAGATGGCCGCCATTTCCAGCTCGAAAACACTATTTTGGGGGCAACTTTCGGTAGAATTGTCCAATATGAATGATCTTGCTATCAAACCACACATTTATGACCACAGAGAAGACAGATTTAGTCCTTGTAAATTTCAAAATGGCTGCAATTTTAAAGATGGCTGCCATTTCAGCTATTTTCTTTTACCATAGAATTTCACTGTCCAGGCCGATTTTGATGACGCTGGTGTCAAATGACAGGTTTTTTAACTATGGAAAATTCAGAATCAAATGGACTATTATGACTGAAATGTCCTGATCAGATGTGCAACTGCAGTATAGCCACAACATAATACCAGCCACGACAGCGTTGCTCCCAGTGTGTATTGGAGAGCATCACTACCAGCGGACTGTAAAAGCTAGCATGCGGATTTTTATTGTCTGTGCCTATTGCCTAGAATAAGCCAGTGCTAATGTGACTCCGTCCGTCATAGTAATCGCAGCTCCTGTACATTTCCAAATAATTTGAAATCACTGAGCTGTATATATTTTGCAGTTACTGTTGTATTTTCTGAATATGCCTCTAAATGTTTAATGCCGTTTGCTTGTTGACTTTCTGCCCTCTTTCTGCATTTCACACTGGCAGCGTTGTAGTACTTGAGTCCTGGACGTGAATATTGATGAGTTAGATTTGAACTTGCACACTGCAGGACTTGAACCTTCACTTGAGAGTCAACAACCTTTTGACACCGGCAACACATCTTTTCCCACGTTAAGCCTTTTTGCACAACAAATCCTTATTTTCCGTCCGAAAATTGTCGCACGTTTAAAAATAAATACGACCTCATGTTGTGTCACTCAAGTTTTACACACTGACTCCGAAAAACTCGACACGCAGACTGGAGGAGGCGGGAATCAAACCATCGACCTCTTTAATGCAAAGCGATTCGTGGACGACCTGCTCTACCTCCTGAGCCACACAGCCACCCCATTCCTTTCTGTATGCTGTGTGTTTTGCCAGTGCTCCCTTGGCAGAGGAGCCATGTTCATTTCTGTGACTTCAATGACTGGTTAAAGGTCACATAGAGAAATCATTCTGTAGCCTCCACTAGTCAGCGCTCAAGCTGTGTGGACCAGTTGGCCGGGGCCACTGAGGTTGGACTCCCCGTGTCGGCACCTTCCTCTCTGTCTTACATCTGAACTCAGACAGGCTCCTCTCACCTCACAGATGGCCCTTATTATCTCCAGACTGGACTTCTTTTTGCTCAACCTGATGTTGCAAATGTCACGCTCCATCATCTGGCATGTTCAGTATCACCAGTGTCGGGGGTAACTCATTACAAAAGTAACATTATATGTAATATATTACTTTTAGCAGTAACTCAGTAATATAACTTATTACTTATGGGATTTCAGTAATATTATACCAGTTACTTTGTCAAGTAACTCAAGTTACAAATTGAGTTCATTTTTTTTTAAATCAAAGCACATATTTAAATAAAGATACTATCATGTCCTCCTAATCAACCTGTGTGTTTATATGCAAATACGCACTATAGACGGTTTTCACCAGAGCGCAACCCCACAGCACTTCCTTTTTCTCAGCATTCAGCAAACTGCAGAAATATTCACTCGACATCGTTACTTTTGTTTTCGCTGCTCAGCTGTATAGACGGTTTTCACGGAATGGTCAGTCCTGCACTTGAATGTTTTTTTTTCTTTTATGTCCATAGAAAACACTGCAACAGGAAATGAGCGGGCGTTCAATTTAGAATGTTTTTGTTGTCAAGTTAAAACCGTCCTATAGATGACAATAACAAAGGAAAATAATAACATTTCAAATTTTGGATTGTTTACACTGACTTCAAGGCGGTTGAAATTATTTTTTGGGATGGTTCCGCGGCAGCGATGTCATTCTGCTGTTCTGCTGTTGCTTTGGTAAAAGTAATGCAAAAGTAGTGTAATAAGTAACGAGTTACTCTACACAGACAGTAATATTGTAAAGTAACGTATTACTTTCAAATGGAAGTAACTAGTAATATGTAGTATATTACATTTTGAAAGTAACTTGCCTAACACTGTCAGTAACACAGCCGAGTCAACGGGGCTCTGCACACATAGGCTTTGTCAATGTTGTACTAGGTGTATAAGATAAGATAATACAGTTAGGCTCTTTTACAAATGATGCAGAACAGGGATGCTAAGGCAGATAATACCACCATTCCTTGACTTCTTGCACATAGCAGGATTCTTACGTCCGCAAAATATAAAATAAAACAAGCTGCGGATGCCTCGACTGCGTCAGGTTTTGGCCACTAGGGGCCGATGACATCATCATTGATGACATCACAATTTCTCAAGTGACTACCGTACATCACTGATGATCATCACTGTGGGCTTACCCAGAAGCCCCTGCGCTGCTGGTTCGGAGGGGGGAAAGGCAATGGGATTTTGGTATGGGAATTTCGGTGGAAGAAATGCATGAAATAAGGGTCTGTGGTTAGGACAACAAAGACAACTTTTATAACTTTTTGAAGTGTAAATGCATTTTTCTTCTTTCTTTTAAGAAAATGCTTCAAAAGTCATAAATGTGTGCTGGTATGAGTGGTACTCATTTGTGAAGATTATCTTGCTGAACACAAACTTCGCTGTTTCATTTTGTTAACCGCAGACCTATTTCATGCATTTAACCGAAATTCCCATACAAAAATCCCATTCACTTCTACACGGAAGTGCTAGCGTGATGTCACAATGCCTATGCATACGTCGTGACATCATCGGGGATTTATGACATCACTGATGATGTCACAATGTCTATGACAACATCAATGTCTATCACAGAGCCATTGTGACATCATCAGTGATGTCATAAATCCTTCTCTAGTTACGCACAGAGCCATTGTGTCTCACTGATGTCATATCACTCACTGATGCCATCACTGATGTTATCACAGTGATCTAGGGATGGGCATCGTTAGGATTTTATCAATACCGATACTTATCGGTAGTCTTATCGATACTAGTATCCATGATTTGGGGCAAAAAATAAAGACATGACATGAAAACATGAAGTTTACTTTTTGCCACGCAGCTAGCTGGCTGCCGGCCTAAACCTATCTCTCTCTCTGACTGACTCTCAACCCTGAGAATGTATCCAATGACGTCACCTCCCATGGTGGTGACATCACCACATACAAATGCTGCCTGGCTAGGTTTCGCCTAGTCTTGTTTGCAGAAATAAGCAGGCTACAATCCCTGAGAAGGCCTATTTCACCATCGTCACTGCGATGATTTATTAAACCTATAGGTCACACATGTAGAAATGTGCAATTATTTTGAGATTGGAGCCCTATGTGACCAGAGAAAACAAAGAAAATGGCTGTAGTTTTCCCCATCCCTCTAACTGGGAATCTTACGACAACCAGAATGCATTGCGTGCGTCACTGACTCAACTTTACAGTCAGGGACAGAGCAAAGCAGCATTGTATCTCTTTACTGAGGCTTAGTTTCAATGACAAAATGTTTTCCTCCTGGAGTCTGGATCACACCTCATGGAGTCTGGATCACACCCGAAACCAGCGGGCTGAAGTCAGCGTTACGTGGATCAACTTATCTGCAATACTGAAACGGTGGATGTAACGTTAGCGCAAGCTACAAGCAGGGTTACATGTACAGTACTGTAACAGTCGCTGTTCATTGTTCTGTATTCAGAGTTGGCAAAGTTGACATCATATTCTGTCCGAAAATAAAGTCAGGTTCACCAAAGCATGGCGAAGTTTGTTGCAGCACGATACTGAGTTTTCTGTCTGTCCCCCTGACGACCATCAACAGCAGGCACGTCTCTCTGAGGTGAGTCATTGTGCGCTCCAGTCCGGTGCTCGCTTCAACGCCATATTCGCCCTTGAATCATGTTTTCTTCCAAATATACGAGTGATATCGCATTTAGCAGGATGATATTTTAGGGTGATTATAATATAACATGATGAAGTTTGGATAGGTCAATGGGTTAACTATAGGGTATAGAGTTGTTATAGCAGAGTGACCATTATTTCAGCTGGGTTGCATTATATTATGATGACATCATGGCATTATGACATAACTATGACATAACAATATCACATCACTTTGGTTCATCACTGATGTCATCACTGATGTCATACGGTACCCACTGATGTCATAAACATTGTGACATCATTCGTGATGTTGTTGCTGCAGGTTCAGGATTGATTGGCTGGGCTCTGAGCAAGAGTCGTCCAATTTTATAAACTCAGCAGGGAAGGATTTATGACATCACTGATGAATCAACAATTCAGTCTATGAATATTATAAGAAGTACTAGAATTGAACGCGCAAATCTGAATTTCTAATAATATGCTGTTTGGACACATCATGGGCTCCACTGAAACACCCGTCTCAGGAGGGAATAGCACAGGCAGTGGCAAGCTGTGTGGCCCCATCACTCCTGAGCAGGCTCTGAGACACTACCGTACCAAACTGACCACCCTGGAGCAGATGGAAATCCACTCACACCCAGATATCTACTTCCTGGGAGAGAACGCCAAGAAGAGGCACGCCGTCGCCTGGGGCAACACCAACTGCGGCTACGACGACGACCAGGGGGGCTACATGCACGTGCCCCACGACCACGTGGCTTACCGCTACGAGTTCCTCAAGGTCATCGGTAAAGGCACCTTCAGCCAGGTGGCCAAGGTGTACGACCACAAACTGCAGCAGCACCTGGCCCTGAAGATGGTGCGCAGCGAGAAGCGCTACCGCAGGCAGGCGCAGGAGGAGATCCGCATCCTGGAGTACCTGCGCAAGCTGGACCGCAACGGCAACATGAACGTCGTGCACATGCTCGAGAACTTCACCTTCCGCAACCACATCTGTATGACCTTTGAGCTGTTGAGCTTGAACCTGTACGAGTTGATCAAGGGGAACAAGTTCCAGGGCTTCAGCCTGCAGCTGGTCAAGAAGTTTGCCCACTCCATCCTGCAGTGTCTGGAGGCCCTGAGCAGACACAGAATCATCCACTGCGACCTGAAGCCAGAGAACATCCTGCTCAAACAGCAGGGGCGCAGCAGCGTCAAGGTGATCGACTTTGGCTCCAGCTGTTTCGAACACCAGCGGGTGTACAGCTACATCCAGTCTCGTTACTACCGCGCCCCGGAGGTCATCCTGGGCTCGTGCTACGGCCTCCCCATCGACATGTGGAGCTTCGGCTGCATACTGGTCGAGCTGCTGACGGGCTACCCTCTGTTCCCCGGGGAGGACGAGGGCGACCAGCTGGCCTGTGTCATGGAGCTGCTGGGCATGCCTCCGCAGAGGGTTCTGGAACAGGCCAAACGGGTGCAGAAGTTCATCAACTCCAGGGGCCACCCGCTCTACTGCAGAGCCATCACCCTGTCGACAGGGGCCACTGTGCTGACGGGGTCTCGCTCCTGCCGCGGCAAGATGAGAGGCCCCCCAGGCAGCAAAGAGTGGAGCGATGCCCTCAAGGGCTGCAAGGACACCTCCTTCACCGACTTCATGAAGAAGTGTCTGGACTGGGACCCCTTGTCTCGTCTCACCCCCAGCCAAGCCCTCAGGCACCCCTGGCTGTGCCGCTGGCTGCCCAAGCCACTGCTCGGCACCAAGAAGAGCCAGGGGGCCTTGGTGAAGAGGCCGCATGAGCACCACAGCACCTATCTCCCCTCCATCCTGACCATGGGGGGCGTGCCTTGGGCACCACTCATAGCCACCAACAAACTGAGGGCAACATGATGGGGAGGTTCTCTTACAAGTAGTGTTCCGGGGCTGTTACATTCCCAAGTTTGACCAGGGTCTCCGGGCTGTTACATTCCCAAGTTTGACCAGCTGTTACATTCCCAAGTTTGACCAGCTGTTACATTCCCAAGTTTGACCAGCTGTTACATTCCCAAGTTTGACCAGCTGTTACATTCCCAAGTTTGACCAGCTGTTACATTCCCAAGTTTGACCAGGGGCCAGGCTGTTACATTCCCAAGTTTGACCAGGGTCTGGGCTGTTACATTCCCAAGTTTGACCAGGGTCTCCGGGCTGTTACATTCCTAAGTTTGACCAGGGTCTGGGCTGTTACATTCCCAAGTTTGACCAGGGTCTCCGGGCTGTTACATTCCCAAGTTTGACCAGGGTCTCCGGGCTGTTACATTCCCAAGTTTGACCAGGGTCTCCGGGCTCTTACATTCCCAAGTTTGACCAGCTGTTACATTCCCAAGTTTGACCAGGGTCTCCGGGCTCTTACATTCCCAAGTTTGACCAGGGTCTCCGGGCTCTTACATTCCAAAGTTTGACCAGGATCTCCGGGCTGTTACATTCCCAAGTTTGACCAGCTGTTACATTCCCAAGTTTGACCAGGGGCCGGGCTGTTACATTCCCAAGTTTGACCAGGGTCTCCGGGCTGTTACATTCCCAAGTTTGACCAGTATTTATTCACAAAGATCAAATTAAACAATACAAATACAAATCAATAACCTGCTTCCTAAACAAAGTGGAAGATTGTTAACTTGAAGCATGGGTGGATTTTGAGTTGTGTTCTTGGGGCACCAGACAAAGAAGAAAAGAAAAAAAGGGGGAAAATCTGAGATTGGGCGGTTCTGGAAATTGGTCAGAAAAGCAATTTTTCAACTAGAAATGTGTGAGCTTCACACGCTCATGTCTAGGGTGGAGACTGGAGAGGATGTGACCATCCTCATGCCAAGTCATGTGTTTAGCTTCGCACGTAAGCTATGATTATTATCCTTAAAAGGTATATATAAAGATATCATTTCATCCAGTGAGGTCAAATTTTAGAAATATTGTCTGACTACAATGAAATGGCTACTATGGGGACTAATATCAGCACACATGAATACAATTGGGCTCACAGAGTCATCCGATTCATGCAATTCCAAGACTGTTTACAGACCCTAGTGTGCAGAAATAAGTAGAATATGTGAAAATAACATTTATACGTTATGCAAAAAGCAGTATGGTTTTTGCCAAAAACTGCATGGCCTAAATTGGGCATGTCTTAAGTTAAGTTTAGCCATATAACCCGTTCTCATTTAGATATGTGAGACCTCAAGGGACCCTGCACTTTTCAAAATGGCCATGCCAGTTTTTCCCTCGCCAAAACTTAGCCTAAATTTGGAGCGTTATTTAGATATCATGATATGGGTTGGTACCATTGGATGCCTTAGGTCAAGTTTCATATGATGTATCACTCTGGCTTTAAAATCGAGCTCTACGGCCTCTGAAAGACAGTCGTAGTTCTGAATCCGCGAGAGGATTTATTCAAGGGTTGATGTACTGATATATTTTAGCCACTAGAGGGGTCATGCTCCCCCCCCCCCCAAATTTTTTTTAAAGAAAGAAGTAGTATTCACCTTATTCCTGGACTTACGTTTCCCATGATTCTCAGCAGTTGCCGGTTGTCAACTTCCTGTTTACATTTTTTTCACTAGCAAGGAGGTGCGCGCCGCTGTCAAAGAGTCGGAAAGTATGGCTTATTTTATCCGAAATGGCTAAAAATAGTAACGTGTGGTTGCATAGCGGCGATATTTTACAAAAACGAGGTGAATGTCAATTCCCCGGTACTGAATCCAGGCTGAAGCTCAGAGGTGACCGGGCCTTCGCAGTGGCGGCCCCGAAACTTTGGAACGACCTGCCTTTGCACGTCAGGGAAGCCCCCACTCTGCTAGTGTTTAAAGCACGCCTCAAAACTCATTTTTATTCATTGGCCTTTTCAGCCTGAGTGTGTTAATCATTTTGTGTGACACTTTGTTTTTTGTTTTTGTACTGTATGATTGTGGTAGGCCTATGCTATTCGTTTTTGACTTGTACAGCACTTTGTTTTCAACCTTGTTGTTTTTAAACGTGCTTTATAAATAAAGTGGATTGGATTGGATTGGATTGTATGGGCTTATTTGAGCCGAAATGGCAAAAAATAGTATGTGGTTGCATAGCGGCCGCTTTTGAAGTTCTAAACGTCCAAACCGGGAACTTTTATTATTTGGTCATTGAATGTAGCTTTAGCGGTCTCTCTCTTTCGAGATTCAAGATATTGTCACTCTCGTACAATTATGCACGTGTGAAATTATTGTGCTGGGGGGCATCATTACAACACATAGGTAGGTAAAAGTCACAACAATTATTATGATTATTCTCAGTCTCTTTCAGCTATGAACGGTCCTGGGCGGAAACAGGCAACCGGCAGCTGGAAACAGGGAGGGAGGGTGTCATGGGAGCGCCCACGGTCTCACCATGAAACTCGTGAATACACCTCAAATGAAAATCATCATCTACTCACCCCCATTCGACTGCTGCAGAATTCTCCTAAACAACTGAAGTGGATGGAGACCAACTTTCTCACCTGGCAAAATCCAAGTCTCCAGAAGCCCTGAGATGCCAAGTTGACTCTCGCTCCCTCCCCTCTCTCTCTCTCTTTCCCCCTCTCTCCCTATCCTGACTCTCGAGTATGTATGTCTGTCTGTCTCAACGCTGAAGCATGTTTCTCACTTGACTGTAATGCTAAAGTGAAACCGCAGAGATCAAAGTGTTGTCCCCCCTCTCTCTCTCTCTCTCCTCTCTCCCTCTCTTTCCCTCCCTCCATCACGTCTCCTGTCACAGCTAGTGCCTTCAAGCCCACTGCCCAAATCATCCGTCCAACACATGTCATCTCCTGGGTTCCTCTCTCTCATTCTGTTCCAGCTCCCCCACCTGTCAAACATCCAGTAACTTCATAAGAAAGTCTTTCACTGTCGTGCATTGAGTCAATAATGCAGTGTCAGTCAGAGTAAAAAGTTCACACACAAAAAGGGATGTATAAATCAACTTTTTATCAGCTTAAAGGAGAATTTTATTTTTCAAACTAGAACCTTATTTTCGTATTTTTAAGGGGTGCATGCCGCTTCTATAACTGACTTTGTGTGTCCTCCTCTCCATCCGTTATGGCGCAGCATATCTGTCTGTCCAGGCATGGCCGCACGTCCGCCCCTTCCCACAATGACCGAGTGGGTCAGAGGTGACTGATGATGTCATACCCACTGATGATGTCCCACTGATGATGTCATAGACATGGTGACATTATCAGCGATATCATAGACATTGTGAAATCATCAGTGATGTCATATACTATGTCATCATTGATGTCACTTAAGCAATTGTGATGTCATCAGTGATTTATGACAGACACTGATGATGCCTGTGATAGGAAATCGCACCCCAGGGAGTGAGTGACACAGGGACAGAATGTAGGGAAACAGTGGATGGATAAATCCAGGCGGAGGCAGTAATGCAACATAAAGCATGCCAACTGCCATAAAACACCACAGAAGAAGATGATGCTGTGCTGCTTACTTCTCACCTGGGTGTGATTTTTTCATTTTTGGAAATTGCCACCTCATGTATCGGCTATACTGGATTGATTAGTAATGTTCACAAAGAAACAGTTTATTTCGTGATGAATGAAATTAATTAATGTTTTGTTGCTTTGTGGCGGCCATGTTCGCCCTCCCAACTCTGTGACTAACTCAAGTGCCGTCCACTCTGATTGGTAATCGGGGGGATAGCTTACAAAATTGGCCCTTTGTCTGTGTTGTGCGTTTAGTCACAGACATTTGAACAAGCAACACATTCTCAATAGCTGCGACCAGATAGCGAATTTCCAATTCCATTGTGATGTTATCCACACCCTTTTGAAATTTTTCGCATTACCTTTAGTAATTTATACAGGAAATGCAGGAAAACTGTGTTCCGATGGGGTCGAATCGCACCAAAGCCAGCACTGTACTCCGCAGGCTCGCCAGCAGCGCACCTGCTTTATTAGTGTTTCCTTGATTTTGGCAGTTACCTGTATTCATCCATGCACCATGGAGCACAATATTTCTTATCAACCTTGCTACTGTTTTTACACTATGTTTTTCAGTCCACGACTAAAGTGCAGAAGCCTGTTGCTAAAAGACGTTTGTCTTCTCAGGGATCTGAGTCAGAGGGGATGTTAGATGTCCTCTCCTGCTAGAGGAGTCGTGCATAAAAAGGTTCTGCAGCTTAACAGATGTGTCATGTTCCCCATCCCCTCAGGATAGAAGAAGCTGGAGGCAGAATTCGTCAAAGAATGATTCACTCCTACACCTTCTTGATTTGAAACTTTCATAATCTGACTTCTCTTGCCTGAGTGAGCAACACGTCCTTCTCACTCTGAAATGTCACCCCAGTGAGATACAGTAATTAATAGAAGCATTAGTCAAAGTGATTTAGAATGAGAAAGGAGTCACTTCAAGAACATTCTGAAATGTCCTTCATCGCCAGGCAACCTTGTTGATGGATTCATACATTTAAGGATGAACACATGGGAGAACCCTCCCTCGCCTGGGACTGCATTTGGCAGGCTAACGAGATAGGCAGGAGCACGGCTCTGGATACAAATGAGAGGAGTTCTATTTCCTAAACTATATTCAAATTTATACAATAGTTAGTTCCGGTCGAGCAATTTGATTGGACAAGAGGCAATCCATGAGCGATTATCCTCGGCACTACTCGGCCTGCGAGCGAATCACAGCCGCATGCTGATTATACAGTAGAGAGCCCTCCCTCTCGTGATATTGCTTAAATCGGTGATGGTTCTCAAATGGGGGTCCGGGGACCCCCAGGGGTCGGTGGCACTTTGCAAGGGGGTCCGCGAAAGGTTTCCAGGAAAATCAAAATAAAAACGATTTTTTTGTTGCAAAAGCTTCATATTCATAGTTCAACAAAAATATGTTATGCTTTAAATCTAAAATGGTTCACGGATTACATTCTAATCTAACAAACCTATCAATTAAAAAGTCACATTACCGTGGAAACAATTAAGCTTAGCCCAAAATCACAAATCAGAATGAGGGGGATATTTTCTATCTTGTAAGGGGGCCCTTGGCTGAAAAACATTTGAGAACCTCTGGCTTAAATGACCTTCAACTCTTGACATTTGTGGGACTATAGGGTCTTTCCACCCTGAAGCAGTGGTCCTCAAATCCGGTCCATGGGCTCCAGAAATCTGCTGGTTTCTATTCTGCCAGGTAGTTCAGATTCACTTAAATCAGTCCGTGATTCGACAGCTAGAATGAAATCAATCTTGTAGAATAGAATATCAGCACTACTCTGGACTCTAAGCAGTGCTGCTGGTAGCCATAATCCTGTACACACTGTGCCTTCCAGCACCAGGCACTGTCAATAATTGACATGAAGGTTTTTCCCTGTGAGGAAGCATTTCTGCACTGCCGCAGCACCACTGCCCGACACTTTAGCTGCACGCACAGCTGTAGTTGTAGTTGTAACCTGTAGCGGTACACTTGGTTCAGATCAGACTCAGAGATCTTATGAGAGATGTACCACTGGCTGTCTGCTCCGCCAATAATAAGACATGGTACTCTGCTGGTCTCCTAAATGGTCATGTGGTCACCTCTCCTCTTGACGTGTTGTTGTGGGAGAGAGAGAGCCTGGTGGGTTAGTGCTGACCTAGCAAGCTAACTTGAGCTAGAGATTGTGAGTTCCCAAACCCCACACACACACACACACACACACACACACACACACACCACACATATAAACACAAAGCTGCCCCTTGTTAGCTTACTTTAGTTGTAACTAAGATATCCAATTTAAAAAATAATTTTTCCCACCACAGTTTTAGCTACTACATCAACAAACTTCACATGTAGCTTTAGCTCCCTGCTAACGCGAACTCCTGTTGCCAAAATTTGCGAGAGAATGCTGCTGAGACAGGTCTTGAACAAATTAAATTTTCTCCTGATCTGTCTGTGTGAAAAATGCAAATGTTGTGTCAGAATGTTCAGAAGATATGTGGCTTGTGGTTTTATAGGCTTGCCGCGGTAGTCTGTGTTACCAGTGTTACACGGTGGTGCGGGCGTACCGATTACATAACATGCCTACCGGTAACACCGTTACATTTTGATGGAGGAAGAAATGAAAGTAAAAACTCGGGCAGAGTTGAGAGAGAGAGAGAGCCTGGTGACACGAGGTTGTGCCTCTAACAAAGACGTGCTCTGTGTGTTTGTTGAGCCACTTTAAAGCTGGAAGCGTTTGTTTGGTTTGGATCGAGGGCCGCTTAGAACAACTAGAATGAAGCAAAGGCAATTAAGAAGGAATAGAAGGAACGATCTGCGTGTGATGCTGTACGTGTAGGATGTTACCTCGAAGGGCAGTGGACTAGAGGTTTGTGTGTGTGTGTGTGTGTGTGTGTGATGTTCGAAGGGCAGTGGACTAGGGGTTTGTGTGTGTGTGTGTGTGTGTGTAGGTGTGTAGGTGTGTGTGTGTGTGTGTGTGTGTGTGTGTGTGTGTGTTTGTGTGTGTGTGTGTGTGTGTGGTATTAGCTGGAGGGCATGAAGATGAGAGCGGCGCATTATTAAAAACCATCTGCTTTCCTGCAGAGTCAGAAGGCCGTCTGGACACCGTCTCTGACGGAGGTTGTTTTCCTCGCCACTTTGAGGCAATATGAGAAATTTGAATGTCCAAACTAGAGAGTGGGGGCGACTGAAACACATCCCCCCGTGCTAATGCCCGCGTGTGTGTGTGTGTGTGTGTGTGTGTGTGTGTGTGTGTGTGTGTGCGTGTGTGTGTGTTTTGGGTGGTGGCAGCATCATGCAGAAATTGAATGTTTGCGTCTGATTTCGTTTTAGATGGTCTTTTGATTAAAACGCCATTTTAGTTTGAGTCATACATGTCTTTCAGTCATCTGAAATTGTTAGTTTTAGTTGACTAAATATCATAAGATTTAGTTGACTAAAAACTTAGCTAAAACTTAGTACCATCTGCATGGGATGTGCTTAATTGGTCCATGAAACCAAACAGTGTGTCTGTTGGACATTTGTGAACAGCTGGAGCTACAGTGCTGTAGGTAGGACAGCCTCTGTTGTGATGAATTTACCATCAAGATCTTTGACCTCTGATTTCAGTCTAGTACTCTTCTGTTTCACTGCACTATGGACGGAGGCAATTTGCTCTAGCATTTTCTCCTCATACACAACCAGGCACGTTTCAGCTTGAGAGATTTGATAAGTATTATAGTGGACCAATGTGTGAGAGCTGGTTTAGTGAGTTCTGATACATGGAACAATGTAACAGCTGGAGACAATAATCAAATCTCAAACACAATCAGCAGCATTTTGAGACGGGCGTTAAGATCGACAGCATCTGCGAGTAAAAACCTTTTTGAGGCAGAAAGCTGTGTGATCGCCAACTCGCTCAACTTTTCATCAGCAGCAGCATTTGAGAATGGAGCGAAAAACAATTTCCAGTTCAGTTTCATCTTGTCAGGGTTTGCCGGCTGAAGGCAATTCAGATATCTCGTGCAAAAGAGGATTTAGGGTAGCGATCGACAATGTTTTTGAGATGATTTGATGGTTAGTTAGGTCAGTTAATTTTAAGGGCAAGCTACAGCGTATGAGCGAAGGAGCTTTCATGCTGGGGAAAGGGACCTTCAGCCAGATCAGGACCAACACACGCTGCAGATGTTCTCCTTCTTCATCAGTGAAGACTTCTTCAGAGATATTATGAAGACACATTCTTCAAAGTTTTGTTACCTGCATTATCAGTTACAAAAGATGAGATTTTTCATGGTTTACACACTTTCGTGACATTTTCTCATATGGAAACCGTTGAAACGTTTGCATGCCAGAGCGTAATACTATGTAGGCTCCGATCCAGTGGACATGTCCCCGTCATTCTCAGGTAGCATTTCATTTGGCAACTGGACCAGAGATCAAGCGACACAGACGGATGATGCAGAATCAAGAGGAGACATGAAGCTATCCTCCGTCTTCGTCCCTGGAAAGAGTGGTGCCTGACAGGGACCGTTAAATTGGCACAGAGAAGCTTGAATCCAAACTTTCACAGAACTTGAAAATGAGGAACTTTCCAAAGACGTAAGTAAGGGCACCATATTTACAGCAATGACAGCCAAGAGACTGGTACTCTTCAGCTGCTGGAGATGTGTGTAGAGGTGTATTTCTTGTTATTATAGAAGACGTCTCCTGCTGGCACAGATACACTAGGACGATGCGGTCTTTGAATAAAAGTATATAATGTATAGATAATTGAATATCATAAAAAAATGATGCATCACATGGGATGCTGTTTCCCATATACTGTATTATGCATTTTATCATGTTTTGCATCCCATTGTGAATTACGTTTCAAGACTCCAGGCCTGAAAATAATGTACGATTCCTTTCAATTAGACTATGCAGTGTGGTTCCTGGTCCTAGACAATAACAACCCGCCTACCCTGTACACTCTCAGCCACTCACAGGGCGTTATCTCCCGGGAGTCGCCGGGACTCACTGCGATAGGGAGCTGACATGATTGACAAGCTTCACAGCGACTCAGCTGACAATGATACATTCACTGGCAATCGGAAATCTCACCACTGCACAACTAAACATTCATGTGAACTGAACTCCGTGTTACAAAGAATAGTGGATGGGTTTGTCCATATTATCTAGGTCAGTGCATAAGACCCACTCATGCCTATGGGCTAATTTAGAGGCTTCAATTAATCGGACCTGCACTCCAAGCACGCCCTAATGCGCGACTAACAAAGGAAGAAAAGGACAGAAAATCAACTTTGCAGGATCCAGGCAAAAAAATGAATGAACCTTTGCATGTGTCACATTGTCAATATTTGTGTTATAAACAGTGCATGTAATTGTGCACACCCAGTCAGTAAGTTTGGATGCACCCAGAAATTGTCAAATGTCACATTCAATTGCCCCTATTGGCATTTCACCAAGTTTAGGCCATAGCATTTAAAAAAGAAAAAGAAAAAAATATATAGAAATTGTATTTGAAATAGTATTTGAGAGATTGTATAAATAATTTCAAATGATGTGAAACAGCAATACGTATATTCAGTTAGGCCTACTTCAAATAGAAGTAGCCTAATTGTTTCATAGTGTTTTGAAATAATTTTTCCACATACAAACACTTGAATACAAATCTATTTTGACCCAGGTTTGGAAAGAGGTCATGTATTTCTACCTTCACTACCATGTTCAGACTAGGAGAACAAATCTGATTTGTGAACTTTAGTGACCTATTAATTACTTTATCAAGATTGGTTTTATGAGTCTGGACGCTCCAAGTCTGATTTGTGTCACTTGTCCCAAACGGCCCAAACCACACATGGAGGTAGTTTCCAATCTGCTTTCGACTGATGTGACTTCAGTGCGGATGCGCATATCCACCAAATCTGATTTGAACGTCACTCGCAACTCGTCATCAAATGCTTCTGCGCAAGAAAACCACGTCACCAACCTACGTATTTACTGACGCCCCCGTCGTTACCATAGCAACCCATGCAGATAGGCTGTTTAGGTCTGGACACACAGATCCGACTTGAGAATCAGATTTGGGAAACCAATCAAGATAATGATGATTAATGACTTTATCAGCAAATCCGATTTGCCTGGAATGTGAACATGGCCTAAGATGCAAGTTTGTGTTGTGGTGTGCTGCTGCAGGCAAATGCCCCTAACATCCAGCAGCTACACACTACGATGAGAACAAGATGGGACTCTGCAGTAACACCGTAACACCTTCACTCACCAAGCCACTGCACATCTGAATGATTGCACCTGATTATCTTTAGATAAGAGACGACTGCTGAGGCTTTCTTTGTTTGCACCAAGGCACAATTTTGTTTCAGTTCTGCTCGGTGACCCAGTTTCTCCCCCTTGTCCTCCTCTTCCGTTGGCATAAGCAGACAGTAATGGCCGTCTGTATCTTTCCCTTCCTCCTCACTGGTCCTTCGCATGGCTCAGCAGCTTAGCTTGACAGCCAGCGCTGCCATGTGTGGGTTAAATTGGTGGAGTTGAAAGCCTTTTTCGCAGCATCGGGGGCTTGGACTGATAGAATCCCTCCATTTACCTTTTGCCCCGGGGCGCTGAGAGAAAAGGAATAAGGTTAAAGCCGTTACTGGTAGCACAGACTAAATGGAAACATGATCCTAAAAAAACACAGAGAAATGGATGGCAGGAGTAGGAGGAGAACGGGGTTCGGAGTGATAATCCTGTGTCAACCCCAAAGGCCTCTCCTCACCTCATCACCTACCTTGACTGTTAGTTTGCTGCATCGTGACGCATCAGCTGACAGTGTGCTGCCTGCATGCAGAGACACACAGACGGTAAACTTTGTCATTGTGTGCAGCACCCATCTCAGTCCACTGTGTGTCCGTTCTTTCTCACAGTGTGTAGAGCAGCTGATAAATGACAAGCCGGAGCGACACTTTCACAGCGGTGGAGGCAATCATCTCCCGACATGCCTTTTAGAGCACGGTCCACCCCCCCCCCCCATCCCCAAACACCACCCATACCCCCCCCCCCCCCCCCCCCCCCCCCCGTAACCACTAATCCTACCCACACCTCGAATCCCAACTCTCTAGCACCTTCGTATCCCTATGGCCCCACACAACAAAACAAAAATAAAAAAACACCACACATCTCTCACTAAACATCCATGAGTGACTGGGTGACTGAGTGAGTGAGTGAGTGACTGACTGACTGACTGACTGACTGTCCAGACTTTTCCATCTCATGACCCTGGCAGCACCGCTGGTCCAGCGTCATGCTAAAAACGCATTTTACATCTCAGAGAGAATATGAAAATAGGAGGTATGTTAAAGGATAAAGGATTTTTTTGTATTTTTGTAAGGTATTTTGTATTTGTATACTTTATTATCCCCATGGGGAAATTTGTCCTCTGCATTTGACCCATCCTATACTACCGTAGTAGGTACCTACCTAAAGAACCCAGGAGCAGCCACAGTACAGCACCCAGGGACCAACTCAATTCGTATGAAGTTTTAGCCCTAAGATACAGGTCTTTGATGGTGCATGGGGGCAAAACCAGAGCACCCGGCACAAACACGGGCAGCAACACAAAAAAGAGCCAGGACGGACCAGGGTTCAAACCCAGGACCTTCTTCCTGGGAGGCTACTGTGCTAGCCACTGCGCCACTGTGCAAGTCCATCATACATTCCAAACAGATCATAGAGACATTCTGCTGACTGAATGAATAAATAAATAAATAAATAAATAAATAAATAAATGACATGTATAGGTGCAAATAGAATACGATTGGAATTATGGCAAATTGGCAAGTTATCCTGAGTGTCAGAACTGTATGGGAAGCTTATTTCATTACTGGGGAGCTAGATTGAGAGCACCAGTTGCAGCATTAGCTGAAGGAATGGGGCTGCTAAGTGCCTGGTAGTAGTAGAGTGCAGGTCATGGACTAGACTGGAGTATAGAGCCAACCCATTGCCTGGGGGTGCTGCATCAGAGTCCAGCTCCCTTAAGTCCCCTTGGATGTCACCACCGAGATCTTTGCATTTGATATGAGCAGGGAGGCTTTAGAGAGAGAGAGTCCAGGAGGGGAGTGACTTAGAAGAGATAAGTTTTGGTAGGTTGAAATGAAAACACATTGTTGTGTTGCTTTCTGGATGAGTTGTACAGGCATCTTGGACGGCCAGCTGAAAGAGAACTTAGCAGTCTAGACATGAGATCGATCTGGACAAGGAGATCCATCCCCGAATGAGAACAAAGGTCTGAACTGGTACAAAGATGTAGGTACTGTACGAGCTGTACCTGTGATCGCACGATGTTTTATGGATGATATCTGCTTGTCAAGAATTGCGCTGAAATGTTTGTCAGTGTAGGCAGGGGTCGCTGTAGTGTTGTCAGTGGTGATGGAAATAGCACTCGCAGAGGGCAGGAGCTGCCACGAAAGAAGAGCGGTTCAGTCTTGTCAAAGTTGATCTTGAGGTGACAGGCAGGCATCATATCCGGAGATGTCAAGTCGGCAAGCAATGCATGCCTCAACCTGGATGTTATATTTGAGGAAAGCAAACAACACAAGCATAACAGCACAACAATGGTAGGAAATATTAGAAGAAGATAAAAACGAGGTCTATTGTTCAAAGGAGGTCAAAAAACGTTGTCGGGGGCTCCTGGAAAATGAGAAAACAACTGGAAACAGGAGGCCAATCCAGACACTCAAATAGAAAAATCAGGTCGAGGAAGGAACCAGATTAAAAAGCCTTGATTTCAGCGGCCCATATATTAAAACGCCAACGTGTTTCAACCTTCATCAGGTCGTCACCAGGGCTAACATACAGACTAACCAGGAACCAGGTAGGCAACGTGTTTCAACCTTCATCAGGTCTTCACCAGGGCTAAAATACAGACTAACCAGAAACCAGGTAGGAAATAGTGTTGGAAGGTTCCAGTATAAAACGTGAGGAACTGTGTCCAGAGAGATCCCGCTCCAGAAGATACTGACGACAGAGATGCTCGCCATGATGCCCGAGGGTTCAGCTCAGAAATCTGTAGATCATAGCAAGGGTGGCAAGGAGCCATCTGGTGGTTCACGGGGTCGAACGCAGTGGGCAGCCATAAGAGGATGTGGACTGCGAGGACAGAGACAGCTTTAGCAGTGAGAAGAGTGGCCTATCAGTGACAACAGGGAACACATGAACTCGGCTTAACTTTGCTGAATCGGTACTGGCATCGCACATCTGTCTTCTGGCTATAGTCATGTCAGACTACAGGAGTACAAACAGCAAAACAAGAAGAAGGAAAAAGTAAGATACAAACTCTTCTCTCTTCTACAGCGTATAGGAGTGTGAGTCTGAGTCATGTAATGGCTTGAATCTATGGTGACTGGACACTAACAAAAAGAGGAAAAGAGTTGCAGTTTCAGACTTTAAAGCAGCTACGAGCAACTTTTTCGATTGTTATAAAACAGTATAAATTTAATATCAATGCATCACATCTTACCTCTAATAGTCGACGAGACCAACGCAGAGTCGTCTCGCTTGAACCCCGAGTGAATCGGCCAGTGTTAGTCTGTCTGTGGCCAGGGAAGATCAGGAAGTGAAATGAAACGGTTTGCAGCAGCCACTTCGGCCATAACCACAAAATAACTTCCAAAAAACCTGTTAAATTTATACTGTTTAATAACAATCGAAAAAGTTGCTCGTAGCTGCTTTAAATGCAGACTTAGATGAGGAAAGTTCAAATAAGAATCCGGTAGATCAATAAAAGGTTTCCCGCACAGAGGAAACAACTGAATACAAAACAATACCACCAGTGAATGACTTTTATCTGACCTTTGACCCCGTACATTTCGCTCAGGAGCCTGCAGCCTTGAAGCTCCTTCCTGTTTGAGAAAGAGTACAATCATTTGTTCCTTTGTGTACGCGACCTTTGCTTATTTCAGTTTTTGTAGTTTGTACTGTAATTTAAAAGGTGTTTGACCTTAATGCTAACCCTGATATGGGTCAGTGATGTGTGTGTGTGTGTGTGTGTGTGTGTGTGTGTGTGTGTGTGTGTGTGTGTGTGTGTGTGTGTGTGTGTGTGTGTAGAGGGTGTGCAGGTTATTTGCATGCGTATGTGTGGACTGGGTTGCAGAAAAGTATTATTTGATTGTGAGAATGAAACAGATCATTATTGTATTATCTACATGGTCTGTTTTTATTGCACATTTACTCTGAATAGGATTGCGTTATCAATGGCCAAAGCTTGGACAGAAGACTATTGACTCATGTTATTTCAAGACTGAGACTAAACTGAACATTTCAAAAGGCAGGTTCTCATATTTTCAAACCACCTATAGAATTTTAAATGCCTGGTTTTTCTTTCTTCTGCTTGTGTGGGTTGGTGTCACTGCCTGGAATTCTAAATCCCCCCAACAAGATATGACCTACTGACCTAGCAAGCTAGACTTCCCATCCAGCTAGCTAGAAGGTGACGGTCTAGAGAAACCTGCTGACCAATGTGCTCCAATCAGAATGCGCTCAACATTTTAGCGTTGTGTCAGTAGCTATTCATTTATGGATTATATTCATTTATGGACAGAGAACTGTCAACAACCCAGGCTACAGAGCACCTTCAGATAAAAAGGCTGTCAACATTCTTCATTGGTTTCGGGGGACACTGAAATTGTGGCACAATAAATACGGAGATCATATATGATATAATATAGATTATTTTGGTTTTATGGTGTATAGATACCTCCTGGATAAAATACCCAAAATTGTGTATTTACAAAGATTATTTCTTGAGAATTTTTGCCTTTTTGAGTGGTGCAGCCGCTTCTATAAGTGACGTGTGTGTCCGTTTGAGCCGAGATGTGAGCACGGGATTATATATATTTTTCCAATATTTTATTTTCGTTTTATTATATAACATATATATTTTTTTATATTACAAGACAAACACGCTCAGACACAGGGAAAGGATGAAAGAAAAAGAAAGGGAAAAACAAAAAACAAAAACATACATCATCGACATTCAACATTATAATGTGTGTATAATAATGTAATATAATATAATGTGCTTGCAAGAGAGACTGTGTGCATGGGATCCTACACACAAGGGGCCTACGAGACACTAGTCGGGCGAGACACCCGTCACACCGCCAACCTCAGTCACTTGTCATTCTTAATCTCGTCAAAGTAGGCCAAAAATGGCTCCCAGATAGTTGAGAACCTATTAAGTGTCTGCATATACTGTTGACATATTGCACCAAACATGATTTTGTTGGCTCTACACACATTAACTATCACACCACACCTCCCAAGCAGCATCGCAATCACTTCCTTTTTCCACATGTTAAGTGACATCTATTTTCAAGTTCTGCCTCGTACGGTCTACATCAACTTTTACAAACTGAATCAGCTGTATAACACAACTGTCAACAACATCATCTGTTGACATTTTCTCTCTCTCTCTCTCTCTCTGTCGACATCAGCTGTCAGGGTAACAACCACTGTTCACATTGCAGACACCGGGGGCGCAACTGACTGAATGACAAGACGAATCAGAGAGACAATGCTGCTGCAACAACTCCTCCTGCCTCCTTAATAGTGAAACTATCACTGTAGGCACTATCCAAGGAAATCCCCAGACTCGTTGGGTCAAATAGTCAAGGAGTCCGCTTAGAACCAGGCTATGACAAGGACAGCTAAGTATAGTAAATGAAAGGACCCCTATTAATCAAGACTTTATGAGGTCTTTTCCAGCACATTAGTCTTGACTTCGTGTGACCCTAATTTGGTGTCGTTTGACACGTTATATACTCTTTGTAAAAAGGCGGAATGCAACACAAAGACAAATATTGAGATTACAGCACGAGAGAGAGATTAAGAGACACCATATGGGCTGCGGAGCATCTGTTGCCCCAGGGGGGTGGCAGGGACCGCTGGAGCTCCATTACTCCCAAGGATAATACATTATTATGCTTGAATAAATAAATAAGCCATTAAGTCACTTAAGATAATCTAATGTCTTGAACGGTTTGGAAGAATTTCGCTGCTCATCTGTCTCCTCATGGTGTTATATTACTGTGTGTGCAGCCTGGGGGAGGGGGGGGGGGGGCACTGTTCCATAAGGCAGAGATGCTCACAAGTCCATTTTTTGCAAGTCCAAGTCAAGTCTCAAGTCTTTGAGGGGCAACTCCAAGTCAAGTCTCAGGTCTTTGAGGGGCAAGTCCAAGTCAAGTCTCAAGTCTTTAAGGGGCAAGTCCAAGTCAAGTCTCAGGTCTTTGAGGGGCAAGTCCAAGTCAAGTCTCAGGTCTTTGAGGGGCAAGTCCAAGTCAAGTCTGAAGTCTTTGAGGGGCAAGTCCAAGTCAAGTCTCAAGTCTTTAAGGGGCAAGTCCAAGTCAAGTCTCAGGTCTTTGAGGGGCAAGTCCAAGTCAAGTCTCAAGTCTTTAAGGGGCAAGTCCAAGTCAAGTCTCAGGTCTTTGAGGGGCAAGTCCAAGTCAAGTCTCAGGTCTTTGAGGGGCAAGTCCAAGTCAAGTCTGAAGTCTTTGAGGGGCAAGTCCAAGTCAAGTCTCAGGTCTTTGAGGGGCAAGTCCAAGTCAAGTCTCAAGTCTTTGAGGGGCAAGTCCAAGTCAAGTCTCAGGTCTTTGAGGGGCAAGTCCAAGTCAAGTCTCAGGTCTTTGAGGGGCAAGTCCAAGTCAAGTCTCAAGTCTTTGAGGGGCAAGTCCAAGTCAAGTCTCAGGTCTTTGAGGGGCAAGTCCAAGTCAAGTCTCAAGTCTTTGAGGGGCAAGTCCAAGTCAAGTCTCAAGTCTTTGAGGGGCAAGTCCAAGTCAAGTCTCAGGTCTTTGAGGGGCAAGTCCAAGTCAAGTCTCAAGTCTTTGAGGGGCAAGTCCAAGTCAAGTCTCAGGTCTTTGAGGGGCAAGTCCAAGTCAAGTCTCAGGTCTTTGAGGGGCAAGTCCAAGTCAAGTCTCAAGTCTTTGAGGGGCAAGTCCAAGTCAAGTCTCAAGTCTTTGAGGGGCAAGTCCAAGTCAAGTCTCAGGTCTTTGAGGGGCAAGTCCAAGTCAAGTCTCAAGTCTTTGAGGGGCAAGTCCAAGTCAAGTCTCAAGTCTTTGAGGGGCAAGTCCAAGTCAAGTCTCAAGTCTTTGAGGGGCAAGTCCAAGTCAAGTCTCAGGTCTTTGAGGGGCAAGTCCAAGTCAAGTCTCAAGTCTTTGAGGGGCAAGTCCAAGTCAAGTCTCAAGTCTTTGAGGGGCAAGTCCAAGTCAAGTCTCAAGTCTTTGAGGGGCAAGTCCAAGTCAAGTCTCAAGTCTCTGAGGGGCAAGTCCAAGTCAAGTCTTTGAGGGGCAAGTCCAAGTCAAGTCTCAAGTCTTTGAGGGGCAAGTCCAAGTCAAGTCTCAAGTCTTTGAGGGTCAAGTCCAATTCAAGTCTCAAGTCTTTGCGAGTCAAGTCCAAGTCAAGTCTCAAGTCTTTGCGGGGCAAGTCCAAGTCAAGTCTCAAGTCTTTTGTCACAAGTCCAAGTCAAGTCTCAAGTCTCTTATGGATGAGCATTCTATCATCTGCTGGATGCCATCCGGTCTAACTAAGGAAATCAAAGCATGTACTATATTATCCTCACTCCTTTATTAGCATACAATATCAGCATTGATTAGTAGACATTCTTATTAGTAGAAATTTCCAAATTAAAAATAAAGATTGTTCACAAGTCCCAAACCTCAAGTCCAAGTCAAGTCTCAAGTCTTTGAGGATGAGTCTCAAGTCAAGTCTCAAATCACTGTGTGTGACTTAAGTGTGCGACTCAAGTCCAAGTCTCAAGTCCAAGTCCCCCATCTCTGCCATAAGGTGGGAAATAGTATTGTAGACACATTGCTCTGCTTCCTGGTCTGTTCATAATACCCAGATTTTGTATGGGATTGTGATGCATGTTGAGGTGATAGTGATATCGATGTTTCATTCATCAGACTGCGGGAAGAAAAGGCAATGCATAAATTATATACACTGTAGTAGTGAAACATTTGAGTTGTACAAAGAAGCACTTACAGTACAGTAAGGCTATACAGTATAATAGTATGTCTTTTCACTGAGGCATGCAGTGTATTCTCAGGCCCACCCTCCTCCCCACACAATTGTTCACACTCCAACAAAGGTTTTGGCTGATTATGCCAGAGATATGTCAGAGATAGTATCTGCAGATTCATGTATTTTAAGCAGAACTTTGGAGTGGAGCAAAGTTAATCTCCACTCCTCAAGTTGAAATTGCCCTGTCGTTCCCTTCTTCACCTCCTTTCTGTTGTGCTCTACAGTCCAAGGAAAACATTTTTTTTTTTTTTTTGCCATGAAGTTGTTGTAGCTTATGAGAATATTTGCTCAATGGCATCTCTGCAAAAAGCATCTTCTAATATAATTGGCCGGCGGAGCACAATTGCTCAACTGCACATGCTCAGAACAAGAGAGAGGGATATCATATAGGGTTATCCTAATGAAGGGCATAGGCGCATGAGGCGCACTAAGCGCATGATGAGGAGAAAAATCAGAAGAAGAAAAAAACATACCCAACAAACTGTAAACTATTACCATAAACTAGTACAAGTACTTACTATAAACGATATTATTTCTGACGTATTTGTATGTACTGTAACCTGACACTAGGGGCGATAGCTTCTATGAGCAAAACAAACTGTCACACTGCAAGCTAGAAAGTCACTAATCTATCATAAATCACCAAAAAGCAGGCCTAGCAGCTGTAAGTAGATGCTTTTCAGCAATCTTCAGCATTTGCTATGGGTGCATGATGATTTCATGATATTTTATGATTTACAAGCCATATTTGTGAAACGAAAATATTGCTACTCACATTTACTGTATCAACAAGTAAGTTCTGGACGGCATGGTGGCTCAGTGGTTAGCACTGTTGCCTCACAGCAAGAAGGTCCCGGGTTCGAACCCCGGTCCGTCCCAGGTCCTTTCTGTGTGGAGTTTGCATGTTCTCCCCGTGTCCGTGTGGGTTTTCTCCGGGTGCTCCGGTTTCCTCCCACCATCAAAGAAAGACATGTATGTTAGGGTTAATACTCCTGTCAGTGCCCCTGACCAAGGTACTGGCAAAAAGAACTGGAGTTGGTCCCCGGGCGCTGCACAGTCGCTGCCCACTGCTCCTAGTTCTAGGAAGGTTCCTAGTAGAGGATGGGGCAAATGCAGAGGATAAATTTCCCCAAGGGGATAAATAAAAGATAACTTAACTTTAACTTAACTTAACAATTGAATTCTTTGAAGAGGGAGCTGCTAAAGCAAAAAACAGATCACATCCAGTAGAAGTGATCAAAAAGAGTTTGGCAGCACAAAACAAAAGCGTGTCCTCTTTCTGTTCTGGCTCCATCTATCTAACCCTCCACATTTAACTCCAATCATATTACGGGACAAACCAAAATACACACTGCAACACATTAACCAATTTACGCAACACAATGCTCTCATTTCTCCACAGGCATTATACTATGCCATCAAAACTAATTTTGAGAATAACATATTGAAGTCAATTTTCTAAGGGCTTTGCGGATAGCACAAGATTTCAAAAGCACTGAAAATTCTACGTGGACTGAAGTACAGTATCCCCCCACATGCTTTTTGTTCATTCTGAATAGACCCTTTTCACGGGGGCCATTATGTGTCAAAAAACACTAACGAGGGTTTCCAAATTCCAATCATGGAAGTTTGAAACCCTCATTAGTGTTTTGCTTGCGCCTGTGTTTACCCTGCCTTTTCGACACAAAATGGCCCACGTGAAAAGGGTCTATCAAAACAAAACAAGAGGAGAGGTTAGTTATTAGTCCATTCATCCCGTATCAGTCTCATAGTTGAATTATGCGAAAATCTGCCAGTCCTCCTAAGCTTGCCTGCCCCATTAGCCATCCTCACTGTGTGGCTGATATTTGCTCATCACACTGGCTTTAGCTGCCACGGGAGAATCGTCGCCAACTCTACAGCTGGGGACACACTAGAGGATTATCAGAGCGATTTACAGCAGATTTAGCCATGCCGGCGTTCAGAGGGGGAATCCCGTTCTGAGGCTTGGCTCGTTGGGGTCAGCTGTAATCACCCAATTGTACTGTACAAATATAATTAGGGAAAAAAGACACGTTTGAGCCGCGATATCAAGTTTGCAGCTTCTATTCAATTCATTCAAATATTTGCTTGTACATATTTGTAAATCATTTTTATGAGCGTAGATGCCTGCAAGTTCTCAGAGGTTTGCTACAGTACAACGATATCTTCGGACACTGCCTTAGGCCGAACACATAGGAAGACTTTGAAACTGCATTGACGTGAAACGTTGACTTGGAAAAACTCCAGTTGTAAACAGCGTTTTGTGGTAGCACAGTGTTGCGACCATACAGTAACAATCTGTGAAAAATATTGTTGTTTGTTGAACAAATATGTGCAACCGTCAGCCTTGGCACAGAAGTATATATTGGCCCTTTACACACAAACAAACAAACGCACCGAGGACAATAGTTGGAACAAAACACCGCTATATGAAAGACAGTCCATTGAGGTGGCTATGACGCACGATAATCGCCATCTTGCAGCCAGGTGAAGAGAGAGACCACGCCCCCTGACCCGGTCACCCGGAAGCCTTTCTTCAAGACTCCCAGCATACGCGCATAAGCTCCACCCACTTCAGCCTGACAGCTATGTAGGACCAATCAAGGAGCTGGGGTGCCGTGACATCAGTGCGACCCTATAGGGAGAAGGGGTGGGAGTCGGAGCTGTTGCCTGTCTTACAACTTTGCCCTGGTTTTTGTCACAATGTTTTCACCACACCGTCCCCCATTTGTATCCCCTACCCAAACCATAACTGTGACAAATGTCGATATCCAAAATCTCAAATAAACTCGCGTCTAGGGGTATAATATTACCATCGACCGTTTGTAACATGAATTAACAAAGACTTTTGAGTGTTGAGCTAGCTGAATGACCTTTCCCCTGGCGCAGGCTGTCTGGCACCATCCAAAGTCAGCTGCTTCACCGGGCCGGCTGTAGCTGGAACCCTCTCTTGTCCAGCTCTGTGGTGTTGAGGTGTGAGACACGCTCAGTTGCGTCCCACCTAAAGGCAGGACTAAAACATCAATGGTGTAGAAAGTATCCACCTAGTTTCTCACTCCTCTGATCTGATTGTGTCACTGTTCTCTGTGTGAGAGATTCACTGTCCTTCATGTGAGATTCACTGTTCTCTGTGTGTGAGATTCACTGTCCTTCCTGTGAGATTCACTGTCCCTGTGTGTGAGCTCCACACCTGCCCACACACCTTTCCTCTCCAAACTGGGAACTCTACTTCAGGAGGCAACAGGCCTCTTAAAGAGACAGTCACACACGTCTCTCAAAGAATTCAGCATCAATCAACAAACAAATGGCCAGAAATACATAGGTAAATATGATCATATTTTCATTTCAATCATGAGAGGCCAGTTGGTAGGATTTAACAAACTTTATTTAGCAATCGGCATGCATGGCAAATACTTTGGCGCATGACTCCATTAGCCAGTGGCGCTGCTCTTGAGGCAAGAGGAGGGCATCTGCATAGGCTAGGAGATCCCCCCCCCCGTGGGGGATCAGGAGTCACGACTCGTTGGTGGCGGACTGGGGAGGTGGGTGGGGCAAAACAACGCTTCAGAGGACGGCTTCAGGGGAGATGGACTGCCGTGAAGCTAGCTGCTGCTATGATCGGCCAGAGAGAGAGAGGTGACGTAGAACCCTTGCTATATATATGAGGATTAACTGACGTCATATCTGACGTCATTACAGACGTCATACTAAGACTTTGACTGACCACGTCATACTAGAACTTGACTGACGTCAGGGGTGATCGGATTAGATTATGCACGAATGGCCTTCTGCTTGAAATATGGTCTAGAGACCTCACTAGAAATGAGTTGAGGGGATTTCTGCCTACTGATCGTAACAATAAACCTAGATCATCATCACCAGCACAATGAATGACCTCTCACACTCCATGTAGGAATATCTATTCAAACACAGATCATTGACACCCCCCCCCCCCCTCACCCCCCCACACACACACACACACACACACACACACACACACACACACACACACACACACACACACACACACACACACACACACAGCCATTTTTGGGGTGACCTGGTAAGAGTGCAGCCACTACACGAGGCAACGTCCGTGGCGACGTTGCCTCGTTGGTGGCGGACTGGGGAGGTGGGTGGGGCAAAACAACGCTTCAGAGGACGGCTTCAGGGGAGATGGACTGCCGTGAAGCTAGCTGCTGCTATGATTCTAGGCAAAGCAGTTCAAAAACACTGTACGAAGTGAGTGCCAAAGTCACACCCGCTTCCGGGTTAGGCATACGAACCAAGGGATTTCATCCGCCATTCTTTTTTTGATAGACATTTGGTAATAGCTTTTATGAAAACAGTTTGACTCGGTCAAACCAAGCGATTCAGCTCTATTTAGAATCGGGAAGTTCCGTTTCATCCGTTTCAAATTCAGTACAAATCAGGGAACCGACTAGCAAGTGTATTACGACAGAGTTTTTGGACACGACAACACAAACGACTCGAGCCTCGACTCGAGCCGATTGGCAGACATTTTATTTAAAATGCCATTAAGGCCCTGTCAAATCCTCACAGGATAGTGAAAGAGACTATCGCAAAAACCACAACACGGACGGGGATTCACACAAACAGAAAGGCTGCTCTCCGCCCACACCGACCATATTCTAATAAATCACAGCAGCATTCATTTTCTGTTTGTGTGATCAACGGGACGGAAGGCTATTAGCGTTAGCACTTTGTAGTCTTAGTTCCCCAGAGGAATGATCATTGAATGAGGTATCAAAATAGCTTCCTGTTCCTCCCACCCCAACGACTTCCTATTAATCAATGGAGGAAATGAAATTAGACCCCTGACAACTTGATAATAAGGATTTGGTTGGAGAATAAAGAACATTTTTGGGGTTATAATGAGTTCCCATTATTTATAAAGCAAAATTATAGAAGGCGGTGTGTCAAGGAAAAACAATAAGTGGAGCCCAATCGCCAGATTAAAATGTCGGCGTACGTTTTCGAAAATGCGCAGAAATGTGATATATGAACATTTTGGAACAGAAATACATAGCGTTTCACATTTCTAGATGCGTGAATAATTAACATTATACACGTCATAATGACAGTCTGAGGTTTTAAGTACGTCAATGTCATGAGGAGAGTATAGGGGGGGAGCTGGTTCGAATGAGCTGGTTTGAATCCCGACCCGAACCATAACCCCCGAACCCCAAGTTCCTTGTTTTGCCTAAACCCAACCGTTGTTTTACCGGCCGAGTCGGTTGTCACGGTAACCAGCTCGGGCAAGTAACCAGGAAGAAACGGTGTCTAGCTGGAGGACCGAAATGTTCATATTTTACATTTCCGTGGATTCTAGAATCGTACAGTGGCGACATTTTATTCTGGCAATGGGTTGCTCTTTTGTTAAGATTGTGAGTCAGACAGAAATAATGCTTGAGAATGTGTAGGCTATACTCTAGTATAGGCCCTTTTCACAGCAAACGGTTTGAGGTGGTAAAGCAGGAAGTAACACAGGTGTAACCAATAACATTAATGAGGGCCCTGGCACTGGAACACACTACATGGAATGTGACCACCATTAATGTTACTGGTTACACCTGCTTTACTTCCTGCTTTACCACCGCAAAACGGTTGCTGTGAAAAGGGTCTAGTATTGCTACTATACTGTACCAGAGCAATTTAAAGCAACAAAACATTCATGTTCAATACAGTAACTTGTTTGTATGTGTTGCCATACATATGTTTGAGCACACAGGCAGTCCAAAACATTTAATTAGGGGTTTGATCAAAAACATGGACCTCTTGTTTGGGTCCAACTTGTGACAGCAAAACAACATTGTTAATTATTTTTGCAAAGTTTCAAAAGATTTAAACATGTTATTTATTTGTTTCTTCCCCTGATATCCAAGAGCCTTTGCTTCATCTTGTCGAATGCGGTCTATGCATATGTATAGTTTAAAGTTGTTTGGCTTTCTGAATACAGTTATTTTTAAATCTTTTTTTTTATAGCTTTACTCAGAATTTTGTGTTATTCCAAAGTAGATTGTCTTGATGTTCAAAATTATAATGAGATTTATGTTTCTGGGACACCATCGGAAATGAGGCTTTAGTCTCAGTAGGATATTTCAAGCACTCATCTGTGTGTGTGTGTGTGTGTGTGTGTGTGTGTGTGTGTGTGTGTGTGTGTGTGTGTGTGTGTGTGTGTGTGTGTGTGGGTGTGTGTGTGTGTGTGTGTGTGTGTGTGTGTGTGTGGGTGTGTGTGTGTGTGTGTGTGTGTGTGTGTGTGTGTGTGTGTGTGTGTGTGTTTTAATCTAATAACAAAGCAGAAGATGATAGACAGGAAAACAAAGAAACAAAGTAGATTGGAGGCTTCATTTGCGTTCTTAGTGCAGAACAACAACAAAAAAGAAAGAAAAAAGATTAAAACTTAACAAAACCGTGATAGAATTCTCACAATATACCAGTAATACAAAACTGTGTTTTTTGTTTTGTATTACTAGGCATCTCACGCGATACGCGTGCTCGATTCATAGGCTCGCCCGCTGCGCGGGCTCGCTATGCGGGCTTGCCCGCCCTGCAGCTCGCCAAGCTGGCCCTGCAGCTCACTTCCGCAGCTCGGCCACTGCGCGGCCTTGCCCACAGCTTGGCTGCTGCGTGGCCTTGCCCGCAGCTTGGCTGCTGCGCGGCACATTTGCTCAACTTTGCATCACTGATGACATCACTCACTGATGACATCACAATTGCTGATCAGACATTGTGACATCATCAGTGAATCATCACTGATGATGTCATAGACATTGTGACATAATCAGTGACATCACAATTGCTCGCGTGTAGTGACGTCACTGATGATGTCATAGACATTGTGACATCATCAGTGACATCACAATTGCCCAGGTGTAACCAAAAACGTGACCACCAAAACGTTACCAAAATTGCAAATTGCAAAACCAAAAGAGGATGTGAAGACTTTTTTAATTAAGAATTAAGATGTGTTGTTAACCAATAATAACTAATAATGCTCGTCCTCAGCCCATAACGCCCAGAGCAGCTAGGGGAGCTGTAGAGCAGCTAGGGGAGCTGGTTTAATCCAAAGATGCCTTCTATGCTGTTAGAAAATGAAAATCCTCCCTGCAAGGTGTTTGGCCATGTGTTTGAATGAAGATGCCTCAGGTCCTGCAGGAGCTGTGGAGAAATAGTCCTGTATAGCAGATGTTAATGAAACATATTCAACACTGAATTATGAAAAGGAAATAGCAAGGAGCATTTGGAGTCCCTGGACTGAATGTGAAGCATCTGTAGATGAAGACCTTGCTACCACCTTGAAATTCTTCTGTAGGAAAGAGTCAACCACATAGCACATGAATCTCCCGGGCTTCTTTATGAAAAGGAGAGTTCCTGGATTTTAAATCACTGAAGTTAAGGATGAACATTCTTTGCTTCACATTGTAAATTAAAGAGGCATACCTTGGAATATGGCTGTTTCCCCCCCCTTAATTTGTTATAACACAACATATTTCTTGAGTAGATCAAACTATAGTCGAGCAGAGAAAAGCCATAATGCAACCAGCTTTGCCTAGAGTCAAACATCTGAGTTGCAGAGTACGCAGAAGGCGCTAAATCAAAGTTTCCTGTGGAGTTGCAGAGGGAGGTTGGTGTCCCATCCACCCTCTCCTGAAGTCGCTCCCTTTGTACCATTTAGTACTTTGACTAACTCACATCAGCACTGGTGTCATACAGTAGAGAAGCTGTGGACTTCATCTATTACATTTCTGCTATCAGCTGTCTCCATGCATTTACAAGGTTCACATGTGGTTCACATGTGGACACATGTTAAATTTCACAACACATGTGAAACCCATGGGAAGCGTGTGGTTTTGGAACATTTTCACATGTGGAAAACATGTTATCACATGTGACATGTGATAACATGTTTTGCCACATGTTGTATAGCAACATGTTTTCCACATGTGGAAAACAACATTTACGTGGGTTTCACATGTAACCACATAGGTTTCACATGTAATCAGATGGGAATTGACATGGGTTTCACACATTTCACATGTGAAAACGTTCCAAAACCACACGCTTCCCATGGGCAAAGCACATGTTTCACATGTGTTCCACATGTTTTCACATGTGAAATTTAACGTTTTCACATGTGATCACATGACATTTTGCACATGTGAAATTCATGTGGTTTTTCTGTAAGGGATGAATTTAAAGCCTTGTTAGTACATCAGACTAACTGGTATATGCTTGCATAATGAAGCATAGCATTAAGTAGTCTTTCTTTTTGCTCTTATTGTGAAAAAAATGTTCTATTGCAAAGGACCGGTTATTAATGTTAGAGACACATTCCATGCTCCTTGCTTACCCTCTCTTTAACATCGTGGCCTGGTTGCATCTTCAATATTTATGAGAAACATTTTCCATACATTACATACATTGAAATCTGTTCATTTTTAACCCCCATGTTGCAGTTATTGATTCTAATTCTAAGGCTGGTCAATAAAGAAAGTGGCCAGCGATGCATCAGAATGCACAGAGGAGGAAGAAGAAGATGCAAATAGAAAACCAATCTTTGATGGAAAAGTTCCTGAAGGAGCTCCCATTCCGTCGATCCACCGGCCCTAAGAGCAAATGTTACCCGCTCTGCCTGGCGAATTATTAATCACATTCGCTCAAATATTTCCTCATCCTCTCTCTGCTGCATCGTGGGCCTCTGTTTCATTTCTATGGGAAGCACGAGCTGCCATTTGCAGACTACAAGAGCAAATGTTAATTTGCCCCATGTGCATTTCTGTGCCAGAGGAGTCATGGGGCCGGGCGCTAACATAGCACTGAAGGAGGCGGGTGGGGGACAAGTTGACTTGGGTATTTACATAAGGTAATGTGATTGAGTTGTTCCCATAGAATTATGCTATCCCTCAAGAAGCCAAGGGTGAGGTGAGGAACGAGATGTGTCTACATAACTGGCTAGAGCAAACTGGGGGGTTGGCGCCTGAGCATGTCATTTTCAAGTAAAGCGATTCCTTTTTGACTTCACTGTTTTCCACAATATAGCTGGTGATCAGACTTATATGTCTAATACTGTACACGAAGACCATCTATTATAATAGAGACACTGCATGAAATAGGCCACGCCCATCACGGGGGAAGGCGCTCCATTCACTCCCACACACCAGCGTCATTTTCCTTGAATTAAACATAGCTAAAAGCTGTTGTGGGGTTGGGCTGCACAGACAACAAATGTAAAAAAAAATAATCACCAATTAAAGTTTTTTGGTACTCCAGAGCAAAACAAGGAAGCTGTTGAGAATTGACGAGAAGAAAAATGGGGATCTATAGCTGTCAAGGAAGTAAGTTGGAGTGTTCATCTTCCATATATACGATCAACTGGCTATTGGATTAAAGTTTTCTTCCAGTACTGTATTTAAGTGACTCTGTTATGCTGGACAGGTAATGAACATTAGAGCAGCGCTTCCCAAAGTGGCGGTTGGGACGCCACGGTTCGCAGGACACCAATGACAGAATGTGTGAAATACAATGTAAAATCCATTAAAAATAGCACATTTTAACCATAATTCTTAGGTTTAGTTTGTTTTGTTTACTGTATTTCCTGCAGGTGCGCACAAACGTTTTGTACAGTATGCTTCAACCACCTCCAGGGATAAGTGGGGGTGGTGAGCCTCTGGCACCATTATTTTGGGGGCTGGGGGCTGGAAAGTTAAATTGGGAACCCTTGCATTCGAGGATCGTGCTGTTCCCCTTTCAGACACTAGGGACTGGCACTGGCACGTTAGAGATGGACAGTTCCAAAAAGGTCGACATGATGGATTCTGAACCTGGATAGCAATCTTTTCCTATACTGAGTCTCATCCAAATCCAAGTGGTTTTACACAGTAGAAAAGAGGGGACGGGGGGGGGGGGGGGGGGAGGAAAAACAGGTCAGCTGTTGACATGGATGAATGGGAATACTGCACAACAGCATACACCTATAGTGACCCAGATAGGACCCAGTTCAGAGCTGGAACACACACACACACACACACACACACACACACACACACACACACACACATATACACTTAGAATAGACCCTTTTCACAGCAGCCGTTTTGAGGCGGTAAAGCAAGAGGTAAAAGCAGGTGTAACCAATACCATCGATGATGGTTCCATTCACATTTAGGTGTTCCAGTGCCAGAGTGCCCTCCCAGGACCACGTTATTGGTTACACCTGCTTTACTTCCTGCTTTAGGATATAATGTAAGTGTATAAATGTACACACAGATTAAAAGATGCACAGATGCGCTATACTGAGTGCATCAAGTGTGCGTTTGTGCAAATGCATGCAGTGCGCGCGCGCGCGCGTGTGTGTGAGAGAGAGAGAGAGAGAGAGAGAGAGAGAGAGAGAGAGAGAGAGAGAGAGTGTTCATGTTTGTGTCTTTTCAATCAACTCACCAGTGAGGGAGTGAGACTGACACGTTCACAGGGGAAAACGTGAGGCTTGAATGCTTGAACACTTCTGTATTTGGGGAAATGCAGAGACATTAATTCTGACAATCCGAGGTGTAACTGCCCTGCCGTTTCAACCACATGGTGGCGCTGGCGGACCGCCGACTGTACCCCCATCAACAGCTTGTGTCTCTCTGCCTTTACTCAGTCTCCCTCCCTCCCTCCCTCCCTCCTCCCACTTCCTCCTGACTTATCACTCCCTCCCACTCTCCTTCCTTCACATCATGTGAGATGAGGTGAAGTGTTAAGTGTTATGGCAAATTAAGTGAAATTAAGACAAGAAGAACAACTCTAAACTCACCTCCGCCATGCAGACCACGAGAGAGGGGTGGAGGAGTGTTGCGTCCAGTGAAGGTGGAGGTGCCTGCCTGCCTGCGCAACACATTACCATTCACCCTCTGACGGCTATACGCTTTGTTTAGTTCGCTTTTCAAACTTTGTCGGCAATTTCTTCCCTCCCCCATCTTTTTCGTTAGCCGTTCTTCGCCCGCGTGCCCCCGCCGCCCACCCCTCCGTCCTCTCCCTCCGTCCACCCCTCCGTCCTCTCCCTTTGTCCCTCCTGCCTGTCTCTCCTCCACACTTCAGTGTGGCTCTTCTTGTCATCCGTGCTGAGGTCTTGAAGTCTCTTCCATCTTTCCCCCTCTTCCTCAATTCCCGCTGTTATCTCCCCCACCACCTTTTTCTCCCAACATCTACCTTTTTCCTCATTCTGCCAGCCTCTCTCCTCCCCGTGGCACCTGTCTCATTCTCCTTGTAGCCACTCTATGGTGCCACTCATAGCTTGCTCCTTCACCCACACCCCCTCTCCCCTTCCCTGGCTCCTCTCTGCCCTGGCAGTCTGACAATTGTTGGGAGCATATACCGCTAAGCAGTTATCACTGGCTCACAGAGGTGTGCGTGTGTGTGTGTGCGTGCGCGTGTGCGTGCGTGTGCATGTTTGTTAATAATAGCAACAGAGTGTGTATAGACGAGCATGTGTGTGTCAATGCGAGTGTGTGTTTTCCATTTATATTGCCCGTGTACAGCTCTTGTGTTCACTAAAACAATACAAACAACGTGTCAGACAGGTTTCTATTATATTTGGACTTTGTATGCCTCGTCGACTATCGTGTGTTTTTTTTTCTGAGGGGGAAAATGATGCTGAAAAGCTGCAACTCGTCTCCTCGCCCTGCCAAACATCCCCAGTGTGTCTGTGGCTGTTCTGGATCCATATAAAAGACACTAATTTCTTTGTCTTCAAGGATTTTTTTTCTCTCCTAGTTTTGGTTTCCATCTGTCACTGGGAGGAGGTTGAAAGAGAAGAAGAATAAGCCCAGCTGGAAGCCCTTTGTCTATTGAAGGTAGATCACATATTGTAGTAAGACCAGGACAATGCTCCTCGGGTCTTCTGGGTACTGGAAGAAGCTAGAGGGACACAGGCCAGGCCTCAGACCCCCCCCCTCCCCGCCCGGAGCCATGCCATGCCAACCAATCATCTTGCAGGGAAGCACATTCAGTGGGATATGATTTGTCCTCCTTGATACCCGTTCAATCATATTTTGAAACGGTCAAGATCTCGCCTCTTTTCACTCTCTGCATATAGCAAATGAAATATATACATTTATGATGACATATCTACTGCCTTTTCAAAATCAGTTCTGTTGGTCGTCGGGTACAAAGTCCTTCACCAAAGAGGTTACAGCAAACGTAAATGAGTATACTTTGTATTAGGGCACCCGCTTATGATTAGGATTATTTGATCGAGACATGAGAGTATATTAGGAGCAAAGAGGGAACAGAACATGCGGTTCAAAAATCAAAAACCATCTATGGGCTCATGAACGAATGGATTCTAGACAGGGGACCATGTGACACTTACCTCTGCAGATAGACGGTCCCACAATGTTAGATTAGAAAATTAGAAAAGACCGGGGAAGTTATGATGCGATGTTTACCATCTTTAGAAAAGATCTGCGTGTGGCCATCAAATGAGACAATTAAATAAACCATGAACAACTTGTAGCAATAGTTTTCTCCCCATAGGAGGTAATGTATGAAAGGACTGTTACCTTCATACCTTCACTGCCTTCCTGCCATGATGGTGTGACTTCTAGGTTTGCAACACCTGGGATCAAGAGCAAACTCACAAGGCTATATCCAGACTCTGTGTGAGTCAGCTGTGAGTGCAGTCCCATCTGGTCAGACGTCCTCAGCAGGGACCAGAAGATATTTAGAGTTTTCACTATACACTTTGTGATAAAGCTGTAAGCTTTAGATACCAAGATCTTATCTTACTTCAGAAGAGTAGTCACTATTCTTTTGATGACAATGCTTTATTAACATGAGCAGTGATATATTTAGGCTACATGTGATCAATGATTATGAATAACAGATGATGAATGTTCAATGGCTATAAAAAGTTCAAAGTCTTTGGCGATTAGACTCCGTCACGACTCTGAGACGTCATGCTGACGTCATGGAGAGACGTCATGCTGACATCATGGTGATTATGAAGGGGGTAGTGAAGCCGTGAGTAGAATAGGATATATCCCCCCCGTGGAGTCTAGACCTGGTGGTGGTGAACTAAGAAGGCTTCTGGAGATCTCCGACCTGGAGGAGAATGGGGTGGAGGAGGGTTGCAGCAGCACTGAAATTACAGCAGATAGAGTATGAGAAGGGAACGGCTCTTAAAGGTTGCCGCTAAAGCTGTGATTGGCTGAATGGGAAGGATGTGGCCAGCTGTGATTGGATTAGCAAAACCGCCTACGCCCCCTTAATCAGGTAGATGCGTAACACCTGAAGGAGAGAGGGCAATGTGTAAGTGAGAACATTACGGTGAATCTTTCTGAAATGATGTTAAAACTTCACTTGATCTTATTTACTATAGAATGAAGGAAACTGTCTGTTTGTCCGTCCTTCTGTCCAAATACATTTATTGTTTATAAGTATCTTTCCTGCATTTCCTGCATTTGGGATGATTTATGAGATCACTGATGGCGTCATGAGGTGTGAATGGGGGAAGGGGAGGGAGGGGAACGGGCACTGCGTTAGTCCTATTTAGATATATTGATAGTCAATGCAGACATACTTACTGTAATCATTCAAGACTTTAAGCAGAATAAAATGAACTGTAGCCTACTGGTTGAATATGACATTGTTGGCAGATAAGTAAGATAAGGTCAACTTGTAGCAAGAGAACGCCAACTTACTCAACTCACTCAGTGTATTTCGCCCATAGCCATGGCTTTGTTAGACCTTTGGTTTGGACTTTGTATGGGGTTTTCAAATATCTTCTATGTTAAGTGATAATTCAGTGGCACTGGTGTGGACGGTCCCCCCCCTAGCTACTGGAGACACCCACTGGCTTATATAGCTTTGTAAGACCATCTTATCAGAATGATTTGAAGTATTTAGACTCGTCGCTGGAATGATAATAGTATTTTTTTTATGGGTTAGTTTGTCTGTCTAAAAGAAGGAAACAGTTTCCCTCGTCAGTTACCTCGTTGTTTTTACACAGCTACAGCACAGGAATGTGCAACGATGGCAGAAGAAAACTTATTTAATCAGAATTATATATAAAAAATAAATATAAAACGTGATGGGGAAGAATGCACAAGGAGCAGCATTATTGGAGAAGTGTGTCGTATTCCCCCTACTCTGCATAACGCACAAATTATCAATGTTTTTATTTTCCTCTTGCTACATATTGGTCTGAGGGCCCAGGAGACCTATTAAGGAACCCAGGGAAGAAAAACACCAGATTTCATCTGATTCCCTGAGGTTGGAGTCTTACAATGTTCAGATTGGATAGAGTCCATGCAATGCAGAAGTTTGAGTGTACTTTATTATTTTTATTGATTCACTTAGCATCCGTTCCCTTGTGTCTGAGGCAATAGTGCAAATGACCCAGGGATAAGATAGCCATTGGCATGTTTTTGCCACAGAGCAGCTTCTTTGGACAGCTGTTGTCTTGGGGTTTAATCTTTGCTAGACTAGACGAGTTGGATGAAAGTATTGTAGTGGTCTGATGGTTAATTTGAGGGCGAGATGCCTAGTATATATATATATATATATATATATATATATATATATATATATATATATACTATATATATATATATATATACATACTATATGTATGTATATATATATATATATATATATATATATATATATAGGCTACTGTATATATATATATATATATATATATATATATATATATATATATATATATATATATATATATATATACATACAGTAGCCTATATATATATATATATATAGGCTACTGTATGTATATATATATTATATATATATATATATATATATATAAATAAAAGGGAGCAAGTGGGCAATCTCTCTCTGTTCTCTTTAAATTTTTTGTCCTACTGATGATGTCATAGGCATGGTGACATAATCAGTGATGTCATAAGAGCAGTTGTGATGTCACCAGTGATGCGAAGTTGTGACATCATCAGTGATGTCATAAGAGCAGGTAAGCCCGCACAGCAGTCGAGCTGCAGGGGGGGGCGAGGCCGCACAGCGGCCGACCCTAGGACTTAGCCGAGCCTAGGAATTAAGAGATGTGCGCATAAACCATCCGCCTGCCATAAATCTGCGCAAATTATTTCCTATTTATAGATCTGCAACCATCGTGCACCCGACATTTCACAACGCTATAAAGGAGCGAGTCTTGCACTGGGGAGACTTGGAGCAAGAAGTGACGTGAATAAACCCTTTTCACGGGGGGCGTTTTGTGTCGAAAAGGCAGGGTAAACACAGGTGCAAGCAAAACACTAATGAGGGTTTCCAACTTCCATGATTGGAATTTGGAAACCCTCATTAGTGTTTGCTTGCACCTGTTTACCCTGCCTTTTCGGGCACAAAATGTCCCCCGTGAAATGGGTCTATTTGCGTCAGCGCACCCTGCCAGTCCGTGATTGGTGTATTGTGTATCACTGGACAGGCGACCTGTCAATCACGCCCCAAAACATCCATAATCTTCTATTTTACTCTAGATGGGACCATAATAGACCCTTTTCACGGTGGCCATTTTGTGTCGAAAAGGCAGAATAAACACAGGTGCGAGCAATACACTAATGAGGGTTTCCAAATTCCAATCATGGAGGTTTGAAAGCCTCATTAGTGTTTTGCTTTCACCTGTGTTTATCCTGTCTTTTCGACACAAAATGGCCCCCGTGAGAAGGGTCCATTTACAAAATGAACATCATGCTTTTGAAGACTTGAAACTAGTGATTGAAACCATAAACTTGTTAGAAATGTGCATACTGGGGCCATCAATCAAGTCAGAAGTAGTCATTTTTGCCGATTCACTTCCATGTAACCGGACATCTTTTTCCAGCCAGTGGACTCGCCATTCGAAAGAATGCAGGTTTAAGTTACTTCCGCATTGGCTTCACAAAGGGAGCTAGTAAAGGGAGCTAATCCAGGTAGCCCCTTGGTACAGCCAGAGTTCAGCAGTAGTTTAAATAGCAGGTAATGCTCATAACAGCACAGTTGTTACTTTAGTTTGACATGTTTAGTTTAGTTTGCTACAGTCAGAGCCACAGTGTCACCAGATAAATAAAGATATTCCTGTCCTATATGATACAGAAGTGCTAGGTAAAGAAGTGAGAGCCAGGGAGAAAAGGTAATAACTTTATGTTTCCTTTCTAAACATGAAAAGAGGATTTTTAGTACAATAGTACTAGTAATAGTAGTAGTAGTGTTCTTCTGTCTGTCTGTCTGTCCTTGTTTTGTTTGTGTCTTGGTGTGGGCATGGGCCCTACCTCCTTCTCCCGGCTCCCAGATCAGCTCGACCTAAACACCTGCCTGCAGTCAGCTCATCGCCACTCTGCTCATCTGTTTCCTCCGCACACCTGAACCTCATCCACTCATCAGTATATGAATCCCAGCTCTCCTCTCAGTCATTGCCAGAGCACATAGCCTCTGCTTACTAGTAGACATTCTTTATCCTGGCCGTTTTGCTTGCTGCTTGTTTTCCCTTCCCCAACCCTGTTCTACTGTCCCTGCAGTCCTGTTTGCTCTGCTTCGATCACCTCCTCGTCTGCCCTGGGTCCCCAGTTGAGTCTTTGTCAGCCCTTTCTTGCTTTCTTGCAGTCTCTTGCTGGGGAAGATCATCCTCCCCTGCCGAGGCTATGCAAGGAGTAGCGGCAGCATCATGCTCCTTCCCTGCTAGGTTCATGCAAGCGGCATGGGCAGCATCATTGTCATGTGGGGTGGGGGGCACGCAGTGGTAGCGCTGTCGCATCACAGCAAGAAAGGTCCTGGGTTCGATTCCCACCTGGGAGGCTGTGGCGCAGAGCGCGTGTCCTACCATGTCTTTGGTGTCTGGTGCCCAGGTGGGCTATCTTATCAGAAGGGTCTTTCTGTATCTTTCTGTGTGGAGTTTGCATGTTCTCCCCTGTGGTTTCCTCCATATATGAACCCCCAATTAAGAACAGCGCCTGACCAGCGGAGATGACAGAAGATGGTCTCCGGGCGCTGTACATTCAATGCAGCCCACTGCCTTGTCTGGGTTAAACAAGCAAAGCCTGTATTTCACCAGCCACCATCAGCATGAGAGTGTGTGTGTGTGTGTGGCTACCATGCATGCATGTGTTGTGGGTGTCTGTGTGAAGAATCGGCTTCATAGCCGAGGCTATGAAAGCAGCAGCAGCAGCATCATTCCCTGCTATTACCGCACATGCAGCACCACCTCCAGTCCAAGTCCATGGTAGTAGTCTCTTGTTCTGGGCAGGCCGAAGCAGCATCTTGTTCTCGCTTGGGAAGATCACCCTTCTCTGTAGAGGCTATGCAAGCAGCACAGACATTATTACGGTCCTTCCCTGCTGATGCTATGGAAGCAGCAGCAGCATCATCGTCCTTCCCAGCAGAGGCTATGGAAGCAGCAGCATCATCGTCCTTCCCTGCTGAGGCTCTAGAATCAGCAGCTGCATCATCGTCCTTCCCTGCTGAAGCTATGGAAGCAGCAGCAGCACCAGCATCATGATCATCATCCTTCCCTGCAGAGGCTATGGAAGCAGCACCAGCATCATGATCATCATCCTTCCCTGCAGAGGCTATGGAAGCAGCAGCAGCATCATCGTGGTCCTTCCCTGCTGAGGCTATGGAAGCAGCAGCAGCATCATCGTGGTCCTTCCCTGCTAAGGCTATGGAAGCAGCAGCAGCATCATCGTGGTCCTTCCCTGCTAAGGCTATGGAAGCAGCAGCAGCATCATCGTGGTCCTTCCCTGCAGAGGCTATGGAAGCAGCAGCAGCATCATCGTGGTCCTTCCCTGCAGAGGCTATGGAAGCAGCAGCGGCATCATCATCCTCCTTCCAAGCAGTAGCATCATCATGGTCCTTCCCTGCATCATCATCCTTCACTGCAGAGGCTATGGAAGCAGTAGCATCATCGTCCTTCCCTGCAGAGGTAGAAGCAGCGATGGCATCATCATCATCTTCCCCTGCAGAGGCTATAGAAGCAGAGGTGGCATCATCCTCATCCTTCACTGCAGAGGCTATAGAAGCAGAGGTGGCATCATCCTCATCATCATCCTTCCCTGCAGAGGCTATGGAAGCAGTAGCATCATTGTCCTTCCCTGCAGAGGCTATGGAAGCAGTAGCATCATCGTCCTTCCCTGCAGAGGCTATGGAAGCAGTAGCATCATCGTCCTTCCCTGCAGTGGCTATGGAAGCAGAGGTGGCATCATCCTCTTCATCATCCTTCCCTGCAGAGGCTATGGAAGCAGCAGCTGCATCATCATCATCTTCCCCTGCAGAGGCTATGGAAGCAGAGGTGGCATCATCCTCATCATCGTCCTTCCCTGCAGAGGCTATGGAAGCAGAGGTGGCATCATCCTCATCATCGTCCTTCCCTGCAGAGGCTATGGAAGCAGTAGCATCATCGTCCTTCCCTGCAGAGGCTATGGAAGCAGCAGTGGTGGTATCATCATTATTATCCTTCCCTGCCGAATCTATGGAAGCATCAGCATCGTCATCCTCTGCCGAGGCTATGGAAGCAGTGGCAGCATCATCATCATCGTCTTTCCCTGCTGAGGCTATGGAAGCAGCTGCATCACCATCATCATCGTCGTCTTTCCCTGCTGAGGCTATGGAAGCAGCTGCATCACCATCATCGTCGTCTTTCCCTGCTGAGGCTATGGAAGCAGCAGTGGTAGCATCATCGTGATACTTCCGTGCCAAGGCTATGGGAGCAGCATCATCGTCCTTCACTGGCGAGGCTATGCGAGCAGGAGCACTCTTCTTTTCACGCCGGGCCACAGGAGTCTTGTGTTTCCGCTTTGCAGCATGAGTCTTCTGTTCGTGTTGGGAAGGAGACATCGAAAAGAATGCAAAGATCCAATTCTCTTCAACGGCAGGCTTCTGTTTTCGCGGCGTCACGGCACGATTCTGTTCTTGTGTGGTAGCAACAAGCGTCTGCTCTGGTGGGCTCGCAGGAGGATCCTGTTCTGGTGGGGTCGCAGCAAGCTTATGTCCCCGCAGGGTCACTGCAGGCTTCTGTTCTCGCGGGTTCACAGCAGGCTTCTTTTTTCGCTGGCTTGCAGCATGCTTGTGTTCTTGTGGGGTCACTGCAGCCTTCTGTTCTCGTGGGGTCACTGCACGCTTCTGTTCTCGCGGGCTTGCAGTCAGTTTCTTTTCTCGCAGGGTCACTGCAGGCTTCTGTTCTCGTGGGCTTGCAGTCAGTTTCCTTTCTCGCAGGGTCACAGCAGGCTTCTGTTCTCGCGGTTCTTGCAGGGTCACTGCAGGCTTCTGTTCTTGCGGTTCTTGCAGCGTCACTGCAGGCTTCTGTTCTTGCGGTTCTTGCAGGGTCACTGCAGGCTTCTGTTCTCGCGGTTCTTGCAGGGTCACAGCAGGCTTCTGTTCTTGCGGTTCTTGCAGGGTCACTGCAGGCTTCTGTTCTTGCAGGGTCACTGCAGGCTTCTGTTCTTGCAAGGTCACAGCTGCCTTCTGCAGGGTCAGAGCAGGCTTCTGTTCTCGAGCAGACAGCCTGGTGGTGAGCGAGAGTGACCCGGTGGCGAGGTACTGGCTCAGCCTCTGGATCTCGAAATGCTGCAACTCGATGGTCCGCTCTGCTTCCTCCAGCTTTACGCCTCTGTCGTCGGTAAAGCTGGGTTCCTTTGGTTTTTTGGTTTTCACCTTAATTTCGTAGCAGTAGTTCTCTGACTTCATCAAACGCAGCTCCTTACGCAGGTCATTCACACCCTTGACCAGAGAGACATTTTGCATCACCAACTTGGTTTTTTCATTCTGGTTGACAACGGAAGTGTTGTGGAGCTGCTTCTGAAGAGAGGCACCGCTCTGCCCCAGGTGTTCGCGCTCACAACACAACTCCCTCTGAACTCCCTCATCTACGTCTACGTCTACATCTACGGCCACTTCCTCCACCTGTTGTCGACCCTCTTGTCCATAGTGGGTGTAGAGCTTCTGTATGCTGTCTTTCAGTTTCTCCGGCTGCTGGATGAAGACCGTACACTTATGGAGGTCTGTCTTGAATCGGCTCACATGGGTGTTCACATCCTTCACTCTCTGCATCTCCTTACGCATCTCCTTATCTGTGGACTTCATCTTGACCTTCAGGTCAGAGACAGTCAGCTCCAGCTGGGTGCTGCTCTTTTGGAGTCTCTTCAGCTCTAGCTCCATCTCTTGGATCTTTGCCTTCTTCTCTTCAATGTCGTCTTCTCGAGGCTCAATCTGATTTTTTAACCGAGTGTTTCGGACTCCAAGAGTAAACTTCGACTTCTCCAATTCCTCATTCTTCTTCTTCAAGTCATAGATTCCCTTACCCTTGTCCTGGACGCTCCTCTGCAGGTCTAATATCTGCTTCTTCAGCTCCTGGATCTGCTTCTCATGGGCGTGGACAAGCCCGTGCAGCTCCTGCTGCTCCAGCTTCAGCCTGCCTATGGAGGAGCATCTGTCATCGATGTCCATCTGCAGACGGTTGACCTCTATCTTTGTGGTTTCTGTTTCTTTCTTCAGGATCAGGTTGGTGTCTTGCTCCATCTGAAGCTTCCTGTCGTACTTCATTTGGATGTCTTGGAACTCCCAGTCCACATCCTCCTCTGTCAGCTTTAACATCTCTTCAAACTCGCGTGTCTGCTGCCTCGCATCATCCTGGCACTGGCCCACAACATGACTCTTCTCCTGCAGCTTGGCCTCATAGCATTGAGTGAACTCCTCCAGGGTGTGGGCTTTGCTGGCCTCTGCAGAAATCAGCTGCAACACGTAGTCTTCCTGCATGCTTTGACACTTAAACTGAAGCTCCTGGTACTTCTCATGCTCCAGCATCAGCTTCTGGGTGTTGGATAATTCTAAATCCTGCAATTCATTTGAGTATTTCTGAGTCAACTCTGCGTACCTCACCTGGTGCGCACCTCCCCGCTTACCTCTCTCGGTCTTCAGAAGCTGGATCATTGTCTTGTGAGCCTGGATCTGGTGGATGAAATTGTTGTTTGAGAGAATGTACTTGGATTCTTAGGTGTGGCAACAACGACCACAGGGAATACACCATATCTACTGGTTCTATTTATACCATTGGCAGAGCAAGGTTTAAGACATCACTAATGAAGTCACAATGCGTAAGGAGAGAAGGATTTGTGAGATCATTGATGTTACCATTCATAAGTAGAGAGGGGTTTGTGACATCAGTGAGATTTTTTGTGTGTGTACACACTAAAACTCTCACTGATTTCGGCACTCTATCGGCAGAGAAAGGTTCAAGACATCACTAATGAAGTCACAATGCGTAAGGAGAGAAGGATTTGTGAGATCATTGATGTTACCATTCATAAGTAGAGAGGGGTTTGTGACATCAATGAGATTTTTAGTGTGTACACACACACACTAAAAATCACACTAAAATCTCAGTGAGATTTTTAGTGTGTACACACACACACACACTAAAAATCACACTAAAATCTCACTGATGTCATAAACCCCTCTCTACTTATGAATGGTAACATCAATGATCTCACAAATGCTTCTCTCCTTACGCATTGTGACTTCATTAGTGATGTCTTAAACCTTTCTCTGCCGATGGTATAAATAGAACCAGTAGACGGTGTATTCCCTGTGTGTGTGTCTGCTTGTGGTGTGTGTGGTTGTGGTGTGTGATGTCACTCGAGGTGCTATCGTCCCCATACCGCATGTCCCAAATCGTCATGGAGGATGATGAGCTTAGCCTGAACCTAGACCTTTGCCTGAACAAACAGCTGTGTGCTGCTCCACGGAGAACTTCCATAAAATGAGATAGGCTTCCCAAAGTGTTAAGGACATTGCTAAAGGCGCTTGACAAAGCGTTGTTCCTGGACAAGTTTGTAGTTAGAACATGTCGGCCTGTGGTATTTTATGCCAGTTGGCATCCTTTATGTTGCATTACCACCTCCTTCTGGATATATCCATCCACTGTTTCCCTACATTCTGTCAATCTCTGATGATATCACATAAGTATAGAATCACCAGTGATGTCACTCGAGCACTTGATGAGGATGTCATCAGTGATGTCACTTGAGCAATTGTGATGTCATCAGTGAGTGATGTTATCAGTGTTGATGTCACAGTGATGTCACTGATGATGTGATGCGGCCTCACCTGTAGCTCACATGCTCTTATGACATCACTGATGACCACTGCATGTTGCGGCCTCGCCTGCTCTATGACATCGTAATTAGGACAATCACCTAATTAAAAAATCTGGCTCC